>NW_028295529.1:0-628599 GCF_964341445.2 Mesoplodon mirus
CTCTGTCCGGAGAGAAATTCCAGCGGAAGTAGGGTGACACAACCTCTTCTTTACAGGCGGCAGCCTGGCAACTCCTGCAGAAAGGCCAGCAGAACCCCACTCACACCGGGCCTCCCACAAAGCTGTGGCCCCTCACCTCCTCCCACCAGCACAGCCCCGAGACTGCTGACGGGCAGAGAATATGGAGTCAGGCACAGCTTCAGGGGCTATTGCTGCCTGGAGCGCTGTTTATATTGACCTCAACGAGGCACACCTGGGAGGGCGGGCAGGCAGGGTAAGCTGCCCAGGTCAGCTAATCCACAACCCTCAGGGAATCACATTGTTGAAAATGGACCCCGCTAAGGCAGAAGAGAAGCCAAGGGAAAAAAGGACACAATGCCATTTGCAGCACCGTAGATGAGTCTAGAAGTAATCACGTGACTTGTAGTAAGTCAGAAAGTGAAAGACACATATCATATCATATCACTTATAGGTGGTACCTAAAAATGGATACCAGGGCAGATATTTCCACGGAGAAGGGCAATCACAGATTCATTAAACAAACTTATGGTTCACCAATGGAAAGGTGTGAGGATTGGTTTCATTACGATATCGGGGTTAACAGACATATACAAACACAGGTGACATATATAATCACCAAAGACCTACAGAATACCAAGAGAGGACTACTCAACATTCTGTCATAACGTACATGGGAAAAGGATCCCAAGAAGAACAGTCATCTGTATATGTGTAAAAGAACCACATCTTCCACACCTACAACAAGCCAAACATTGTAATCAAATTGCTGTAATAAAACATAAAACATTAAATTAAAAACACGAACAAGAAGTAGTGAGACAAACGTGAGGGGCTTTCTCCTGGCACATTCCATTCTAAACTCCAATCTAGAACACCACTTCCACTGAGGCTCTCTTGCCCTAGTAACCAGATTTGGTAAGGGTGAACTGCTGCCACCTTGTGGCCGTTTCACACAACAGCAGCTTTAATCCCAACGCTAATGGTCAGTTGATATTCAAAATCATTGCAGTCCTATAAGTGACACCTGCCCTGAAAACAAATCCTGGGGTCACATATCGACCAAAATATTCAAAGGACGTCCATATTTCAAAACGACCGTTTCAAAAGGCATATTTTATGCACATTAGTGTTCTGCTTCTTTTCCTTTCTTTCCTATTTTTTTGAAAAACACGGGAATGGAAAAAGGCATCCCTCAGAATGGGCGAAAATCGTTGCAGACGAATCAATGGACAGAGGTTTAATCTCCAATATATATAAACAGCTCATGCAGCTTAATATTAAAAAAAACAAACAACCCAAAAAAATGGGCAGATCTAAAGAGAAGTTTCTTCAAAGGAGACACAGAGATGGCCAAGACGCACATGAAAAGCTGCTCAACAGCACTAATTATCAGAGAAATGCAAATCAAAACTACAATGAGGTTTCACCTCACACCTGTTAGAATCGGCATCATCAGAAAATCTACAAACAACCAATTCTGGGGAGGGTGTGGACAAAAGGAGCCCTCTTCCACTATTGGTGGGAATGTAAATTGATACAGTCACTATGGAGAACAGTATGGAGTTTCCTTTAAAAAACTAGAAATAGAATTACCATCTGATCCAGCAATCCCACTTCTGGGCATATACCCAGAGAAAACCGTAAATCAAAAAGGCACATTCACCACAATATTCATTGCAGCACTATTTACAATAGCCAGGTAATGGAAGCAACCTAAATGCCCACAGACAGATGAATGGATAAAGATGTGGTACATATATGAAAAGGAATATTACTTGGCCATAAAAAGGAATGAAACTGTGTCATTTGTAGAGACATCGATGGATCGAGAGACTGTCATACAGAATGAAGTAAGTCAGAAAGAGGGAAACAAATATTGTATATTAATGCATATATGTGGAGCCTACAAATGGTACAGATGAACTGGTTTGCAGGGAAGAAATAGAGACACAGAGGTAGAGAACAAACGTATGGACACCAAGTGTGGGAAGCCATGGGGTGGTGGTGGTGGGATGAGTTGGGAGTTTGGGATTGACCTGTGTACATGTATATGCATAAAATACATAACTAATAATAACGTGCTGTATAAAAAAATAAATAAAATTAAATTTCAAAATTTTAAAAAATAAAATTTAAAAATAAAAGAGAAAAAAGTTCTTCCCGTCACACAGATGTATTTATAGGAATGAATTATTTCCATGCTTATATCTATAAATACATAAAAGAGGAATAAAATCTAACTTGAACCATTAAAGAAAAAAAAAACCTGAACCCACGAGTTATACAGAGGAAAACCCTATCAGGGCACTTGCTCCAGTGGTAAACAATTCTGAAATTGGTCAGAGGTGGGGAACCATCTTCCATACAGCCATCAACCCACCCCCCACGCAAGGAGCATCCTCATTGCAAAGCTGGGGGACCGTGCCGAGGCATCTGTGAGTAAACGTGAGCTGAGCCCCAGGCCAGCTGCTGCTGAACTGTTCCCACCCTTTCCAGGTAAAACACCTGAATATGTACAAGGGCTTGAAAGCCTAGAGGAAGGACCGTGGAGCCACACCAGCGACAGCACGCAGGCCAACTTGGTGCCTGCAGGTCAGCCAGGGTGGTCCTGGACCCGGGCGCTCTTCCAGAAGATTTCCATTGCCCTGCCTGAGATACCCCTCCTGTCCCGGCCCCCTCTGCTTTTTTCCTTCCTCACCTCTTTCCGGAGAGAAATTCCAGCGGAAGGTATGGGTGACACAACCTCTTCTTTACAGGCGGCATCCTGGCAACTCCTGCAGAAAGGCCAGCAGAACCCCACTCACACCGGGCCACCCACAAAGCTGTGGCCCCTCACTCCCTCCCACCAGCACAGCCCCGAGACTGCTGACGGGGCAGAGAATATGGAGTCAGGCACAGCTTCAGGGGCTATTGCTGCCTGGAGCTCTGTTTATATTGACCTCAACGAGGCACACCTGGGGAGGGCGGGCCGGCAGGGTAAGGCTGCCCAGGTCAGCTAATCCACAACCCTCAGGGAATCACATTGTTGAAAATGGACCCCGCTAAGGCAGAAGAGAAGCCAAGGAAAAAAAGGACACAATGCCATTTGCAGCACCGTAGATGAGTCTAGAAATAATCACGTGACTTGTAGTAAGTCAGAAAGTGAAAGACACATATCATATCACTTATAGGTGTTACCTAAAAATGGATACCAGGGCAGATATTTCCACGGAGAAGGGCAATCACAGATTCATTAAACAAACTTATGGTTCACCAATGGAAAGGTGTGAGGATTGGTTTCATTACGATATCGGGGTTAACAGACATATACAAACACAGGTGACATATATAATCACCAAAGACCTACCGAATACCAAGAGAGGACTACTCAACATTCTGTCATAACGTACATGGGAAAAGGATCCCAGGAAGAACAGACATGTGTATATGAGTAAAAGAACCACATCTTCCACACCTACAGCAAGCCAAACATTGTAATCAAACTTGCTGTAATAAAAAATAAAAAATTAAATTAAAAACACGAACAAGAAGTAGTGAGACAAACGTGAGGGGCTTTCTCCTGGCACATTCCATTCTAAACTCCAATCTAGAACACCACTTCCACTGAGGCTCTCTTGCCCTAGTAACCAGATTTGGTAAGGGTGAACTGCTGCCACCTTGTGGCCGTTTCACACAACAGCAGCTTTAATCCCAACGCTAATGGTCAGTTGATATTCAAAATCATTGCAGGCCTGTAAATGACACCTGCCCTGAAAACAAATCCTGGTGTCACATATCGACCAAAAAATTCAAATGACGTCCTTATTTCAAAACGACCGTTTCCAAAGGCATATTTTATGCACATTAGTGTTCTGCTTCTTTTCCTTTCTTTCCTTTTTTGGTAAAAAACACGGGAATGGAAAAAGGCATCCCTCAAAATGGGCGAAAATCGTTGCACACGAATCAATGGACAGAGGTTTATTCTCCAATATATATAAACAGCTCATGCAGCTTAATATTAAAAAAAACAAACAACCCCCCCAAAAATGGGCAGAAGATCTAAAGAGACGTTTCTTCAAAGGAGACACAGAGATGGCCAAGACGCACAGAAAAGCTGCTCAACAGCACTAATTATTAGAGAAATGCAAATCAAAACTACAATGAGGTATCACCTCACACCTGTTGGAATTGGCATCATCAGAAAATCTACAAACAACCAATTCTGGGGAGGGTGTGGACAAAAGGAGCCCTCTTCCACTATTGGTGGGAATGTAAATTGATACAGTCACTATGGAGAACAGTATGGAGTTTCCTTAAAAAATCTAGAAATAGAATTACCATCTGATCCAGCAATCCCACTTCTGGGCATATACCCAGAGAAAACCGTATTTCAAAAAGGCACATTCACCACAATGTTCTTTGCAGCACTATTTACAATAGCCAGGTAATGGAAGTAACCTAAATGCCCACAGACAGATGAATGGATAAATATGTGGTACATATATAAAATGGAATATTACTCGGCCATAAAAAGGAATGAAACTGGGTCATTTGTAGAGACATCGATGGATCGAGAGACTGTCATACAGAATGAAGTAAGTCAGAAAGAGGAAAACAAATATTGTATATTAACGCATATATGTGGAGCCTAAAAATGGTACAGATGAACTGGTTTGCAGGGAAGAAATAGAGACACAGAGGTAGAGAACAAACGTATGGACACCAAGTGTGGGAAGCCATGGGGTGGTGGTGGTGGGATGAGTTGGGAGTTTGGGATTGACCTGTATACATGTATATGCATAAAATACATAACTAATAATAACGTGCTGTATAAAAAAAATAAAATAAAATTTCAAAATTTTAAAAAATAAAATTTAAAAATAAAACAGAAAAATGTTCTTCCCGTCACACAGATGTATTTATAGGAATGAATTATTTCCATGCTTATATCTATAAATACATAAAAGAGGAATAAAATCTAACTTGAACCATAAAAGAAAAAAAAATCCTGAACCCACGAGTTATACAGAGGAAAACCCTATCAGGGCACTTGCTCCAGTTGTAAAGAATTCTGAAATTGGTCAGTGGTGGGGAATCATCTCCCATACAGCGAGCAACACAACCCCCACGCAAGGAGCGTCCTCATTGCAAAGCTGGGGGACCGTGCCGAGGCATCTGTGAGTAAACGTGAGCTGAGCCCCAGGCCAGCTGCTGCTGAACTGTTCCCACCCTTTCCAGGTAAAACACCTGAATATGTACAAGGGTTTGAAAGCCTAGAGGAAGGATCGTGGTGCCACACCAGCGACAGCACGCAGGCCAACTTGGTGCCTGCAGGCCAGCCAGGGTGGTCCTGGCCCCGGGCGCTCTTCCAGAAGCTTTCCATTGCCCTGCCTGTGATACCCATCCTGTCCCGGCCCCCACTGCTTTTTTCCATCCTCACCTCTGTCCGGAGAGAAATTCCAGCGCAGAGTATGGGTGACACAACCTCTTCTTTACAGGCGGCAGCCTGGCAACTCCTGCAGAAAGGCCAGCAGAACCCCACTCACCTCGGGCCACCCACAAAACTGTGGCCCCTCACTCCCTCCCACCAGCACAGCCCCAAGACTGCTGACGGGGCAGGGAATATGGAGGCAGGCACAGCTTCAGGGGCTATTGCTGCCTGGAGTGCTGTTTATATTGACCTCAACGAGGCACACCTGGGGAGGGCGGGCCGGCAGGGTAAGGCTGCCCAGGTCAGCTAATCCACAACCCTCAGGGAATCACATTGTTGAAAATGGACCCCGCAAAGGCAGAAGAGAAGCCAAGGGAAAAAAGGACACAATGCCATTTGCAGCACCGTAGATGAGTCTAGAAGTAATCACGTGACTTGTAGTAAGTCAGAAAGTGAAAGACACATATCATATCATATCACTTATAGGTGTTACCTAAAAATGGATACCAGGGCAGATATTTCCACGGAGAAGGGCAATCACAGATTCATTAAACAAACTTATGGTTCACCAATGGAAAGGTGTGAGGATTGGTTTCATTACGATATCGGGGTTAACAGACATATACAAACACAGGTGACATATATAATCACCAAAGACCTACAGTATACCAAGAGAGGACTACTCAACATTCTGTCATAACGTACATGGGAAAAGGATCCCAGGAAGAACAGACATCTGTACATGTGTAAAAGAACCACCTCTTCCACACCTACAACAAGCCAAACATTGTAATCAAAATTGCTGTAATAAAAAATAAAAAATTAAATTAAAAACAGGAACAAGAAGTAGTGAGACAAACGTGAGGGGCTTTCTCCTGGCACATTCCATTCTAAACTCCAATCTAGAACACCACTTCCACTGAGGCTCTCTTGCCCTAGTAACCAGATTTGGTAAGGGTGAACTGCTGCCACCTTGTGGCCGTTTCACACAACAGCAGCTTTAATCCCAACGCTAATGGTCAGTTGATATTCAAAATCATTGCAGGCCTGTAAATGACACCTGCCCTGAAAACAAATCCTGGGGTCACATATCGACCAAAAAATTCAAAGGACGTCCCTATTTCAAAACGACCGTTTCAAAACGCATATTTTACGCACATTAGTGTTCTGCTTCTTTTCCTTTCTTTCCTTTTTTGTAAAAAAAAACGGGAATGGAAAAAGGCATCCCTCAGAATGGGCGAAAATCGTTTCAGACGAATCAATGGACAGAGGTTTAATCTCCAATATATATAAACAGCTCATGCAACTTAATATTAAAAAAACAAACAACCCAAAAAAATGGACAGAAGATCTAAAGAGACGTTTCTTCAAAGGAGACACAGAAATGGCCAAGACGCACATGAAAAGCTGCTCAACAGCACTAATTATTAGAGAAATGCAAATCAAAACTACAATGAGGTATCACCTCACACCTGTTAGAATTGGCATCATCAGAAAATCTACAAACAACCAATTCTGGGGAGGGTGTGGAAAAAAGGAGCCCTCTTCCACTATTGGTGGGAATGTAAATTGATACAGTCACTATGGAGAACAGTATGGAGTTTCCTTAAAAAAACTAGAAATAGCATTACCATCTGATCCAGCAATCCCACTTCTGGGCATATACCCAGAGAAAACCGTATTTCAAAAAGGCACATTCACCACAATGTTCGTTGCAGCACTATTTACAATAGCCAGGTAATGGAAGCAACCTAAATGCCCACAGACAGATGAATGGATAAAGATGTGGTACATATATAAAATGGAATATTACTCGGCCATAAAAAGGAAAGAAACTGGGTCATTTGTAGAGACATCGATGGATCGAGAGACTGTCATACAGAATGAAGTAAGTCAGAAAGAGGAAAACAAATATTGTATATTAATGCATATATGTGGAGCCTAAAAATGGTACAGATGAACTGGTGTGCAGGGAAGAAATAGAGACACAGAAGTAGAGAACAAACGTATGGGCACCAAGTGTGCGAAGGCATGGGGTGGTGGTGGTGGGATGAGTTGGGAGTTTCGGATTGACCTGTGTACATGTATATGCATAAAATACATAACTAGTAATAATGTGCTGTATAAAAAAAATAAATAAAATTAAATTTCAAAATTTTAAAAAATAAAATTTAAAAATAAAACAGAAAAAAGTTCTTCCCGTCACACAGATGTATTTATAGGAATGAATTATTTCCATGCTTATATCTATAAATACATAAAAGAGGAATAAAATCTAACTTGAACCATAAAATAAAAAAAACCTGAACCCACGAGTTATACAGAGGAAAACCCTATCACGGCACTTGCTCCAGCGGTAAACAATTCTGAAATTGGTCAGAGGTGGGGAACCATCTCCCATACAGCCAGCAACCCACCCCCCACGCAAGGAGCGTCCTCATTGCAAAGCTGGGGGGCCGTGCCGAGGCATCTGTGAGTAAACGTGAGCTGAGCCCCAGGCCGGCTGCTGCTGAACTGTTCCCACCCTTTCCAGGTAAAACACCTCAATATGTACAAGGGCTTGAAAGCCTAGAGGAAGGACCGTGGAGCCACACCAGCGACAGCACGCAGGCCAACCTGGTGCCTGCAGGCCAGCCAGGGTGGTCTTGGCCCCGGGTGCTCTTCCAGAAGCTTTCCATTGCCCTGCCTGAGATACCCCTCCTGTCCCGGCACCCACTGCTTTTTTCCTTCCTCACCTCTGTCCGGAGAGAAATTCCAGCGGAAGGTATGGGTGACACAACCTCTTCTTTACAGGCGGCAGCCTGGCAACTCCTGCAGAAAGGCCAGCAGAACCCCACTCACACCGGGCCTCCCACAAAGCTGTGGCCCCTCACTCCCTCCCACCAGCACAGCCCCGAGACTGCTGACGGGGCAGAGAATATGGAGTCAGGCACAGCTTCAGGGGCTATTGCTGCCTGGAGCGCTGTTTATATTGACCTCAACGAGGCACACCTGGGGAGGGCGGGCCGGCAGGGTAAGGCTGCCCAGGTCAGCTAATCCACAACCCTCAGGGAATCACATTTTTGAAAATGGACCCCGCTAAGGCAGAAGAGAAGCCAAGGGAAAAAAGGACACAATGCCATTTGCAGCACCGTAGATGAGTCTAGAAGTAATCACGTGACTTGTAGTAAGTCAGAAAGTGAAAGACACATATCATATCATATCACTTATAGGTGGTACCTAAAAATGGATACCAGGGCAGATATTTCCACGGAGAAGGGCAATCACAGATTCATTAAACAAACTTATGGTTCACCAATGGAAAGGTGTGAGGATTGGTTTCATTACGATATCGGGGTTAACAGACATATACAAACACAGGTGACATATATAATCACCAAAGACCTACAGAATACCAAGAGAGGACTACTCAACATTCTGTCATAACGTACATGGGAAAAGGATCCCAAGAAGAACAGTCATCTGTATATGTGTAAAAGAACCACATCTTCCACACCTACAACAAGCCAAACATTGTAATCAAATTGCTGTAATAAAACATAAAACATTAAATTAAAAACACGAACAAGAAGTAGTGAGACAAACGTGAGGGGCTTTCTCCTGGCACATTCCATTCTAAACTCCAATCTAGAACACCACTTCCACTGAGGCTCTCTTGCCCTAGTAACCAGATTTGGTAAGGGTGAACTGCTGCCACCTTGTGGCCGTTTCACACAACAGCAGCTTTAATCCCAACGCTAATGGTCAGTTGATATTCAAAATCATTGCAGTCCTATAAGTGACACCTGCCCTGAAAACAAATCCTGGGGTCACATATCGACCAAAATATTCAAAGGACGTCCATATTTCAAAACGACCGTTTCAAAAGGCATATTTTATGCACATTAGTGTTCTGCTTCTTTTCCTTTCTTTCCTATTTTTTTGAAAAACACGGGAATGGAAAAAGGCATCCCTCAGAATGGGCGAAAATCGTTGCAGACGAATCAATGGACAGAGGTTTAATCTCCAATATATATAAACAGCTCATGCAGCTTAATATTAAAAAAAACAAACAACCCAAAAAAATGGGCAGATCTAAAGAGAAGTTTCTTCAAAGGAGACACAGAGATGGCCAAGACGCACATGAAAAGCTGCTCAACAGCACTAATTATCAGAGAAATGCAAATCAAAACTACAATGAGGTTTCACCTCACACCTGTTAGAATCGGCATCATCAGAAAATCTACAAACAACCAATTCTGGGGAGGGTGTGGACAAAAGGAGCCCTCTTCCACTATTGGTGGGAATGTAAATTGATACAGTCACTATGGAGAACAGTATGGAGTTTCCTTTAAAAAACTAGAAATAGAATTACCATCTGATCCAGCAATCCCACTTCTGGGCATATACCCAGAGAAAACCGTAAATCAAAAAGGCACATTCACCACAATATTCATTGCAGCACTATTTACAATAGCCAGGTAATGGAAGCAACCTAAATGCCCACAGACAGATGAATGGATAAAGATGTGGTACATATATGAAAAGGAATATTACTTGGCCATAAAAAGGAATGAAACTGTGTCATTTGTAGAGACATCGATGGATCGAGAGACTGTCATACAGAATGAAGTAAGTCAGAAAGAGGGAAACAAATATTGTATATTAATGCATATATGTGGAGCCTACAAATGGTACAGATGAACTGGTTTGCAGGGAAGAAATAGAGACACAGAGGTAGAGAACAAACGTATGGACACCAAGTGTGGGAAGCCATGGGGTGGTGGTGGTGGGATGAGTTGGGAGTTTGGGATTGACCTGTGTACATGTATATGCATAAAATACATAACTAATAATAACGTGCTGTATAAAAAAATAAATAAAATTAAATTTCTAAATTTTAAAAAATAAAATTTAAAAATAAAAGAGAAAAAAGTTCTTCCCGTCACACAGATGTATTTATAGGAATGAATTATTTCCATGCTTATATCTATAAATACATAAAAGAGGAATAAAATCTAACTTGAACCATTAAAGAAAAAAAAAACCTGAACCCACGAGTTATACAGAGGAAAACCCTATCAGGGCACTTGCTCCAGTGGTAAACAATTCTGAAATTGGTCAGAGGTGGGGAACCATCTTCCATACAGCCATCAACCCACCCCCCACGCAAGGAGCATCCTCATTGCAAAGCTGGGGGACCGTGCCGAGGCATCTGTGAGTAAACGTGAGCTGAGCCCCAGGCCAGCTGCTGCTGAACTGTTCCCACCCTTTCCAGGTAAAACACCTGAATATGTACAAGGGCTTGAAAGCCTAGAGGAAGGACCGTGGAGCCACACCAGCGACAGCACGCAGGCCAACTTGGTGCCTGCAGGTCAGCCAGGGTGGTCCTGGACCCGGGCGCTCTTCCAGAAGATTTCCATTGCCCTGCCTGAGATACCCCTCCTGTCCCGGCCCCCTCTGCTTTTTTCCTTCCTCACCTCTTTCCGGAGAGAAATTCCAGCGGAAGGTATGGGTGACACAACCTCTTCTTTACAGGCGGCATCCTGGCAACTCCTGCAGAAAGGCCAGCAGAACCCCACTCACACCGGGCCACCCACAAAGCTGTGGCCCCTCACTCCCTCCCACCAGCACAGCCCCGAGACTGCTGACGGGGCAGAGAATATGGAGTCAGGCACAGCTTCAGGGGCTATTGCTGCCTGGAGCTCTGTTTATATTGACCTCAACGAGGCACACCTGGGGAGGGCGGGCCGGCAGGGTAAGGCTGCCCAGGTCAGCTAATCCACAACCCTCAGGGAATCACATTGTTGAAAATGGACCCCGCTAAGGCAGAAGAGAAGCCAAGGAAAAAAAGGACACAATGCCATTTGCAGCACCGTAGATGAGTCTAGAAATAATCACGTGACTTGTAGTAAGTCAGAAAGTGAAAGACACATATCATATCACTTATAGGTGTTACCTAAAAATGGATACCAGGGCAGATATTTCCACGGAGAAGGGCAATCACAGATTCATTAAACAAACTTATGGTTCACCAATGGAAAGGTGTGAGGATTGGTTTCATTACGATATCGGGGTTAACAGACATATACAAACACAGGTGACATATATAATCACCAAAGACCTACCGAATACCAAGAGAGGACTACTCAACATTCTGTCATAACGTACATGGGAAAAGGATCCCAGGAAGAACAGACATGTGTATATGAGTAAAAGAACCACATCTTCCACACCTACAGCAAGCCAAACATTGTAATCAAACTTGCTGTAATAAAAAATAAAAAATTAAATTAAAAACACGAACAAGAAGTAGTGAGACAAACGTGAGGGGCTTTCTCCTGGCACATTCCATTCTAAACTCCAATCTAGAACACCACTTCCACTGAGGCTCTCTTGCCCTAGTAACCAGATTTGGTAAGGGTGAACTGCTGCCACCTTGTGGCCGTTTCACACAACAGCAGCTTTAATCCCAACGCTAATGGTCAGTTGATATTCAAAATCATTGCAGGCCTGTAAATGACACCTGCCCTGAAAACAAATCCTGGTGTCACATATCGACCAAAAAATTCAAATGACGTCCTTATTTCAAAACGACCGTTTCCAAAGGCATATTTTATGCACATTAGTGTTCTGCTTCTTTTCCTTTCTTTCCTTTTTTGGTAAAAAACACGGGAATGGAAAAAGGCATCCCTCAAAATGGGCGAAAATCGTTGCACACGAATCAATGGACAGAGGTTTATTCTCCAATATATATAAACAGCTCATGCAGCTTAATATTAAAAAAAACAAACAACCCCCCCAAAAATGGGCAGAAGATCTAAAGAGACGTTTCTTCAAAGGAGACACAGAGATGGCCAAGACGCACAGAAAAGCTGCTCAACAGCACTAATTATTAGAGAAATGCAAATCAAAACTACAATGAGGTATCACCTCACACCTGTTGGAATTGGCATCATCAGAAAATCTACAAACAACCAATTCTGGGGAGGGTGTGGACAAAAGGAGCCCTCTTCCACTATTGGTGGGAATGTAAATTGATACAGTCACTATGGAGAACAGTATGGAGTTTCCTTAAAAAATCTAGAAATAGAATTACCATCTGATCCAGCAATCCCACTTCTGGGCATATACCCAGAGAAAACCGTATTTCAAAAAGGCACATTCACCACAATGTTCTTTGCAGCACTATTTACAATAGCCAGGTAATGGAAGTAACCTAAATGCCCACAGACAGATGAATGGATAAATATGTGGTACATATATAAAATGGAATATTACTCGGCCATAAAAAGGAATGAAACTGGGTCATTTGTAGAGACATCGATGGATCGAGAGACTGTCATACAGAATGAAGTAAGTCAGAAAGAGGAAAACAAATATTGTATATTAACGCATATATGTGGAGCCTAAAAATGGTACAGATGAACTGGTTTGCAGGGAAGAAATAGAGACACAGAGGTAGAGAACAAACGTATGGACACCAAGTGTGGGAAGCCATGGGGTGGTGGTGGTGGGATGAGTTGGGAGTTTGGGATTGACCTGTATACATGTATATGCATAAAATACATAACTAATAATAACGTGCTGTATAAAAAAAATAAAATAAAATTTCAAAATTTTAAAAAATAAAATTTAAAAATAAAACAGAAAAATGTTCTTCCCGTCACACAGATGTATTTATAGGAATGAATTATTTCCATGCTTATATCTATAAATACATAAAAGAGGAATAAAATCTAACTTGAACCATAAAAGAAAAAAAAATCCTGAACCCACGAGTTATACAGAGGAAAACCCTATCAGGGCACTTGCTCCAGTTGTAAAGAATTCTGAAATTGGTCAGTGGTGGGGAATCATCTCCCATACAGCGAGCAACACAACCCCCACGCAAGGAGCGTCCTCATTGCAAAGCTGGGGGACCGTGCCGAGGCATCTGTGAGTAAACGTGAGCTGAGCCCCAGGCCAGCTGCTGCTGAACTGTTCCCACCCTTTCCAGGTAAAACACCTGAATATGTACAAGGGTTTGAAAGCCTAGAGGAAGGATCGTGGTGCCACACCAGCGACAGCACGCAGGCCAACTTGGTGCCTGCAGGCCAGCCAGGGTGGTCCTGGCCCCGGGCGCTCTTCCAGAAGCTTTCCATTGCCCTGCCTGTGATACCCATCCTGTCCCGGCCCCCACTGCTTTTTTCCATCCTCACCTCTGTCCGGAGAGAAATTCCAGCGCAGAGTATGGGTGACACAACCTCTTCTTTACAGGCGGCAGCCTGGCAACTCCTGCAGAAAGGCCAGCAGAACCCCACTCACCTCGGGCCACCCACAAAACTGTGGCCCCTCACTCCCTCCCACCAGCACAGCCCCAAGACTGCTGACGGGGCAGGGAATATGGAGGCAGGCACAGCTTCAGGGGCTATTGCTGCCTGGAGTGCTGTTTATATTGACCTCAACGAGGCACACCTGGGGAGGGCGGGCCGGCAGGGTAAGGCTGCCCAGGTCAGCTAATCCACAACCCTCAGGGAATCACATTGTTGAAAATGGACCCCGCAAAGGCAGAAGAGAAGCCAAGGGAAAAAAGGACACAATGCCATTTGCAGCACCGTAGATGAGTCTAGAAGTAATCACGTGACTTGTAGTAAGTCAGAAAGTGAAAGACACATATCATATCATATCACTTATAGGTGTTACCTAAAAATGGATACCAGGGCAGATATTTCCACGGAGAAGGGCAATCACAGATTCATTAAACAAACTTATGGTTCACCAATGGAAAGGTGTGAGGATTGGTTTCATTACGATATCGGTGTTAACAGACATATACAAACACAGGTGACATATATAATCACCAAAGACCTACAGAATACCAAGAGAGGACTACTCAACATTCTGTCATAACGTACATGGGAAAAGGATCCCAGGAAGAACAGACATCTGTACATGTGTAAAAGAACCACCTCTTCCACACCTACAACAAGCCAAACATTGTAATCAAAATTGCTGTAATAAAAAATAAAAAATTAAATTAAAAACAGGAACAAGAAGTAGTGAGACAAACGTGAGGGGCTTTCTCCTGGCCCATTCCATTCTAAACTCCAATCTAGAACACCACTTCCACTGAGGCTCTCTTGCCCTAGTAACCAGATTTGGTAAGGGTGAACTGCTGCCACCTTGTGGCCGTTTCACACAACAGCAGCTTTAATCCCAACGCTAATGGTCAGTTGATATTCAAAATCATTGCAGGCCTGTAAATGACACCTGCCCTGAAAACAAATCCTGGGGTCACATATCGACCAAAAAATTCAAAGGACGTCCCTATTTCAAAACGACCGTTTCAAAACGCATATTTTACGCACATTAGTGTTCTGCTTCTTTTCCTTTCTTTCCTTTTTTGTAAAAAAAAACGGGAATGGAAAAAGGCATCCCTCAGAATGGGCGAAAATCGTTTCAGACGAATCAATGGACAGAGGTTTAATCTCCAATATATATAAACAGCTCATGCAACTTAATATTAAAAAAACAAACAACCCAAAAAAATGGACAGAAGATCTAAAGAGACGTTTCTTCAAAGGAGACACAGAAATGGCCAAGACGCACATGAAAAGCTGCTCAACAGCACTAATTATTAGAGAAATGCAAATCAAAACTACAATGAGGTATCACCTCACACCTGTTAGAATTGGCATCATCAGAAAATCTACAAACAACCAATTCTGGGGAGGGTGTGGAAAAAAGGAGCCCTCTTCCACTATTGGTGGGAATGTAAATTGATACAGTCACTATGGAGAACAGTATGGAGTTTCCTTAAAAAAACTAGAAATAGCATTACCATCTGATCCAGCAATCCCACTTCTGGGCATATACCCAGAGAAAACCGTATTTCAAAAAGGCACATTCACCACAATGTTCGTTGCAGCACTATTTACAATAGCCAGGTAATGGAAGCAACCTAAATGCCCACAGACAGATGAATGGATAAAGATGTGGTACATATATAAAATGGAATATTACTCGGCCATAAAAAGGAAAGAAACTGGGTCATTTGTAGAGACATCGATGGATCGAGAGACTGTCATACAGAATGAAGTAAGTCAGAAAGAGGAAAACAAATATTGTATATTAATGCATATATGTGGAGCCTAAAAATGGTACAGATGAACTGGTGTGCAGGGAAGAAATAGAGACACAGAAGTAGAGAACAAACGTATGGGCACCAAGTGTGCGAAGGCATGGGGTGGTGGTGGTGGGATGAGTTGGGAGTTTCGGATTGACCTGTGTACATGTATATGCATAAAATACATAACTAGTAATAATGTGCTGTATAAAAAAAATAAATAAAATTAAATTTCAAAATTTTAAAAAATAAAATTTAAAAATAAAACAGAAAAAAGTTCTTCCCGTCACACAGATGTATTTATAGGAATGAATTATTTCCATGCTTATATCTATAAATACATAAAAGAGGAATAAAATCTAACTTGAACCATAAAATAAAAAAAACCTGAACCCACGAGTTATACAGAGGAAAACCCTATCACGGCACTTGCTCCAGCGGTAAACAATTCTGAAATTGGTCAGAGGTGGGGAACCATCTCCCATACAGCCAGCAACCCACCCCCCACGCAAGGAGCGTCCTCATTGCAAAGCTGGGGGGCCGTGCCGAGGCATCTGTGAGTAAACGTGAGCTGAGCCCCAGGCCGGCTGCTGCTGAACTGTTCCCACCCTTTCCAGGTAAAACACCTCAATATGTACAAGGGCTTGAAAGCCTAGAGGAAGGACCGTGGAGCCACACCAGCGACAGCACGCAGGCCAACCTGGTGCCTGCAGGCCAGCCAGGGTGGTCTTGGCCCCGGGTGCTCTTCCAGAAGCTTTCCATTGCCCTGCCTGAGATACCCCTCCTGTCCCGGCACCCACTGCTTTTTTCCTTCCTCACCTCTGTCCGGAGAGAAATTCCAGCGGAAGGTATGGGTGACACAACCTCTTCTTTACAGGCGGCAGCCTGGCAACTCCTGCAGAAAGGCCAGCAGAACCCCACTCACACCGGGCCTCCCACAAAGCTGTGGCCCCTCACTCCCTCCCACCAGCACAGCCCCGAGACTGCTGACGGGGCAGAGAATATGGAGTCAGGCACAGCTTCAGGGGCTATTGCTGCCTGGAGCGCTGTTTATATTGACCTCAACGAGGCACACCTGGGGAGGGCGGGCCGGCAGGGTAAGGCTGCCCAGGTCAGCTAATCCACAACCCTCAGGGAATCACATTTTTGAAAATGGACCCCGCTAAGGCAGAAGAGAAGCCAAGGGAAAAAAGGACACAATGCCATTTGCAGCACCGTAGATGAGTCTAGAAGTAATCACGTGACTTGTAGTAAGTCAGAAAGTGAAAGACACATATCATATCATATCACTTATAGGTGGTACCTAAAAATGGATACCAGGGCAGATATTTCCACGGAGAAGGGCAATCACAGATTCATTAAACAAACTTATGGTTCACCAATGGAAAGGTGTGAGGATTGGTTTCATTACGATATCGGGGTTAACAGACATATACAAACACAGGTGACATATATAATCACCAAAGACCTACAGAATACCAAGAGAGGACTACTCAACATTCTGTCATAACGTACATGGGAAAAGGATCCCAAGAAGAACAGTCATCTGTATATGTGTAAAAGAACCACATCTTCCACACCTACAACAAGCCAAACATTGTAATCAAATTGCTGTAATAAAACATAAAACATTAAATTAAAAACACGAACAAGAAGTAGTGAGACAAACGTGAGGGGCTTTCTCCTGGCACATTCCATTCTAAACTCCAATCTAGAACACCACTTCCACTGAGGCTCTCTTGCCCTAGTAACCAGATTTGGTAAGGGTGAACTGCTGCCACCTTGTGGCCGTTTCACACAACAGCAGCTTTAATCCCAACGCTAATGGTCAGTTGATATTCAAAATCATTGCAGTCCTATAAGTGACACCTGCCCTGAAAACAAATCCTGGGGTCACATATCGACCAAAATATTCAAAGGACGTCCATATTTCAAAACGACCGTTTCAAAAGGCATATTTTATGCACATTAGTGTTCTGCTTCTTTTCCTTTCTTTCCTATTTTTTTGAAAAACACGGGAATGGAAAAAGGCATCCCTCAGAATGGGCGAAAATCGTTGCAGACGAATCAATGGACAGAGGTTTAATCTCCAATATATATAAACAGCTCATGCAGCTTAATATTAAAAAAAACAAACAACCCAAAAAAATGGGCAGATCTAAAGAGAAGTTTCTTCAAAGGAGACACAGAGATGGCCAAGACGCACATGAAAAGCTGCTCAACAGCACTAATTATCAGAGAAATGCAAATCAAAACTACAATGAGGTTTCACCTCACACCTGTTAGAATCGGCATCATCAGAAAATCTACAAACAACCAATTCTGGGGAGGGTGTGGACAAAAGGAGCCCTCTTCCACTATTGGTGGGAATGTAAATTGATACAGTCACTATGGAGAACAGTATGGAGTTTCCTTTAAAAAACTAGAAATAGAATTACCATCTGATCCAGCAATCCCACTTCTGGGCATATACCCAGAGAAAACCGTAAATCAAAAAGGCACATTCACCACAATATTCATTGCAGCACTATTTACAATAGCCAGGTAATGGAAGCAACCTAAATGCCCACAGACAGATGAATGGATAAAGATGTGGTACATATATGAAAAGGAATATTACTTGGCCATAAAAAGGAATGAAACTGTGTCATTTGTAGAGACATCGATGGATCGAGAGACTGTCATACAGAATGAAGTAAGTCAGAAAGAGGGAAACAAATATTGTATATTAATGCATATATGTGGAGCCTACAAATGGTACAGATGAACTGGTTTGCAGGGAAGAAATAGAGACACAGAGGTAGAGAACAAACGTATGGACACCAAGTGTGGGAAGCCATGGGGTGGTGGTGGTGGGATGAGTTGGGAGTTTGGGATTGACCTGTGTACATGTATATGCATAAAATACATAACTAATAATAACGTGCTGTATAAAAAAATAAATAAAATTAAATTTCTAAATTTTAAAAAATAAAATTTAAAAATAAAAGAGAAAAAAGTTCTTCCCGTCACACAGATGTATTTATAGGAATGAATTATTTCCATGCTTATATCTATAAATACATAAAAGAGGAATAAAATCTAACTTGAACCATTAAAGAAAAAAAAAACCTGAACCCACGAGTTATACAGAGGAAAACCCTATCAGGGCACTTGCTCCAGTGGTAAACAATTCTGAAATTGGTCAGAGGTGGGGAACCATCTTCCATACAGCCATCAACCCACCCCCCACGCAAGGAGCATCCTCATTGCAAAGCTGGGGGACCGTGCCGAGGCATCTGTGAGTAAACGTGAGCTGAGCCCCAGGCCAGCTGCTGCTGAACTGTTCCCACCCTTTCCAGGTAAAACACCTGAATATGTACAAGGGCTTGAAAGCCTAGAGGAAGGACCGTGGAGCCACACCAGCGACAGCACGCAGGCCAACTTGGTGCCTGCAGGTCAGCCAGGGTGGTCCTGGACCCGGGCGCTCTTCCAGAAGATTTCCATTGCCCTGCCTGAGATACCCCTCCTGTCCCGGCCCCCTCTGCTTTTTTCCTTCCTCACCTCTTTCCGGAGAGAAATTCCAGCGGAAGGTATGGGTGACACAACCTCTTCTTTACAGGCGGCATCCTGGCAACTCCTGCAGAAAGGCCAGCAGAACCCCACTCACACCGGGCCACCCACAAAGCTGTGGCCCCTCACTCCCTCCCACCAGCACAGCCCCGAGACTGCTGACGGGGCAGAGAATATGGAGTCAGGCACAGCTTCAGGGGCTATTGCTGCCTGGAGCTCTGTTTATATTGACCTCAACGAGGCACACCTGGGGAGGGCGGGCCGGCAGGGTAAGGCTGCCCAGGTCAGCTAATCCACAACCCTCAGGGAATCACATTGTTGAAAATGGACCCCGCTAAGGCAGAAGAGAAGCCAAGGAAAAAAAGGACACAATGCCATTTGCAGCACCGTAGATGAGTCTAGAAATAATCACGTGACTTGTAGTAAGTCAGAAAGTGAAAGACACATATCATATCACTTATAGGTGTTACCTAAAAATGGATACCAGGGCAGATATTTCCACAGAGAAGGGCAATCACAGATTCATTAAACAAACTTATGGTTCACCAATGGAAAGGTGTGAGGATTGGTTTCATTACGATATCGGGGTTAACAGACATATACAAACACAGGTGACATATATAATCACCAAAGACCTACCGAATACCAAGAGAGGACTACTCAACATTCTGTCATAACGTACATGGGAAAAGGATCCCAGGAAGAACAGACATGTGTATATGAGTAAAAGAACCACATCTTCCACACCTACAGCAAGCCAAACATTGTAATCAAACTTGCTGTAATAAAAAATAAAAAATTAAATTAAAAACACGAACAAGAAGTAGTGAGACAAACGTGAGGGGCTTTCTCCTGGCACATTCCATTCTAAACTCCAATCTAGAACACCACTTCCACTGAGGCTCTCTTGCCCTAGTAACCAGATTTGGTAAGGGTGAACTGCTGCCACCTTGTGGCGGTTTCACACAACAGCAGCTTTAATCCCAACGCTAATGGTCAGTTGATATTCAAAATCATTGCAGGCCTGTAAATGACACCTGCCCTGAAAACAAATCCTGGTGTCACATATCGACCAAAAAATTCAAATGACGTCCTTATTTCAAAACGACCGTTTCCAAAGGCATATTTTATGCACATTAGTGTTCTGCTTCTTTTCCTTTCTTTCCTTTTTTGGTAAAAAACACGGGAATGGAAAAAGGCATCCCTCAGAATGGGCGAAAATCGTTGCAGACGAATCAATGGACAGAGGTTTATTCTCCAATATATATAAACAGCTCATGCAGCTTAATATTAAAAAAAACAAACAACCCCCCCAAAAATGGGCAGAAGATCTAAAGAGACGTTTCTTCAAAGGAGACACAGAGATGGCCAAGACGCACAGAAAAGCTGCTCAACAGCACTAATTATTAGAGAAATGCAAATCAAAACTACAATGAGGTATCACCTCACACCTGTTGGAATTGGCATCATCAGAAAATCTACAAACAACCAATTCTGGGGAGGGTGTGGACAAAAGGAGCCCTCTTCCACTATTGGTGGGAATGTAAATTGATACAGTCACTATGGAGAACAGTATGGAGTTTCCTTAAAAAATCTAGAAATAGAATTACCATCTGATCCAGCAATCCCACTTCTGGGCATATACCCAGAGAAAACCGTATTTCAAAAAGGCACATTCACCACAATGTTCTTTGCAGCACTATTTACAATAGCCAGGTAATGGAAGTAACCTAAATGCCCACAGACAGATGAATGGATAAATATGTGGTACATATATAAAATGGAATATTACTCGGCCATAAAAAGGAATGAAACTGGGTCATTTGTAGAGACATCGATGGATCGAGAGACTGTCATACAGAATGAAGTAAGTCAGAAAGAGGAAAACAAATATTGTATATTAACGCATATATGTGGAGCCTAAAAATGGTACAGATGAACTGGTTTGCAGGGAAGAAATAGAGACACAGAGGTAGAGAACAAACGTATGGACACCAAGTGTGGGAAGCCATGGGGTGGTGGTGGTGGGATGAGTTGGGAGTTTGGGATTGACCTGTATACATGTATATGCATAAAATACATAACTAATAATAACATGCTGTATAAAAAAAATAAAATAAAATTTCAAAATTTTAAAAAATAAAATTTAAAAATAAAACAGAAAAAAGTTCTTCCCGTCACACAGATGTATTTATAGGAATGAATTATTTCCATGCTTATATCTATAAATACATAAAAGAGGAATAAAATCTAACTTGAACCATAAAAGAAAAAAAAATCCTGAACCCACGAGTTATACAGAGGAAAACCCTATCAGGGCACTTGCTCCAGTTGTAAAGAATTCTGAAATTGGTCAGTGGTGGGGAATCATCTCCCATACAGCGAGCAACACAACCCCCACGCAAGGAGCGTCCTCATTGCAAAGCTGGGGGACCGTGCCGAGGCATCTGTGAGTAAACGTGAGCTGAGCCCCAGGCCAGCTGCTGCTGAACTGTTCCCACCCTTTCCAGGTAAAACACCTGAATATGTACAAGGGTTTGAAAGCCTAGAGGAAGGATCGTGGTGCCACACCAGCGACAGCACGCAGGCCAACTTGGTGCCTGCAGGCCAGCCAGGGTGGTCCTGGCCCCGGGCGCTCTTCCAGAAGCTTTCCATTGCCCTGCCTGTGATACCCATCCTGTCCCGGCCCCCACTGCTTTTTTCCATCCTCACCTCTGTCCGGAGAGAAATTCCAGCGCAAAGTATGGGTGACACAACCTCTTCTTTACAGGCGGCAGCCTGGCAACTCCTGCAGAAAGGCCAGCAGAACCCCACTCACCTCGGGCCACCCACAAAACTGTGGCCCCTCACTCCCTCCCACCAGCACAGCCCCAAGACTGCTGACGGGGCAGGGAATATGGAGGCAGGCACAGCTTCAGGGGCTATTGCTGCCTGGAGTGCTGTTTATATTGACCTCAACGAGGCACACCTGGGGAGGGCGGGCCGGCAGGGTAAGGCTGCCCAGGTCAGCTAATCCACAACCCTCAGGGAATCACATTGTTGAAAATGGACCCCGCAAAGGCAGAAGAGAAGCCAAGGGAAAAAAGGACACAATGCCATTTGCAGCACCGTAGATGAGTCTAGAAGTAATCACGTGACTTGTAGTAAGTCAGAAAGTGAAAGACACATATCATATCATATCACTTATAGGTGTTACCTAAAAATGGATACCAGGGCAGATATTTCCACGGAGAAGGGCAATCACAGATTCATTAAACAAACTTATGGTTCACCAATGGAAAGGTGTGAGGATTGGTTTCATTACGATATCGGGGTTAACAGACATATACAAACACAGGTGACATATATAATCACCAAAGACCTACAGAATACCAAGAGAGGACTACTCAACATTCTGTCATAACGTACATGGGAAAAGGATCCCAGGAAGAACAGACATCTGTACATGTGTAAAAGAACCACCTCTTCCACACCTACAACAAGCCAAACATTGTAATCAAAATTGCTGTAATAAAAAATAAAAAATTAAATTAAAAACAGGAACAAGAAGTAGTGAGACAAACGTGAGGGGCTTTCTCCTGGCCCATTCCATTCTAAACTCCAATCTAGAACACCACTTCCACTGAGGCTCTCTTGCCCTAGTAACCAGATTTGGTAAGGGTGAACTGCTGCCACCTTGTGGCCGTTTCACACAACAGCAGCTTTAATCCCAACGCTAATGGTCAGTTGATATTCAAAATCATTGCAGGCCTGTAAATGACACCTGCCCTGAAAACAAATCCTGGGGTCACATATCGACCAAAAAATTCAAAGGACGTCCATATTTCAAAACGACCGTTTCAAAACGCATATTTTACGCACATTAGTGTTCTGCTTCTTTTCCTTTCTTTCCTTTTTTGTAAAAAAAAACGGGAATGGAAAAAGGCATCCCTCAGAATGGGCGAAAATCGTTTCAGACGAATCAATGGACAGAGGTTTAATCTCCAATATATATAAACAGCTCATGCAACTTAATATTAAAAAAACAAACAACCCAAAAAAATGGACAGAAGATCTAAAGAGACGTTTCTTCAAAGGAGACACAGAAATGGCCAAGACGCACATGAAAAGCTGCTCAACAGCACTAATTATTAGAGAAATGCAAATCAAAACTACAATGAGGTATCACCTCACACCTGTTAGAATTGGCATCATCAGAAAATCTACAAACAACCAATTCTGGGGAGGGTGTGGAAAAAAGGAGCCCTCTTCCACTATTGGTGGGAATGTAAATTGATACAGTCACTATGGAGAACAGTATGGAGTTTCCTTAAAAAAACTAGAAATAGCATTACCATCTGATCCAGCAATCCCACTTCTGGGCATATACCCAGAGAAAACCGTATTTCAAAAAGGCACATTCACCACAATGTTCGTTGCAGCACTATTTACAATAGCCAGGTAATGGAAGCAACCTAAATGCCCACAGACAGATGAATGGATAAAGATGTGGTACATATATAAAATGGAATATTACTCGGCCATAAAAAGGAAAGAAACTGGGTCATTTGTAGAGACATCGATGGATCGAGAGACTGTCATACAGAATGAAGTAAGTCAGAAAGAGGAAAACAAATATTGTATATTAATGCATATATGTGGAGCCTAAAAATGGTACAGATGAACTGGTGTGCAGGGAAGAAATAGAGACACAGAAGTAGAGAACAAACGTATGGGCACCAAGTGTGCGAAGGCATGGGGTGGTGGTGGTGGGATGAGTTGGGAGTTTCGGATTGACCTGTGTACATGTATATGCATAAAATACATAACTAGTAATAATGTGCTGTATAAAAAAATAAATAAAATTAAATTTCAAAATTTTAAAAAATAAAATTTAAAAATAAAACAGAAAAAAGTTCTTCCCGTCACACAGATGTATTTATAGGAATGAATTATTTCCATGCTTATATCTATAAATACATAAAAGAGGAATAAAATCTAACTTGAACCATAAAATAAAAAAAACCTGAACCCACGAGTTATACAGAGGAAAACCCTATCACGGCACTTGCTCCAGCGGTAAACAATTCTGAAATTGGTCAGAGGTGGGGAACCATCTCCCATACAGCCAGCAACCCACCCCCCACGCAAGGAGCGTCCTCATTGCAAAGCTGGGGGGCCGTGCCGAGGCATCTGTGAGTAAACGTGAGCTGAGCCCCAGGCCGGCTGCTGCTGAACTGTTCCCACCCTTTCCAGGTAAAACACCTCAATATGTACAAGGGCTTGAAAGCCTAGAGGAAGGACCGTGGAGCCACACCAGCGACAGCACGCAGGCCAACCTGGTGCCTGCAGGCCAGCCAGGGTGGTCTTGGCCCCGGGTGCTCTTCCAGAAGCTTTCCATTGCCCTGCCTGAGATACCCCTCCTGTCCCGGCCCCCACTGCTTTTTTCCTTCCTCACCTCCGTCCGGAGAGAAATTCCAGCGGAAGGTATGGGTGACACATCCTCTTCTTTACATGCGTCAGCCTGGCAACTCCTGCAGAAAGGTCAGCAGAACCCCACTCACACCGGGCCAACCACAAAGCTGTGGCCCCTCACTCACTCCCAACAGCACAGCCCCGAGACTGCTGACGGGGCAGAGAATATGGTGTCAGGCACAGCTTCAGTGGCTATTGCTGCCTGGATCGCTGTTTATATTGACCTCAACGATGCACACCTGAGGAGGGGGGGCCAGAAGTGTAAGGCTGCCCAGGTCAGCTAATCCACAACCCTCAGGGAATCATATTGTTGAAAATGGACCCCGCTAAGGCAGAAGAGAAGCCAAGGGATAAAAGGACACAATGCCATTTGCACCACCGTAGATGAGTCTAGAAGTAATCACGTGACTTGTAGTAAGTCAGAAAGTGAAAGACACATATCATATCATATCACTTATAGGTGTTACCTAAAAATGGATACCAGGGCAGATATTTCCACGGAGAAGGGCAATCACAGATTCATTAAACAAACTTATGGTTCACCAATGGAAAGGTGTGAGGATTGGTTTCATTATGATATCGTGGTTAACAGACATATACAAACACAGGTGACATATATAATCACCAAAGACCTACAGAATACCAAGAGAGGACTACTCAACATTCTGTCATAACGTACATGGGAAAAGGATCCCAGGAAGAACAGACATCTGTATATGTGTAAAAGAACCACATCTTCCACACCTACAACAAGCCAAACATTGTAATCAAACTTGCTGTAATAAAAAATAAAAAATTAAATTAAAAACACGAACAAGAAGTAGTGAGACAAACGTGAGGGGCTTTCTCCTGGCACATTCCATTCTAAACTCCAATCTAGAACACCACTTCCACTGAGGCTCTCTTGCCCTAGTAACCAGATTTGGTAAGGGTGAACTGCTGCCACCTTGTGGCCGTTTCACACAACAGCAGCTTTAATCCCAACGCTAATGGTCAGTTGATATTCAAAATCATTGCAGGCCTGTAAATGACACCTGCCCTGAAAACAAATCCTGGGGTCACATATTGACCAAAAATTCAAAGGACGTCCATATTTCAAAACGACCATTTCAAAAGGCATATTTTACGCACATTAGTGTTCTGCTTCTTTTCCTTTCTTTCCCTTTTTGTTAAAAAACACGAGAATGGAAAAAGGCATCCCTCAGAATGGGCGAAAATCGTTGCAGACGAATCAATGGACAGAGGTTTAAACTCCAATATATATAAACAACTCATGCAGCTTAATATTAAAAAAACAAACAACCCAAAAAAATGGGCAGAAGATCTAAAGAGACGTTTCTTCAAAGGAGACACAGAGATGGCCAAGACACACATGAAAAGCTGCTCAACAGCACTAATTATCAGAGAAATGCAAATCAAAACTACAATGAGGTTTCACCTCACACCTGTTAGAATCGGCATCATCAGAAAATCTACAAACAACCAATTCTGGGGAGGGTGTGGACAAAAGGAGCCCTCTTCCACTATTGGTGGGAATGTAAATTGATACAGTCACTATGGAGAACAGTATGGAGTTTCCTTAAAAAAACTAGAAATAGAATTACCATCTGATCCATCAATCCCACTTCTGGACATATACCCAGAGAAAACCGTAAATCAAAAAGGCACATTCACCACAATGTTCGTTGCAGCACTATTTACAATAGCCAGGTAATGGAAGCAACCTAAATGCCCACAGACAGATGAATGGATAAAGATGTGGTACATATATGAAATGGAATATTACTCGGCCATAAAAAGGAATGAAACTGGGTCATTTGTAGAGACATCGATGGATCGAGAGACTGTCATACAGAATGAAGTAAGTCAGAAAGAGGAAAACAAATATTGTATATTAATGCATATATGTGAACCTAAAAAAATGGTACAGATGAACTGGTTTGCAGGGAAGAAATAGAGACACAGAGGTAGAGAACAAACGTATGGACACCAAGTGTGGGAAGCCATGGGGTGGTGGTGGTGGGATGAGTTTGGAGTTTGGGATTGACCTGTGTACAGGTATATGCATAAAATACATAACTAATAATAACGTGCTGTATAAAAAAATAAATAAAATTAAATTTCAAAATTTTAAAAAATAAAATTTAAAAATAAAACAGAAAAAAGTTCTTCCCGTCACACAGATGTATTTATAGGAATGAATTATTTCCATGCTTCTATCTATAAATACATAAAAGAGGAATAAAATCTAACTTGAACCATAAAAGAAAAAAAAACCTGAACCCACGAGTTATACAGAGGAAAACCCTATCAGGGCACTTGCTCCAGTGGTAAACAATTCTGAAATTGGTCAGAGGTGGGGAACCATCTCCCATACAGCCATCAACCCACCCCCCACGCAAGGAGCGTCCTCATTGCAAAGCTGGGGGACCGTGCCGAGGCATCTGTGAGTAAACGTGAGCTGAGCCCCAGGCCAGCTGCTGCTGAACTGTTCCCACCCTTTCCAGGTAAAACACCTGAATATGTACAAGGGCTTGAAAGCCTAGAGGAAGGACCGTGGAGCCACACCAGCGACAGCACGCAGGCCAACTTGGTGCCTGCAGGCCAGCCAGGGTGGTCCTGGCCCCGGGCACTCTTCCAGAAGCTTTCCATTGCACTTCCTGAGATACCCCTCCTGTCCCGGACCCCACTGCTTTTTTCCTTCCTCACCTCTGTCCGGAGAGAAATTCCAGCGGAAGGTATGGGTGACACAACCTCTTCTTTACAGGCAGCAGCCTGGCAACTCCTGCAGAAAGGCCAGCAGATCCCCACTCACACCGGGCCACCCACAAAGCTGTGGCCCCTCACTCCCCCCCAGCAGCACAGCCCCGAGACTGCTGACGGAGCAGAGAATATGGAGTCACACACAGCTTCATGGGCTATTGCTGCCTGGAGCGCTGTTTATATTGACCTCAACGAGGCACACCTGGGGAGGGTGGGCCAGCAGTGTAAGGCTGCCCAGGTCAGCTAATCCACAACCCTCAGGGAATCACGTTGTTGAAAATGGTCCCTGCTAAGGCAGAAGAGAAGCCAAGGGAAAAAAGGACACAATGCCATTTGCAGCACCGTAGATGAGTCTAGAAGTAATCACGTGACTTGTAGTAAGTCAGAAAGTGAAAGACACATATCATATCATATCACTTATAGGTGTTACCTAAAAATGGATACCAGGGCAGATATTTCCACGGAGAAGGGCAATCACAGATTCATTAAACAAACTTATGGTTCACCAATGGAAAGGAGTGAGGATTGGTTTCATTACGATATCGGGGTTAACAGACATATACAAACACAGGTGACATATATAATCACCAAGCACCTACAGAATACCAAGAGAGGACTACTCAACATTCTGTCATAACGTACATGGGAAAAGGATCCCAAGAAGAACAGTCATCTGTATATGTGTAAAAGAACCACATCTTCCACACCTACTACAAGCCAAACATTGTAATCAAACTTGCTGTAATAAAAAATAAAAAAAAATAAATTAAAAACACGAACAATGGGCCTCCCTGTTGGCGCAGTGGTTGAGAGTCCGCCTGCCGATGCAGGGGATACGGGTTCGTGCCCCGGTCTGGGAGGATCCCATATGCCGCGGAGCGGCTGGGCCCGTGAGCCATGGCTGCTGAGCCTGTGCGTCCGGAGCCTGTGCTCCGCAACGGGAGAGGCCACAACAGTGAGAGGCCCGCGTAGAGCAAAAAATAAATAAATAAATAAATAAAAATAAAAACACGAACAAGATGTAGTGAGACAAACGTGAGGGGCTTTCTCCTGGCACATTCCATTCTAAACTCCAATCTAGAACACCACTTCCACTGAGGCTCTCTTGCCCTTGTAACCAGATTTGGTAAGGGTGAACTGCTGCCACCTTGTGGCCGTTTCACACAACAGCAGCTTTAATCCCAGCGCTAATGGTCAGTTGATATTCAAAATCATTGCAGGCCTGTAAATAACACCTGCCCTGAAAACAAATCCTGGGGTCACATATCGACCAAAAAATTCAAAGGACGTCCATATTTCAAAACGACCATTTCAAAAGGCATATGTTACGCACATTAGTGTTCTGCTTCTTTTCCTTTCTTTCCTTTTTTGGTAAAAAACACGGGAATGGAAAAAGGCATCCCTCAGAATGGGCGAAAATCGTTGCAGACGAATCAATGGACAGAGTTTTAATCTCCAATATATATAAACAGCTCATGCAGCTTAATATTAAAAAAACAAACAACCCAAAAAAATGGGCAGAAGATCTAAAGAGACGTTTCTTCAAAGGAGACACAGAGATGGCCAAGATGCACATGAAAACCTGCTCAACAGCACTAATTATTAGAGAAATGCAAATCAAAACTACAATGAGGTATCACCTCACACCTGTTAGAATCGGCATCATCAGAAAATCTACAAACAACCAATTCTGGGGAGGGTGTGGACAAAAGGAGCCCTCTTCCACTATTGGTGGGAATGTAAATTGATACAGTCACTATGGAGAACAGTATGGAGTTTCCTTAAAAAAACTAGAAATAGAATTACCATCTGATCCAGCAATCCCACTTCTGGGCATATACCCAGAGAAAACCGTATTTCAAAAAGGTACATTCACCACAATGTTCGTTGCAGCACTATTTACAATAGCCAGGAAATGGAAGCAACCTAAATGCCCACAGACAGATGAATGGATAAAGATGTGGTACATATATAAAATGGAATATTACTCGGCCATAAAAAGGAATGAAACTGGGTCATTTGTAGAGACATCGATGGATCGAGAGACTGTCATACAGAATGAAGTAAGTCAGAAAGAGGAAAACAAATATTGTATATTAACGCATATATGTGGAGCCTAAAAATGGTACAGATGAACTGGTTTGCAGGGAAGAAATAGAGACACAGAGGTAGAGAACAAACGTATGGACACCAAGTGTGGGAAGCCATGGGGTGGTGGTGGTGGGATGAGTTGGGAGTTTGGGATTGACCTGTATACATGTATATGCATAAAATACATAACTAATAATAACGTGCTGTATAAAAAAAATAAAATTAAATTTCAAAATTTTAAAAAATAAAATTTAAAATAAAACAGAAAAAAGTTCTTCCCGTCACACAGATATATTTATAGGAATGAATTATTTCCATGCTTATATCTATAAATACATAAAAGAGGAATAAAATCTAACTTGAACCATAAAAGAAAAAAAAATCCTGAACCCACGAGTTATACAGAGGAAAACCCTATCAGGGCACTTGCTCCAGTGGTAAAGAATTCTGAAATTGGTCAGAGGTGGGGAATCATCTCCCATACAGCCAGCAACCCACCCCCCACGCAAGGAGCGTCCTCATTGCCAAGCTGGGGGACCGTGCCGAGGCATCTGTGAGTAAACGTGAGCTGAGCCCCAGGCCAGCTGCTGCTGAACTGTTCCCACCCTTTCCAGGTAAAACACCTGAATATGTACAAGGGCTTGAAAGCCTAGAGGAAGGATCGTGGTGCCACACCAGCGACAGCACGCAGGCCAACTTGGTGCCTGCAGGCCAGCCAGGGTGGTCCTGGACCCGGGCACTCTTCCAGAAGCTTTCCATTGCCCTGCCTGAGATACCCATCCTGTCCCGGCCCCCACTGCTTTTTTCCATCCTCACCTCTGTCCGGAGAGAAATTCCAGCGCAAAGTATGGGTGTCACAACCTCTTCTTTACAGGCGGCAGCCTGGCAACTCCTGCAGAAAGGCCAGCAGAACCCCACTCACCTCGGGCCACCCACAAAACTGTGTCCCCTCACTCCCTCCCACCAGCACAGCCCCGAGACTGCTGACGGGGCAAAGAATATGGAGTCAGGCACAGCTTCAGGGGCTATTGCTGCCTGGAGCTCTCTTTATATTGACCTCAACGAGGCACACCTGGGGAGGGCGGGCCAGCAGGGTAAGGCTGCCCAGGTCAGCTAATCCACAACCCTCAGGGAATCACATTGTTGAAAATGGACCCCGCTAAGGCAGAAGAGAAGCCAAGGGAAAAAAGGACACAATGCCATTTGCAGCACCGTAGATGAGTCTAGAAGTAATCACGTGACTTGTAGTAAGTCAGAAAGTGAAAGACACATATCATATCATATCACTTATAGGTGTTACCTAAAAATGGATACCAGGGCAGATATTTCCACGGAGAAGGGCAATCACAGATTCATTAAACAAACTTATGGTTCACCAATGGAAAGGAGTGAGGATTGGTTTCATTACGATATCGGGGTTAACAGACATATACAAACACAGGTGACATATATAATCACCAAGCACCTACAGAATACCAAGAGAGGACTACTCAACATTCTGTCATAACGTACATGGGAAAAGGATCCCAAGAAGAACAGTCATCTGTATATGTGTAAAAGAACCACATCTTCCACACCTACTACAAGCCAAACATTGTAATCAAACTTGCTGTAATAAAAAATAAAAAAAAATAAATTAAAAACACGAACAATGGGCCTCCCTGTTGGCGCAGTGGTTGAGAGTCCGCCTGCCGATGCAGGGGATACGGGTTCGTGCCCCGGTCTGGGAGGATCCCATATGCCGCGGAGCGGCTGGGCCCGTGAGCCATGGCTGCTGAGCCTGTGCGTCCGGAGCCTGTGCTCCGCAACGGGAGAGGCCACAACAGTGAGAGGCCCGCGTAGAGCAAAAAATAAATAAATAAATAAATAAAAATAAAAACACGAACAAGATGTAGTGAGACAAACGTGAGGGGCTTTCTCCTGGCACATTCCATTCTAAACTCCAATCTAGAACACCACTTCCACTGAGGCTCTCTTGCCCTTGTAACCAGATTTGGTAAGGGTGAACTGCTGCCACCTTGTGGCCGTTTCACACAACAGCAGCTTTAATCCCAGCGCTAATGGTCAGTTGATATTCAAAATCATTGCAGGCCTGTAAATAACACCTGCCCTGAAAACAAATCCTGGGGTCACATATCGACCAAAAAATTCAAAGGACGTCCATATTTCAAAACGACCATTTCAAAAGGCATATGTTACGCACATTAGTGTTCTGCTTCTTTTCCTTTCTTTCCTTTTTTGGTAAAAAACACGGGAATGGAAAAAGGCATCCCTCAGAATGGGCGAAAATCGTTGCAGACGAATCAATGGACAGAGTTTTAATCTCCAATATATATAAACAGCTCATGCAGCTTAATATTAAAAAAACAAACAACCCAAAAAAATGGGCAGAAGATCTAAAGAGACGTTTCTTCAAAGGAGACACAGAGATGGCCAAGATGCACATGAAAACCTGCTCAACAGCACTAATTATTAGAGAAATGCAAATCAAAACTACAATGAGGTATCACCTCACACCTGTTAGAATCGGCATCATCAGAAAATCTACAAACAACCAATTCTGGGGAGGGTGTGGACAAAAGGAGCCCTCTTCCACTATTGGTGGGAATGTAAATTGATACAGTCACTATGGAGAACAGTATGGAGTTTCCTTAAAAAAACTAGAAATAGAATTACCATCTGATCCAGCAATCCCACTTCTGGGCATATACCCAGAGAAAACCGTATTTCAAAAAGGTACATTCACCACAATGTTCGTTGCAGCACTATTTACAATAGCCAGGAAATGGAAGCAACCTAAATGCCCACAGACAGATGAATGGATAAAGATGTGGTACATATATAAAATGGAATATTACTCGGCCATAAAAAGGAATGAAACTGGGTCATTTGTAGAGACATCGATGGATCGAGAGACTGTCATACAGAATGAAGTAAGTCAGAAAGAGGAAAACAAATATTGTATATTAACGCATATATGTGGAGCCTAAAAATGGTACAGATGAACTGGTTTGCAGGGAAGAAATAGAGACACAGAGGTAGAGAACAAACGTATGGACACCAAGTGTGGGAAGCCATGGGGTGGTGGTGGTGGGATGAGTTGGGAGTTTGGGATTGACCTGTATACATGTATATGCATAAAATACATAACTAATAATAACGTGCTGTATAAAAAAAATAAAATTAAATTTCAAAATTTTAAAAAATAAAATTTAAAATAAAACAGAAAAAAGTTCTTCCCGTCACACAGATATATTTATAGGAATGAATTATTTCCATGCTTATATCTATAAATACATAAAAGAGGAATAAAATCTAACTTGAACCATAAAAGAAAAAAAAATCCTGAACCCACGAGTTATACAGAGGAAAACCCTATCAGGGCACTTGCTCCAGTGGTAAAGAATTCTGAAATTGGTCAGAGGTGGGGAATCATCTCCCATACAGCCAGCAACCCACCCCCCACGCAAGGAGCGTCCTCATTGCCAAGCTGGGGGACCGTGCCGAGGCATCTGTGAGTAAACGTGAGCTGAGCCCCAGGCCAGCTGCTGCTGAACTGTTCCCACCCTTTCCAGGTAAAACACCTGAATATGTACAAGGGCTTGAAAGCCTAGAGGAAGGATCGTGGTGCCACACCAGCGACAGCACGCAGGCCAACTTGGTGCCTGCAGGCCAGCCAGGGTGGTCCTGGACCCGGGCACTCTTCCAGAAGCTTTCCATTGCCCTGCCTGAGATACCCATCCTGTCCCGGCCCCCACTGCTTTTTTCCATCCTCACCTCTGTCCGGAGAGAAATTCCAGCGCAAAGTATGGGTGTCACAACCTCTTCTTTACAGGCGGCAGCCTGGCAACTCCTGCAGAAAGGCCAGCAGAACCCCACTCACCTCGGGCCACCCACAAAACTGTGTCCCCTCACTCCCTCCCACCAGCACAGCCCCGAGACTGCTGACGGGGCAAAGAATATGGAGTCAGGCACAGCTTCAGGGGCTATTGCTGCCTGGAGCTCTCTTTATATTGACCTCAACGAGGCACACCTGGGGAGGGCGGGCCAGCAGGGTAAGGCTGCCCAGGTCAGCTAATCCACAACCCTCAGGGAATCACATTGTTGAAAATGGACCCCGCTAAGGCAGAAGAGAAGCCAAGGGAAAAAAGGACACAATGCCATTTGCAGCACCGTAGATGAGTCTAGAAGTAATCACGTGACTTGTAGTAAGTCAGAAAGTGAAAGACACATATCATATCATATCACTTATAGGTGTTACCTAAAAATGGATACCAGGGCAGATATTTCCACGGAGAAGGGCAATCACAGATTCATTAAACAAACTTATGGTTCACCAATGGAAAGGAGTGAGGATTGGTTTCATTACGATATCGGGGTTAACAGACATATACAAACACAGGTGACATATATAATCACCAAGCACCTACAGAATACCAAGAGAGGACTACTCAACATTCTGTCATAACGTACATGGGAAAAGGATCCCAAGAAGAACAGTCATCTGTATATGTGTAAAAGAACCACATCTTCCACACCTACTACAAGCCAAACATTGTAATCAAACTTGCTGTAATAAAAAATAAAAAAAAATAAATTAAAAACACGAACAATGGGCCTCCCTGTTGGCGCAGTGGTTGAGAGTCCGCCTGCCGATGCAGGGGATACGGGTTCGTGCCCCGGTCTGGGAGGATCCCATATGCCGCGGAGCGGCTGGGCCCGTGAGCCATGGCTGCTGAGCCTGTGCGTCCGGAGCCTGTGCTCCGCAACGGGAGAGGCCACAACAGTGAGAGGCCCGCGTAGAGCAAAAAATAAATAAATAAATAAATAAAAATAAAAACACGAACAAGATGTAGTGAGACAAACGTGAGGGGCTTTCTCCTGGCACATTCCATTCTAAACTCCAATCTAGAACACCACTTCCACTGAGGCTCTCTTGCCCTTGTAACCAGATTTGGTAAGGGTGAACTGCTGCCACCTTGTGGCCGTTTCACACAACAGCAGCTTTAATCCCAGCGCTAATGGTCAGTTGATATTCAAAATCATTGCAGGCCTGTAAATAACACCTGCCCTGAAAACAAATCCTGGGGTCACATATCGACCAAAAAATTCAAAGGACGTCCATATTTCAAAACGACCATTTCAAAAGGCATATGTTACGCACATTAGTGTTCTGCTTCTTTTCCTTTCTTTCCTTTTTTGGTAAAAAACACGGGAATGGAAAAAGGCATCCCTCAGAATGGGCGAAAATCGTTGCAGACGAATCAATGGACAGAGTTTTAATCTCCAATATATATAAACAGCTCATGCAGCTTAATATTAAAAAAACAAACAACCCAAAAAAATGGGCAGAAGATCTAAAGAGACGTTTCTTCAAAGGAGACACAGAGATGGCCAAGATGCACATGAAAACCTGCTCAACAGCACTAATTATTAGAGAAATGCAAATCAAAACTACAATGAGGTATCACCTCACACCTGTTAGAATCGGCATCATCAGAAAATCTACAAACAACCAATTCTGGGGAGGGTGTGGACAAAAGGAGCCCTCTTCCACTATTGGTGGGAATGTAAATTGATACAGTCACTATGGAGAACAGTATGGAGTTTCCTTAAAAAAACTAGAAATAGAATTACCATCTGATCCAGCAATCCCACTTCTGGGCATATACCCAGAGAAAACCGTATTTCAAAAAGGTACATTCACCACAATGTTCGTTGCAGCACTATTTACAATAGCCAGGAAATGGAAGCAACCTAAATGCCCACAGACAGATGAATGGATAAAGATGTGGTACATATATAAAATGGAATATTACTCGGCCATAAAAAGGAATGAAACTGGGTCATTTGTAGAGACATCGATGGATCGAGAGACTGTCATACAGAATGAAGTAAGTCAGAAAGAGGAAAACAAATATTGTATATTAACGCATATATGTGGAGCCTAAAAATGGTACAGATGAACTGGTTTGCAGGGAAGAAATAGAGACACAGAGGTAGAGAACAAACGTATGGACACCAAGTGTGGGAAGCCATGGGGTGGTGGTGGTGGGATGAGTTGGGAGTTTGGGATTGACCTGTATACATGTATATGCATAAAATACATAACTAATAATAACGTGCTGTATAAAAAAAATAAAATTAAATTTCAAAATTTTAAAAAATAAAATTTAAAATAAAACAGAAAAAAGTTCTTCCCGTCACACAGATATATTTATAGGAATGAATTATTTCCATGCTTATATCTATAAATACATAAAAGAGGAATAAAATCTAACTTGAACCATAAAAGAAAAAAAAATCCTGAACCCACGAGTTATACAGAGGAAAACCCTATCAGGGCACTTGCTCCAGTGGTAAAGAATTCTGAAATTGGTCAGAGGTGGGGAATCATCTCCCATACAGCCAGCAACCCACCCCCCACGCAAGGAGCGTCCTCATTGCCAAGCTGGGGGACCGTGCCGAGGCATCTGTGAGTAAACGTGAGCTGAGCCCCAGGCCAGCTGCTGCTGAACTGTTCCCACCCTTTCCAGGTAAAACACCTGAATATGTACAAGGGCTTGAAAGCCTAGAGGAAGGATCGTGGTGCCACACCAGCGACAGCACGCAGGCCAACTTGGTGCCTGCAGGCCAGCCAGGGTGGTCCTGGACCCGGGCACTCTTCCAGAAGCTTTCCATTGCCCTGCCTGAGATACCCATCCTGTCCCGGCCCCCACTGCTTTTTTCCATCCTCACCTCTGTCCGGAGAGAAATTCCAGCGCAAAGTATGGGTGTCACAACCTCTTCTTTACAGGCGGCAGCCTGGCAACTCCTGCAGAAAGGCCAGCAGAACCCCACTCACCTCGGGCCACCCACAAAACTGTGTCCCCTCACTCCCTCCCACCAGCACAGCCCCGAGACTGCTGACGGGGCAAAGAATATGGAGTCAGGCACAGCTTCAGGGGCTATTGCTGCCTGGAGCTCTCTTTATATTGACCTCAACGAGGCACACCTGGGGAGGGCGGGCCAGCAGGGTAAGGCTGCCCAGGTCAGCTAATCCACAACCCTCAGGGAATCACATTGTTGAAAATGGACCCCGCTAAGGCAGAAGAGAAGCCAAGGGAAAAAAGGACACAATGCCATTTGCAGCACCGTAGATGAGTCTAGAAGTAATCATGTGACTTGTAGTAAGTCAGAAAGTGAAAGACACATATCCTATCATATCACTTATAGGTGTTACCTAAAAATGGATACCAGGGCAGATATTTCCACGGAGAAGGGCAATCACAGATTCATTAAACAAACTTATGGTTCACCAATGGAAAGGTGTGAGGATTGGTTTCATTACGATATCGGGGTTAACAGACATATACAAACACAGGTGACATATATAATCACCAAAGACCTACAGAATACCAAGAGAGGACTACTCAACATTCTGTCATAACGTACATGGGAAAAGGATCCCAGGAAGAACAGACATCTGTATATGTGTAAAAGAACCACATCTTCCACACCTACAACAAGCCAAACATTGTAATCAAACTTGCTGTAATAAAAAATAAAAAAATAAATTAAAAACACGAACAAGAAGTAGTGAGACAAACGTGAGGGGCTTTCTCCTGGCACATTCCATTCTAAACTCCAATCTAGAACACCACTTCCACTGAGGCTCTCTTGCCCTAGTAACCAGGTTTGGTAACGGTGAACTGCTGCCACCTTGTGGCCGTTTCACACAACAGCAGCTTTAATCCCAACGCTAATGGTCAGTTGATATTCAAAATCATTGCAGGCCTGTAAATGACACCTGCCCTGAAAACAAATCCTGGGGTCACATATCTTCCAAATAATTCAAAGCACGTCCATATTTCAAAATGACTGTTTCAAAAGGCATATTTTACGCACATTAGTGTTCTGCTTCTTTTCCTTTCTTTCCTTTTTTGGTAAAAAACACGGGAATGGAAAAAGGCATCCCTCAGAATGGGCGAAAATCGTTGCAGACGAATCAATGGACAGAGGTTTAATCTCCAATATATATAAACAGTTCATGCAGCTTAATGTTAAAAAAACAAACAACCCCCCAAAAAATGGGCAGAAGATCTAAAGAGACGTTTCTTCAAAGGAGACACAGAGATGGCCAAGACGCACATGAAAAGCTGCTCAACAGCACTAATTATCAGAGAAATGCAAATCAAAACTACAATGAGGTATCACCTCACACCTGTTAGAATCGGCATCATCAGAAAATCTACAAACAACCAATTCTGGGGAGGGTGTGGACAAAAGGAGCCCTCTTCCACTATTGGTGGGAATGTAAATTGATACAGTCACTATGGAGAACAGTATGGAGTTTCCTTAAAAAAACTAGAAATAGAATTACCATCTGATCCAGCAATCCCACTTCTGGGCATATACCCAGAGAAAACCGTAAATCAAAAAGGCACATTCACCACAATGTTCATTGCAGCACTATTTACAATAGCCAGGTAATGGAAGCAACCTAAATGCCCACAGACAGATGAATGGATAAAGATGTGGTACATATATAAAATGGAATATTACTCGGCCATAAAAAGGAATGAAACTGGGTCATTTGTAGAGACATCGATGGATCGAGAGACTGTCAAAGAGAATGAAGTAAGTCAGAAAGAGGAAAACAAATATTGTATATTAATGCATATATGTGGAGCCTACAAATGGTACAGATGAACTGGTTTGCAGGGAAGAAATAGAGACACAGAGGTAGAGAACAAACGTATGGACACCAAGTGTGGGAAGCCATGGGGTGGTGGTGGTGTGATGAGTTGGGAGTTTGGGATTGACCTGTGTACAGGTATATGCATAAAATACATAACTAATAATAACGTGCTGTATAAAAAAATAAATAAAATTAAATTTCAAAATTTTAAAACATAAAATTTAAAAATAAAACAGAAAAAAGTTCTTCCCGTCACACAGATGTATTTATAGGAAGGAATTATTTCCATGCTTATATCTATAAATACATAAAAGAGGAATAAAATCTAACTTGAAACATAAAAGAAAAAAAAAAACCTGAACCCACGAGTTATACAGAGGAAAACCCTATCAGGGCACTTGCTCCAGTGGTAAACAATTCTGAAATAGGTCAGAGGTGGGGAACCATCTCCCATACAGCCAGCAACCCAACCCCACGCAAGGAGCATCCTCATTGCAAAGCTGGGGGACCGTGCCGAGGCATCTGTGAGTAAAGGTGAGCTGAGCCCCAGGCCAGCTGCTGCTGAACTGTTCCCACCCTTTCCAGGTAAAACACCTGAATATGTACAAGGGCTTGAAAGCCTAGAGGAAGGACCGTGGAGCCACACCAGCAACAGCACGCAGGCCAACTTGGTGCCTGCAGGCCAGCCAGGGTGGTCCTGGAACCGGGCGCTCTTCCAGAAGCTTTCCATTGCACTTCCTGAGATACCCCTCCTGTCCCGGCCCCCACTGCTTTTTTCCTTCCTCACCTCTGTCCGGAGAGAAATTCCAGCGGAAGGTATGGGTGACACAACCTCTTCTTTACAGGCAGCAGCCTGGCAACTCCTGCAGAAAGGCCAGCAGAACCCCACTCACACCGGGCCACCCACAAAGCTGTGGCCCCTCACTCCCTCCCAGCAGCCCAGCCCCGAGACTGCTGACGGAGCAGAGAATATGGATTCAGGCACAGCTTCATGGGCTATTGCTGCCTGGAGCGCTGTTTATATTGACCTCAACGAGGCACACCTGGGGAGGATGGGCCAGCAGTGTAAGGCTGCCCAGGTCAGCTAATCAACAACCCTCAGGGAATCACGTTGTTGAAAATGGTCCCTGCTAAGGCAGAAGAGAAGCCAAGGGAAAAAAGGACACAATGCCATTTGCAGCACCGTAGATGAGTCTAGAAGTAATCACGTGACTTGTAGTAAGTCAGAAAGTGAAAGACACATATCATATCATATCACTTATAGGTGTTACCTAAAAATGGATACAAGGGCAGATATTTCCACGGAGAAGGGCAATCACAGATTCATTAAACAAACTTATGGTTCACCAATGGAAAGGAGTGAGGATTGGTTTCATTACGATATCGGGGTTAACAGACATATACAAACACAGGTGACATATATAATCACCAAGCACCTACAGAATACCAAGAGAGGACTACTCAACATTCTGTCATAACGTACATGGGAAAAGGATCCCAAGAAGAACAGTCATCTGTATATGTGTAAAAGAACCACATCTTCCACACCTACTACAAGCCAAACATTGTAATCAAACTTGCTGTAATAAAAAATTAAAAATTAAATTAAAAACACGAACAAGAAGTAGTGAGACAAACGTGAGGGGCTTTCTCCTGGCACATTCCATTCTAAACTCCAATCTAGAACACCACTTCCACTGAGGCTCTCTTGCCCTTGTAACCAGATTTGGTAAGGGTGAACTGCTGCCACCTTGTGGCCGTTTCACACAACAGCAGCTTTAATCCCAGCGCTAATGGTCAGTTGATATTCAAAATCATTGCAGGCCTGTAAATGACACCTGCCCTGAAAACAAATCCTGGGGTCACATATCGACCAAAAAATTCAAAGGACGTCCATATTTCAAAACAACCGTTTCAAAAGGCATATTTTACGCACATTAGTGTTCTGCTTCTTTTCCTTTCTTTCCTTTTTTGTTAAAAAAAACGGGAATGGAAAAAGGCATCCCTCAGAATGGGCGAAATTCGTTGCAGACGAATCAATGGACAGAGGTTTAATCTCCAATATATATAAACAGCTCATGCAGCTTAATATTAAAAAAACAAACAACCCAAAAAAATGGGCAGAAGATCTAAAGAGACGTTTCTTCAAAGGAGACACAGAGATGGCCAAGACGCACATGAAAAGCTGCTCAACAGCACTAATTATTAGAGAAATGCAAATCAAAACTACAATGAGGTATCACCTCACACCTGTCAGAATCGGCATCATCAGAAAATCTACAAACAACCAATTCTGGCGAGGGTGTGGACAAAAGGAGCCCTCTTCCACTATTGGTGGGAATGCAAATTGATACACTCACTATGGAGAACAGTATGGAGTTTCCTTAAAAAATCTAGAAAAAGAATTACCATCTGATCCAGCAATCGCACTTCTGGGCATATACCCAGAGAAAACCGTATTTCAAAAAGGCACATTCTGCCACAGTTAGCCGGGAGGGAGTCCGGGAAAACTCTGGAGCTGCCGAAGAGGCAAGGTACTTTTTCTTCCCTCTTGGTTTCCTGGTGCGCGAGGAGAGGGGATTAAGAGCGTTGCTTAAAGGGGCTCCACAGACGGGCGCGAGTCGCGACTGAAAGCGCGGAGCTCAGTGACAGGCGTGGGACGCTGGGGCTGCTGCTGCCGCCGCCAAGAAGCCTGTGTGCGAGCGCAGGTCACTGCCCACACCGCCCTTCCGGGAGCCTGTGCAGCCCGCCACTGCCGGGGTCCCAGGATCCAGGGGCGGCTTCCCTGGGAGAACGCACGGCGCGCCTCGGGCTCGTGCAACGTCACACCAACCTCTGCCGCTGCAGGCCCACCCCGCACTCTGTGCCCCTCCCTCCCTCCCGGCCTGAGTGAGCCAGAGTCCCCGAAGAGGCTTCTCCTTTAACCCTGTCCTGTCTGAGCGAAGAACAGACGCCCTCCGGCGACCTACACGCAGAGGCGGGGCCAAATCCAAAGCTGAGACCCGGGAGCTGTGAGAACAAAGAAGAGAAAGGGAAACCTCTCCCAGCAGCCTCAGAAGCAGCGGATTAAAGCTCCACAATCAACTTGATGTACCCTGCATCTGTGGAATACATGAATAGACAACACATCATCCCAAATTGAGGAGCCCGGAGTCAGTGCTGTGCCTCTGAGGTGGGAGAGCCAACTTCAGGACACTGGTCCACAAGAGACCTCCCAGCTCCACATAATATCAAACGGCGAAAATCTTCCAGAGATCTCCATCTCAACACCAGCACCCAGCTTCACTCAACGACCAGCAAGCTACAGTGCTGGACACCCTAAGCCAAACAACTAGCAAGACAGGAACACAACGCCACCCATTAGCAGAGAGGTGGCCTAAAATCATAAAAAGTCCACAGACACCCCAAAACACACCACCAGACGTGGACCTGCCCTCCAGAAAAACAAGATCCAGCCTCATCCACCAGAACACAGGCACTAGTCCCCTCTACCAGGAAGCCTACACATCCCACTAAACCAACCTTAGCCACTGGGGACAGACACCAAAAACAACAGGAACTACGAACCTGCAGCCTGCAAAAAGGAGACCCCAAACACAGTAACATAAGCAAAATGAGAAGACAGAAAAACACACAGCAGGAGAAGGAGCAAGATAAAAACCCACCAGACCTAACAAATGAAGAGGTAATAGGCACTCTACCTGAAAAAGAATTCAGAATAATGATGGTAAAGATGATCCAAGATTCTATTTCCCAGATCCATAATCTTGGAAATAGAATAGACAAAATGCAAGAAACAGTTAACAAGGACCTAGAAGAACTAAAGATGAATCAAGCATCAATTAAAAACACAATACATGAAATAAAAAATACTCTAGACGGGATCAATAGCAGAATAACTGAGGCAGAAGAACGGATAAGTGAGGTGGAAGATAAAATAGTGGAAATAACTGCTGCAGAGCAAAATAAAGAAAAAAGAATGAAAAGAACAGAGGACAGTCTCAGAGACCTCTGGGACAACATTAAACGCACCAACATTCGAATTATAGGGGTTCCAGAAGAAGAAGAGAAAAAGAAAGGGACTGAGAAAATATTTGAAGAGATTATAGTTGAAAACTTCCCTAATATGGGAAAGGAAATAGTTAATCAAGTCCAGGAGGCACAGAGAGTCCCATACAGAATAAATCCAAGGAGAAATACGCCAAGACACATATTAATCAAACTGTCAAAAATGAAACACAAAGAAATCATATTAAAAGCAGCAAGGCAAAAACAACAAATAACACACAAGGGAATCCCCATCAGGATAACAGCTGATCTCTCAGCAGAAACTCTACAAGCCAGAAGGGAGTGGCAGGACATACTTAAAGTGATGAAGGAGAAAAACCTGCAACCAAGATTACTCTACCCAGCAAGGATCTCATTCAGATTTGATGGAGAAATTAAAACCTTTACAGACAAGCAAAAGCTGAGAGAGTTCAGCACCACCAAACCAGCTTTACAACAAATGCTAAAGGAACTTCTCTAGGCAAGAAACACAACAGAAGGAAAAGACCTACAATAACGAACCCAAAACAATTAAGAAAATGGGAATAGGAACATACATATCGATAATTACCTTAAATGTAAATGGACTAAATGCTCCCACCAAAAGACACAGAGTGGCTGAATGGATACAAAAACAAGACCCATATATATGCTGTCTACAAGAGACCCACTTCAGACCTAGAGACACATACAGACTGAAAGTAAGGGGATGGAAAAAGATATTCCATGCAAATGGAAACCAAAAGAAAGCTGGAGTAGCAATTCTCATATCAGACAAAATAGACTTTAAAATAAAGACTACTAGAAGAGATAAAGAAGGACACTACATAATGATCAAGGGATCGATCCAAGAAGAAGATATAACAATTGTAAATATTTATGCACCCAACATAGGAGCACCTCAATACATAAGGAAAATACTAACAGCCATAAAAGGAGAAATCGACAGTAACACACTCATAGTAGGGGACTTTAACACCCCACTTTCACCAATGGACAGATCATCCAAAATGAAAATAAATAAGGAAACACAAGCTTTAAATGATACATTAAACAAGATGGACTTAATTGATATTTATAGGACATTCCATCCAAAAACAACAGAATACACATTTTTCTCAAGTGCTCATGGAACATTCTCCAGGATAGATCATATCTTGGGTCACAAATCAAGCCTTGGTAAATTTAAGAAAATTGAAATTGTATCAAGTATCTTTTCCGACCACAATGCTATGAGACTAGATATCAATTACAGGAAAAAAGCTGTAAAAAATACAAACACATGGAGGCTAAACAATACACTACTTAATAACGAAGTGATCACTGAAGAAATCAAAGAGGAAATTAAAAAATACCTAGAAACGAATGACAATGGAGACACGACGACCCAAAACCTATGGGATGCAGCAAAAGCAGTTCTAAGAGGGAAGTTTATATCAATACAATCCCACCTTAAGAAACAGGAAACATCTCGAATAAACAACCTAACCTTGCACCTAAAGCAATTAGAGAAAGAAGAACAAAAACATCCCAAAGTTAGCAGAAGGAAAGAAATCATAAAAATCAGATCAGAAATAAATGAAAAAGAAATGAAGGAAACGATAGCAAAGATCAATAAAACTAAAAGCTGGTTCTTTGAGAAGATAAACAAAATTGATAAACCATTAGCCAGACTCATCAAGAAAAAAAGGGAGAAGACTCAAATCAATAGAATTAGAAATGAAAAAGGAGAAGTAACAACTGACACTGCAGAAATACAAAAGATAATAAGAGATTACTATAAGCAACTCTATGCCAATAAAATGGACAACCTGGAAGAAATGGACAAATTCTTAGAAATGCACAACCTGCCAAGACTGAATCAGGAAGAAATAGAAAATATGAACAGACCAATCACAAGCACTGAAATTGAAACTGTGATAAAAAATCTTCCAACAAACAAAAGCCCAGGACCAGATGGCTTCACAGGCGAATTCTATCAAGCATTTAGAGAAGAGCTAACACCCATCCTTCTGAAACTCTTCCAAAATATAGCAGAGGGAGGAACACTCCCAAATTCATTCTACGAGGCCACCATCACCTTGATACCCAAACCAGACAAGGATGTCACAAAGAAAGAAAACTACAGGCCAATATCACTGATGAACATAGATGAAAAAATCCTCAACAAAATACTAGCAAACCGAATCCAACAGCACATTAAAAGGATCATACACCATGATCAAGTGGGGTTTATTCCAGGAATGCAAGGATTCTTCAATATACGCAAATCAATCAACGTGATACACCATATTAACAAATTGAAGGAGAAAAACCATATGATCATCTCAATAGATGCAGAGAAAGCTTTCGACAAAATTCAACACCCATTTATGATAAAAACCCTGCAGAAAGTAGGCATAGAGGGAACTTTCCTCAACATAATAAAGGCCATATATGACAAACCCACAGCCAGCATCGTCCTCAATGGTGAAAAACTGAAACCATTTCCACTAAGATCAAGAACAAGACAAGGTTGCCCACTCTCACCACTCTTATTCAACCTAGTTTTGGAAGTTTTAGCCACAGCAATCAGAGAAGAAAAGGAAATAAAAGGAATCCAAATTGGAAAAGAAGAAGTAAAGCTGTCACTATTTGCAGATGACATGATACTATACATAGAGAATCCTAAAGATGCTACCAGAAAACTACTAGAGTTAATCAATGAATTTGGTAAAGTTGCAGGATACAAAATTAATGCACAGAAATCTCTGGCATTCCTATATACTGATGATGAAAAATCTGAAAGTGAAATCAAGGAAACACTCCCATTTACCATTGCAACAAAAAGAATAAAATATCTAGGAATAAACCTACCTAAGGAGACAAAAGACCTGTATGCAGAAAATTATAAGACACTGATGAAAGAAATTAAAGATGATACAAATAGATGGAGAGATGTACCATGTTCTTGGATTGGAAGAATCAACATTGTGAAAATGACTCTACTACCCAAAGCAATCTACAGGTTCAATGCAATCCCTATCAAACTACCACTGGCATTTTTCACAGAACTGGAACAAAAACTTTCACAATTTGTATGGAAACACAAAAGACCCCGAATAGCCAAAGCAATCTTGAGAACGAAAAATGGAGCTGGAGGAATCAGGCTCCCTGACTTCAGACTATACTACAAAGCTACAGTAATCAAGACAGTATGGTACTGGCACAAAAACAGAAAGATAGATCAATGGAACAGGATAGAAAGCCCAGAGTTAAACCCACGGACATATGGTCACCTTATCTTTGATAAAGGAGGCAGGAATGTACAGTGGAGAAAGGACAGTCTCTTCAATAAGTGGTGCTGGGAAAACTGGATAGGGACATGTAAAAGTATGAGATTAGATCACTCCCTAACACCATACACAAAAATAAGCTCAAAATGGATTAAAGACCTAAATGTAAGGCCAGACACTATCAAACTCTTAGAGGAAAACATAGGCAGAACACTCTATGACATAAATCACAGCAAGATCCTTTTTGACCCACCTCCTAGAGAAATGGAAATAAAGACAAAAATAAACACATGGGACCTAATGAAACTTCAAAGCTTTTGCACAGCAGAGGAAACCATAAACAAGACCAAAAGACAACCCTCAGAATGGGAGAAAATATTTGCCAATGAAGCAACTGACAAAGGATTAATGTCCAAAATTTATAAGCAGCTCATGCAGCTCAATAACAAAAAAACAAACAACCCAATCCAAAAATGGGCAGAAGACCTAAATAGACATTTCTCCACAGAAGATATACAGACTGCCAACAAACACATGAAAGGATGCTCAACATCTTTACTCATTAGAGAAATGCAAATCAAAACTACCATGAGATATCATCTCACACCAGTCAGAATGGCCATCATCAAAAAATCTAGAAACAATAAATGCTGGAGAGGGTGTGGAAAAAAGGGAACACTCTTGCACTGCTGGTGGGAATGTGAATTGGTACAGCCGCTATGGAGAACGGTATGGAGGTTCCTTAAAAAACTACAAATAGAACTACCATATGACCCAGCAATCCCACTACTGGGCATATACCCTGAGGAAACCATAATTCAAAAAGAGACATGTACCAAAATGTTCATAGCAGCCCTATTTACAATAGCCCGGAGATGGAAACAACCTAAGTGTCCATCATCGGATGAATGGATAAAGAAGATGTGGCACATATATACAATGGAATATTACTCAGCCATAAAAAGAAATGAAATTGAGCTATTTGTAATGAGGTGGATAGACCTAGAGTCTGTCATACAGAGTGAAGTAAGTCAGAAAGAGAAAGACAAATACTGTATGCTAACACATATATATGGAATTTAAGAAAAAAAAATGTCATGAAGAACATAGGGGTAAGACAGGAATAAAGACACAGACCTACTAGAGAATGGACTTGAGGATATGGGGAGGGGGAAGGGTAAGCTGTGACAAAGTGAAAGAGCGGCATGGACATATATACACTACCAAACGTGAGGTAGATAGCTAGTGGGAAGCAGCCGCATAGCACAGGGAGATCAGCTCGATACTTTGTGACTGCCTGGAGGGGTGGGATAGGGAGGGTGGGAGGGAGACGCAAAAGGGAGGGGATATGGAAACATAAGTATATGTATAACTGATTAAATTTGTTATAAAGCAAAAAAATAAAAAAATAAAAAAAATAAAAAAAATTAAAAAAAGGCACATTCACCACAATGTTCGTTGCAGCACTATTTACAATAGCCAGGTAATGGAAGCAACCTAAATGCCCACAGACAGATGAATGGATAAAGATGTGGTACATATATAAAATGGAATATTACTCGGCCATAAAAAGGAATGAAACTGGGTCATTTGTAGAGACATCGATGTATCGAGAGACTGTCATACAGAATGAAGTAAGTCAGAAAGAGGAAAACAAATATTGTATATTAATGCATATATGTGGAGCCTAAAAATGGTACAGAAGAACTGGTTTGCAGGGAATAAATAGAGACACAGAGGTAGAGAACAAACGTATGGACACCAAGTGTGGGAAGCCATGGGGTGGTGGTGGTGGGATGAGTTGGGAGCTTGGGATTGACCTGTGTACATGTATATGTATAAAATACATAACTAATAATAACGTGCTGTATAAAAAAATTAAATAAAATTAAATTTCAAAATTTTAAAAAATAAAATTTAAAAATAAAACAGAAAAAAGTTCTTCCCGTCACACAGATGTATTTATAGGAATGAATTATTTCCATGCTTATATCTATAAATACATAAAAGAGGAATAAAACCTAACTTGAACCATAAAAGAAAAAAAAATCTGAACCCACGAGTTATACAGAGGAAAACCCTATCAGGGCACTTGCTCCAGTGGTAAACAATTCTGAAATTGGTCAGAGGTGGGGAACCATCACCCATACAGCCAGCAACCCACCCCCCACGCAAGGAGCGTCCTCATTGCAAAGCTGGGGGACCGTGCCGAGGCATCTGTGAGTAAACGTGAGCTGAGCCCGAGGCCAGCTGCTGCTGAACTGTTCCCACCCTTTCCAGGTAAAACACCTCAATATGTACAAGGGCTTGAAAGCCTAGAGGAAGGACCGTGGAGCCACAATAGCTCCAGCACGCAGGCCAACTTGGTGCCTGCAGGCCAGCCAGGGTGGTCCTGGCCCCGGGCGCTCTTCCAGAAGCTTTCCATTGCCCTGCCTGAGATACCCTTCCTGTCCCGGACCCCACTGCTTTTTTCCTTCCTCACCTCTGTCCGGAGAGAAATTCCAGCGGAAGGTGTGGGTGACACAACCTCTTCTTTACAGGCGGCAGCTTGGCAACTCCTGCAGAAAGGCCAGCAGAACCCCACTCACACCGGGCCACCCACAAAGCTGTGGCCCCTCACTCCCTCCCAACAGCACAGCCCCGAGACTTCTGACGGGGCAGAGAATATGGAGTCAGGCACAGCTTCAGGGGCTATTGCTGCCTGGAGCGCTGTTTATATTGACCTCAACGAGGCACACCTGGGGAGGGCGGGCCGGCAGGGTAAGGCTGCCCAGGTCAGCTAATCCACAACCCTCAGGGAATCACATTGTTCAAAATGGACCCCGCTAAGGCAGAAGAGAAGCCAAGGGAAAAAAGGACACAATGCCATTTGCAGCACCGTAGATGAGTCTAGAAGTAATCACATGACTTGTAATAAGTCAGAAAGTGAAAGACACGTATCATATCATATCACTTATAGGTGTTACCTAAAAATGGATACCAGGGCAGATATTTCCACGGAGAAGGGCAATCACAGATTCATTAAACAAACTTATGGTTCACCAATGGAAAGGTGTGAGGATTGGTTTCATTACGATATCGCGGTTAACAGACATATACAAACACAGGTGACATATATAATCACCAAAGACCTACAGAATACCAAGAGAAAACTACTCAACATTCTGTCATAACGTACATGGGAAAAGGATCCCAGGAAGAACAGACATCTGTATATGTGTAAAAGAACCACATCTTCCACACCTACAAGAAGCCAAACATTGTAATCAAACTTGCTGTAATAAAAAATAAAAAATTAAATTAAAAACAGGAACAAGAAGTAGTGAGACAAACGTGAGGGGCTTTCTCCTGGCACATTCCATTCTAAACTCCAATCTAGAACACCACTTCCACTGAGGCTCTCTTGCCCTAGTAACCAGATTTGGTAAGTGTGAACTGCTGCCACCTTTTGGACGTTTCACACAACAGCAGCTTTAATCCCAATGCTAATGGTCAGTTGATATTCAAAATCATTGCAGGCCTGTAAATGACACCTGCCCTGAAAACAAATTCTGGGGTCACATATCGACCAAATAATTCAAAGGACGTCCATATTTCAAAACGACCGTATCAAAAGGCATATTTTACGCACATTAGTGTTCTGCTTCTTTTCCTTTCTTTCCTTTTTTGTTAAAAAACACGGGAATGGAAAAAGGCATCCCACAGAATGGGCGAAAATCGTTGCAGACGAATCAATGGACAGAGGTTTAATCTCCAATATATATAAACAGCTCATGCAGCTTAATATTAAAAAAACAAACAACCCAAAAAAAATGGGCAGAAGATCTAAAGAGACGTTTCTTCAAAGGAGACACAGAGGTGGCCAAGACGCACATGAAAAGCTGCTCAACAGCACTAATTATTAGAGAAATGCAAATCAAAACTACAATGAGGTATCACCTCACACCTGATAGAATCGGCATCATCAGCAAATCTACAAACAACCAACTCTGGGGAGGGTGTGGACAAAAGGAGCCCTCTTCCACTATTTGTGGGAATGTAAATTGATACAGTCACTATGGAGAACAGTATGGAGTTTCCTTAAAAAAACTAGAAATAGAATTACCATCTGATCCAGCAATCCCACTTCTGGGCATATACCAGAGAAAACCGTATTTCAAAAAGGCACATTCACCACAATGTTCGTTGCAGCACTATTTACAATAGCCAGGTAATGGAAGCAAACTAAATGCCCACAGACAGATGAATGGATAAAGATGTGGTACATATATAAAATGGAATATTACTCGGCCATAAAAAGGAATGAAACTGGGTCATTTGTAGAGACATCGATGGATCGAGAGACTGTCATACAGAGTGAAGTAAGTCAGAAAGAGGAAAACAAATATTGTATATTAATGCATATATGTGGAACCTAAAAAAATGGTACAGATGAACTGGTTTGCAGGGAAGAAATAGAGACACAGAGGTAGAGAACAAACGTATGGACACCAAGTGTGGGAAGCCATGGGATGGTGGTGGTGGGATGAGTTGGGAGATTGGGATTGACCTGTATACATGTATATGCATAAAATACATAACTAATAATAACCTGCTGTATAAAAACATAAATAAAATTAAATTTCAAAATTTTAAACAATAAAATTTAAAAATAAAACAGAAAAAAGTTCTTCCCGTCACACAGATGTATTTATAGGAATGAATTATTTCCATGCTTATATCTATAAATACATAAAAGAGGAATAAAATCTAACTTGAACCATAAAAGAAAAAAAATCCTGAACCCCCGAGTTATACAGAGGAAAACCCTATCAGGGCACTTGCTCCAGTGGTAAACAATTCTGAAATAGGTCAGAGGTGGGGAATCATCTCCCATACAGCCAGTAATGCACCCCCCACGCAAGGAGCGTCCTCATTGCAAAGCTGGGGGACCGTGCCGAGGCATCAGTGAGTAAACGTGAGCTGAGCCCCAGGCCAGCTGCTGCTGAACTGTTCCCACCCTTTCCAGGTAAAACACCTGAATATGTACAAGGGCTTGAAAGCCTAGAGGAAGGACCGTGGAGCCACACCAGCGACAGCACGCAGGCCAACTTGGTGCCTGCAGGCCAGCCAGGGTGGTCCTGGCCCCGGGCGATCTTCCAGAAGCTTTCCATTGCCCTGCCTGAGATAACCCTCCTGTCCCGGACCCCACTGCTTTTTTCCTTCCTCACCTCTGTCCGGAGAGAAATTCCAGCGGAAGGTATGGGTGACACATCCTCTTCTTTACATGCGGCAGCCTGGCAACTCCTGCAGAAAGGCCAGCAGAACCACACTCACACCGGGCCACCCACAAAGCTGTGGCCCCTCACACCCTCCCACCAGCACAGCCCCGAGACTGCTGACGGGGCAGAGAATATGGAGTCAGGCACAGCTTCAGGGGCTATTGCTGCCTGGAGCGCTGTTTATATTGACCTCAACGAGGCACACCTCGGGAGGGCGGGACGGCAGGGTAAGGCTGCCCAGGTCAGCTAATCCACAACCCTCAGGGAATCACATTGTTGAAAATAGAACCTGCTAAGGCAGAAGAGAAGCCAAGGAAAAAAAGGACACAATGCCATTTGCAGCACCGTAGATGAGTCTAGAAGTCATCACGTGACTTGTAGTAAGTCAGAAAGTGAAAGACACATATCATATCATATCACTTATAGGTGTTACCTAAAAATGGATACCAGGGCAGATATTTCCACGGAGAAGGGCAATCACAGATTCATTAAACAAACTTATGGTTCACCAATGGAAAGGTGTGAGGATTGATTTCATTACGATATCGCGGTTAACAGACATATACAAACACAGGTGACATATATAATCACCAAAGACCTACAGAATACCAAGAGAAGACTACTCAACATTCTATCATAACGTACATGGGAAAAGGATCCCAGGAAGAACAGACATCTGTATATGTGTAAAAGAACGACATCTTACACACCTACAACAAGCCAAACATTGTAATCAAACTTGCTGTAATAAAAAATTAAAAATTAAATTAAAAACAGGAACAAGAAGTAGTGAGACAAACGTGAGGGGCTTTCTTCTGGCACATTCCATTCTAAACTCCAATCTAGAACACCACTTCCACTGAGGCTCTCTTGCCCTAGTAACCAGATTTGGTAAGGGTGAACTGCTGCCACCTTGTGGCCGTTTCACACAACAGCAGCTTTAATCCCAACGCTAATGGTCAGTTGATATTCAAAATCATTGCAGGCCTGTAAATGACACCTGCCCTGAAAACAAATCCTGGGGTCACATATCGACCAAAAAATTCAAAGGACGTCCATATTTCAAAACGACCATTTCAAAAGGCATATTTTACGCACATTAGTGTTCTGCTTCTTTTCCTTTCTTTCCTTTATTGTTAAAAAACACGAGAATGGAAAAGGCATCCCTCAGAATGGGCGAAAATCGTTGCAGACGAATCAATGGACAGAGGTTTAATCTCCAATATATATAAACAGCTCATGCAGCTTAATATTATAAAAACAAACAACCCCAAAAAAAATGGGCAGAAGATCTAGAGGCATTTCTTCAAAGGAGACACAGAGATGGCCAAGAAGCACATGAAAAGCTGCTCAACAGCACTAATTATTAGAGAAATGCAAATCAAAACTACAATGAGGTATCACCTCACAACAGTTAGAATCGGCATCATCAGAAAATCTACAAACAACCAATTCTGGGGAGGGTGTGGACAAAAGGAGCCCTCTTCCACTATTGGCGGGAATGTAAATTGATACAGTCACTATGTAGAACAGTATGGAGTTTCCTTAAAAAAATTAGAAATAAAATTACCATCTGATCCAGCAATCCCACTTCTGGGCATATACCCAGAGAAAATCGTATTTCAAAAAGGCACATTCACCACAATGTTCGTTGCAGCACTATTTACAATAGCCAGGTAATGGAAGCAACCTAAATGCCCACAGACAGATGAATGGATAAAGATGTGGTACATATATAAAATGGAATATTACTCGGCCATAAAAAGGAATGAAACTGGGTCATTTGTAGAGACATCGATGGATCGAGAGACTGTCATACAGAATGAAGTAAGTCAGAAAGAGGAAAACAAATATTGTATATTAATGCATATATGTGGAGCCTAAAAATGGTACAGAAGAACTGGTTTGCAGGGAAGAAATAGAGACACAGAGGTAGAGAACAAACGTATGGACACCAAGTGTGGGAAGCCATGGGGTGGTGGTGGTGGGATGAGTTGGGAGATTGGGTTTGACCTGTGTACAGGTATATGCATAAAATACATAACTAATAATAACCTGCTGTATAAAAAAATTAAATAAAATTAAATTTCAAAATTTTAAAAAATAAAATTTAAAAATAAAACAGAAAAAAGTTCTTCCCGTCACACAGATGTATTTATAGGAATGAATTATTTCCATGCTTATATCTATAAATACATAAAAGAGGAATAAAATCTAACTTGAACCATAAAAGAAAAAAAATCCTGAACCCACGAGTTATACACAGGAAAACCCTATCAGGGCACTTGCTCCAGTGGTAAACAATTCTGAAATAGGTCAGAGGTGGGGAATCATCTCCCATACAGCCAGTAACGCACCCCCCACGCAAGGAGCGTCCTCATTGCAAAGCTGGGGGACCGTGCCGAGGCATCTGTGAGTAAACGTAAGCTGAGCCCCAGGCCAGCTGCTGCTGAACTGTTCCCACCCTTTCCAGGTAAAACACCTGAATATGTACAAGGGCTTGAAAGCCTAGAGGAAGGACCGTGGTGCCACACCAGCGACAGCACGCAGGCCAACTTGGTGCCTGCAGGCCAGCCAGGGTGGTCCTGGCCCCGGGCGCTCTTCCAGAAGCTTTCCATTGCCCTGCCTGAGATAACCCTCCTGTCCCGGACCCCACTGCTTTTTTCCTTCCTCACCTCTGTCCGGAGAGAAATTCCAGCGGAAGGTATGGGTGACACATCCTCTTCTTTACATGCGGCAGCCTGGCAACTCCTGCAGAAAGGCCAGCAGAACCACACTCACACCGGGCCACCCACAAAGCTGTGGCCCCTCACACCCTCCCACCAGCACAGCCCCGAGACTGCTGACGGGGCAGAGAATATGGAGTCAGGCACAGCTTCAGGGGCTATTGCTGCCTGGAGCGCTGTTTATATTGACCTCAACGAGGCACACCTGGGGAGGGCGGGACGGCAGGGTAAGGCTGCCCAGGTCAGCTAATCCACAACCCTCAGGGAATCACATTGTTGAAAATGGACCCTGCTAAGGCAGAAGAGAAGCCAAGGAAAAAAAGGACACAATGCCATTTGCAGCACCGTAGATGAGTCTAGAAGTCATCACGTGACTTGTAGTAAGTCAGAAAGTGAAAGACACATATCATATCACTTATAGGTGTTACCTAAAAATGGATACCAGGGCAGATATTTCCACGGAGAAGGGCAATCACAGATTCATTAAACAAACTTATGGTTCACCAATGGAAAGGTGTGAGGATTGGTTTCATTACGATATCGGGGTTAACAGACATATACAAACACAGGTGACATATATAATCACCAAAGACCTACCGAATACCAAGAGAGGACTACTCAACATTCTGTCTTAACGTACATGGGAAAAGGATCCCAGGAAGAACAGTCATCTGTATATGTGTAAAAGAACCACATCTTCCACACCTACAACAAGCCAAACATTGTAATCAAACTTGCTGTAATAAAAAATAAAAAATTAAATTAAAAACACGAACAAGAAGTAGTGAGACAAACGTGAGGGGCTTTCTCCTGGCACATTCCATTCTAAACTCCAATCTAGAACACCACTTCCACTGAGGCTCTCTTGCCCTAGTAACCAGATTTGGTAAGGGTGAACTGCTGCCACCTTGTGGCCGTTTCACACAACAGCAGCTTTAATCCCAACGCTAATGGTCAGTTGATATTCAAAATCATTGCAGGCCTGTAAATGACACCTGCCCTGAAAACAAATCCTGGGGTCACATATCGACCAAAAAATTCAAAGGACGTCCATATTTCAAAACGACCATTTCAAAAGGCATATTTTACGCACATTAGTGTTCTGCTTCTTTTCCTTTCTTTCCTTTATTGTTAAAAAACACGAGAATGGAAAAAGGCATCCCTCAGAATGGGCGAAAATCGTTGCAGATGAATCAATGGACAGAGGTTTAATCTCCAATATATATAAACAGCTCATGCAGCTTAATATTAAAAAAAACAAACAACCCAAAAAAAATGGGCAGAAGATTTAGAGAGACGTTTCTTCAAAGGAGACACAGAGATGGCCAAGACGCACATGAAAAGCTGCTCAACAGCACTAATTATCAGAGAAATGCAAATCAAAACTACAATGAGGTTTCACCTCACACCTGTTAGAATCGGCATCATCAGAAAATCTACAAACAACCAATTCTGGGGAGGGTGTGGACAAAAGGAGCCCTCTTCCACTATTGGTGGGAATGTAAATTGATACAGTCACTATGGAGAACAGTATGGAGTTTCCTTAAAAAACTAGAAATAGAATTACCATCTGATCCAGCAATCCCACTTCCGGGCATATACCCAGAGAAAACCATAAATCAAAAAGGCACATTCACCACAATGTTCGTTGCAGCACTATTTACAATAGCCAGGTAATGGAAGCAACCTAAATGCCCACAGACAGATGAATGGATAAAGATGTGGTACATATATGAAATGGAATATTACTCGGCCATAAAAAGGAATGAAACTGGGTCATTTGTAGAGACATCGATGGATCGAGAGACTGTCATACAGAATGAAGTAAGTCAGAAAGAGGAAAACAAATATTGTATATTAATGCATATATGTGGAGCCTACAAATGGTACAGATGAACTGGTTTGCAGGGAAGAAATAGAGACACAGAGGTAGAGAACAAACGTATGGACACCAAGTTTGGGAAGCCATGGGGTGGTGGTGGTGGGATGAGTTGGGAGTTTGGGATTGACCTGTGTACATGTATATGCATAAAATACATAACTAATAATAACGTGCTGTATAAAAAAAATAAATAAAATTAAATTTCAAAATTTTAAAAAATAAAATTTAAAAATAAAAGAGAAAAAAGTTCTTCCCGTCACACAGATGTATTTATAGGAATGAATTATTTCCATGCTTCTATCTATAAATACATAAAAGAGGAATAAAATCTAACTTGAACCATAAAAGAAAAAAAAACCTGAACCCACAAGTTATACAGAGGAAAACCCTATCAGGGCACTTGCTCCAGTGGTAAACAATTCTGAAATTGGTCAGAGGTGGGGAACCATCTCCCATACAGCCATCAACCCACCCCCCACGCAAGGAGCGTCCTCATTGCAAAGCTGGGGGACCGTGCCAAGGCATCTGTGAGTAAATGTGAGCTGAGCCCCAGGCCAGCTGCTGCTGAACTGTTCCCACCCTTTCCAGGTAAAACACCTGAATATGTACAAGGGCTTGCAAGCCTAGAGGAAGGACCGTGGAGCCACACCAGCGACAACACGCAGGCCAACCTGGTGCCTGAAGGCCAGCCAGGGTGGTCTTGGCCCCGGGTGCTCTTCCAGAAGCTTTCCATTGCCCTGCCTGAGATACCCCTCCTGTCCCGGCACCCACTGCTTTTTTCCTTCCTCACCTCTGTCCGGAGAGAAATTCCAGCGGAAGGTATGGGTGACACAACCTCTTCTTTACAGTCGGCAGCCTGGCAACTCCTGCAGAAAGGCCAGCAGAACCCCACTCACACCGGGCCACCCACAAAGCTGTGGCCCCTCACTCCCTCCCACCAGCACAGCCCCGAGACTGCTGACGGGGCAGAGAATATGGAGTCAGGCACAGCTTCAGGGGCTATTGCTGCCTGGAGCGCTGTTTATATTGACCTCAACGAGGCACACCTGGGGAGGGCGGGCCGGCAGGGTAAGGCTGCCCAGGTCAGCTAATCCACAACCCACAGGGAATCACATTGTTGAAAATGGACCCCGCTAAGGCAGAAGAGAATCCAAGGGAAAAAAGGACACAATGCCATTTGCAGCACCGTAGATGAGTCTAGAAGTAATCACGTGACTTGTAGTAAGTCAGAAAGTGAAAGACACATATCATATCATATCACTTATAGGTGTTACCAAAAAATGGATACCAGGGCAGATATTTCCACGGAGAAGGGCAATCACAGATTCATTAAACAAACTTATGGTTCACCAATGGAAAGGTGTGAGGATTGGTTTCATTACGATATCGGGGTTAACAGACATATACAAACACAGGTGACATATATAATCACCAAAGACCTACAGAATACCATGAGAGGACTACTCAACATTCTGTCATAACGTACATGGGAAAAGGATCCCAAGAAGAACAGTCATCTGTATATGTGTAAAAGAACCACATCTTCCACACCTACAACAGGCCAAACATTGTAATCAAACTTGCTGTAATAAAAAATAAAACATTAAATTAAAAACACGAACAAGAAGTAGTGAGACAAACGTGAGGGGCTTTCTCCTGGCACATTCCATTCTAAACTCCAATCTAGAACACAACTTCCACTGAGGCTCTCTTGCCCTAGTAACCAGATTTGGTAAGGGTGAACTGCTGCCACCTTGCGGCCGTTTCACACAACAGCAGCTTTAATCCCAATGCTAATGGTCAGTTGATATTCAAAATAATTGCAGGCCTATAAGTGACACCTGCCCTGAAAACAAATCCTGGGGTCACATATCGACCAAAATATTCAAAGGACGTCCATATTTCAAAACGACCGTTTCAAAAGGCATATTTTATGCACATTAGTGTTCTGCTTCTTTTCCTTTCTTTCCTTTTTTGTTAAAAAACACGGGAATGGAAAAAGGCATCCCTCAGAATGGGCGAAAATCGTTGCAAACGAATCAATGGACAGAGGTTTAATCTCCAATATATATAAACAGCTCATGCAGCTTAATATTAAAAAAAACAAACAACCCCCCAAAAAATGGGCAGAAGATCTAAAGAGACGTTTCTTCAAAGGAGACACAGAGATGGCCAAGACGCACATGAAAAGCTGCTCAACAGCACTAATTATCAGAGAAATGCAAATCAAAACTACAATGAGGTTTCACCTCACACCTGTTAGAATCGGCATCATCAGAAAATCTACAAACAACCAATTCTGGGGAGGGTGTGGACAAAAGGAGCCCTCTTCCACTATTGGTGGGAATGTAAATTGATACAGTCACTATGGAGAACAGTATGGAGTTTCCTTTAAAAAACTAGAAATAGAATTACCATCTGATCCAGCAATCCCACTTCTGGGCATATACCCAGAGAAAACCGTAAATCAAAAAGGCACATTCACCACAATATTCATTGCAGCACTATTTACAATAGCCAGGTAATGGAAGCAACCTAAATGCCCACAGACAGATGAATGGATAAAGATGTGGTACATATATGAAAAGGAATATTACTTGGCCATAAAAAGGAATGAAACTGGGTCATTTGTAGAGACATCGATGGATCGAGAGACTGTCATACAGAATGAAGTAAGTCAGAAAGAGGAAAACAAATATTGTATATTAATGCATATATGTGGAGCCTACAAATGGTACAGATGAACTGGTTTGCAGGGAAAAAATAGAGACACAGAGGTAGAGAACAAACGTATGGACACCAAGTGTGGGAAGCTATGGGGTGGTGGTGGTGGGATGAGTTGGGAGTTTGGGATTGACCTGTGTACATGTATATGCATAAAATACATAACTAATAATAACGTGCTGTATAAAAAAAATAAATAAAATTAAATTTCAAAATTTTAAAAAATAAAATTTAAAAATAAAAGAGAAAAAATTTCTTCCCGTCACACAGATGTATTTATAGGAATGAATTATTTCCATGCTTCTATCTATAAATACATAAAAGAGGAATAAAATCTAACTTGAACCATAAAAGAAAAAAAAAACCTGAACCCACGAGTTATACAGAGGAAAACCCTATCAGGGCACTTGCTCCAGTGGTAAACAATTCTGAAATTGGTCAGAGGTGGGGAACCATCTCCCATACAGCCATCAACCCACCCCCCACGCAAGGAGCGTCCTCATTGCAAAGCTGGGGGACCGTGCCAAGGCATCTGTGAGTAAATGTGAGCTGAGCCCCAGGCCAGCTGCTGCTGAACTGTTCCCACCCTTTCCAGGTAAAACACCTGAATATGTACAAGGGCTTGCAAGCCTAGAGGAAGGACCGTGGAGCCACACCAGCGACAGCACGCAGGCCAACCTGGAGCCTGCAGGCCAGCCAGGGTGGTCTTGGCCCCGGGTGCTCTTCCAGAAGCTTTCCATTGCCCTGCCTGAGATACCCCTCCTGTCCCGGCCCCCACTGCTTTTTTCCTTCCTCACCTCTTTCCGGAGAGAATTTCCAGCGGAAGGTATGGGTGACACAACCTCTTCTTTACAGGCGGCAGCCTGGCAACTCCTGCAGAAAGGCCAGCAGAACCCCACTCACACCAGGCCACCCACAAAGCTGTGGCCCCTCACTCCCTCCCACCAGCACAGCCCCGAGACTGCTGACGGGGCAGAGAATATGGAGTCAGGCACAGCTTCAGGGGCTATTGCTGCCTGGAGCGCTGTTTATATTGACCTCAACGAGGCACACCTGGGGAGGGCGGGCCGGCAGGGTAAGGCTGCCCAGGTCAGCTAATCCACAACCCTCAGGGAATCACATTGTTGAAAATGGACCCCGCTAAGGCAGAAGAGAAGCCAAGGGAAAAAAGGACACAATGCCATTTGCAGCACCGTAGATGAGTCTAGAAGTAATCACGTGACTTGTAGTAAGTCAGAAAGTGAAAGACACGTATCATATCATATCACTTATAGGTGGTACCTAAAAATGGATACCAGGGCAGATATTTCCACGGAGAAGGGCAATCACAGATTCATTAAACAAACTTATGGTTCACCAATGGAAAGGTGTGAGGATTGGTTTCATTACGATATCGGGGTTAACAGACATATACAAACACAGGTGACATATATAATCACCAAAGACCTACAGAATACCAAGAAAGGACTACTCAACATTCTGTCATAACGTACATGGGCAAAGGATCCCAAGAAGTACAGTCATCTGTATATGTGTAAAAGAACCACATCTTCCACACCTACAACAGGCCAAACATTGTAATCAAACTTGCTGTAATAAAAAATAAAACATTAAATTAAAAACACGAACAAGAAGTAGTGAGACAAACGTGAGGGGCTTTCTCCTGGCACATTCCATTCTAAACTCCAATCTAGAACACCACTTCCACTGAGGCTCTCTTGCCCTAGTAACCAGATTTGGTAAGGGTGAACTGCTGCCACCTTGTGGCCGTTTCACACAACAGCAGCTTTAATCCCAACGCTAATGGTCAGTTGATATTCAAAATCATTGCAGGCCTATAAGTGACACCTGCCCTGAAAACAAATCCTGGGGTCACATATCGACCAAAATATTCAAAGGACGTCCATATTTCAAAACGACCGTTTCAAAAGGCATATTTTATGCACATTAGTGTTCTGCTTCTTTTCCTTTCTTTCCTTTTTTGTTAAAAAACACGGGAATGGAAAAAGGCATCCCTCAGAATGGGCGAAAATCGTTGCAAACGAATCAATGGACAGAGGTTTAATCTCCAATATATATAAACAGCTCATGCAGCTTAATATTAAAAAAAACAAACAACCCCCCAAAAAATGGGCAGAAGATCTAAAGAGACGTTTCTTCAAAGGAGACACAGAGATGGCCAAGACGCACATGAAAAGCTGCTCAACAGCACTAATTATCAGAGAAATGCAAATCAAAACTACAATGAGGTTTCACCTCACACCTGTTAGAATCGGCATCATCAGAAAATCTACAAACAACCAATACTGGGGAGGGTGTGGACAAAAGGAGCCCTCTTCCACTATTGGTGGGAATGTAAATTGATACAGTCACTATGGAGAACAGTATGGAGTTTCCTTTAAAAAACTAGAAATAGAATTACCATCTGATCCAGCAATCCCACTTCTGGGCATATACCCAGAGAAAACCGTAAATCAAAAAGGCACATTCACCACAATATTCATTGCAGCACTATTTACAATAGCCAGGTAATGGAAGCAACCTAAATGCCCACAGACAGATGAATGGATAAAGATGTGGTACATATATGAAAAGGAATATTACTTGGCCATAAAAAGGAATGAAACTGGGTCATTTGTAGAGACATCGATGGATCGAGAGACTGTCATACAGAATGAAGTAAGTCAGAAAGAGGAAAACAAATATTGTATATTAATGCATATATGTGGAGCCTACAAATGGTACAGATGAACTGGTTTGCAGGGAAAAAATAGAGACACAGAGGTAGAGAACAAACGTATGGACACCAAGTGTGGGAAGCCATGGGGTGGTGGTGGTGGGATGAGTTGGGAGTTTGGGATTGACCTGTGTACATGTATATGCATAAAATACATAACTAATAATAACGTGCTGTATAAAAAAAATAAATAAAATTAAATTTCAAAATTTTAAAAAATAAAATTTAAAAATAAAAGAGAAAAAAGTTCTTCCCGTCACACAGATGTATTTATAGGAATGAATTATTTCCATGCTTCTATCTATAAATACATAAAAGAGGAATAAAATCTAACTTCAACCATAAAAGAAAAAAAAACCTGAACCCACGAGTTATACAGAGGAAAACCCTATCAGGGCACTTGCTCCAGTGGTAAACAATTCTGAAATTGGTCAGAGGTGGGGAACCATCTCCCATACAGCCATCAACCCACCCCCCACGCAAGGAGCGTCCTCATTGCAAAGCTGGGGGACCGTGCCAAGGCATCTGTGAGTAAATGTGAGCTGAGCCCCAGGCCAGCTGCTGCTGAACTGTTCCCACCCTTTCCAGGTAAAACACCTGAATATGTACAAGGGCTTGCAAGCCTAGAGGAAGGACCGTGGAGCCACACCAGCGACAGCACGCAGGCCAACCTGGTGCCTGCAGGCCAGCCAGGGTGGTCTTGGCCCCGGGTGCTCTTCCAGAAGCTTTCCATTGCCCTGCCTGAGATACCCCTCCTGTCCCGGCACCCACTGCTTTTTTCCTTCCTCACCTCTGTCCGGAGAGAAATTCCAGCGGAAGGTATGGGTGACACAACCTCTTCTTTACAGTCGGCAGCCTGGCAACTCCTGCAGAAAGGCCAGCAGAACCCCACTCACACCGGGCCACCCACAAAGCTGTGGCCCCTCACTCCCTCCCACCAGCACAGCCCCGAGACTGCTGACGGGGCAGAGAATATGGAGTCAGGCACAGCTTCAGGGGCTATTGCTGCCTGGAGCGCTGTTTATATTGACCTCAACGAGGCACACCTGGGGAGGGCGGGCCGGCAGGGTAAGGCTGCCCAGGTCAGCTAATCCACAACCCACAGGGAATCACATTGTTGAAAATGGACCCCGCTAAGGCAGAAGAGAATCCAAGGGAAAAAAGGACACAATGCCATTTGCAGCACCGTAGATGAGTCTAGAAGTAATCACGTGACTTGTAGTAAGTCAGAAAGTGAAAGACACATATCATATCATATCACTTATAGGTGTTACCAAAAAATGGATACCAGGGCAGATATTTCCACGGAGAAGGGCAATCACAGATTCATTAAACAAACTTATGGTTCACCAATGGAAAGGTGTGAGGATTGGTTTCATTACGATATCGGGGTTAACAGACATATACAAACACAGGTGACATATATAATCACCAAAGACCTACAGAATACCATGAGAGGACTACTCAACATTCTGTCATAACGTACATGGGAAAAGGATCCCAAGAAGAACAGTCATCTGTATATGTGTAAAAGAACCACATCTTCCACACCTACAACAGGCCAAACATTGTAATCAAACTTGCTGTAATAAAAAATAAAACATTAAATTAAAAACACGAACAAGAAGTAGTGAGACAAACGTGAGGGGCTTTCTCCTGGCACATTCCATTCTAAACTCCAATCTAGAACACAACTTCCACTGAGGCTCTCTTGCCCTAGTAACCAGATTTGGTAAGGGTGAACTGCTGCCACCTTGCGGCCGTTTCACACAACAGCAGCTTTAATCCCAATGCTAATGGTCAGTTGATATTCAAAATAATTGCAGGCCTATAAGTGACACCTGCCCTGAAAACAAATCCTGGGGTCACATATCGACCAAAATATTCAAAGGACGTCCATATTTCAAAACGACCGTTTCAAAAGGCATATTTTATGCACATTAGTGTTCTGCTTCTTTTCCTTTCTTTCCTTTTTTGTTAAAAAACACGGGAATGGAAAAAGGCATCCCTCAGAATGGGCGAAAATCGTTGCAAACGAATCAATGGACAGAGGTTTAATCTCCAATATATATAAACAGCTCATGCAGCTTAATATTAAAAAAAACAAACAACCCCCCAAAAAATGGGCAGAAGATCTAAAGAGACGTTTCTTCAAAGGAGACACAGAGATGGCCAAGACGCACATGAAAAGCTGCTCAACAGCACTAATTATCAGAGAAATGCAAATCAAAACTACAATGAGGTTTCACCTCACACCTGTTAGAATCGGCATCATCAGAAAATCTACAAACAACCAATTCTGGGGAGGGTGTGGACAAAAGGAGCCCTCTTCCACTATTGGTGGGAATGTAAATTGATACAGTCACTATGGAGAACAGTATGGAGTTTCCTTTAAAAAACTAGAAATAGAATTACCATCTGATCCAGCAATCCCACTTCTGGGCATATACCCAGAGAAAACCGTAAATCAAAAAGGCACATTCACCACAATATTCATTGCAGCACTATTTACAATAGCCAGGTAATGGAAGCAACCTAAATGCCCACAGACAGATGAATGGATAAAGATGTGGTACATATATGAAAAGGAATATTACTTGGCCATAAAAAGGAATGAAACTGGGTCATTTGTAGAGACATCGATGGATCGAGAGACTGTCATACAGAATGAAGTAAGTCAGAAAGAGGAAAACAAATATTGTATATTAATGCATATATGTGGAGCCTACAAATGGTACAGATGAACTGGTTTGCAGGGAAAAAATAGAGACACAGAGGTAGAGAACAAACGTATGGACACCAAGTGTGGGAAGCTATGGGGTGGTGGTGGTGGGATGAGTTGGGAGTTTGGGATTGACCTGTGTACATGTATATGCATAAAATACATAACTAATAATAACGTGCTGTATAAAAAAAATAAATAAAATTAAATTTCAAAATTTTAAAAAATAAAATTTAAAAATAAAAGAGAAAAAATTTCTTCCCGTCACACAGATGTATTTATAGGAATGAATTATTTCCATGCTTCTATCTATAAATACATAAAAGAGGAATAAAATCTAACTTGAACCATAAAAGAAAAAAAAAACCTGAACCCACGCGTTATACAGAGGAAAACCCTATCAGGGCACTTGCTCCAGTGGTAAACAATTCTGAAATTGGTCAGAGGTGGGGAACCATCTCCCATACAGCCATCAACCCACCCCCCACGCAAGGAGCGTCCTCATTGCAAAGCTGGGGGACCATGCCAAGGCATCTGTGAGTAAATGTGAGCTGAGCCCCAGGCCAGCTGCTGCTGAACTGTTCCCACCCTTTCCAGGTAAAACACCTGAATATGTACAAGGGCTTGCAAGCCTAGAGGAAGGACCGTGGAGCCACACCAGCGACAGCACGCAGGCCAACCTGGAGCCTGCAGGCCAGCCAGGGTGGTCTTGGCCCCGGGTGCTCTTCCAGAAGCTTTCCATTGCCCTGCCTGAGATACCCCTCCTGTCCCGGCCCCCACTGCTTTTTTCCTTCCTCACCTCTTTCCGGAGAGAATTTCCAGCGGAAGGTATGGGTGACACAACCTCTTCTTTACAGGCGGCAGCCTGGCAACTCCTGCAGAAAGGCCAGCAGAACCCCACTCACACCAGGCCACCCACAAAGCTGTGGCCCCTCACTCCCTCCCACCAGCACAGCCCCGAGACTGCTGACGGGGCAGAGAATATGGAGTCAGGCACAGCTTCAGGGGCTATTGCTGCCTGGAGCGCTGTTTATATTGACCTCAACGAGGCACACCTGGGGAGGGCGGGCCGGCAGGGTAAGGCTGCCCAGGTCAGCTAATCCACAACCCTCAGGGAATCACATTGTTGAAAATGGACCCCGCTAAGGCAGAAGAGAAGCCAAGGGAAAAAAGGACACAATGCCATTTGCAGCACCGTAGATGAGTCTAGAAGTAATCACGTGACTTGTAGTAAGTCAGAAAGTGAAAGACACGTATCATATCATATCACTTATAGGTGGTACCTAAAAATGGATACCAGGGCAGATATTTCCACGGAGAAGGGCAATCACAGATTCATTAAACAAACTTATGGTTCACCAATGGAAAGGTGTGAGGATTGGTTTCATTACGATATCGGGGTTAACAGACATATACAAACACAGGTGACATATATAATCACCAAAGACCTACAGAATACCAAGAAAGGACTACTCAACATTCTGTCATAACGTACATGGGCAAAGGATCCCAAGAAGTACAGTCATCTGTATATGTGTAAAAGAACCACATCTTCCACACCTACAACAGGCCAAACATTGTAATCAAACTTGCTGTAATAAAAAATAAAACATTAAATTAAAAACACGAACAAGAAGTAGTGAGACAAACGTGAGGGGCTTTCTCCTGGCACATTCCATTCTAAACTCCAATCTAGAACACCACTTCCACTGAGGCTCTCTTGCCCTAGTAACCAGATTTGGTAAGGGTGAACTGCTGCCACCTTGTGGCCGTTTCACACAACAGCAGCTTTAATCCCAACGCTAATGGTCAGTTGATATTCAAAATCATTGCAGGCCTATAAGTGACACCTGCCCTGAAAACAAATCCTGGGGTCACATATCGACCAAAATATTCAAAGGACGTCCATATTTCAAAACGACCGTTTCAAAAGGCATATTTTATGCACATTAGTGTTCTGCTTCTTTTCCTTTCTTTCCTTTTTTGTTAAAAAACACGGGAATGGAAAAAGGCATCCCTCAGAATGGGCGAAAATCGTTGCAAACGAATCAATGGACAGAGGTTTAATCTCCAATATATATAAACAGCTCATGCAGCTTAATATTAAAAAAAACAAACAACCCCCCAAAAAATGGGCAGAAGATCTAAAGAGACGTTTCTTCAAAGGAGACACAGAGATGGCCAAGACGCACATGAAAAGCTGCTCAACAGCACTAATTATCAGAGAAATGCAAATCAAAACTACAATGAGGTTTCACCTCACACCTGTTAGAATCGGCATCATCAGAAAATCTACAAACAACCAATACTGGGGAGGGTGTGGACAAAAGGAGCCCTCTTCCACTATTGGTGGGAATGTAAATTGATACAGTCACTATGGAGAACAGTATGGAGTTTCCTTTAAAAAACTAGAAATAGAATTACCATCTGATCCAGCAATCCCACTTCTGGGCATATACCCAGAGAAAACCGTAAATCAAAAAGGCACATTCACCACAATATTCATTGCAGCACTATTTACAATAGCCAGGTAATGGAAGCAACCTAAATGCCCACAGACAGATGAATGGATAAAGATGTGGTACATATATGAAAAGGAATATTACTTGGCCATAAAAAGGAATGAAACTGGGTCATTTGTAGAGACATCGATGGATCGAGAGACTGTCATACAGAATGAAGTAAGTCAGAAAGAGGAAAACAAATATTGTATATTAATGCATATATGTGGAGCCTACAAATGGTACAGATGAACTGGTTTGCAGGGAAAAAATAGAGACACAGAGGTAGAGAACAAACGTATGGACACCAAGTGTGGGAAGCCATGGGGTGGTGGTGGTGGGATGAGTTGGGAGTTTGGGATTGACCTGTGTACATGTATATGCATAAAATACATAACTAATAATAACGTGCTGTATAAAAAAAATAAATAAAATTAAATTTCAAAATTTTAAAAAATAAAATTTAAAAATAAAAGAGAAAAAAGTTCTTCCCGTCACACAGATGTATTTATAGGAATGAATTATTTCCATGCTTCTATCTATAAATACATAAAAGAGGAATAAAATCTAACTTCAACCATAAAAGAAAAAAAAACCTGAACCCACGAGTTATACAGAGGAAAACCCTATCAGGGCACTTGCTCCAGTGGTAAACAATTCTGAAATTGGTCAGAGGTGGGGAACCATCTCCCATACAGCCATCAACCCACCCCCCACGCAAGGAGCGTCCTCATTGCAAAGCTGGGGGACCGTGCCAAGGTATCTGTGAGTAAATGTGAGCTGAGCCCCAGGCCAGCTGCTGCTGAACTGTTCCCACCCTTTCCAGGTAAAACACCTGAATATGTACAAGGGCTTGCAAGCCTAGAGGAAGGACCGTGGAGCCACACCAGCGAGAGCACGCAGGCCAACCTGGTGCCTGCAGGCCAGCCAGGGTGGTCTTGGCCCCGGGTGCTCTTCCAGAAGCTTTCCATTGCCCTGCCTGAGATACCCCTCCTGTCCCGGCCCCCACTGCTTTTTTCCTTCCTCACCTCTGTCCGGAGAGAAATTCCAGCGGAAGGTATGGGTGACACAACCTCTTCTTTACAGTCGGCAGCCTGGCAACTCCTGCAGAAAGGCCAGCAGAACCCCACTCACACCGGGCCACCCACAAAGCTGTGGCCCCTCACTCCCTCCCACCAGCACAGCCCCGAGACTGCTGACGGGGCAGAGAATATGGAGTCAGGCACAGCTTCAGGGGCTATTGCTGCCTGGAGCGCTGTTTATATTGACCTCAACGAGGCACACCTGGGGAGGGCGGGCCGGCAGGGTAAGGCTGCCCAGGTCAGCTAATCCACAACCCACAGGGAATCACATTGTTGAAAATGGACCCCGCTAAGGCAGAAGAGAATCCAAGGGAAAAAAGGACACAATGCCATTTGCAGCACCGTAGATGAGTCTAGAAGTAATCACGTGACTTGTAGTAAGTCAGAAAGTGAAAGACACATATCATATCATATCACTTATAGGTGTTACCAAAAAATGGATACCAGGGCAGATATTTCCACGGAGAAGGGCAATCACAGATTCATTAAACAAACTTATGGTTCACCAATGGAAAGGTGTGAGGATTGGTTTCATTACGATATCGGGGTTAACAGACATATACAAACACAGGTGACATATATAATCACCAAAGACCTACAGAATACCATGAGAGGACTACTCAACATTCTGTCATAACGTACATGGGAAAAGGATCCCAAGAAGAACAGTCATCTGTATATGTGTAAAAGAACCACATCTTCCACACCTACAACAGGCCAAACATTGTAATCAAACTTGCTGTAATAAAAAATAAAACATTAAATTAAAAACACGAACAAGAAGTAGTGAGACAAACGTGAGGGGCTTTCTCCTGGCACATTCCATTCTAAACTCCAATCTAGAACACAACTTCCACTGAGGCTCTCTTGCCCTAGTAACCAGATTTGGTAAGGGTGAACTGCTGCCACCTTGCGGCCGTTTCACACAACAGCAGCTTTAATCCCAATGCTAATGGTCAGTTGATATTCAAAATAATTGCAGGCCTATAAGTGACACCTGCCCTGAAAACAAATCCTGGGGTCACATATCGACCAAAATATTCAAAGGACGTCCATATTTCAAAACGACCGTTTCAAAAGGCATATTTTATGCACATTAGTGTTCTGCTTCTTTTCCTTTCTTTCCTTTTTTGTTAAAAAACACGGGAATGGAAAAAGGCATCCCTCAGAATGGGCGAAAATCGTTGCAAACGAATCAATGGACAGAGGTTTAATCTCCAATATATATAAACAGCTCATGCAGCTTAATATTAAAAAAAACAAACAACCCCCCAAAAAATGGGCAGAAGATCTAAAGAGACGTTTCTTCAAAGGAGACACAGAGATGGCCAAGACGCACATGAAAAGCTGCTCAACAGCACTAATTATCAGAGAAATGCAAATCAAAACTACAATGAGGTTTCACCTCACACCTGTTAGAATCGGCATCATCAGAAAATCTACAAACAACCAATTCTGGGGAGGGTGTGGACAAAAGGAGCCCTCTTCCACTATTGGTGGGAATGTAAATTGATACAGTCACTATGGAGAACAGTATGGAGTTTCCTTTAAAAAACTAGAAATAGAATTACCATCTGATCCAGCAATCCCACTTCTGGGCATATACCCAGAGAAAACCGTAAATCAAAAAGGCACATTCACCACAATATTCATTGCAGCACTATTTACAATAGCCAGGTAATGGAAGCAACCTAAATGCCCACAGACAGATGAATGGATAAAGATGTGGTACATATATGAAAAGGAATATTACTTGGCCATAAAAAGGAATGAAACTGGGTCATTTGTAGAGACATCGATGGATCGAGAGACTGTCATACAGAATGAAGTAAGTCAGAAAGAGGAAAACAAATATTGTATATTAATGCATATATGTGGAGCCTACAAATGGTACAGATGAACTGGTTTGCAGGGAAAAAATAGAGACACAGAGGTAGAGAACAAACGTATGGACACCAAGTGTGGGAAGCTATGGGGTGGTGGTGGTGGGATGAGTTGGGAGTTTGGGATTGACCTGTGTACATGTATATGCATAAAATACATAACTAATAATAACGTGCTGTATAAAAAAAATAAATAAAATTAAATTTCAAAATTTTAAAAAATAAAATTTAAAAATAAAAGAGAAAAAATTTCTTCCCGTCACACAGATGTATTTATAGGAATGAATTATTTCCATGCTTCTATCTATAAATACATAAAAGAGGAATAAAATCTAACTTGAACCATAAAAGAAAAAAAAAACCTGAACCCACGAGTTATACAGAGGAAAACCCTATCAGGGCACTTGCTCCAGTGGTAAACAATTCTGAAATTGGTCAGAGGTGGGGAACCATCTCCCATACAGCCATCAACCCACCCCCCACGCAAGGAGCGTCCTCATTGCAAAGCTGGGGGACCATGCCAAGGCATCTGTGAGTAAATGTGAGCTGAGCCCCAGGCCAGCTGCTGCTGAACTGTTCCCACCCTTTCCAGGTAAAACACCTGAATATGTACAAGGGCTTGCAAGCCTAGAGGAAGGACCGTGGAGCCACACCAGCGACAGCACGCAGGCCAACCTGGAGCCTGCAGGCCAGCCAGGGTGGTCTTGGCCCCGGGTGCTCTTCCAGAAGCTTTCCATTGCCCTGCCTGAGATACCCCTCCTGTCCCGGCCCCCACTGCTTTTTTCCTTCCTCACCTCTTTCCGGAGAGAATTTCCAGCGGAAGGTATGGGTGACACAACCTCTTCTTTACAGGCGGCAGCCTGGCAACTCCTGCAGAAAGGCCAGCAGAACCCCACTCACACCAGGCCACCCACAAAGCTGTGGCCCCTCACTCCCTCCCACCAGCACAGCCCCGAGACTGCTGACGGGGCAGAGAATATGGAGTCAGGCACAGCTTCAGGGGCTATTGCTGCCTGGAGCGCTGTTTATATTGACCTCAACGAGGCACACCTGGGGAGGGCGGGCCGGCAGGGTAAGGCTGCCCAGGTCAGCTAATCCACAACCCTCAGGGAATCACATTGTTGAAAATGGACCCCGCTAAGGCAGAAGAGAAGCCAAGGGAAAAAAGGACACAATGCCATTTGCAGCACCGTAGATGAGTCTAGAAGTAATCACGTGACTTGTAGTAAGTCAGAAAGTGAAAGACACGTATCATATCATATCACTTATAGGTGGTACCTAAAAATGGATACCAGGGCAGATATTTCCACGGAGAAGGGCAATCACAGATTCATTAAACAAACTTATGGTTCACCAATGGAAAGGTGTGAGGATTGGTTTCATTACGATATCGGGGTTAACAGACATATACAAACACAGGTGACATATATAATCACCAAAGACCTACAGAATACCAAGAAAGGACTACTCAACATTCTGTCATAACGTACATGGGCAAAGGATCCCAAGAAGTACAGTCATCTGTATATGTGTAAAAGAACCACATCTTCCACACCTACAACAGGCCAAACATTGTAATCAAACTTGCTGTAATAAAAAATAAAACATTAAATTAAAAACACGAACAAGAAGTTGTGAGACAAACGTGAGGGGCTTTCTCCTGGCACATTCCATTCTAAACTCCAATCTAGAACACCACTTCCACTGAGGCTCTCTTGCCCTAGTAACCAGATTTGGTAAGGGTGAACTGCTGCCACCTTGTGGCCGTTTCACACAACAGCAGCTTTAATCCCAACGCTAATGGTCAGTTGATATTCAAAATCATTGCAGGCCTATAAGTGACACCTGCCCTGAAAACAAATCCTGGGGTCACATATCGACCAAAATATTCAAAGGACGTCCATATTTCAAAACGACCGTTTCAAAAGGCATATTTTATGCACATTAGTGTTCTGCTTCTTTTCCTTTCTTTCCTTTTTTGTTAAAAAACACGGGAATGGAAAAAGGCATCCCTCAGAATGGGCGAAAATCGTTGCAAACGAATCAATGGACAGAGGTTTAATCTCCAATATATATAAACAGCTCATGCAGCTTAATATTAAAAAAAACAAACAACCCCCCAAAAAATGGGCAGAAGATCTAAAGAGACGTTTCTTCAAAGGAGACACAGAGATGGCCAAGACGCACATGAAAAGCTGCTCAACAGCACTAATTATCAGAGAAATGCAAATCAAAACTACAATGAGGTTTCACCTCACACCTGTTAGAATCGGCATCATCAGAAAATCTACAAACAACCAATACTGGGGAGGGTGTGGACAAAAGGAGCCCTCTTCCACTATTGGTGGGAATGTAAATTGATACAGTCACTATGGAGAACAGTATGGAGTTTCCTTTAAAAAACTAGAAATAGAATTACCATCTGATCCAGCAATCCCACTTCTGGGCATATACCCAGAGAAAACCGTAAATCAAAAAGGCACATTCACCACAATATTCATTGCAGCACTATTTACAATAGCCAGGTAATGGAAGCAACCTAAATGCCCACAGACAGATGAATGGATAAAGATGTGGTACATATATGAAAAGGAATATTACTTGGCCATAAAAAGGAATGAAACTGGGTCATTTGTAGAGACATCGATGGATCGAGAGACTGTCATACAGAATGAAGTAAGTCAGAAAGAGGAAAACAAATATTGTATATTAATGCATATATGTGGAGCCTACAAATGGTACAGATGAACTGGTTTGCAGGGAAAAAATAGAGACACAGAGGTAGAGAACAAACGTATGGACACCAAGTGTGGGAAGCCATGGGGTGGTGGTGGTGGGATGAGTTGGGAGTTTGGGATTGACCTGTGTACATGTATATGCATAAAATACATAACTAATAATAACGTGCTGTATAAAAAAAATAAATAAAATTAAATTTCAAAATTTTAAAAAATAAAATTTAAAAATAAAAGAGAAAAAAGTTCTTCCCGTCACACAGATGTATTTATAGGAATGAATTATTTCCATGCTTCTATCTATAAATACATAAAAGAGGAATAAAATCTAACTTCAACCATAAAAGAAAAAAAAACCTGAACCCACGAGTTATACAGAGGAAAACCCTATCAGGGCACTTGCTCCAGTGGTAAACAATTCTGAAATTGGTCAGAGGTGGGGAACCATCTCCCATACAGCCATCAACCCACCCCCCACGCAAGGAGCGTCCTCATTGCAAAGCTGGGGGACCGTGCCAAGGCATCTGTGAGTAAATGTGAGCTGAGCCCCAGGCCAGCTGCTGCTGAACTGTTCCCACCCTTTCCAGGTAAAACACCTGAATATGTACAAGGGCTTGCAAGCCTAGAGGAAGGACCGTGGAGCCACACCAGCGACAGCACGCAGGCCAACCTGGTGCCTGCAGGCCAGCCAGGGTGGTCTTGGCCCCGGGTGCTCTTCCAGAAGCTTTCCATTGCCCTGCCTGAGATACCCCTCCTGTCCCGGCACCCACTGCTTTTTTCCTTCCTCACCTCTGTCCGGAGAGAAATTCCAGCGGAAGGTATGGGTGACACAACCTCTTCTTTACAGGCGGCAGCCTGGCAACTCCTGCAGAAAGGCCAGCAGAACCCCACTCACACCGGGCCACCCACAAAGCTGTGGCCCCTCACTCCCTCCCACCAGCACAGCCCCGAGACTGCTGACGGGGCAGAGAATATGGAGTCAGGCACAGCTTCAGGGGCTATTGCTGCCTGGAGCGCTGTTTATATTGACCTCAACGAGGCACACCTGGGGAGGGCGGGCCGGCAGGGTAAGGCTGCCCAGGTCAGCTAATCCACAACCCTCAGGGAATCACATTGTTGAAAATGGACCCCGCTAAGGCAGAAGAGAAGCCAAGGGAAAAAAGGACACAATGCCATTTGCAGCACCGTAGATGAGTCTAGAAGTAATCACGTGACTTGTAGTAAGTCAGAAAGTGAAAGACACATATCATATCATATCACTTATAGGTGGTACCTAAAAATGGATACCAGGGCAGATATTTCCACGGAGAAGGGCAATCACAGATTCATTAAACAAACTTATGGTTCACCAATGGAAAGGTGTGAGGATTGGTTTCATTACGATATCGGGGTTAACAGACATATACAAACACAGGTGACATATATAATCACCAAAGACCTACAGAATACCAAGAGAGGACTACTCAACATTCTGTCATAACGTACATGGGAAAAGGATCCAAAGAAGAACAGTCATCTGTATATGTGTAAAAGAACCACATCTTCCACACCTACAACAAGCCAAACATTGTAATCAAACTTGCTGTAATAAAAAATAAAAAATTAAATTAAAAACACGAACAAGAAGTAGTGAGACAAACGTGAGTGGCTTTCTCCTGGCACATTCCATTCTAAACTCCAATCTAGAACACCACTTCCACTGAGGCTCTCTTGCCCTAGTAACCAGATTTGGTAAGGGTGAACTGCTGCCACCTTGTGGCCGTTTCACACAACTGCAGCTTTAATCCCAACGCTAATGGTCAGTTGATATTCAAAATCATTGCAGGCCTATAAGTGACACCTGCCATGAAAACAAATCCTGGGGTCACATATCGACCAAAATATTCAAAGGACGTCCATATTTCAAAACGACCGTTTCAAAAGGCATATTTTATGCACATTAGTGTTCTGCTTCTTTTCCTTTCTTTCCTTTTTTGTTAAAAAACACGGGAATGGAAAAAGGCATCCCTCAGAATGGGCGAAAATCGTTGCAAACGAATCAATGGACAGAGGTTTAATCTCCAATATATATAAACAGCTCATGCAGCTTAATATTAAAAAAACAAACAACCCTCAAAAAAATGGGCAGAAGATCTAAAGAGACGTTTCTTCAAAGGAGACACAGAGATGGCCAAGACGCACATGAAAAGCTGCTCAACAGCACTAATTATCAGAGAAATGCAAATCAAAACTACAATGAGGTTTCACCTCACACCTGTTAGAATCGGCATCATCAGAAAATCTACAAACAACCAATTCTGGGGAGGGTGTGGACAAAAGGAGCCCTCTTCCACTATTGGTGGGAATGTAAATTGATACAGTCACTATGGAGAACAGTATGGAGTTTCCTTTAAAAAACTAGAAATAGAATTACCATCTGATCCAGCAATCCCACTTCTGGGCATATACCCAGAGAAAACCGTAAATCAAAAAGGCACATTCACCACAATATTCATTGCAGCACTATTTACAATAGCCAGGTAATGGAAGCAACCTAAATGCCCACAGAAAGATGAATGGATAAAGATGTGGTACATATATGAAAAGGAATATTACTTGGCCATAAAAAGGAATGAAACTGTGTCATTTGTAGAGACATCGATGGATCGAGAGACTGTCATACAGAATGAAGTAAGTCAGAAAGAGGAAAACAAATATTGTATATTAATGCATATATGCGGAGCCTACAAATGGTACAGGTGAACTGGTTTGCAGGGAAGAAATAGAGACACAGAGGTAGAGAACAAACGTATGGACACCAAGTGTGGGAAGCCATGGGGTGGTGGTGGTGGGATGAGTTGGGAGTTTGGGATTGACCTGTGTACATGTATATGCATAAAATACATAACTAATAATAACGTGCTGTATAAAAAAATAAATAAAATTAAATTTCTAAATTTTAAAAAATAAAATTTAAAAATAAAACAGAAAAAAGTTCTTCCCGTCACACAGATGTATTTATAGGAATGAATTATTTCCATGCTTATATCTATAAATACATAAAAGAGGAATAAAATCTAACTTGAACCATAAAAGAAAAAAAAAAACCTGAACCCACGAGTTATACAGAGGAAAACCCTATCAGGGCACTTGCTCCAGTGGTAAACAATTCTGAAATTGGTCAGAGGTGGGGAACCATCTTCCATACAGCCATCAACCCACCCCCCACGCAAGGAGCATCCTCATTGCAAAGCTGGGGGACCGTGCCGAGGCATCTGTGAGTAAACGTGAGCTGAGCCCCAGGCCAGCTGCTGCTGAACTGTTCCCACCCTTTCCAGGTAAAACACCTGTATATGTACAAGGGCTTGAAAGCCTAGAGGAAGGACCGTGGAGCCACACCAGCGACAGCACGCAGGCCAACTTGGTGCCTGCAGGCCAGCCAGGGTGGTCCTGGACCCGGGCGCTCTTCCAGAAGATTTCCATTGCCCTGCCTGAGATACCCCTCCTGTCCCGGCCCACTCTGCTTTTTTCCTTCCTCACCTCTTTCCGGAGAGAAATTCCAGCGGAAGGTATGGGTGACACAACCTCTTCTTTACAGGCGGCAGCCTGGCAACTCCTGCAGAAAGGCCAGCAGAACCCCACTCACACCGGGCCACCCACAAAGCTGTGGCCCCTCACTCCCTCCCACCAGCACAGCCCCGAGACTGCTAACGGGGCAGAGAATATGGAGGCAGGCACAGCTTCAGGGGCTATTGCTGCCTGGAGCTCTGTTTATATTGACCTCAATGAGGCACACCTGGGGAGGGCGGGCCGGCAGGGTAAGGCTGCCCAGGTCAGCTAATCCACAACCCTCAGGGAATCACATTGTTGAAAATGGACCCCGCTAAGGCAGAAGAGAAGCCAAGGGAAAAAAGGACACAATGCCATTTGCAGCACCGTAGATGAGTCTAGAAGTAATCACGTGACTTGTAGTAAGTCAGAAAGTGAAAGACACATATCATATCATATCACTTATAGGTGTTACCTAAAAATGGATACCAGGGCAGATATTTCCACGGAGAAGGGCAATCACAGATTCATTAAACAAACTTATGGTTCACCAATGGAAAGGTGTGAGGATTGGTTTCATTACGATATCGGGGTTAACAGACATATACAAACACAGGTGACATATATAATCACCAAAGACCTACAGAATACCAAGAGAGGACTACTCAACACTCTGTCATAACGTACATGGGAAAAGGATCCCAGGAAGAACAGACATCTGTATATGTGTAAAAGAACCACATCTTCCACACCTACAACAAGCCAAACATTGTAATCAAACTTGCTGTAATAAAAAATAAAAAATTAAATTAAAAACACGAACAAGAAGTAGTGAGACAAACGTGAGGGGCTTTCTCCTGGCACATTCCATTCTATACTCCAATCTAGAACACCACTTCCACTGAGGCTCTCTTGCCCTAGTAACCAGATTTGGTAAGGGTGAACTGCTGCCACCTTGTGGCCGTTTCACACAACAGCAGCTTTAATCCCAACGCTAATGGTCAGTTGATATTCAAAATCATTGCAGGCCTGTAAATGACACCTGCCCTGAAAACAAATCCTGGGGTCACATATCGACCAAAATATTCAAAGGACGTCCATATTTCAAAACGACCGTATCAAAAGGCATATTTTACGCACATTAGTTTTCTGCTTCTTTTCCTTTCTTTACTTTTTTGTTAAAAAAAATCGGGAATGGAAAAAGGCATCCCTCAGAATGGGCGAAAATCGTTGCAGACGAATCAATGGACAGAGGTTTAATCTCCAATATATATAAACAGCTCATGCAGCTTAATATTAAAAAAACAAACAACCCCCAAAAAAATGGGCAGAAGATCTAAAGAGACGTTTCTTCAAAGGAGACACAGAGGTGGCCAAGACGCACATGAAAAGCTGCTCAACAGCACTAATTATTAGAGAAATGCAAATCAAAACTACAATGAGGTATCACCTCACACCTGTTAGAATCGGCATCATCAGAAAATCTACAAACAACCAATTCTGGGGAGGGTGTGGACAAAAGGAGCCCTCTTCCACTATTGGTGGGAATGTAAATTGATACAGTCACTATGGAGTACAGTATGGAGTTTCCTTAAAAAAATTAGAAATAGAATTACCATCTGATCCAGCAATCCCACTTCTGGGCATATACCCAGAGAAAACCGTAAATCAAAAATGCACATTCACCACAATGTTCGTTGCAGCACTATTTACAATAGCCAGGTAATGGAAGCAACCTAAATGCCCACAGACAGATGAATGGATAAAGATGTGGTACATATATAAAATGGAATATTACTCGGCCATTAAAAGGAATGAAACTGGGTCATTTGTAGAGACATCGATGGATCGAGAGACTGTCATACAGAATGAAGTAAGTCAGAAAGAGGAAAACAAATATTGTATATTAATGCATATATGTGGAGCCTAAAAATGGTACAGATGAACTGGTTTGCAGGGAAGAAATAGAGACACAGAGGTAGAGAACAAACGTATGGACACCAAGTGTGGGAAGCCATGGGGTGGTGGTGGTGGGATGAGTTGGGAGTTTGGGATTGACCTGTGTACATGTATATGCATAAAATACATAACTAATAATAACGTGCTGTATAAAAAAAATAAATAAAATTAAATTTCAAAATTTTAAAAAATAAAATTTAAACATAAAACAGAAAAAAGTTCTTCCCGTCACACAGATGTATTTATAGGAATGAATTATTTCCATGATTATATCTATAAATACATAAAAGAGGAATAAAATCTAACTTGAACCATAAAAGAAAAAAAAACCTGAACCCACAAGTTATACAGAGGAAAACCCTATCAGGGCACTTGCTCCAGTGGTAAACAATTCTGAAATTGGTCAGAGGTGGGGAACCATCTCCCATACAGCCATCAACCCACCCCCCATGCAAAGAGCGTCCTCATTGCAAAGCTGGGGGACCGTGCCGAGGCATCTGTGAGTAAACGTGAGCTGAGCCCCAGGCCAGCTGCTGCTGAACTGTTCCCACCCTTTCCAGGTAAAACACCTGAATATGTACAAGGGCTTGAAAGCCTAGAGGAAGGACCGTGGAGCCACACCAGCAACAGCACGCAGGCCAACTTCTTGCCTGCAAGCCAGCCAGGGAGGTCCTGGCCCCGGGCGCTCTTCCAGAAGCTTTCCATTGCCCTGCCTGAGATACCCCTCCTGTCCCGGCCCCCACTGCTTTTTTCCTTCCTCACCTCTGTCCGGAGAGAAATTCCAGCGGAAGGTATGGGTGACATAACCTCTTCTTTACAGGCGGCAGCCTGGCAACTCCTGCAGAAAGGCCAGCAGAACCCCACTCACACCGGGCCACCCACAAAGCTGTGGCCCCTCACTCCCTCCCACCAGCACAGCCCCGAGACTGCTGACGGGGCAGAGAATATGGAGTCAGGCACAGCTTCAGGGGCTATTGCTGCCTGGAGCGCTGTTTATATTGACCTCAACGAGGCACACCTGGGGAGGGCGGGCCGGCAGGGTAAGGCTGCCCAGGTCAGCTAACACACAACCCTCAGGGAATCACATTGTTGAAAATGGACCCCGCTAAGGCAGAAGAGAAGCCAAGGGAAAAAAGGACACAATGCCATTTGCAGCACCGTAGATGAGTCTAGAAGTAATCACGTGACTTGTAGTAAGTCAGAAAGTGAAAGACACATATCATATCATATCACTTATAGGTGTTACCTAAAAATGGATACCAGGGCAGATATTTCCACGGAGAAGGGCAATCACAGATTCATTAAACAAACTTATGGTTCACCAATGGAAAGGTGTGAGGATTGGTTTCATTACGATATCGGGGTTGACAGACATATACAAACACAGGTGACATATATAATCACCAAAGACCTACAGAATACCAAGAGAGGACTACTCAACATTCTGTCATAACGTACATGGGAAAAGGATCCCAGGAAGAACAGACATCTGTATATGTGTAAAAGAACCACATCTTCCACACCTACAACAAGCCAAACATTGTAATCAAACTTGCTGTAATAAAAAATAAAAAATTAAATTAAAAACACGAACAAGAAGTAGTGAGACAAACGTGAAGGGCTTTCTCCTGGCACATTCCATTCTAAACTCCAATCTAGAACACCACTTCCACTGAGGCTCTCTTGCCCTAGTAACCAGATTTGGTAAGGGTGAACTGCTGCCACCTTGTGGCCGTTTCACACAACAGCAGCTTTAATCCCAACGCTAATGGTCAGTTGATATTCAAAATCATTGCAGGCCTGTAAATGACACCTGCCCTGAAAACAAATCCTGGGGTCACATATCGACCAAAATATTCAAAGGACGTCCATATTTCAAAACGACCGTATCAAAAGGCATATTTTACGCACATTAGTTTTCTGCTTCTTTTCCTTTCTTTACTTTTTTGTTAAAAAAAACGGGAATGGAAAAAGGCATCCCTCAGAATGGGCGAAAATCGTTGCAGACGAATCAATGGACAGAGGTTTAATCTCCAATATATATAAACAGCTCATGCAGCTTAATATTAAAAAAACAAACAACCCCAAAAAAAATGGGCAGAAGATCTAAAGAGACGTTTCTTCAAAGGAGACACAGAGGTTGCCAAGACGCACATGAAAAGCTGCTCAACAGCACTAATTATTAGAGAAATGCAAATCAAAACTACAATGAGGTATCACCTCACACCTGTTAGAATCGGCATCATCAGAAAATCTACAAACAACCAATTCTGGGGAGGGTGTGGACAAAAGGAGCCCTCTTCCACTATTGGTGGGAATGTAAATTGATACAGTCACTATGGAGTACAGTATGGAGTTTCCTTAAAAAAATTAGAAATAGAATTACCATCTGATCCAGCAATCCCACTTCTGGGCATATACCCAGAGAAAACCGTAAATCAAAAATGCACATTCACCACAATGTTCGTTGCAGCACTATTTACAATAGCCAGGTAATGGAAGCAACCTAAATGCCCACAGACAGATGAATGGATAAAGATGTGGTACATATATAAAATGGAATATTACTCGGCCATTAAAAGGAATGAAACTGGGTCATTTGTAGAGACATCGATGGATCGAGAGACTGTCATACAGAATGAAGTAAGTCAGAAAGAGGAAAACAAATATTGTATATTAATGCATATATGTGGAGCCTAAAAATGGTACAGATGAACTGGTTTGCAGGGAAGAAATAGAGACACAGAGGTAGAGAACAATTGTATGGACACCAAGTGTGGGAAGCCATGGGATGGTGGTTGTGGGATGAGTTGGGAGTTTGGGATTGACCTGTATACATGTATATGCATAAAATACATAACTAATAATAACGTGCTGTATAAAAAAATAATTAAAATTAAATTTCAAAATTTAAAAAAATAAAATTTAAAAATAAAACAGAAAAAAGTTCTTCCCGTCACACAGATGTATTTATAGGAATGAATTATTTCCATGCTTATATCTATAAATACATAAAAGAGGAATAAAATCTAACTTGAACCATAAAAGAAAAAAAGAACCTGACCCCACCAGTTATACAGAGGAAAACCCGAGCAGCGCACTTGCTCCAGTGGTAAACAATTCTGAAATTGGTCAGAGGTGGGGAACCATCTCCCATACAGCCAGCAACCCACCCCCCACGCAAGGAGCGTCCTCATTGCAAAGCTGGGGGACCGTGCCGAGGCATCTGTGAGTAAACGTGAGCTGAGCCCCAGGCCAGCTGCTGCTGAACTGTTCCCACCCTTTCCAGGTAAAACACCTGAATATGTACAAGGTCTTGAAAGCCTAGAGGAATGACCTTGGAGCCACACCAGTGACAGCACGCAGGCCAACTTGGTGCCTGCAAGCCAGCCAGGGTGGTCCTGGCCCCAGGCGTTGTTCCAGAAGCTTTCCATTGCCCTGCCTGAGATACCCCTCCTGTCCCGGCCCCCACTGCTTTTTTCCTTCCTCAGCTCTGTCCGGAGTGAAATTCCAGCGGAAGGTATGGGTGACACAACCTCTTCTTTACAGGCGGCAGCCTGGCAACTCCTGCAGAAAGGCCAGCAGAACCCCACTCACACCGGGCCACACACAAAGCTGTGGCCCCTCACTCCCTCCCACCAGCACAGCCCCGAGACTGCTGACGGGGCAGAGAATATGGAGTCAGGCACAGCTTCAGGGGCTATTGCTGCCTGGAGCGCTGTTTATATTGACCTCAACGAGGCACACCTGGGGAGGGCGGGCCGGCAGGGTAAGGCTACCCAGGTCAGGTAATCCACAACCCTCAGGGAATCACATTGTTGAAAATGGACCCCGCTAAGGCAGAAGAGAAGCCAAGGGAAAAAAGGACACAATGCCATTTGCAGCACCGTAGATGAGACTAGAAGTAATCACGTGACATGTAGTAAGTCAGAAAGTGAAAGACACATATCATATCATATCACTTATAGGTGTTACCTAAAAATGGATACCAGGGCAGATATTTCCACGGAGAAGGGCAATCACAGATTCATTAAACAAACGTATGGTTCACCAATGGAAAGGTGTGAGGATTGGTTTCATTACGATATCGGGGTTAACAGACATATACAAACACAGGTGACATATATAATCACCAAAGACCTACAGAATACCAAGAGAGGACTACTCAACATTCTGTCATAACGTACATGGGAAAAGGATCCCAGGAAGAACAGTCATCTGTATATGTGTAAAAGAACCACATCTTCCACACCTACAACAAGCCAAACATTGTAATAAAACTTGCTGTAATAAAAAATAAAAAAAAATTAAATTAAAAACACGAACAAGATGTAGTGAGACAAACGTGAGGGGTTTTCTCCTGGCACATTCCATTCTAAATTCCAATCTAGAACACCACTTCCACTGAGGCTCTCTTGCCCTAGTAACCAGATTTGGTAAGGGTGAACTGCTGCCACCTTGTGGCCGTTTCACACAACAGCAGGTTTAATCCCAACGCTAATGGTCAGTTGATATTCAAAATCATTGCAGGCCTGTAAATGACACCTGCCCTGAAAACAAATCCTGGGGTCACATATCGACCAAAAAATTCAAAGGACGTCCATATTTCAAAACGACCGTTTCAAAAGGCATATTTTACGCACATTAGTTTTCTGCTTCTTTTCCTTTCTTTACTTTTTTGTTAAAAAAACGGGAATGGAAAAAGGCATCCCTCAGAATGGGCGAAAATCATTGCAGACGAATCAATGGACAGAGGTTTAATCTCCAATATATATAAACAGCTCATGCAGCTTAATATTAAAAAAAACAAACAACCCAAAAAAAATGGGCAGAAGATCTAAAGAGACGTTTCTTCATAGGAGACACAGAGGTGGCCAATACGCACATGAAAAGCTGCTCAACAGCACTAATTATTAGAGAAATGCAAATCAAAACTACAATGAGGTATCACCTCACACGTGTTAGAATCGGCATCATCAGAAAATCTACAAACAACCAATTCTGGGGAGGGTGTGGACAAAAGGAGCCCTCTTCCACTATTGGTGGGAATGTAAATTGATACAGTCACTATGGAGAACAGTATGGAGTTTCCTTAGAAAAATTAGAAATAGAATTACCATCTGATCCAGCAATCCCACTTCTGGGCATATACCCAGAGAAAACCGTATTTCAAAAAGGCACATTCACCACAATGTTCGTTGCAGCACTATTTACAATAGCCAGGTAATGGAAGCAACCTAAATGCCCACAGACAGATGAATGGATAAAGATGTGGTACATATATAAAATGGAATATTACTCGGCCATTAAAAGGAATGAAACTGGGTCATTTGTAGAGACATCGATGGATCGAGAGACTGTCATACAGTATGAAGTAAGTCAGAAAGAGGAAAACAAATATTGTATATTCACGCATATATGTGGAGCCTACAAATGGTACAGATGAACTGGTTTGCAGGGAAGAAATAGAGACACAGAGGTAGAGAACAAACGTATGGACAGCAAGTGTGGGAAGCCATGGGGTGGTGGTGGTGGGATGAGTTGGGAGTTTGGGATTGACCTGTATACATGTATATGCATAAAATACATAACTAATAATAACGTGCTGTATAAAAAAAATAAATAAAATTAAATTTCAAAATTTTAAAAAATAAAATTTAAAAATAAAACAGAAAAAAGTTCTTCCCGTCACACAGATGTATTTATAGGAATGAATTATTTCCATGCTTATATCTATAAATACATAAAAGAGGAATAAAATCTAACTTGAACCATAAAAGAAAAAAAAATCCTGAACCCACGAGTTATACAGAGGAAAACCCTATCAGGGCACTTGCTCCAGTGGTAAACAATTCTGAAATTGGTCAGAGGTGGGGAATCATCTCCCATACAGCCAGCAACCCACCCGCCACGCAAGGAGCGTACTCATTGCAAAGCTGGGGGACCGTGCCGAGGCATCTGTGAGTAAAGGTGAGCTGAGCCCTAGGCCAGCTGCTGCTGAACTGTTCCCACCCTTTCCAGGTAAAACACCTGAATATGTACAAGGGCTTGAAAGCCTAGAGGAAGGACCGTGGAGCCACACCAGCGACAGCACGCAGGCCAACTTGGTGCCTGCAGGGCAGCCAGGGTGGTCCTCGCCCCGGGCGCTCTTCCAGAAGCTTTCCATTGCCCTGTCTGAGATACCCCTCCTGTCCCGGACCCCACTGCTTTTTTTCCTTCCTCACCTCTGTCCGGAGAGAAATTCCAGCGGAAGGTATGGGTGACACAACCTCTTCTTTACAGGCGGCAGCCTGGCAACTCCTGCAGAAAGGCCAGCAGAACCCCACTCACACCGGGCCACCCACAAAGCTGTGGCCCCTCACTCCCTCCCACCAGCACAGCCCCGAGACTGTTGACGGGGCAGAGAATATGGAGTCAGGCACAGCTTCAGGGGCTATTGCTGCCTGGAGCTCTGTTTAGATAGACCTCAAAGAGGCACAACTGGGGAGGGCGGGTCGGCAGGGTAAGGCTGCCCAGGTCAGCTAATCCACAACTCTCAGGGAATCACATTGTTGAAAATGCACCCCGCTAAGGCAGAAGAGAAGCCAAGGGAAAAAAGGACACAATGCCATTTGCAGCACCGTAGATGAGTCTAGAAGTAATCACGTGACTTGTAGTAAGTCAGAAAGTGAAAGACACATAACCTATCATATCACTTATAGGTGTTACCTAAAAATGGATACCAGGGCAGATATTTCCACGGAGAAGGGCAATCACAGATTCATTAAACAAACGTATGGTTCACCAATGGAAAGGTGTGAGGATTGGTTTCATTACGATATCGGGGTTAACAGACATCTACAAACACAGGTGACATATATAATCACCAAAGACCTACAGAATACCAAGAGAGGACTACTCAACATTCTGTCATAACGTACATGGGAAAAGGATCCCAGGAAGAACAGTCATCTGTATATGTGTAAAAGAACCACATCTTCCACACCTACAACAAGCCAAACATTGTAATCAAACTTGCTGTAATAAAAAATAAAAAAATTAAATTAAAAACACGAACAAGAAGTAGTGAGACAAACGTGAGGGGCTTTCTCCTGCACATTCCATTCTAAACTCCAATCTAGAACACCACTTCCACTGAGGCTCTCTTGCCCTAGTAACCAGATTTGGTAAGGGTGAACTGCTGCCACCTTGTGGCCGTTTCACACAACAGGAGCTTTAATCCCAACACTAATGGTCAGTTGATATTCAAAATCATTGCAGGCCTGTAAATGACACCTGCCCTGAAAACAATTCCTGGGGTCACATATCGACCAAAAAATTCAAAGGACGTCCATATTTCAAAACGACCATTTCAAAAGGCATATTTTATGCACATTAGTGTTCTGCTTCTTTTCCTTTCTTTCCTTTTTTGTTAAAAAACACGGGAATGGAAAAAGGCATCCCTCAGAATGGGCTAAAATCGTTGCAGACGAATCAATGGACAGAAGTTTAATCTCCAATATATATAAACAGCTCATGCAGCTTAATATTAAATAAACAAACAACCCAAAAAAAATGGGCAGAAGATCTAAAGAGACGTTTCTTCATAGGAGACACAGAGATGGCCAAGACGCACATGAAAAGCTGCTCAACAGCACTAATTATTAGAGAAATGCAAATCAAAACTACAATGAGATATCACCTCACACCTGTTAGAATCGGCATCATCAGAAAATCTACAAACAACCAATTCTGGGGAGGGTGTGGACAAAAGGAGCCCTCTTCCACTATTGGTGGAAATGTAAATTGATACAGTCACTATGGAGAACAGTATGGAGTTTCCTTAAAAAAATTAGAAATAGAATTACCATCTGATCCAGCAATCCCACTTCTGGGCATATACCCAGAGAAAACCGTATTTCAAAAAGGCACATTCACCACAAAGTTCGTTGCAGCACTATTTACAATAGCCAGGTAATGGAAGCAACCTAAATGACCACAGACAGATGAATGGATAAAGATGTGGTACATATATAAAATGGAATATTACTCGGCCATTAAAAGGAATGAAACTGGGTCATTTGTAGAGACATCGATGGATCGAGAGACTGTCATACAGAATGAAGTAAGTCAGAAAGAGGAAAACAAATATTGTATATTAATGCATATATGTGGAGCCTACAAATGGTACAGATGAACTGGTTTGCAGGGAAGAAATAGAGACACAGAGGTAGAGAACAAACGTATGGACACCAAGTGTGGGAAGCCATGGGGTGGTGGTGGTGGGATGAGTTGGGAGTTTGGGATTGACCTGTATACATGTATATGCATAAAATACATAACTAATAATAACGTGCTGTATAAAAAAATAAATAAAATTAAATTTCAAAATTTTATAAAATAAAATTTAAAAATAAAACAGAAAAAAGTTCTTCCCGTCACACAGATGTATTTATAGGAATGAATTATTTCCATGCTTATATCTATAAATACATAAAAGAGGAATAAAATCTAACTTGAACCATAAAAGAAAAAAAAATCCTGAACCCACGAGTTATACAGAGGAAAACCCTATCAGGGCACTTGCTCCAGTGGTAAACAATTCTGAAATTGGTCAGAGGTGGGGAATCATCTCCCATACAGCCAGCAACCCACCCCCCACGCAAGGAGCGTCCTCATTGCAAAGCTGGGGGACCGTGCCGAGGCATCTGTGAGTAAAGGTGAGCTGAGCCCCAGGCCAGCTGCTGCTGAACTGTTCCCACCCTTTCCAGGTAAAACACCTGAATATGTACAAGGGCTTGAAAGCCTAGAGGAAGGACCGTGGAGCCACACCAGCAACAGCACGCAGCCCAACTTGTTGCCTGCAGGCCAGCCAGGGTGGTCCTGGCCCTGGGCGCTCTTCCAGAAGCTTTCCATTGCCCTGCCTGAGATACCCCTCCTGTCCCGGCCACCACTGCTTTTTTTCCTTCCTCACCTCTGTCCGGAGAGAAATTCCAGCGGAAGGTATGGGTGACACAACCTCTTCTTTACAGGCGGCAGCCTGGCAACTCCTGCAGAAAGGCCAGCAGAACCCCACTCACACCGGGCCACCCACAAACCTGTGGCCCCTCACTCCTTCCCACCAGCACAGCCCCGAGACTGCTGACGGGGCAGAGAATATGGAGTCAGGCACAGCTTCAGGGGCTATTGCTGCCTGGAGCGCTGTTTATATTGACCTCAACGAGGCACACCTGGGGAGGGCGGGCCGGCAGGGTAAGGCTGCCCAGGTCAGCTAACACACAACCCTCAGGGAATCACATTGTTGAAAATGGACCCCGCTAAGGCAGAAGAGAAGCCAAGGGAAAAAAGGACACAATGCCATTTGCAGCACCGTAGATGAGTCTAGAAGTAATCACGTGACTTGTAGTAAGTCAGAAAGTGAAAGACACATATCATATCATATCACTTATAGGTGTTACCTAAAAATGGATACCAGGGCAGATATTTCCACGGAGAAGGGCAATCACAGATTCATTAAACAAACTTATGGTTCACCAATGGAAAGGTGTGAGGATTGGTTTCATTACGATATCGGGGTTGACAGACATATACAAACACAGGTGACATATATAATCACCAAAGACCTACAGAATACCAAGAGAGGACTACTCAACATTCTGTCATAACGTACATGGGAAAAGGATCCCAGGAAGAACAGACATCTGTATATGTGTAAAAGAACCACATCTTCCACACCTACAACAAGCCAAACATTGTAATCAAACTTGCTGTAATAAAAAATAAAAAATTAAATTAAAAACACGAACAAGAAGTAGTGAGACAAACGTGAGGGGCTTTCTCCTGGCACATTCCATTCTAAACTCCAATCTAGAACACCACTTCCACTGAGGCTCTCTTGCCCTAGTAACCAGATTTGGTAAGGGTGAACTGCTGCCACCTTGTGGCCGTTTCACACAACAGCAGCTTTAATCCCAACGCTAATGGTCAGTTGATATTCAAAATCATTGCAGGCCTGTAAATGACACCTGCCCTGAAAACAAATCCTGGGGTCACATATCGACCAAAATATTCAAAGGACGTCCATATTTCAAAACGACCGTTTTAAAAGGCATATTTTATGCACATTAGTGTTCTGCTTCTTTTCCTTTCTTTCCTTTTTTGTTAAAAAACACGGGAATGGAAAAAGGCATCCCTCAGAATGGGCGAAAATCGTTGCAGACGAATCAATGGACAGAGGTTTAATCTCCAATATAGATAAACAGCTCATGCAGCTTAATATTAAAAAAACAAACAAGCCCAAAAAAAAAGGGCAGAAGATCTAAAGAGAGGTTTCTTCAAAGGAGACACAGAGGTGGCCAAGACGCACATGAAAAGCTGCTCAACAGCACTAATTATTAGAGAAATGCAAATCAAAACTACAATGAGGTATCACCTCACACCTGTTAGAATCGGCATCATCAGAAAATCTACAAACAACCAATTCTGGGGAGGGTGTGGACAAAAGGAGCCCTATTCCACTATTGGTGGGAATGTAAATTGATACAGTCACTATGGAGTACAGTATGGAGTTTACTTAAAAAATTAGAAATAGAATTACCATCTGATCCAGCAATCCCACTTCTGGGCATATACCCAGAGAAAACCGTATTTCAAAAAGGCACATTCACCACAAAGTTCGTTGCAGCACTATTTAAAATAGCCAGGTAATGGAAGCAACCTAAATGCCCACAGACAGATGAATGGATAAAGATGTGGTACATATATAAAATGGAATATTACTCGGCCATTAAAAGGAATGAAACTGGGTCATTTGTAGAGACATCGATGGATCGAGAGACTGTTATCCAGAATGAAGTAAGTCAGAAAGAGGAAAACAAATATTGTATATTAATGCATATATGTGGAGCCTAAAAATGGTACAGATGAACTGGTTTGCAGGGAAGAAATAGAGACACAGAGGTAGAGAACAATTGTATGGACACCAAGTGTGGGAAGCCATGGGATGGTGGTTGTGGGATGAGTTGGGAGTTTGGGATTGACCTGTATACATGTATATGCATAAAATACATAACTAATAATAACGTGCTGTATAAAAAAATAATTAAAATTAAATTTCAAAATTTAAAAAAAATAAAATTTAAAAATAAAACAGAAAAAAGTTCTTCCCGTCACACAGATGTATTTATAGGAATGAATTATTTCCATGCTTATATCTATAAATACATAAAAGAGGAATAAAATCTAACTTGAACCATAAAAGAAAAAAAGAACCTGACCCCACCAGTTATACAGAGGAAAACCCGAGCAGCGCACTTGCTCCAGTGGTAAACAATTCTGAAATTGGTCAGAGGTGGGGAACCATCTCCCATACAGCCAGCAACCCACCCCCCACGCAAGGAGCGTCCTCATTGCAAAGCTGGGGGACCGTGCCGAGGCATCTGTGAGTAAACGTGAGCTGAGCCCCAGGCCAGCTGCTGCTGAACTGTTCCCACCCTTTCCAGGTAAAACACCTGAATATGTACAAGGTCTTGAAAGCCTAGTGGAAGGACCGTGGAGCCACACCAGCGACAGCACGCAGGCCAACTTGGTGCCTGCAAGCCAGCCAGGGTGGTCCTGGCCCCAGGCGTTGTTCCAGAAGCTTTCCATTGCCCTGCCTGAGATACCCCTCCTGTCCCGGCCCCCACTGCTTTTTTCCTTCCTCAGCTCTGTCCGGAGTGAAATTCCAGCGGAAGGTATGGGTGACACAACCTCTTCTTTACAGGCGGCAGCCTGGCAACTCCTGCAGAAAGGCCAGCAGAACCCCACTCACACCGGGCCACCCACAAAGCTGTGGCCCCTCACTCCCTCCCACCAGCACAGCCCCGAGACTGCTGACGGGGCGGAGAATATGGAGTCAGGCACAGCTTTAGGGGCTATTGCTGCCTGGAGCGCTGTTTATATTGACCTCAACGAGGCACACGTGGGGAGGGCGGGCCGGCAGGGTAAGGCTACACAGGTCAGGTAATCCACAACCCTCAGGGAATCACATTGTTGAAAATGGACCCTGCTAAGACAGAAGAGAAGCCAAGGGAAAAAAGGACACAATGCCATTTGCAGCACCGTATATGAGACTAGAAGTAATCACGTGACATGTAGTAAGTCAGAAAGTGAAAGACACATATCATATCATATCACTTATAGGTGTTACCTAAAAATGGATACCAGGGCAGATATTTCCACGGAGAAGGGCAATCACAGATTCATTAAACAAACGTATGGTTCACCAATGGAAAGGTGTGAGGATTGGTTTCATTACGATATCGGGGTTAACAGACATATACAAACACAGGTGACATATATAATCACCAAAGACCTACAGAATACCAAGAGAGGACTACTCAACATTCTGTCATAACGTACATGGGAAAAGGATCCCAGGAAGAACAGTCATCTGTATATGTGTAAAAGAACCACATCTTCCACACCTACAACAAGCCAAACATTGTAATAAAACTTGCTGTAATAAAAAATAAAAAAAAATTAAATTAAAAACACGAACAAGATGTAGTGAGACAAACGTGAGGGGCTTTCTCCTGGCACATTCCATTCTAAATTCCAATCTAGAACACCACTTCCACTGAGGCTCTCTTGCCCTAGTAACCAGATTTGGTAAGGGTGAACTGCTGCCACCTTGTGGCCGTTTCACACAACAGCAGGTTTAATCCCAACGCTAATGGTCAGTTGATATTCAAAATCATTGCAGGCCTGTAAATGACACCTGCCCTGAAAACAAATCCTGGGGTCACATATCGACCAAAAAATTCAAAGGACGTCCATATTTCAAAACGACCGTTTCAAAAGGCATATTTTACGCACATTAGTTTTCTGCTTCTTTTCCTTTCTTTACTTTTTTGTTAAAAAAACGGGAATGGAAAAAGGCATCCCTCAGAATGGGCGAAAATCATTGCAGACGAATCAATGGACAGAGGTTTAATCTCCAATATATATAAACAGCTCATGCAGCTTAATATTAAAAAAAACAAACAACCCAAAAAAAATGGGCAGAAGATCTAAAGAGACGTTTCTTCATAGGAGACACAGAGGTGGCCAATACGCACATGAAAAGCTGCTCAACAGCACTAATTATTAGAGAAATGCAAATCAAAACTACAATGAGGTATCACCTCACACGTGTTAGAATCGGCATCATCAGAAAATCTACAAACAACCAATTCTGGGGAGGGTGTGGACAAAAGGAGCCCTCTTCCACTATTGGTGGGAATGTAAATTGATACAGTCACTATGGAGAACAGTATGGAGTTTCCTTAGAAAAATTAGAAATAGAATTACCATCTGATCCAGCAATCCCACTTCTGGGCATATACCCAGAGAAAACCGTATTTCAAAAAGGCACATTCACCACAATGTTCGTTGCAGCACTATTTACAATAGCCAGGTAATGGAAGCAACCTAAATGCCCACAGACAGATGAATGGATAAAGATGTGGTACATATATAAAATGGAATATTACTCGGCCATTAAAAGGAATGAAACTGGGTCATTTGTAGAGACATCGATGGATCGAGAGACTGTCATACAGTATGAAGTAAGTCAGAAAGAGGAAAACAAATATTGTATATTCACGCATATATGTGGAGCCTACAAATGGTACAGATGAACTGGTTTGCAGGGAAGAAATAGAGACACAGAGGTAGAGAACAAACGTATGGACAGCAAGTGTGGGAAGCCATGGGGTGGTGGTGGTGGGATGAGTTGGGAGTTTGGGATTGACCTGTATACATGTATATGCATAAAATACATAACTAATAATAACGTGCTGTATAAAAAAAATAAATAAAATTAAATTTCAAAATTTTAAAAAATAAAATTTAAAAATAAAACAGAAAAAAGTTCTTCCCGTCACACAGATGTATTTATAGGAATGAATTATTTCCATGCTTATATCTATAAATACATAAAAGAGGAATAAAATCTAACTTGAACCATAAAAGAAAAAAAAATCCTGAACCCACGAGTTATACAGAGGAAAACCCTATCAGGGCACTTGCTCCAGTGGTAAACAATTCTGAAATTGGTCAGAGGTGGGGAATCATCTCCCATACAGCCAGCAACCCACCCGCCACGCAAGGAGCGTACTCATTGCAAAGCTGGGGGACCGTGCCGAGGCATCTGTGAGTAAAGGTGAGCTGAGCCCTAGGCCAGCTGCTGCTGAACTGTTCCCACCCTTTCCAGGTAAAACACCTGAATATGTACAAGGGCTTGAAAGCCTAGAGGAAGGACCGTGGAGCCACACCAGCGACAGCACGCAGGCCAACTTGGTGCCTGCAGGGCAGCCAGGGTGGTCCTCGCCCCGGGCGCTCTTCCAGAAGCTTTCCATTGCCCTGTCTGAGATACCCCTCCTGTCCCGGACCCCACTGCTTTTTTTCCTTTCTCACCTCTGTCCGGAGAGAAATTCCAGCGGAAGGTATGGGTGACACAACCTCTTCTTTACAGGCGGCAGCCTGGCAAATCCTGCAGAAAGGCCAGCAGAACCCCACTCACACCGGGCCACCCACAAAGCTGTTGCCCCTCACTCCCTCCCACCAGCACAGCCCCGAGACTGTTGACGGGGCAGAGAATATGGAGTCAGGCACAGCTTCAGGGGCTATTGCTGCCTGGAGCTCTGTTTATATTGACCTCAACGAGGCACACCTCGGGAGGGTGGGCCGGCAGGGTAAGGCTGCCCAGGTCAGCTAATCCACAACCCTCAGGGAATCACATTGTTGAAAATGGACCCCGCTAAGCCAGAAGAGATGCCAAGGAAAAAAAGGACACAATGCCATTTGCAGCACCGTAGATGAGTCTAGAAGTAATCACGTGACTTGTAGTAAGTCAGAAAGTGAAAGACACATATCATATCATATCACTTATAGGTGTTACCTAAAAATGGATACCAAGGCAGATATTTCCACGGAGAAGGGCAATCACAGATTCATTAAACAAACTTATGGTTCACCAATGGAAAGGTGTGAGGATTGATTTCATTATGATATCGGGGTGAACAGACATATACAAACACAGGTGACATATATAATCACCAAAGACCTACAGAATACCAAGAGAGGACTACTCAACATTCTGTCATAACGTACATGGGAAAAGGATCCCAGGAAGAACAGACATCTGTATATGTGTAATAGAACCACATCTTCCACACCTACAACAAGCCAAACATTGTAATCAAACTTGCTGTAATAATAAATAAAAAAATTTAAATTAAAAACACGAAGAAGAAGTAGTGAGACAAACTTGTGGGGCTTTCTCCTGGCACATTCCATTCTAAATTCCAATCTAGAACACCACTTCCATTGAGGCTCTGTTGCCCTAGTCACCAGATTTGGTAAGGGAGCACTGCTGCCACCTTGTGGCCGTTTCACACAACAGCAGCTTTAATCCCAGCACTAATGGTCAGTTGATATTCAAAATCATTGCAGGCCTGTAAATGACACCTGACCTGAATACAAATCCGGGGGTCACATATCGACCAAAAAATTCAAAGGACGTCCATATTTCAAACCGACTGTTCCAAAAGGCATATTTTACGCACATTAGTGTTCTGCTTCTTTTCCTTTCTTTCCTTTTTTGTTAAAAAAAACGGGAATGGAAAAAGGCATCCCTCAAAATGGGCGAAAATCGTTGCAAACGAATCAATGGACAGAGGTTTAATCTCCAATATATATAAACAGCTCATGCAGCTTAATATTAAAAAAACAAACAACCCAATACAAAAATGGGCAGAAGATCTAAAGAGACGTTTCTTCAAAGGAGACACAGACATGGCCAAAACGCACATGAAAAGCTGCTCAACAGAACTAATTATTAGAGAAATGCAAATCAAAACTACAATGAGGTATCACCTCACACCTGTTAGAATCGGCATAATCAGAAAATCTACAAACAACCAATTCTGGGGAGGGTGTGGACAAAAGGAGCCCTCTTCCACTATTGGTGGGAATGTAAATTGATACAGTCACTATGGAGAACAGTATGGAGGTTCCTTTAAAAAACTAAAATTGAATTACCATCTGATCCAGCAATCCCACTTCTGGGCATATACCCAGAGCAAACCGTAAATCAAAAAGGCACATTCACCACAATGTTCGTTGCAGCACTATTTACAATAGCCAGGTAATGGAAGCCACCTAAATGCCCACAGACAGATGAATGGATAAAGAAGTGGTACATATATAAAATGGAATATTACTCGGCCCTAAAAACGAATGAAACTGGGTCAATTGTAGAGACATCGATGGATCGAGAGACTGTCATACAGAATGAAGTAAGTCAGAAAGAGGAAAACAAATATTGTATATTAATGCATATATGTGGAGCCTAAAAAATGGTACAGATGAACTGGTTTGCAGGGAAGAAATAGAGACACAGAGGTAGAGAACAAACGTATGGACACCAAGTGTGGGAAGACATGGGGTGGTGGTGGTGGGATGAGTTGGGAGATTGGGATTGACCTGTATACATGTATATGCATAAAATACATAACTATTAATAACGTGCTGTTTAAAAAATAAATAAAATTAAATTTCAAAATTTAAAAAAATAAAATTTAAAAATAAAACAGAAAAAAGTTCTTCTCGTCACACTGATGTATTTATAGGAATGAATTATTTCCATGCTTATATCAATAAATATATAAAAGAGGAATAAAATCTAACTTGAACCATAAAAGAAAAAAGAAAACCTGAACCCACGAGTTATACAGAGGAAAACCCTATCAGGGCACTTGCTCCAGCGGTAAACAATTCTGAAATTGGTCAGAGGTGGGGAACCATCTCCCATAGAGCCAGCAACCCACCCCCCACGCAAGGAGCGTCCTCATTGCAAAGCTGGGGTACCGTGCCGAGGCATCTGTGAGTAAACGTGAGCTGAGCCCCAGGCCAGCTGCTGCTGAACTGTTCCCACCCTTCCCAGGTAAAACACCTGACTATGTACAAGGGCTTGAAAGCCTAGAGTATGGGCCGTGGAGCCACACCAGCGAAAGCACGCAGGCCAACTTGGTGCCTGCAGGCCTGCCAGTGTGGTCCTGTGCCCGGGAGCTCTTCCGGAAGCTTTCCATTGCCCTGCCTGAGATACCCCTCCTGTCCCGGCCCCCACTGCTTTTTTCCTTCCTCACCTCTGTCCGGAGAGAAATTCCAGCAGAATGTATGGTTGACACATCCTCTTCTTTACAGGTGGCAGCCTGACAACTCCAGCAGAAAGGCCAGCAGAGCCCCACTCACACCGGGCCACCCACAAAGCTGTGGCCCCTCACTCCCTCCCACCAGCACAGCCCCGAGACTGCTGACGGGGCAGAGAATATGGAGTCAGTCACAGCTTCAGGGGCTATTGCTGCCTGGAGAGCTGTTTATATTGACCTCAACGAGGCACACCTGGGGAGGGCGGGCCGGCAGCGTAAGGCTGCCCAGGTCAGCTAATCCACAACCCTCCGGGAATCACATTGTTGAAAATGGACCTCGCTAAGGCAGAAGAGAAGCCGAGGGAAAAAAGGACACAATGCCATTTGCAGCACCGTAGATGAGTCTAGAAGTAATCACGTGACTTGTAGTAAGTCAGAAAGTGAAAGACACATATCATATCATATCACTTATAGGTGTTACCTAAAAATGGATACCAAGGCAGATATTTCCACGGAGAAGGGCAATCACAGATTCATTAAACAAACTTATGGTTCACCAATGGAAAGGTGTGAGGATTGGTTTCATTATGATATCGGGGTGAACAGACATATACAAACACAGGTGACATATATAATCACCAAAGACCTACAGAATACCAAGAGAGGACTACTCAACATTCTGTCATAACGTACATGGGAAAAGGATCCCAGGAAGAACAGACATCTGTATATGTGTAATAGAACCACATCTTCCACACCTACAACAAGCCAAACATTGTAATCAAACTTGCTGTAATAATAAATAAAAAAATTTAAATTAAAAACACGAAGAAGAAGTAGTGAGACAAACTTGTGGGGCTTTCTCCTGGCACATTCCATTCTAAATTCCAATCTAGAACACCACTTCCATTGAGGCTCTGTTGCCCTAGTCACCAGATTTGGTAAGGGAGCACTGCTGCCACCTTGTGGCCGTTTCACACAACAGCAGCTTTAATCCCAGCACTAATGGTCAGTTGATATTCAAAATCATTGCAGGCCTGTAAATGACACCTGACCTGAATACAAATCCTGGGGTCACATATCGACCAAAAAATTCAAAGGACGTCCATATTTCAAACCGACTGTTCCAAAAGGCATATTTTACGCACATTAGTGTTCTGCTTCTTTTCCTTTCTTTCCTTTTTTGTTAAAAAAAACGGGAATGGAAAAAGGCATCCCTCAAAATGGGCGAAAATCGTTGCAAACGAATCAATGGACAGAGGTTTAATCTCCAATATATATAAACAGCTCATGCAGCTTAATATTAAAAAAACAAACAACCCAATACAAAAATGGGCAGAAGATCTAAAGAGACGTTTCTTCAAAGGAGACACAGACATGGCCAAAACGCACATGAAAAGCTGCTCAACAGAACTAATTATTAGAGAAATGCAAATCAAAACTACAATGAGGTATCACCTCACACCTGTTAGAATCGGCATAATCAGAAAATCTACAAACAACCAATTCTGGGGAGGGTGTGGACAAAAGGAGCCCTCTTCCACTATTGGTGGGAATGTAAATTGATACAGTCACTATGGAGAACAGTATGGAGTTTCCTTAAAAAAACTAGAAATAGAATTACCATCTGATCCAGCAATCCCACTTCTGGGCATATACCCAGAGCAAACCGTAAATCAAAAAGGCACATTCACCACAATGTTCGTTGCAGCACTATTTACAATAGCCAGGTAATGGAAGCCACCTAAATGCCCACAGACAGATGAATGGATAAAGATGTGGTACATATATAAAATGGAATATTACTCGGCCCTAAAAACGAATGAAACTGGGTCAATTGTAGAGACATCGATGGATCGAGAGACTGTCATACAGAATGAAGTAAGTCAGAAAGAGGAAAACAAATATTGTATATTAATGCATATATGTGGAGCCTAAAAAATGGTACAGATGAACTGGTTTGCAGGGAAGAAATAGAGACACAGAGGTAGAGAACAAACGTATGGACACCAAGTGTGGGAAGACATGGGGTGGTGGTGGTGGGATGAGTTGGGAGATTGGGATTGACCTGTATACATGTATATGCATAAAATACATAACTATTAATAACGTGCTGTATAAAAAAATAAATAAAATTAAATTTCAAAATTTTAGAAAATAAAATTTAAAAATAAAACAGAAAAAATTCTTCCCGTCACACAGATGTATTTATAGGAATGAATTATTTCCATGCTTATATCTATAAATATATAAAAGAGGAATAAAATCTAACTTGAACCATAAAAGAAAAGGAAAACCTGAACCCACGAGTTATACAGAGGAAAACCCTATCAGGGCACTTGCTCCAGCGGTAAACAATTCTGAAATTGGTCAGAGGTGGGGAACCATCTCCCATACAGCCAGCAACCCACCCCCCACGCAAGGAGCGTCCTCATTGCAAAGCTGGGGGACCGTGCCGAGGCATCTGTGAGTAAACGTGAGCTGAGCCCCAGGCCAGCTGCTGCTGAACTGTTCCCACCCTTCCCAGGTAAAACACCTGACTATGTACAAGGGCTTGAAAGCCTAGAGGAAGGACCGTGGAGCCACACCAGCGAAAGCACGCAGGCCAACTTGGTGCCTGCAGGCCTGCCAGTGTGGTCCTGTGCCCGGGTACTCTTCCGGAAGCTTTCCATTGCCCTGCCTGAGATACCCCTCCTGTCCCGGCCCCCACTGCTTTTTTTCCTTCCTCACCTCTGTCCGGAGAGAAATTCCAGCAGAATGTATGGTTGACACATCCTCTTCTTTACAGGTGGCAGCCTGACAACTCCAGCAGAAAGGCCAGCAGAGCCCCACTCACACCGGGCCACCCACAAAGCTGTGGCCCCTCACTCCCTCCCACCAGCACAGCCCCGAGACTGCTGACGGGGCAGAGAATATGGAGTCAGGCACAGCTTCAGGGGCTATTGCTGCCTGGAGAGCTGTTTATATTGACCTCAACGAGGCACACCTGGGGAGGGCGGGCCGGCAGGGTAAGGCTGCCCAGGTCAGCTAATCCACAACCCTCCGGGAATCACATTGTTGAAAATGGACCTCGCTAAGGCAGAAGATAAGCCAAGGAAAAAAAGGACACAATGCCATTTGCAGCACCGTAGATGAGTCTAGAAGTAATCACGTGACTTGTAGTAAGTCAGAAAGTGAAAGACACATATCATATCATATCACTTATAGGTGTTACCTAAAAATGGATACCAGGGCAGATATTTCCACGGGGAAGGACAATCACAGATTCATTAAACAAACTTATGGTTCACCAATGGAAAGGTGTGAGGATTGGTTTCATTACGATATCGGGGTGAACAGACATATACAAACACAGGTGACATATATAATCACCAAAGACCTACAGAATACCAAGAGAGGACTACTCAACATTCTGTCATAACGTACATGGGAAAAGGATCCCAGGAAGAACAGACATCTGTATATGTGTAATAGAACCACATCTTCCACACCTACAACAAGCCAAACATTGTAATCAAACTTGCTGTAATAAAAAATAAAAAAATTAAATTAAAAACATGAAGAAGAAGTAGTGAGACAAACTTGAGGGGCTTTCTCCTGGCACATTCCATTCTAAATTCCAATCTAAAACACCACTTCCATTGAGGCTCTGTTGCCCTAGTCACCAGATTTGGTAAGGGAGAACTGCTGCCACCTTGTGGCCGTTTCACACAACAGCAGCTTTAATACCAGCGCTAATGGTCAGTTGATATTCAAAATCATTGCAGGCCTGGAAATGACACCTGCCCTGAAAAAAAATCCTGGGGTCACATATCGACCAAAAAATTCAAAGGACGTCCATATTTCATAACGACTGTTTCAAAAGGCATATTTTACGCACATTAGTGTTCTGCTTCTTTTCCTTTCTTTCCTTTTGTTAAAAAAAAAGGGAATGGAAAAAGGCATCCCTCAGAATTGGCGAAAATCGATGCAAACAAATCAATGGACAGAGGTTTAATCTCCAATATATATAAACAGCTCATGCAGCTTAATATTAAAAAAACAAACAACCCACTACAAAAATGGGCAGAAGATCTAAAGAGACGTTTCTTCAAAGGACACACAGATATGGCCAGGACGCACATGAAAAGCTGCTCAATAGTACTAATTATTAGAGAAATGCAAATCAAAACTACAATGAGGTATCACCTCACACCTGTTAGAATCGGCATCATCAGAAAATCTACAAACAACCAATTCTGGGGAGGGTGTGGACAAAAGGAGCCCTCTTCCACTATTGGTGGGAATGTAAATTGATACAGTCACTATGGAGAACAGTATGGAGTTTCCTTAAAAAAACTAGAAATAGAATTACCATCTGATCCAGCAATCCCACTTCTGGGCATATACCCAGAGCAAACCGTAAATCAAAAAGGCACATTCACCACAATGTTCGTTGCAGCACTATTTACAATAGCCAGGTAATGGAAGCCACCTAAATGCCCACAGACAGATGAATGGATAAAGATGTGGTACATATATAAAATGGAATATTTCTCGGCCCTAAATACGAATGAAACTGGGTCAATTGTAGAGACATCGATGGATCGAGAGACTGTCATACAGAATGAAGTAAGTCAGAAAGAGGAAAACAAATATTGTATGTTAATGCATATATGTGGAGCCTAAAAAATGGTACAGATGAACTGGTTTGCAGGGAAGAAATAGAGACACAGAGGTAGAGAACAAACGTATGGACACCAAGTGTGGGAAGCCATGGGGTGGTGGTGGTGGGATGAGTTGGGAGATTGGGATTGACCTGTATACATGTATATGCATAAAATACATAACTATTAATAACGTGCTGTATAAAAAATAAATAAAATTAAATTTCAAAATTTTAGAAAATAAAATTTAAAAATAAAACAGAAAAAATTCTTCCCGTCACACAGATGTATTTATAGGAATGAATTATTTCCATGCTTATATCTATAAATATATAAAAGAGGAATAAAATCTAACTTGAACCATAAAAGAAAAAGAAAACCTGAACCCACGAGTTATACAGAGGAAAACCCTATCAGGGCACTTGCTCCAGCGGTAAACAATTCTGAAATTGGTCAGAGGTGGGGAACCATCTCCCATACAGCCAGCAACCCACCCCCCACGCAAGGAGCGTCCTCATTGCAAAGCTGGGGTACCGTGCCGAGGCATCTGTGAGTAAACGTGAGCTGAGCCCCAGGCCAGCTGCTGCTGAACTGTTCCCACCCTTCCCAGGTAAAACACCTGAATATGTACAAGGGCTTGAAAGCCTAGAGGAAGGGCCGTGGAGTCACACCAGCCACAGCACGCAGGCCAACTTGGTGCCTGCAGGCCAGCCAGGGTGGTCCTGGCCCCGGGCGCTCTTCCAGAAGCTTTCCATTGCCCTGCCTGAGATACCCCTCCTGTCCCGGCCCCCACTGCTTTTTTCCTTCCTCACCTCTGTCCGGAGAGAAATTCCAGCGGAAGGTATGGGTGACACATCCTCTTCTTTACAGGTGGCAGCCTGACAACTCCAGCAGAAAGGCCAGCAAAGCCCCATTCACTGCGGGCCACCCACAAAGCTGTGGCCCCACACACCCTCCCACCAGCACAGCCCCGAGACTGCTGACAGGCCAGAGAATATGGAGTCAGGCACAGCTTCAGGGGCTGTTGCTGCCTGGAGCGCTGTTTATATTGACCTCAACGAGGCACACCTGGGGAGGGCGGGCCGGCAGGGTAAGGCTGCCCAGGTCAGCTAATCCACAACCCTCAGGGAATCACATTGTTGAAAATGGACCTCGCTAAGGAAGAATAGAAGCCAAGGGATAAAAGGACACAATGCCATTTGCAGCACCGTAGATGAGTCTAGAAGTAATCACGTGACTTGTAGTAAGTCAGAAAGTGAAAGACACATATCATATCATATCACTTATAGGTGTTACCTAAAAATGGATACCAGGGCAGATATTTCCACGGAGAAGGGCAATCACAGATTCATTAAACAAACTTATGGTTCACCAATGGAAAGGTGTGAGGATTGGTTTCATTACGATATCGGGGTTAACAGACATATACAAACACAGGTGACACATATAATCACCAAAGACCTACAGAATACCAAGAGAGGACTACTCAACATTCTGTCATAACGTACATGGGAAAAGGATCCCAGGAAGAACAGACATCTGTATATGTGTAAAAGAAACACATCTTCCACACCTACAACATGCCAAACATTGTAAACAAACTTGCTGTAATAAAAAATAAAAAAAATAAATTAAAAACACGCAGAAGAAGTAGTGAGAAAAACATGAGGGGCTTTCTCCTGGCACATTCCATTCTAAATTCCAATCTAGAACACCACATCCACTGAGGCTCTCTTGCGCTAGTATCCAGATTTGGTAAGGGTGAACTGCTGCCACCTTGTGGCCATTTCACACAACAGCAGCTTTAATCCCAGCGCTAATGATCAGTTGATATTCAAAATCATTGCAGGCCTGTAAATCACACCTGCCCTGAAAACAAATCCTGGGGTCACATAACGACCAAAAAATTCAAACGACGTCCATATTTCAAAACGACCGTTTCAAAAGGCATATTTTACACACATTAGTGTTCTGCTTCTATTCCTTTCTTTCCTTTTTTGTTAAAAAAACGGGAATGGAAAAAGGCATCCCTCAGAATGGGTGAAAATCGTTGCAAACGAATCAATGGACAGAGGTTTAATCTCCAATATATATAAACAGCTCATGCAGCTTAATATTAAAAAAACAAACAACCCAATACAAAAATGGGCAGAAGATCTAAAGAGACGTTTCTTCAAAGGAGACACAGAGATGGCCAGGACGCACATGAAAAGCTGCTCAACAGCACTAATTATTAGAGAAATGCAAATCAAAACTACAATGAGGTATCACCTCACACCTGTTAGAATCGGCATCATCAGAAAATCTACAAACAACCAATTCTGGGGAGGGTGTGGACAAAAGGAGACCTCTTCCACTGTTGGTGGGAATGTAAATTGATACAGTCACTATGGAGAACAGTATGGAGTTTCCTTAAAAAAACTAGAAATAGAATTACCATCTGATCCAGCAATCCCACTTCTGGGCATATACCCAAAGAAAACCGTATTTCAAAAAGGCACATTCACCACAATGTTCGTTGCAGCACTATTTACAATAGCCAGGTAATGGAAGCCACCTAAATGCCCACAGACAGATGAATGGATAAAGATGTGGTACATATATAAAATGGAATATTACTCGGCCCTAAAAACGAATGAAACTGGGTCAATTGTAGAGACATCGATGGATCGAGAGACTGTCATACAGAATGAAGTAAGTCAGAAAGAGGAAAACAAATATTGTATATTAATGCATATATGTGGAGCCTGAAAAATGGTACAGATGAACTGGTTTGCAGGGAAGAAATAGAGACACAGAGGTAGAGAACAAACGTATGGACACCAAGTGTGGGAAGCCATGGGGTGGTGGTGGTGGGATGAGTTGGGAGATTGGGATTGACCTGTATACATGTATATGCATAAAATACATAACTATTAATAACGTGCTGTATAAAAAAATAAATAAAATTAAATTTCAAAATTTTACAAAATAAAATTTAAAAATAAAACATAAAAAAGTTCTTCCCGTCACACAGATGTATTTATAGGAATGAATTATTTCCATGCTTATATCTATAAATATATAAAAGAGGAATAAAATCTAACTTGAACCATAAAAGAAAAAAGAAAACCTGAACCCACGAGTTATACAGAGGAAAACCCTATCAGGGCACTTGCTCCAGCGGTAAACAATTCTGAAATTGGTCAGAGGTGGGGAACCATCTCCCATACAGCCAGCAACCCACCCCCCACGCAAGGAGCGTCCTCATTGCAAAGCTGGCGGACCGTGCCGAGGCATCTGTGAGTAAACGTGAGCTGAGCCCCAGGCCAGCTGCTGCTGAACTGTTCCCACCCTTCCCAGGTAAAACACCTGAATATGTACAAGGGCTTGAAAGCCTAGGGGAAGGGCCGTGGAGCCACACCAGCGAAAGCACGCAGGCCAACTTGGTGCCTGCAGGCCAGCCAGGGTGGTCCTGGCCCCGGGAGCTCTTCCGGAAGCTTTCCATTGCCCTGCCTGAGATACCCCTCCTGTCCCGGGCCCCACTGCTTTTTTCCTTCCTCACCTCTGTCCGGAGAGAAATTCCAGCGGAAGGTATGGGTGACACATCCTCTTCTTTACAGGTGGCAGCCTGACAACTCCGGCAGAAAGGCCAGCAGAGCCCCACTCACAGCGGGCCACCCACAAAGCTGGGGCCCCACACACCCTCCCACCAGCACAGCCCCGAGACTGCTGACGGGGCAGAGAATATGGAGTCAGGCACAGCTTCAGGGGCTATTGCTGCCTGGAGCGCTGTTTATATTGACCTCAACGAGGCACACCTGGGGAGGGCGGGCCGGCAGGGTAAGGCTGCCCAGGTCAGCTAATCCACAACCCTCAGGGAATCACATTGTTGAAAATGGACCTCGCTAAGGAAGAATAGAAGCCAAGGGATAAAAGGACACAATGCCATTTGCAGCACCGTAGATGAGTCTAGAAGTAATCACGTGACTTGTAGTAAGTCAGAAAGTGAAAGACACATATCATATCATATCACTTATAGGTGTTACCTAAAAATGGATACCAGGGCAGATATTACCACGGAGAAGGGCAATCACAGATTCATTAAACAAACTTATGGTTCACCAATGGAAAGGTGTGAGGATTGGTTTCATTACGATATCGGGGTTAACAGACATATACAAACACAGGAGACATATATAATCACCAAACACCTACAGAATACCAAGAGAGGACTACTCAACATTCTGTCATAACGTACATGGGAAAAGTTTCCCAGGAAGAACAGACATCTGTGTATGTGTAAAAGAACCACATCTTCCACACCTACAGCAAGCCAAACATTGTAATCAAACTTGCTGTAATAAAAAATAAAAAATTAAATTAAAAACACAAACAAGAAGTAGTGAGACAAACATGAGGGGCTTTCTCCTGGCACATTCCATTCTAAACTCCAAACTAGAACACCACTTCCACTGAGGCTCTCTTGCCCTAGTAACCAGATTTGGTAAGGGTGAACTGCTGCCACCTTGTGGCCGTTTCACACAACAGCAGCTTTAATCCCAACGCTAATGGTCAGTTGATATTCAAAATCATTGCAGGCCTGTAAATGACACCTGCCCTGAAAACAAATACTGGGGTCACATATCGACCAAAAAATTCAAAGGACGTCCATATTTCAAAACGACAGTTTCAAAAGGCATATTTTACGCACATTAGTGTTCTGCTTCTTTTCCTTTCTTTCCTTTCTTGTTAAAAAACACGGGAATGGAAAAAGGCATCCCTCAGAATGGGCGAAAATCGTTGCAGACGAATCAGTGGACAGAGGTTTAATCTCCAATATATATAAACAGCTCATGCAGCTTAATATTAAAACAACAAACACCCCAATACAAAAATGGGCAGAAGATATAAAGAGACGTTTCTTCAAATAAGACACAGAGATGGCCAAGACGCACATGAAAAGCTGCTCAACAGCACTAATTATTAGAGAAATGCAAATCAAAAGTACAAGGAGGTATCACGTCACACCTGTTAGAATCGGCATCATCAGAAAATCTACAAACAACCAATTCTGGGGAGGGTGTGGACAAAAGGAGCCCTCTTCCACTATTGGTGGGAATGTAAATTGATACAGTCACTATGGAGAACAGTATGGAGTTTCCTTAAAAAAACTAGAAACAGAATTACCATCTGATCCAGCAATCCCACTTCTGGCCATATACCCAGAGAAAACCGTATTTCAAAAAGGCACATTCACCACAATGTTCGTTGCAGCACTATTTACAATACCCAGGTAATGGAAGCAACCTAAATGCCCACAGACACATGAATGGATAAAGATGTGGTACATATATAAAATGGAATATTACTCGGCCATAAAAAAGAATGAAACTGGGTCATTTGTAGAGACATCGATGGATTGAGAGACTGTCATACAGAATGAAGTAAGTCAGAAAGAGGAAAACAAATATTGTATATTAATGCATATATGTGGAGCCTACAAATGGTACAGATGAACTGTTTTGCAGGAAAGAAATAGAGACACAGAGGTAGAGAACAAACGTATGGACACCAAGTGTGGGAAGCCATGGGGTGGTGGTGGTGGGATGAGTTGGGAGTTTGGGATTGACCTGTATACATGTATATGCATAAAATACATAACTAATAATAACGTGCTGTATAAAAAAAAATAAATAAAATTAAATTTCAAAATTTTAAAAAATAAAATTTAAAAATAAAACAGAAAAAAGTTCTTCCCGTCACACAGATGTATTTATAGGAATGAATTATTTACATGCTTATATCTATAAATACATAAAAGAGGAATAAAATCTAACTTGAACCATAAAAGAAAAAAAAAACCTGAACCCACGAGTTATACAGAGGAAAACCCTATCAGGGCACTTGCTCCAGTGGTAAACAATTCTGAAATTGGTCAGAGGTGGGGAACCATCTCCCATACAGCCAGCAACCCACCCCCCACGCAAGGAGCGTCCTCATTGCAAAGCTGGGGGACCGTGCCGAGGCATCTGTGAGTAAACGTGAGCTGAGCCCCAGGCCAGCTGCTGCTGAACTGTTCCCACCCTTTCCAGGTAAAACACCTGAATATGTACAAGGGCTTGAAAGCCTAGAGGAAGGACCGTGGAGCCACACCAGCGACAGCACGCAGGCCAACTTGGTGCCTGCAGGTCAGCCAGGGTGGTCCTGGCCCCGGGCGCTCTTCCAGAAGCTTTCCATTGCCCTGCCTGAGATACCCCTCCTGTCCCGGCCCACACTGCTTTTTTCCTTCCTCACCTCTGTCCGGAGAGAAATTCCAGCGGAAGGTATGGGTGACACATCCTCTTCTTTACAGGCAGCAGCCTGGCAACTCCTGCAGAAAGGCCAGCAGAAACCCACTCACACCGGGCCACCCACAAAGCTGTGGCCCCTCACTCCGTCCCACCAGCACAGCCCCGAGACTGCTGACGGGGCAGAGAATATGGAGTCAGGCACAGCTTCAGGGGCTATTTCTGCCTGGAGCTCTGTTTATATTGACCTCAACGAGGCACACCTGGGGAGGGCGGACCGGCAGGGTAAGGCTGCCCAGGTCAGCTAATCCACAACCCTCAGGGAATCTCATTGTTGAAAATGGACCCCGCTAAGGAAAAAGAGAAGCCAAGGGAAAAAAGGACACAATGCCATATGCAGCACTGTAGATGAGTCTAGAAGTAATCATGTGACTTGTAGTAAGTCAGAAAGTGAAAGACACATATCATATCATATCACTTATAGGTGTTACCTAAAAATGGATACCAGGGCAGATATTTCCACGGAGAAGGGCAATCACAGATTTATTAAACAAACTTATGGTTCACCAATGGAAACGTGTGAGGATTGTTTTCATTACGATATCAGGGTGAACAGACATATACAAACACAGGTGACATATATAATCACCAAAGACCTACGGAATACCAAGAGAGGACTACTCAACATTCTGTCATAACGTACATGGGAAAAGGATCCCAGGAAGAACAGACATCTGTATATGTGTAATAGAACCACATCTTCCACACCTACAACAAGCCAAACATTGTAATCAAACTTGCTGTAATAATAAATAAAAAAATTAAATTAAAAACACGAACAAGAAGTAGTGAGATAAAGTTGAGGGGCTTTCTCCTGGCACATTCCATTCTAAATTCCAATCTAGAACACCACTTCCATTGAGGCTCTGTTGCCCTAGTCACCAGATTTGGTAAGGGAGCACTGCTGCCACCTTGTGGCCGTTTCACACAACAGCAGCTTTAATCCCAGCGCTAATGGTCAGTTGATATTCAAAATCATTGCAGGCCTGTAAATGACACCTGCCCTGAAAACAAATCCTGGGGTCACATATCGACCAAAAAATTCAAAGGACATCCATATTTCAAAACGACTGTTTCAAAAGGCATATTTTACGCACATTAGTGTTCTGCTTCTTTTCCTTTCTTTCCTTTTTTGTTAAAAAAAACGGGAATGGAAAAAGGCATCCCTCAGAATGGGCGAAAATTGTTGCAAACGAATCAATGGACAGAGGTTTAATCTCCAATATATATAAACAGCTCATGCAGCTTAATATTAAAAAAACAAACAACCCAATACAAAAATGGGCAGAAGATCTAAAGAGACGTTTCTTCAATGGAGACACAGACATGGCCAAAACGCACATGAAAAGCTGCTCAAGAGCACTAATTATTAGAGAAATGCAAATCAAAACTACAATGAGGTATCACCTCACACCTGTTAGAATCGGCATCATCAGAAAATCTACAAACAACAAATTCTGGGGAGGGTGTGGACAAAAGGAGCCCTCTTCCACTATTGGTGGGAATGTAAATTGATACAGTCACTATGGAGAACAGTATGGAGGTTCCTTTAAAAAACTAGAAATAGAATTACCATCTGATCCAGCAATCCCACTTCTGGGCATATACCCAGAGCAAACCGTAAATCAAAAAGGCACATTCACCACAATGTTCGTTGCAGCACTATTTACAATAGCCAGGTAATGGAAGCCACCGAAATGCCCACAGACAGATGAATGGATAAAGATGTGGTACATATATAAAATGGAATATTACTCGGCCATAAAAAGGAATGAAACTGGGTCATTTGTAGAGACATCGATGGATCGAGCGACTGTCATACAGAATGAAGTAATTCAGAAAGAGGAAAACAAATATTGTATATTAATGCATATATGTGGAGCCTAAAAAATGGTACAGATGAACTGATTTGCAGGGAAGAAATAGAGACACAGAGGTAGAGAACAAACGTATGGACACCAAGTGTGGGAAGACATGGGGTGGTGGTGGTGGGATGAGTTGGGAGATTGGGATTGACCTGTATACATGTATATGCATAAAATACATAACTATTAATAACGTGCTGTATAAAAAAATAAATAAAATTAAATTTCAAAATTTAAAAAAAATAAAATTTAAAAATAAAACAGAAAAAATTCTTCCCGTCACACAGATGTATTTATAGGAATGAATTATTTCCATGCTTATATCTATAAATATATAAAAGAGGAATAAAATCTAACTTGAACCATAAAAGAAAAAGAAAACCTGAACCCACGAGTTATACAGAGGAAAACCCTATCAGGGCACTTGCTCCAGCGGTAAACAATTCTGAAATTGGTCAGAGGTGGGGAACCATCTCCCATACAGCCAGCAACCCACCCCCCACGCAAGGAGCGTCCTCATTGCAAAGCTGGGGGACCGTGCCGAGGCACCTGTGAGTAAACGTGAGCTGAGCCCCAGGCCAGCTGCTGCTGAACTGTTCCCACCCTTCCCAGGTAAAACACCTGAATATGTACAAGGGCTTGAAAGCCTAGAGAAAGAGCCGTGGAGCCACACCAGCCACAGCACGCAAGCCAACTTGGTGCCTGCAGGACATCCAGGGTGGTCCTGGCCCCGGGCGCTCTTCCGGAAGCTTTCCATTGCCCTGCCTGAGATACCCCTCCTCTCCCGGCCCCCACTGCTTTTTTCCTTCCTCACCTCTGTCCGGAGAGTAATTCCAGCGGAAGATATGGGTGACACATCCTCTTCTTTACAGGTGGCAGCCTGACAACTCCAGCAGAAAGGCCAGCAGAGCCCCACTCACACCGGGCCACCCACAAAGCTGTGGCCCCACACAACCTCCCACCAGCACAGCCCCGAGACTGCTGACGGGGCAGAGAATATGGAGTCAGGCACAGCTTCAGGGGCTATTGCTGCCTGGAGCGCTGTTTATATTGACCTCAACGAGGCACACCTGGGGAGGGCGGGCCGGCAGGGTAAGGCTGCCCAGGTCAGCTAATCCACAACCCTCAGGGAATCACATTGTTGAAAATGTACCTCGCTAAGGAAGAAGAGAAGCCAAGGGATAAAAGGACACAATGCCATTTGCAGCACCGTAGATGAGTCTAGAAGTAATCACGTGACTTGTAGTAAGTCAGAAAGTGAAAGACACATATCATATCATATCACTTATAGTTGTTACCTAAAAATGGATACCAGGGCAGATATTTCCACGGAGAAGGGCAATCACAGATTTATTAAACAAACTTATGGTTCACCAATGGAAACGTGTGAGGATTGTTTTCATTACGATATCAGGGTGAACAGACATATACAAACACAGGTGACATATATAATCACCAAAGACCTACGGAATACCAAGAGAGGACTACTCAACATTCTGTCATAACGTACATGGGAAAAGGATCCCAGGAAGAACAGACATTTGTATATGTGTAATAGAACCACATCTTCCACACCTACAACAAGCCAAACATTGTAATCAAACTTGCTGTAATAATAAATAAAAAAAATTAAATTAAAAACACGAACAAGAAGTAGTGAGATAAAGTTGAGGGGCTTTCTCCTGGCACATTCCATTCTAAATTCCAATCTAGAACACCACTTCCATTGAGGCTCTGTTGCCCTAGTCACCAGATTTGGTAAGGGAGCACTGCTGCCACCTTGTGGCCGTTTCACACAACAGCAGCTTTAATCCCAGCGCTAATGGTCAGTTGACATTCAAAATCATTGCAGGCCTGTAAATGACACCTGACCTGAAAACAAATCCTGGGGTCACATATCGACCAAAAAATTCAAAGGACATCCATATTTCAAAACGACTGTTTCAAAAGGCATATTTTACGCACATTAGTGTTCTGCTTCTTTTCCTTTCTTTCCTTTTTTGTTAAAAAAAACGGGAATGGAAAAAGGCATCCCTCAGAATGGGCGAAAATTGTTGCAAACGAATCAATGGACAGAGGTTTAATCTCCAATATATATAAACAGCTCATGCAGCTTAATATTAAAAAAACAAACAACCCAATACAAAAATGGGCAGAAGATCTAAAGAGACGTTTCTTCAATGGAGACACAGACATGGCCAAAACGCACATGAAAAGCTGCTCAAGAGCACTAATTATTAGAGAAATGCAAATCAAAACTACAATGAGGTATCACCTCACACCTGTTAGAATCGGCATCATCAGAAAATCTACAAACAACAAATTCTGGGGAGGGTGTGGACAAAAGGAGCCCTCTTCCACTATTGGTGGGAATGTAAATTGATACAGTCACTATGGAGAACAGTATGGAGGTTCCTTTAAAAAACTAGAAATAGAATTACCATCTGATCCAGCAATCCCACTTCTGGGCATATACCCAGAGCAAACCGTAAATCAAAAAGGCACATTCACCACAATGTTCGTTGCAGCACTATTTACAATAGCCAGGTAATGGAAGCCACCGAAATGCCCACAGACAGATGAATGGATAAAGATGTGGTACATATATAAAATGGAATATTACTCGGCCATAAAAAGGAATGAAACTGGGTCATTTGTAGAGACATCGATGGATCGAGCGACTGTCATACAGAATGAAGTAATTCAGAAAGAGGAAAACAAATATTGTATATTAATGCATATATGTGGAGCCTAAAAAATGGTACAGATGAACTGATTTGCAGGGAAGAAATAGAGACACAGAGGTAGAGAACAAACGTATGGACACCAAGTGTGGGAAGACATGGGGTGGTGGTGGTGGGATGAGTTGGGAGATTGGGATTGACCTGTATACATGTATATGCATAAAATACATAACTATTAATAACGTGCTGTATAAAAAAATAAATAAAATTAAATTTCAAAATTTAAAAAAAATAAAATTTAAAAATAAAACAGAAAAAAGTTCTTCCCGTCACACAGATGTATTTTTAGGAATGAATTATTTCCATGCTTATATCTATAAATATATAAAAGAGGAATAAAATCTAACTTGAACCATAAAAGAAAAAAGAAAACCTGAACCCACGAGTTATACAGAGGAAAACCCTATCAGGGCACTTGCTCCAGCGGTAAACAATTCTGAAATTGGTCAGAGGTGGGGAATCATCTCCCATACAGCCAGCAACCCACCCCCCACGCAAGGAGCGTCCTCATTGCAAAGCTGGGGTACCGTGCCGAGGCATCTGTGAGTAAACGTGAGCTGAGCCCCAGGCCAGCTGCTGCTGAACTGTTCCCACCCTTCCCAGGTAAAACACCTGACTATGTACAAGGGCTTGAAAGCCTAGGGGAAGGGCCGTGGAGCCACACCAGCGAAAGCACGCAGGCCAACTTGGTGCCTGCAGGCCTGCCAGTGTGGTCCTGGGCCCGGGAGCTCTTCCGGAAGCTTTCCATTGCCCTGCCTGAGATACCCCTACTGTCCCGGCCCCCACTGCTTTTTTCCTTCCTCACCTCTGTCCGGAGAGAAATTCCAGCAGAATGTATGGTTGACACATCCTCTTCTTTACAGGTGGCAGCCTGACAACTCCTGCAGAAAGGCCAGCAGAGCCCCACTCACACCGGGCCACCCACAAAGCTGTGGCCCCTCACTCCCTCCCACCAGCACAGCCCCGAGACTGCTGACGGGGCCGAGAATATGGAGTCAGGCACAGCTTCAGGGGCTATTGCTGCCTGGAGCGCGGTTTAAATTGACCTCAATGAGGCACACCTGGGGAGGGCGGGCCGGCAGCGTAAGGCTGCCCAGATCAGCTAATCCACAACCCTCAGGGAATCACATTGTTGAAAATGGACCCCGCTAAGGCAGAAGAGAAGCCAAGGGAAAAAAGGACACAATGCCATTTGCAACACCGTAGATGAGTCTAGAAGTAATCACGTGACTTGTAGTAAGTCAGAAAGTGAAAGACACATATCATATCATATCACTTATAGGTGTTACCTAAAAATGGATACCAGGGCAGATATTTCCACGGAGAAGGGCAATCACAGATTCATTAAACAAACTTATGGTTCACCAATGGAAAGGTGTGAGGATTGGTTTCATTACGATATTGGGGTGAACAGACATATACAAACACAGGTGACATATATAATCACCAAAGACCTACAGAATACCAAGAGAGGACTACTCAACATTCTGTCATAACGTACATGGTAAAAGAATCCCAGGAAGAACAGACATCTGTATATGTGTAATAGAACCACATCTTCCACACCTACAACAAGCCAAACATTGTAATCAAACTTGCTGTAATAAAAAATAAAAAAATTAAATTAAAAACACGAACAAGAAGTAGTGAGACAAACTTGAGGGGCTTTCTCCTGGCACATTCCATTCTAAATTCCAATCTAGAACACCACTTCCATTGAGGCTCTGTTGCCCTAGTCACCAGATTTGGTAAGGGAGAACTGCTGCCACCTTGTGGCCGTTTCACACAACAGCAGCTTTAATACCAGCGCTAATGGTCAGTTGATATTCAAAATCATTGCAGGCCTGGAAATGACACCTGCCCTGAAAACAAATCCTGGGGTCACATATCGACCAAAAAATTCAAAGGACGTCCATATTTAAAAACGACTGTTTCAAAAGGCATATTTTACGCACAATAGTGTTCTGCTTCTTTTCCTTTCTTTCCTTTTTTGTTAAAAAAACGGGAATGGAAAAAGGCATCCCTCAGAATGGGCGAAAATTGTTGCAAACGAATCAATGGACAGAGGTTTAATCTCCAATATATATAAACAGCTCATGCAGCTTAATATTAAAAAAACAAAAAACCCAAAAAAAATGGATAGAAGATCTAAAGAGACGTTTCTTCAAAGAAGACACAGAGATGGCCAAGACGCACATGAAAAGCTGCTCAACAGCACTAATTATTAGAGAAATGCAAATCAAAACTACAACGAGGTATCACCTCACACCTGTTAGAATCGGCATCATCAGAAAATCTACAAACACCAAATTCTGGGGAGGTTGTGGACAAAAGGAGCCCTCTTCCACTATTGGTGGGAATGTAAATTGATACAGTCACTATGGAGAAGAGTATGGAGTTTCCTTAAAAAAACTAGAAATAGAATTACCATCTGATCCAGCAATCCCACTTCTGGGCATATACCCAGAGAAAACCGTAAATCAAAAAGGCACATTCACCACAATGTTCATTGCAGCACTATTTACAATAGCCAGGTAATGGAAGCAACGTAAATGCCCACAGACAGATGAATGGATAAAGATGTGGTACATATATAAAATGGAATATTACTCAGCCATAAAAAGGAATGAAACTGGGTCCTTTGTAGATACATCGATGGATCGAGAGACTGTCATACAGAATAAAGTAAGTCAGAAAGAGGAAAACAAATATTGTATATTAATGCATATATGTGGAACCTAAAAAATGGTACAGATGAACTGGTTTGCAGGGAAGAAATAGAGACACAGAAGTAGAGAACAAACGTATGGACACCAAGTGTGGGAAGCCATGGGGTGGTGTTGGTGGGATGAGATGGGAGATTGGGATTGACCTGTATAAATGTATATGCATAAAATACATAACTAATAATAACCTGCTGTATAAAAACATAAATAAAATTAAATTTCAAAATTTTAAAAAATAAAATTTAAAAATAAAACAGAAAAAAGTTCTTCCCGTCACACAGATGTATTTATAGGAATGAATTATTTCCATGCTTATATCTATAAATATATAAAAGAGGAATAAAAACAAACTTGAACAATAAAAGAAAAAAAAAACTGAACCCACGAGTTATACAGAGGAAAACCCTTTCAGGGCACTTGCTCCAGCGGTCAACAATTCTGAATTTGGTCAGAGGTGGGGAACCATCTCCCATACAGCCAGCAACCCACACCCCACGCAAGGAACGTCCTCACTGCAAAGCTGGGGGACCGTGCCGAGGCTTCTGTGAGTAAACGTGAGCTGAGCCCCAGGCCAGATGCTGCTGAACTGTTCCCACCCTTCCCAGGTAAAACACCTGAATATGTACAAGGGCTTGAAAGCCTAGAGGAAAGGCCGTGGAACCACACCAGCGACATCACGCAGGCCAAGTTTGTGCCTGCAGGCCCGCCAGGGTGATCCTGGCCCCGGGCGCTCTTCTGGAGCTTTCCATTGCCCGGCCTGAGATACCCCTCCTGTCCCGGCCCCCACTGCGTTTTTCCTTCCTCACCTCTGTCCGGAGAGAAATTCCAGTGGAAGGTATGGGTGATACATCCTCTTCTTTACAGTTGGCAGCCTGGCAACTCCTGCAGAAAGGCCAGCAGATCCCCACTCAGACCGGGCCACCCACAAAGCTGTGGCCCCTCACTCCCTCCCACCAGCACAGCCCCAAGACTGCTGACGGGGCAGAGTATATGGAGTCAGGCACAGCTTCAGTGGCTATTGCTGCCTGGAGCACTGTTTATATTGACCTCAACGATGCACACCTGGGGAGGGCGGGCCGGCAGGGTAAGGCTGCCCAGGTCAGCTAATCCACAACCCTCAGGGAATCGCATTGTTGAAAATGGACCTCGCTAAGGCAGAAGAGAAGCCAAGGAGAAAAAGGACACAATGCCATTTGCAGCACCGTAAATGAGTCTTGAAGTAATCACGTGACTTGTAGTAAGTAAGAAAGTGAAAGACACATATCATATCATATCACTTATAGTTGTTAGCTATAAATGGATACCACGGCAGATATTTCCACGGAGAAGGGCAATCACAGATTCATTAAACAAACTTATGGTTCACCAATGGAAAGGTGTGAGGATTGGTTTCATTACGATATCGGGGTGAACAGACATATACAAACACAGGTGACATATATAATCACCAAAGACCTACAGAATACCAAGAGAGGACTACTCAACATTCTGTCATAACGTACATGGGAAAAGGATACCAGGAAGTACAGACATCTGTATATGTGTAAAAGAACCACATCTTCCACCCCTACAACAACCCAAACATTGTAATCAAACTTGCTGTAATGAAAAATAAAAAAATAAATTAAAAACACGAACCAGAAGTAGTGAGAAAAACATGAGGGGCTTTCTCCTGGCACATTCCATTCTAAATTCCAATCTAAAACAACTCTTCCACTGAGGCTCTGTTGCCCTAGTAACCAGATTTGGTAAGGGAGAACTGCTGCCACCTTGTGGCCTTTTCACACAACAGCAGCTTTAATCCCAGTGCTAATGGTCAGTTAATATTCAAAATCATTGCACGCCTGTAAATGACACCTGCCCTGAAAACAAATACTGGGGTCACATATAGACCAAAAAATTGAAAGGACGTCCATATTTCAAAATGACCGTTTCTAAAGGCAAGACTGGCCCTGGCGAACAGGGAGCCTTGATATGCTGATGGGCGGGATGTAAGTTGCCAACTGCCTCACTGGAGGAGTGCATTGTGTTCCCTAAAACAAGTAAACAACAGAGCTACAGAGCCAAGGGCACTTCCAGTCTAGGGAATATACCTTGGGAAAACTGAAAATCCATAAGACAGAGCCACCCCCAAATTGAGGGCTGCACTGCTTACAGGTACCTCAACCTGGGTACACCTGAAATATCCCTGGAAATATAAAAATGGTTCCAAACATTGTGGAAATTACGTACGATGGAATATCCCTCAGCCACGAAATCAATGTCATAAGACCAGTAGCAGCAAAATGAGTGGATTCAGGTACGATGATTCTAAGTGAAAGAAGTCACACAGGAAAAGAAACTTATCATAAGATATCACTTAGGAAGATCCTGTAAACATGGCTACACATGAACTGAGTTAGGCAAGAGAACAGAGTCTCACATTTAGAAAACACTCTTATGCCTGCTTAAGGGGGAAGGAGAGGTGGGGTGATGCATCAAACCAGAGTTTGATATAAGCACAGGTACCGTTCCAAAAACCAACTATGGAATAGACAAGACCTACACCTTCCTCAGTGAAAGGGACTCAAAACCCCATATTTCCCGCAGAGGAATAGATCTGACTAGTAAGAATCTTAAAACCTATGTATTGATATGTCTCCGTAAGGGAATCAAGTGTGTCTAGACTGGCATAAACATGGCAGCGAGAATCAGCTCAAACCCACTCTAAAAAGGAATTTCAAAAACAGAACAAAGAAACAGGGAAATTCTTTACAATTCCTTCAGGGTCTCTGATGCAACCTGGAATGACCCTATCTACAATGACAGCTGGATGTGGCATAAGGCTGGACACTTGGGACTGAGAGGATTGGTGAGATTGGGTGAGCAAATGCAGACCCTTTAAAGCAATAATGCATGGCACCCATTCCATGGGTCCCAGCTCTCCAGGTTGAAGGGAATATTACTACAGCTATAACGTGTACGGGAAACCTAGAGAATGGACACACTGTGAATACGAAAGGTTTCTAAAACTCAACGAAGAGTCCCTCACCTGGTGCTCCGGTTTGACTTTCCAACTGCTTTCCTATCAATCTCTCAACATGGAGAGACAGCCCCTTTAAGCTCCTGGTTCGCACAGTTTGCCAGTTTGGCAGAGGATGAAAGGGAAGAGGGAGAACCAATGAGAGAGTAGCTGCTAGGCATTTGGATGGGCACATGTCACTCTAATTTCCAGGCAGGAAGAAGAATTAACCAAAGTCTCAGCCACCCACCGGGAACCAGTATAGGTCCTGAACCAAAAGTTTGGACTTGCGTTCAGCTCACAAAAAACGAGTTGAAAAATGGAGCTCAGGGGCACAGCAATTCACAAACTGGCAGAGTAATCAAGGCCAACTATCATCCAAAAATCTGTTGAGGGAAGGCAACGAGGCGGACTTGAAAGCGAGGCAGAATAGCAGGAAACAGATTTCAAGAGGTACGTTGGAATCGCCTGTAAAGCACAGGAAGAGGGGCACAACTTCGACAATGATGCACTTGGCCAAAAAGGGCGTATGCGTTTTCTCCTGAATATATTCAGGAGAAAATGCATACGCCCTTTTTGGCCAAGCAAGCAAGCGGGCAATGCAAATCTGCACTACAAAGAAGTATCACTTCCCACCGGTCAAAAGGGACATCCACAAAATGTGTAAAAACCAGAAAGGCAAGGCAGGCCCTGGAGAACAGGGAGCCTTGTTATGCTGATGGGCGGGATGTAAGTTGCCAACTGCCTCACTGGAGGAGTGCATTGTGTTCCCTAAAACAAGTAAACAACAGAGCTACAGAGCCAAGGGCACTTCCAGTCTAGGGAATATACCTTGGGAAAACAGAAAATCCATAAGACAGAGCCACCCCCAAATTGAGGGCTGCACTGCTTACAGGTACCTCAACCTGGGTACACATGAAATATCCCAGGAAATATAAAAATGGTTCCAAACATTGTGGAACTTACGTACGATGGAATATCCCTCAGCCACGAAATCAATGTCATAAGACCAGTAGCAGCAAAATGAGTGGATTCAGGTACAATGATTCTAAGTGAAAGAAGTCACACAGGAAAAGAAACTTATCATAAGATATCACTTAGGAAGATCCTGTAAACATGGCTACACATGAACTGAGTTAGGCAAGAGAACAGAGTCTCACATTTAGAAAACACTCTTATGCCTGCTTAAGGGGGAAGGAGAGGTGGGGTGATGCATCAAACCAGAGTTTGATATAAGCACAGGTACCGTTCCAAAAACCAACTATGGAATAGACAAGACCTACACCTTCCTCAGTGAAAGGGACTCAAAACCCCATATTTCCCGCAGAGGAATAGATCTGACTAGTAAGAATCTTAAAACCTATGTATTGATATGTCTCTGTAAGGGAATCAAGTGTGTCTAGACTGGCATAAACATGGCAGCGAGAATCAGCTCAAACCCACTCTAAAAAGGAATTTCAAAAACAGAACAAAGAAACAGGGAAATTCTTTACAATTCCTTCAGGGTCTCTGATGCAACCTGGAATGACCCTATCTACAATGACAGCTGGATGTGGCATAAGGCTGGACACTGCGGACTGAGAGGATTGGTGAGATTGGGTGAGCAAATGCAGACCCTTTAAAGCAATAATGCATGGCACCCATTCCATGGGTCCCAGCTCTCCAGGTTGAAGGGAATATTACTACAGCTATAACGTGTACGGGAAACCTAGAGAATGGACACACTGTGAATACGAAAGGTTTCTAAAACTCAACGAAGAGTCCCTCACCTGGTGCTCCGGTTTGACTTTCCAACTGCTTTCCTATCAATCTCCCAAATTGGAGAGACAGCCCCTTTAAGCTCCTGGTTCGCACAGGTTGCCAATTTGGCAGAGGATGAAAGGGAAGAGGGAGAACCAATGAGAGAGTAGCTGCTAGGCATTTGGATGGGCACATGTCACTCTAATTTCCCGGCAGGAAGAAGAATTAACCAAAGTCTCAGCCACCCACCGGGAACCAGTATAGGTCCTGAACCAAAAGTTTGGACTTGCGTTCAGCTCACAAAAAACGAGTTGAAAAATGGAGCTCAGGGGCACAGCAATTCACAAACTGGCAGAGTAATCAAGGCCAACTATCGTCCAAAAATCTGTTGAGGGAAGGCAACGAGGCGGACTTGAAAGCGAGGCAGAATAGCAGGAAACAGATTTCAAGAGGTACGTTGGAATCGCCTGTAAAGCACAGGAAGAGGGGCACAACTTCGACAATGATGCACTTGGCCAAAAAGGGCGTATGCATTTTCTCCTGAATATATTCAGGAGAAAACGCATACGCCCTTTTTGGCCAAGCAAGCAAGCGGGCAATGCAAATCTGCACTACAAAGAAGTATCACTTCCCACCGGTCAAAAGGGACATCCACAAAATGTGTAAAAACCAGAAAGGCAAGACAGGCCCTGGAGAACAGGGAGCCTTGTTATGCTGATGGGCGGGATGTAAGTTGCCAACTGCCTCACTGGAGGAGTGCATTGTGTTCCCTAAAACAAGTAAACAACAGAGCTACAGAGCCAAGGGCACTTCCAGTCTAGGGAATATACCTTGGGAAAACTGAAAATCCATAAGACAGAGCCACCCCCAAATTGAGGGCTGAACTGCTTACAGGTACCTCAACCTGGGTACACCTGAAATATCCCAGGAAATATAAAAATGGTTCCAAACATTGTGGAACTTACGTACGATGGAATATCCCTCAGCCATGAAATCAATGTCATAAGACCAGTAGCAGCAAAATGAGTGGATTCAGGTACGATGATTCTAAGTGAAAGAAGTCACACAGAAAAAGAAACTTATCATAAGATATCACTTAGGAAGATCCTGTAAACATGGCTACACATGAACTGAGTTAGGCAAGAGAACAGAGTCTCACATTTAGAAAATACTCTTATGCCTGCTTAAGGGGGAAGGAGAGGTGGGGTGATGCATCAAACCAGAGTTTGATATAAGCACAGGTACCGTTCCAAAAACCAACTATGGAATAGACAAGACCTACACCTTCCTCAGTGAAAGGGACTCAAATCCCCATATTTCCCGCAGAGGAATAGATCTGACTAGTAAGAATCTTAAAACCTATGTATTGATATGTCTCCGTAAGGGAATCAAGTGTGTCTAGACTGGCATAAACATGGCAGCGAGAATCAGCTCAAACCCACTCTAAAAAGGAATTTCAAAAACAGAACAAAGAAACAGGGAAATTCTTTACAATTCCTTCAGGGTCTCTGATGCAACCTGGAATGACCCTATCTACAATGACAGCTGGATGTGGCATAAGGCTGGACACTGCGGACTGAGAGGATTGGTGAGATTGGGTGAGCAAATGCAGACCCTTTAAAGCAATAATGCATGGCACCCATTCCATGGGTCCCAGCTCTCCAGGTTGAAGGGAATATTACTACAGCTATAACATGTACGGGAAACCTAGAGAATGGACACACTGTGAATACGAAAGGTTTCTAAAACTCAACGAAGAGTCCCTCTCCTGGTCCTCCGGTTTGACTTTCCAACTGCTTTCCTATCAATCTCCAAACTTGGAGAGACAGCCCCTTTAAGCTTCTGGTTCGCACAGGTTGCCAATTTGGCAGAGGATGAAAGGGAAGAGGGAGAACCAATGAGAGAATAGCTGTTAGGCATTTGGATGGGCACATGTCACTCTAATTTCCCGGCAGGAAGAAGAATTAACCAAAGTCTCAGCCACCCACTGGGAACCAGTATAGGTCCTGAACCAAATGTTTGGACTTGCGTTCAGCTCACAAAAAAACGAGTTGAAAAATGGAGCTCAGGGGCACAGCAATTCACAAACTGGCAGAGTAATCAAGGCCAACTATCGTCCAAAAATCTGTTGAGGGAAGGCAACGAGGCGGACTTGAAAGCGAGGCAGAATAGCAGGAAACAGATTTCAAGAGGTACGTTGGAATCGCCTGTAAAGCACAGGAAGAGGGGCACAACTTCGACAATGATGCACTTGGCCAAAAAGGGCGTATGCGTTTTCTCCTGAATATATTCAGGAGAAAACGCATACGCCCTTTTTGGCCAAGCAAGCAAGCGGGCAATGCAAATCGGCACTACAAAGAAGTATCATTTCCCACCGGTCAAAAGGGACATCCACAAAATGTGTAAAAACCAGAAAGGCAAGACAGGCCCTGGAGAACAGGGAGCCTTGTTATGCTGATGGGCGGGATGTAAGTTGCCAACTGCCTCACTGGAGGAGTGCATTGTGTTCCCTAAAACATGTAAACAACAGAGCTACAGAGCCAAGGGGACTTCCGGTCTAGGGAATATACCTTGGGAAAACTGAAAATCCATAAGACAGAGCCACCCCCAAATTGAGGGCTGCACTGCTTACAAGAACCTCAACCTGGGTACACCTGAAATATCCCAGGAAATATAAAAATGGTTCCAAACATTGTGGAACTTACGTACGATGGAATATCCCTCAGCCATGAAATCAATGTCATAAGACCAGTAGCAGCAAAATGAGTGGATTCAGGTACGATGATTCTAAGTGAAAGAAGTCACACAGGAAAAGAAACTTATCATAAGATATCACTTAGGAAGGTCCTGTAAACATGGCTACACATGAACTGAGTTAGGCAAGAGAACAGAGTCTCACATTTAGAAAACACTCTTATGCCTGCTTAAGGGAGAAGGAGAGGTGGGGTGATGCATCAAACCAGAGTTTGATATAAGCACAGGTACCGTTCCAAAAACCAACTATGGAATAGACAAGACCTACACCTTCCTCAGTGAAAGGGACTCAAAACCCCATATTTCCCGCAGAGGAATAGATCTGACCAGTAAGAATCTTAAAACCTATGTATTGATATGTCTCCGTAAGGGAATCAAGTGTGTCTAGACTGGCGTAAACATGGCAGCGAGAATCAGCTCAAACCCACTCTAAAAAGGAATTTCAAAAACAGAACAAAGAAACAGGGAAATTCTTTACAATTCCTTCAGGGTCTCTGATGCAACCTGGAATGACCCTATCTACAATGACAGCTGGATGTGGCATGAGGCTGGACACTGCGGACTGAGAGGATTGGTGAGATTGGGTGAGCAAATGCAGACCCTTTAAAGCAATAATGCATGGCACCCATTCCATGGGTCCCAACTCTCCAGGTTGAAGGGAGTATTACTACAGCTATAACATGTACGGGAAACCTAGAGAATGGACACCCTGTGAATACGAAAGGTTTCTAAAACTCAACGAAAAGTCCCTCTCCTGGTGCTCCGGTTTGACTTTCCAACTGCTTTCCTATCAATCTCCCAACTTGGAGAGATAGCCCCTTTAAGCTCCTGGTTCGCACAGGTTGCCAATTTGGCAGAGGATGAAAGGGAAGAGGGAGAACCAATGAGAGAGTAGCTGTTAGGCATTTGGATGGGCACATGTCACTCTAATTTCCAGGCAGGAAGAAGTATTAACCAAAGTCTCAGCCACCCACCGGGAAACTGTATAGGTCCTGAACCAAAAGTTTGGACTTGCGTTCAGCTCACTAAAAAACGAGTTGGAAAATGGAGCTCAGGGGCACAGCAATTCACAAACTGGCAGAGTAATCAAGGCCAACTATCGTCCAAAAATCTGTTGAGGGAAGGCAATGAGGCGGACTTGAAAGCAAGGCAGAGTAGCAGGAAACAGATTTCAAGAGGTACGTTGGAATCGCCTGTAAAGCACAGGAAGAGGGGCACAACTTCGACAATGATGCACTTGGCCAAAAAGGGCGTATGCATTTTCTCCTGAATATATTCAGGATAAAACGCATACGCCCTTTTTGGCCAAGCAAGCAAGCGGGCAATGCAAATCTGCACTACAAAGAAGTATCACTTCCCACCGGTCAAAAGGGACATCCACAAAATGTGTAAAAACCAGAAAGGCAAGACAGGCCCTGGAGAACAGGGAGCCTTGTTATGCTGATGGGCGGGATGTAAGTTGCCAACTGCCTCACTGGAGGAGTGCATTGTGTTCCCTAAAACAAGTAAACAACAGAGCTACAGAGCCAAGGGCACTTCCGGTCTAGGGAATATACCTTGGGGAAACTGAAAATCCATAAGACAGAGCCACCCCCAAATTGAGGGCTGCACTGCTTACAAGAACCTCAACCTGGGTACACCTGAAATATCCCAGGAAATATAAAAATGGTTCCAAACATTGTGGAACTTATGTACGATGGAATATCCCTCAGCCATGAAATCAATGTCATAAGACCAGTAGCAGCAAAATGAGTGGATTCAGGTACGATGATTCTAAGTGAAAGAAGTCACACAGAAAAAGAAACTTATCATAAGATATCTCTTAGGAAGATCCTGTAAACATGGCTACACATGAACTGAGTTAGGCAAGAGAACAGAGTCTCACATTTAGAAAACACTCTTATGCCTGCTTAAGGGGGAAGGAGAGGTGGGGTGATGCATCAAACCAGAGTTTGATATAAGCACAGGTACCGTTCCAAAAACCAACTATGGAATAGACAAGACCTACACCTTCCTCAGTGAAAGGGACTCAAAACCCCATATTTCCCGCAGAGGAATAGATCTGACTAGTAAGAATCTTAAAACCTATGTATTGATATGTCTCCGTAACGGAATCAAGTGTGTCTAGACTGGCATAAACATGGCAGCGAGAATCAGCTCAAACCCACTCTAAAAACGAATTTCAAAAACAGAACAAAGAAACAGGGAAATTCTTTACAATTCCTTCTGGGTCTCTGATGCAACCTGGAATGACCCTATCTACAATGACAGCTGGATGTGGCATAAGGCTGGACACTTGGGACTGAGAGGATTGGTGAGATTGGGTGAGCAAATGCAGACCCTTTAAAGCAATAATGCATGGCACCCATTCCATGGGTCCCAACTCTCCAGGTTGAAGGGAATATTACTACAGCTATAACATGTACGGGAAACCTAGAGAATGGACACACTGTGAATACGAAAGGTTTCTAAAACTCAACGAAGAGGCCCTCTCCTGGTCCTCCGGTTTGACTTTCCAACTGCTTTCCTATCAATCTCCCAACTTGGAGAGACAGCCCCTTTAAGCTCCTGGTTCGCACAGGTTGCCAATTTGGCAGAGGATGAAAGGGAAGAGGGAGAACCAATGAGAGAGTAGCTGTTAGGCATTTGGATGGGCACATGTCACTCTAATTTCCCGGCAGGAAGAGGAATTAACCAAAGTCTCAGCCACCCACCGGGAACCAGTATAGGTCCTGAAAAAAGTTTGGACTTGCGTTCAGCTCACAAAAAAACGAGTTGAAAAATGGAGCTCAGGGGCACAGCAATTCACAAACTGGCAGAGTAATCAAGGCCAACTATCGTCCAAAAATCTGTTGAGGGAAGGCAACGAGGCGGACTTGAAAGCGAGGCAGAATAGCAGGAAACAGATTTCAAGAGGTACGTTGGAATCGCCTGTAAAGCACAGGAAGAGGGGCACAACTTCGACAATGATGCACTTGGCCAAAAAGGGCGTATGCGTTTTCTCCTGAATATATTCAGGAGAAAACGCATACGCCCTTTTTGGCCAAGCAAGCAAGCGGGCAATGCAAATTGGCACTACAAACAAGTATCATTTCCCACCGGTCAAAAGGGACATCCACAAAATGTGTAAAAACCAGAAAGGCAAGACAGGCCCTGGAGAACAGGGAGCCTTGTTATGCTGATGGGCGGGATGTAAGTTGCCAACTGCCTCACTGGAGGAGTGCATTGTGTTCCCTAAAACAAGTAAACAACAGAGCTACAGAGCCAAGGGCACTTCCGGTCTAGGGAATATACCTTGGGGAAACTGAAAATCCATAAGACAGAGCCACCCCCAAATTGAGGGCTGCAATGCTTACAAGAACCTCAACCTGGGTACACCTGAAATATCCCAGGAAATATAAAAATGGTTCCAAACATTGTGGAACTTATGTACGATGGAATATCCCTCAGCCATGAAATCAATGTCATAAGACCAGTAGCAGCAAAATGAGTGGATTCAGGTACGATGATTCTAAATGAAAGAAGTCACACAGAAAAAGAAACTTATCATAAGATATCACTTAGGAAGATCCTGTAAACATGGCTACACATGAACTGAGTTAGGCAAGAGAACAGAGTCTCACATTTAGAAAACACTCTTATGCCTGCTTAAGGGGGAAGGAGAGGTGGGGTGATGCATCAAACCAGAGTTTGATATAAGCACAGGTACCGTTCCAAAAACCAACTATGGAATAGACAAGACCTACACCTTCCTCAGTGAAAGGGACTCAAAACCCCATATTTCCCGCAGAGGAATAGATCTGACTAGTAAGAATCTTAAAACCTATGTATAGATATGTCTCCGTAAGGGAATCAAGTGTGTCTAGACTGGCATAAACATGGCAGCGAGAATCAGCTCAAACCCACTCTAAAAAGGAATTTCAAAAACAGAACAAAGAAACAGGGAAATTCTTTACAATTCCTTCAGGGTCTCTGATGCAACCTGGAATGACCCTATCTACAATGACAGCTGGATGTGGCATGAGGCTGGACACTTGGGACTGAGAGGATTGGTGAGACTGGGTGAGAAAATGCAGACCCTTTAAAGCAATAATGCATGGCAACCATTCCATGGGTCCCAGCTCTCCAGGTTGAAGGGAATATTACTACAGCTATAACATGTACAGGAAACCTAGAGAATGGACACACTGTGAATACGAAAGGTTTCTAAAACTCAACGAAGAGGCCCTCTCCTGGTCCTCCGGTTTGACTTTCCAACTGCTTTCCTATCAATCTCCCAACTTGGAGAGACAGCCCCTTTAAGCTCCTGGTTCGCACAGGTTGCCAATTTGGCAGAGGATGAAAGGGAAGAGGGAGAACCAATGAGAGAATAGCTGTTAGGCATTTGGATGGGCACATGTCACTCTAATTTCCAGGCAGGAAGAAGAATTAACCAAAGTCTCAGCCACCCACCGGGAACCAGTATAGGTCCTGAACCAAAAGTTTGGACTTGCGTTCAGCTCACTAAAAAACGAGTTGAAAAATGGAGCTCAGGGGCACAGCAATTCACAAACTGGCAGAGTAATCAAGGCCAACTATCGTCCAAAAATCTGTTGAGGGAAGGCAACGAGGCGGACTTGAAAGCGAGGCAGAATAGCAGGAAACAGATTTCAAGAGGTACGTTGGAATCGCCTGTAAAGCACAGGAAGAGGGGCACAACTTCGACAATGATGCACTTGGCCAAAAAGGGCGTATGCGTTTTCTCCTGAATATATTCAGGAGAAAACGCATACGCCCTTTTTGGCCAAGCAAGCAAGCGGGCAATGCAAATCTGCACTACAAAGAAGTATCATTTCCCACCGGTCAAAAGGGACATCCACAAAATGTGTAAAAACCAGAAAGGCAAGGCAGGCCCTGGAGAAGAGGGAGCCTTGTTATGCTGATGGGCGGGATGTAAGTTGCCAACTGCCTCACTGGAGGAGTGCGTTGTGTTCCCTAAAACAAGTAAACAACAGAGCTACAGAGCCAAGGGCACTTCCGGTCTAGGGAATATACCTTGGGGAAACTGAAAATAAATAAGACAGAGCCACCCCCAAATTGAGGGCTGCAATGCTTACAAGAACCTCAACCTGGGTACACCTGAAATATCCCAGGAAATATAAAAATGGTTCCAAACATTGTGGAACTTACGTACGATGGAATATCCCTCAGCCATGAAATCAATGTCATAAGAGCAGTAGCAGCAAAATGAGTGGATTCAGGTACGATGATTCTAAGTGAAAGAAGTCACACAGAAAAAGAAACTTATCATAAGATATCACTTAGGAAGATCCTGTAAACATGGCTACACATAAACTGAGTTAGGCAAGAGAACAGAGTCTAACATTTAGAAAACACTCTTATGCCTGCTTAAGGGGGAAGGAGAGGTGGGGTGATGCATCAAACCAGAGTTTGATATAAGCACAGGTACCGTTCCAAAAACCAACTATGGAATAGACAAGACCTACACCTTCCTCAGTGAAAGGGACTCAAAACCCCATATTTCCCGCAGAGGAATAGATCTGACTAGTAAGAATCTTAAAACCTATGTATAGATATGTCTCCGTAAGGGAATCAAGTGTGTCTAGACTGGCATAAACATGGCAGCGAGAATCAGCTCAAACCCACTCTAAAAAGGAATTTCAAAAACAGAACAAAGAAACAGGGAAATTCTTTACAATTCCTTCAGGGTCTCTGATGCAACCTGGAATGACCCTATCTACAATGACAGCTGGATGTGGCATGAGGCTGGACACTTGGGACTGAGAGGATTGGTGAGACTGGGTGAGAAAATGCAGACCCTTTAAAGCAATAATGCATGGCAACCATTCCATGGGTCCCAGCTCTCCAGGTTGAAGGGAATATTACTACAGCTATAACATGTACAGGAAACCTAGAGAATGGACACACTGTGAATACGAAAGGTTTCTAAAACTCAACGAAGAGGCCCTCTCCTGGTCCTCCGGTTTGACTTTCCAACTGCTTTCCTATCAATCTCCCAACTTGGAGAGACAGCCCCTTTAAGCTCCTGGTTCGCACAGGTTGCCAATTTGGCAGAGGATGAAAGGGAAGAGGGAGAACCAATGAGAGAATAGCTGCTAGGCATTTGGATGGGCACATGTCACTCTAATTTCCCGGCAGGAAGAAGAATTAACCAAAGTCTCAGCCACCCACCGGGAACCAGTATAGGTCCTGAACCAAAAGTTTGGACTTGCGTTCAGCTCACAAAAAACGAGTTGAAAAATGGAGCTCAGGGGCACAGCAATTCACAAACTGGCAGAGTAATCAAGGCCAACTATCGTCCAAAAATCTGTTGAGGGAAGGCAACGAGGCGGACTTGAAAGCGAGGCAGAATAGCAGGAAACAGATTTCAAGAGGTACGTTGGAATCGCCTGTAAAGCACAGGAAGAGGGGCACAACTTCGACAATGATGCACTTGGCCAATAAGGGCGTATGCGTTTTCTCCTGAATATATTCAGGAGAAAACGCATACGCCCTTTTTGGCCAAGCAAGCAAGCGGGCAATGCAAATCTGCACTACAAAGAAGTATCACTTCCCACCGGTCAAAAGGGACATCCACAAAATGTGTAAAAAACAGAAAGGCAAGGCAGGCCCTGGAGAAGAGGGAGCCTTGTTATGCTGATGGGCGGGATGTAAGTTGCCAACTGCCTCACTGGAGGAGTGCATTGTGTTCCCTAAAACAAGTAAACAACAGAGCTACAGAGCCAAGGGCACTTCCGGTCTAGGGAATATACCTTGGGGAAACTGAAAATCCATAAGACAGAGCCACCCCCAAATTGAGGGCTGCAATGCTTACAACAACCTCAACCTGGGTACACCTGAAATATCCCAGGAAATATAAAAATGGTTCCAAACATTGTGGAACTTATGTACGATGGAATATCCCTCAGCCAGGAAATCAATGTCATAAGACCAGTAGCAGCAAAATGAGTGGATTCAGGTACGATGATTCTAAGTGAAAGAAGTCACACAGGAAAAGAAACTTATCATAAGATATCACTTAGGAAGATCATGTAAACATGGCTACACATGAACTGAGTTAGGCAAGAGAACAGAGTCTCACATTTAGAAAACACTCTTATGCCTGCTTAAGGGGGAAGGAGAGGTGGGGTGATGCATCAAACCAGAGTTTGATATAAGCACAGGTACCGTTCCAAAAACCAACTATGGAATAGACAAGACCTACACCTTCCTCAGTGAAAGGGACTCAAAACCCCATATTTCCCGCAGAGGCATAGATCTGACTAGTAAGAATCTTAAAACCTATGTATAGATATGTCTCCGTAAGGGAATCAAGTGTGTCTAGACTGGCATAAACATGGCAGCGAGAATCAGCTTAAACCCACTCTAAAAAGGAATTTCAAAAACAGAACAAAGAAACAGGGAAATTCTTTACAATTCCTTCAGGGTCTCTGATGCAACCTGGAATGACCCTATCTACAATGACAGCTGGATGTGGCATGAGGCTGGACACTTGGGACTGAGAGGATTGGTGAGATTGGGTGAGCAAATGCAGACCCTTTAAAGCAATAATGCATGGCACCCATTCCATGGGTCCCAACTCTCCAGGTTGAAGGGAATATTACTACAGCTATAACATGTACGGGAAACCTAGAGAATGGACACACTGTGAATACTAATCCAGCTAATCCACAACCCTCCGGGAATCACATTGTTGAAAATGGACCTCGCTAAGGCAGAAGAGAAGCCAAGGAAAAAAACACACAATGCCATTTGCAGCACCGTAGATGAGTCTAGAAGTAATCACGTGACTTGTAGTAAGTCAGAAAGTGAAAGACATATATCATATCATATCACTTATAGGTGTTACCTAAAAATGGATACCAGGGCAGATATTTCCACGGAGAAGGGCAATCACAGATTCATTAAACAAACTTATGGTTCACCAATGGAAAGGTGTGAGGATTGGTTTCATTACGATATCAGGGTGAACAGACATATACAAACACAGGTGACATATATAATCACCAAAGACCTACGGAATACCAAGAGAGGACTACTCAACATTCTGTCATAACGTACATGGGAAAAGGATCCCAGGAAGAACAGACATCTGTATATGTGTAATAGAACCACATCTTCCACACCTACAACAAGCCAAACATTGTAATCAAACTTGCTGTAATAATAAATAAAAAAAATTAAATTAAAAACACGAACAAGAAGTAGTGAGACAAAGTTGAGGGGCTTTCTCCTGGCACATTCCATTCTAAATTCCAATCTAGAACACCACTTCCATTGAGGCTCTGTTGCCCTAGTCACCAGATTTGGTAAGGGAGCACTGCTGCCACCTTGTGTCCATTTCACACAACAGCAGCTTTAATCCCAGCGCTAATGGTCAGTTGATATTCAAAATCATTGCAGGCCTGGAAATGACACCTGCCCTGAAAACAAATCCTGGGGTCACATATCGACCAAAAAATTCAAAGGACGTCCATATTTCAAAACGACTGTTTCAAAAGGCATATTTTACGCACATTAGTGTTCTGCTTCTTTTCCTTTCTTTCCTTTTTTGTTAAAAAAAACGGGAATGGAAAAAGGCATCCCTCAAAATGGGCGAAAATCGTTGCAAACGAATCAATGGACAGAGGTTTAATCTCCAATATATATAAACAGCTCATGCAGCTTAATATTAAAAAAACAAACAACCCAATACAAAAATGGGCAGAAGATCTAAAGAGACGTTTCTTCAAAGGAGACACAGACATGGCCAAAACGCACATGAAAAGCTGCTCAAGAGCACTAATTATTAGAGAAATGCAAATCAAAACTACAATGAGGTATCACCTCACACCTGTTAGAATCGGCATCATCGGAAAATCTACAAACAACAAATTCTGGGGAGGGTGTGGACAAAAGGAGCCCTCTTCCACTATTGGTGGGAATGTAAATTGATACAGTCACTATGGAGAACAGTATGGAGGTTCCTTTAAAAAACTAGAAATAGAATTACCATCTGATCCAGCAATCCCACTTCTGGGCATATACCCATAGCAAACCGTAAATCAAAAAGGCACATTCACCACAATGTTCGTTGCAGCACTATTTACAATAGCCAGGTAATGGAAGCAACCTAAATGCCCACAGACAGATGAATGGATAAAGATGTGGTACATATATAAAATGGAATACTACTCGGCCATAAAAAGGAATGAAACTGGGTCATTTGTAGAGACATCGATGGATCGAGAGACTGTCATACAGAATGAAGTAAGTCAGAAAGAGGAAAACAAATATTGTATATTAATGCATATATGTGGAGCCTAAAAAATGGTACAGATGAACTGATTTGCAGGGAAGAAATAGAGACACAGAGGTAGAGAACAAACGTATGGACACCAAGTGTGGTAAGACATGGGGTGGTGGTGGTGGGATGAGTTGGGAGATTCGGATTGACCTGTATACATGTATATGCATAAAATACATAACTATTAATAACGTGCTGTATAAAAAAATAAATAAAATTAAATTTCAAAATTTTAAAAAAATAAAATTTAAAAATAAAACAGAAAAAAGTTCTTCCCGTCAAACAGATGTATTTTTAGGAATGAATTATTTCCATGCTTATATCTATAAATATATAAAAGAGGAATAAAATCTAACTTGAACCATAAAAGAAAAAAGAAAACCTGAACCCACGAGTTATACAGAGGAAAACCATATCAGGGCACTTGCTCCAGCGGTAAACAATTCTGAAATTGGTCAGAGGTGGGGAACCATCTCCCATACAGCCAGCAACCCACCCCCCACGCAAGGAGCGTCCTCATTGCAAAGCTGGGGTACCGTGCCGAGGCATCTGTGAGTAAACGTGAGCTGAGCCCCAGGCCAGCTGCTGCTGAACTGTTCCCACCCTTCAAAGGTAAAACACCTGACTATGTACACGGGCTTGAAAGCCTAGAGGAAGGGCCGTGGAGCCACACCAGCGAAAGCACGCAGGCCAACTTGGTGCCTGCAGGCCTGCCAGTGTGGTCCTGGGCCTGGGTGCTCTTCCGGAAGCTTTCCATTGCCCTGCCTGAGATACCCCTCCTGTCCCGGCCCCCACTGCTTTTTTCCTTCCTCACCTCTGTCCGGAGAGAAATTCCAGCAGAATGTATGGTTGACACATCCTCTTCTTTACAGGTGGCAGCCTGACAACTCCTGCAGAAAGGCCAGCAGAACCCCACTCACACCGGGCCACACACAAAGCTGTTGCCCATCACTCCCTCCCAACAGCACAGCCCCGAGACTGCTGACGGGGCAGAGAATATGGAGTCAGGCACAGCTTCAGGGGCTATTGCTGCCTGGAGAGCTGTTTATATTGACCTCAACGAGGCACACCTGGGGAGGGTGTGCCGGCAGGGTAAGGCTGCCCAGGTCAGCTAATCCACAACCCTCAGGGAATCACATTGTTGAAAATGGACCTCGCTAAGGCAGAATAGAAGCCAAGGAAAAAAAGGACACAATGCCATTTGCAGCCCCATAGATGAGTCTAGAGGTAATCACGTGACTTGTAGTAAGTCAGAAACTGAAAGACACATATCATATCATATCACTTATAGGTGTTACCTAAAAATGGATACCAGGGCAGATATTTCCACGGAGAAGGGCAATCACAGATTCATTAAACAAACTTATGGTTCACCAATGGAAAGGTGTGAGGATTGGTTTCATTACGATATCAGGGTGAACAGACATATACAAACACAGGTGACATATATAATCACCAAAGACCTACAGAATACCAACAGAGGACTACTCAACATTCTGTCATAATGTACAAGGGAAAAGGATCCCAGGAAGAACAGACATCTGTATATGTGTAAAAGAACCACATCTTCCACACCTACAACAAGCCAAACATTGTAATCAAACTTGCTGTAATGAAAAATAAAAAATTAAATTAAAAACACGAACAAGAAGTAGTGAGACAAACTTGAGGGGCTTTCTCCTGGAACATTCCATTCTAAATTCCAATCTAAAACACCACTTCCACTGAGGCTCTGTTGCCCTAGTAACCAGATTTGGTAAGGGAGAACTGCTGCCACCTTGTGGCCGTTTCACACAACAGCAGCTTTAATCCCAGCGCTAATGGTCAGTTGATATTCAAAATCATTGCATGCCTGTAAATGACACCTGCCCTGAAAACAAATCCTGGGGTCACATATCGACCAAAAAATTCAAAGGATGTCCATATTTCAAAACGACCGTTTCAAAAGGCATATTTTACGCACATTAGTGTTCTGCTTCTTTTCCTTTCTTTCCTTTTTTGTTAAAAAAACGGGAATGGAAAAAGGCATCCCTCAGAATGGGCGAAAATCGTTGCAAACGAATCAATGGACAGAGGTTTAATCTCCAATATATATAAACAGCTCATGCAGCTTAATATTAAAAAAACAAACAACCCAATACAAAAATGGGCAGAAGATCTAAAGAGACGTTTCTTCAAAGAAGACACAGAGATGGCCAAGACGCACATGAAAAGCTGCTGAACAGCACTAATTATTAGAGAAATGCAAATCAAAACTACAACGAGGTATCACCTCACACCTGTTAGAATCGGCATCATCAGAAAATCTACAAACACCAAATTCTGGGGAGGTTGTGGACAAAAGGAGCCCTCTTCCACTATTGGTGGGAATGTAAATTGATACAGTCACTATGGAGAAGAGTATGGAGTTTCCTTAAAAAAACTAGAAATAGAATTACCATCTGATCCAGCAATCCCACTTCTGGGCATACACCCAGAGAAAACCGTAAATCAAAAAGGCACATTTACCACAATGTTCATTGCAGCACTATTTACAATAGCCAGGTAATGGAAGCAACGTAAATGCCCACAGACAGATGAATGGATAAAGATGTGGTACATATATAAAATGGAATATTACTCAGCCATAAAAAGGAATGAAACTGGGTCCTTTGTAGATACATCGATGGATCGAGAGACTGTCATACAGAATAAAGTAAGTCAGAAAGAGGAAAACAAATATTGTATATTAATGCATATATGTGGAACCTAAAAAATGGTACAGATGAACTGGTTTGCAGGGAAGAAATAGAGACACAGAGGTAGAGAACAAACGTATGGACACCAAGTGTGGGAAGCCATGGGGTGGTGGTGTTGGGATGAGTTGGGAGATTGGGATTGACCTGTATAAATGTATATGCATAAAATATATAACTAATAATAACCTGCTGTATAAAAACATAAATAAAATTAAATTTCAAAATTTTAAAAAATAAAATTTAAAAATAAAACAGAAAAACGTTCTTCCCGTCACACAGATGTATTTATAGGAATGAATTATTTCCATGCTTATATCTATAAATACATGAAAGAGGAATAAAAACAAACTTGAACAATAAAAGAAAAAAAAAACTGAACCCACGAGTTATACAGAGGAAAACCCTTTCAGGGCACTTGCTCCAGCGGTCAACAATTCTGAATTTGGTCAGAGGTGGGGAACCATCTCCCATACAGCCAGCATCCCACCCCCCACGCAAGGAACGTCCTCACTGCAAAGCTGGGGGACCGTGCAGAGGCTTCTGTGAGTAAACGTGAGCTGAGCCCCAGGCCAGATGCTGCTGAACTGTTCCCACCCTTCCCAGGTAAAACACCTGAATATGTACAAGGGCTTGAAAGCCTAGAGGAAAGGCCGTGGAACCACACCAGCGACATCACGCAGGCCAAGTTTGTGCCTGCAGGCCAGCCAGGGTGATCCTGGCCCCGGGCGCTCTTCTGGAGCTTTCCATTGCCCTGCCTGAGATACCCCTCCTGTCCCGGCCCCCACTGCGTTTTTCCTTCCTCACCTCTGTCCGGAGAGAAATTCCAGTGGAAGGTATGGGTGACACATCCTCTTCTTTACAGGTGGCAGCCTGGCAACTACTGCAGAAAGGCCAGCAGATCCCCACTCAGACCGGGCCACCCACAAAGCTGTGGCCCCTCACTGCCTCCCACCAGCACAGCCCCGAGACTGCTGACGGGGCAGAGAATATGGAGTCAGGCACAGCTTCAGGGGCTATTGCTGCCTGGAGCGCTGTTTATATTGACCTCAACGATGCACACCTTGGGAGGGCGGGCCAGCAGGGTAAGGCTGCCCAGGTCAGCTAATCCACAACCCTCAGGGAATCGCATTGTTGAAAATGGACCTCGCTAAGGCAGAAGAGAAGCCAAGGAGAAAAAGGACACAATGCCATTTGCAGCACCGTAAATGAGTCTTGAAGTAATCACGTGACTTGTAGTAAGTAAGAAAGTGAAAGACACATATCATATCATATCACATATAGTTGTTACCTATAAATGGATACCACGGCAGATATTTCCACGGAGAAGGGCAATCACAGATTCATTAAACAAACTTATGGTTCACCAATGGAAAGGTGTGAGGATTGGTTTCATTACGATATCGGGGTTAACAGACATATACAAACACAGGTGACATATATAATCACCAAAGACCTACAGAATACCAAGAGAGGACTACTCAACATTGTCATAACGTACATGGGAAAAGGATCCCAGGAAGAACAGACATCTGTATATGTGTAAAAGAACCACATCTTCCACACCTACAACAAGCCAAACATTGTAATCAAACTTGCTGTAATAAAAAATAAAAAAAAAATTAAATTAAAGTCACGTACAAAAAGTAGTGAGACAAACTTGAGGGGCTTTCTCCTGGCACATTCCATTCTAAATTCCAATCTAGAACACCACTTCCATTGAGGCTCTCTTGCCCTAGTAACCAGATTTGGCAAGGGAGAACTGCTGCCACCTTGTGGCCGTTTCACACAACAGCAGCTTTAATCCCAGCGCTAATGGTCAGTTGATATTCAAAATTATTGCAGGCCTGTAAATGACACCTGCCCTGAAAACAAATCCTGGGGTCACATATCGACCAAAAAATTCAAAGGACGTCCATATTTCAAATGGACCGTTTCAAAAGGCATATTTTACGCACATTAGTGTTCTGCTTCTTTTCCTTTCTTTCCTTTGTTGTTAAAAAAAACGGGAATGGAAAAAGGCATCCCTCAGAATGGGCGAAAATCGTTGCAAACGAATCAATGGACAGAGGTTTAATCTCCAATATATATAAACAGCTCACGCAGCTTAATATTAAAAAAACAAACAACCCAATACAAAAATGGGCAGAAGATCTAAAGAGACGTTTCTTCAAAGGAGACACAGAGATGGCCAAGACGCACATGAAAAGTTGCTCAACAGCACTAATTATTAGAGAAATGCAAATGAAAACTTCAATGAGGTATCACCTCACACCTGTTAGAATCGGCATCATCAGAAAATCTACAAACAACAATTTGTGAGGAGGGTGTGGACAAAAGGAGCCCTCTTCCACTATTGGTGGGAATGTAAATTGATACAGTCACTATGGAGAACAGTATGGAGTTTCCTTAAAAAAATTAGAAATAGAATTACTATCTGATCCAGCAATCCCACTTCTGGACATATACCCAGATAAAACCGTAAATCAAAAGGGCACATTCACCACAATATTCGTTGCAGCACTATTTACAATAGCCAGGTAATGGAAGCAACCTAAATGCCCACAGACAGATGAATGGATAAAGATGTGGTACGTATATGAAATGGGATATTACTCGGCCATAAAAAGGAATGAAACTCGGTCATTTGTAGAGACATCGATAGATCGAGAGACTGTCATACAGAGTGGAGTAAGTCAGAAACAGAAAAACAAATATTGTATATTAATGCATATATGTGGAGCCTAAAAAATGGTACAGATGAACTGGTTTGCAGGAAATAAATAGAGACACAGAGGTAGAGAACAAACGTATGGACACCAAGTGTGGGAAGCCATGTGGTGGTGGTGGTGGGATGAGTTGGGAGATTGGGATTGACCTGAATACATGTATATGCATAAAATACATAACTAATAATAACGTGCAGTATAAAAAATAAATAAAATTAAATTTCAAAATTTTAAAAAATAAAATTTAAAAATAAAAGAGAAAAAAGTTCTTCCCGTCTCACAGATGTATTTATAGGAATGAATTATTTCCATGCTTATATCTATAAATACATAAAAGAGGAATAAAATCTAACTTGAACCATAAAAGAAAAAAAAACTGAACCCACGAGTTATACAGAGGAAAAACCTATCAGGGCACTTGCTCCAGTGGTAAACAATTCTGAAATTGGTCAGATGTGGAGAATCATCTCCCATACAGCCAGCAGCCCCACCCCACGCAAGGAGGGTCCTCATTGCAAAGCTGCGGGACCGTGCCGAGGCGTCTGTGAGTAAACGTGAGCTGAGCCCCAGGCCAGCTGCTGCTGAACTGTTCCCACCCTTCCCAGGTAAAACACCTGACTATGTACAAGGGCTTGAAAGCCTAGAGGAAGGGCAGTGGAGCCACACCAGCGACAGCACACAGCCCCACTTGGTGCCTGCCGGCCAGCCAGGATGGTCCTGGCCACGGGCGCTCTTATGGAAGCTTTCCATTTTCCTGCCTGAGATACCCCTCCTATCCCGGCCCCCACTCCTTTTTTTCCTTCCTCACCTCAGCCCGGAGAGAAATTTCAGCAGACGTTATGGGTGACGCATCCTCTTCTTTACAGGTGGCAGCTTGGCAACTCCTAAGCCTTGCCATTCCCTAACCCCAACGCTAGCCTGGAACGGAAACCCTCCACCAGCCCTACACCTTACCCTATGCCGTAACCTACTCCTGGCCCATACGCTGTCACTGACCCGTGCTTCAGCACATAGCCAGACCATCCCACGTTTCCATACCCTCAACTGTGCCCTAAGCCTTGCCGTTCCCTTACCCTAACGCTAGCCCGGAACGGAAACCCAACACCAGCCCTACACCTTACCCTAGGCCGTAGCCTACTCCTGGCCCGTACGCTGGCACTGACCCGTGCATCAGCAGGTAGCCCGAAACTCTCACGTTTCTGTAACCTCACGTGTGTCCTAAGCTTTGCCGTTCCCTATCCCTAAACCTAGCCAGGAACGGAAACCTACCACCAGCCCTACACCTAACCCCCAAGCCGTAGCCTACTAATGGCCCGTACGCTGGCACTGACCTGTGCGTCAGCATGTAACATGAACCTCCCACTTTTCCGTATCCTCACCTGTGGCCTAAGCATTGCCCTGCCCTAATCCTAACCCCAGACCCGAACGGAAACCCACAACCAGCCCTAAACTTTACCGTACGCCATAGCCTACTCCTGGCCCGTTCGCTGGCAGTGAACCGTGCGTCAGCATGTAGCCCGACCCTCCCACGTTTCTGTACCTCACCTGTGCCCTAAGCTTGCCGTTCCCTAATCCTAACCCTAGCCCGGAACGGAAACCCACCACCAGCCCTACACCTTACCCTACGCCGTAGCCTACTCCTGGCCTGTTCGCTGCAACTAACTCGTGCGTCAGCACGTAGCCCGACCCTCCCAAGTTTCCGTACCCTCACCTATGCCCTAAGCCTTGCCGTTCCCTAACCCTAACCCTAGCCAAGAACAGAAACCCACCACCTACCCTACAACTAACCCCCAAGCCGTAGCCTACACCTGGCCCATACGCTGGCACTGACCCATGCGTCAGCACGTAGCCCGACACTCCCACGTTGCTGTACCCTCACCTGTGCCCTAAGCCTTGCCGTTCCCTAACCCTAACCCTACACAGTAACGGAAACCCACCACCAGCCCTACACATTACCCTATGCCGTAGACTACTCCTGGCCCGTACGCTGGCACTGACCCGTGCGTCAGCACGTAGCCTGAACTTCCCACGTTTCCGTACCCTCACCTGTCCCCTAAGCCTTGCCATTCCCTAACCCTAACCCTAGCCCGGAACGGAAAACCACCAGCAGCCCTGCACCTTACCCTATGCCGTAGCCTACTCCTGGCCCGTACGCTAGCACTGACCCTTGCGTCAACACGTAGCCTGACCCTCCCACGTTTCCGTACCCTCACCTGTGCCCTAAGACTTGCTGTTCCTTAACCCTAACCGTAGCCCGGAACGGAAACACACCACCAGCCCTACACCATACCGTACGCCGTAGCCTACTCCTGGTCCATACGCGGGCACTGATTTGTGCGTCAGCACGTAGCCTGACCTTCCCAAATTACCGTAATGTCACCTGCGCCCTAAGCCTTGCCGTTCCCTAACCCTAACACTAGTACGGAATGGAAACACACCACAAGCCCTACACCTAACCCCCAAGCCATAGCCTACTCCTGGCCCGTACGCTGGCACTGACCCATGCGTTAGCACGTAGCCTAACCCTCCCAAGTCTCCGTACCCTCACCTGTGCCCTAAGCATTGATGTTCCCTAACACTAACCCTAGACCAGAACGGAAACCCACCACCAGCCCTACACCTAACCCCCAACCCGTGGCCTACTCCTGGCCGGTACGCTGGCACTGACCCGTGCGTCAGCACGTAGCCTGACCCTCCCACGTTTCTGTACCCTCACCTGTGCCCTAAGCCTTGCCGTTCCCTAACCCTAACCCTAGACCGGAATGGAAACCCACCACCAGCCCTAGACTTTACCCTACGACATAGCCTACTCCTGGCCTGTACGCTGGCACTGGCCCATCCGTCAGCACGTAGCCTGACGCTCCCACGTTTCCGTACCCTCACCTGTGCCCTAAGCCTTGCCGTTCCCTAACCCTAACCCTAGCCTGGAACGGAAACCCACCACCAGCCCTAAACCTAACCCCGAAGCCGTAGCCTACTCCTGGCCAGTACGCTGGCACTGACCCGTGCGTCAGCACGTAATCTGACCCTCGCACGTTTCTGTACCCTCACCTGTGCCCTAAGGCTTGCCGTTCCCTAACACTAACCCTAGCCCGTAAAGGAAACCCACCACCAGCCCTACACCTTACCCTACGCCGTAGCCTACTCCTGTCCTGTACGATGGCACTGACCCGTGCGTCAGCACGTAGCCAGACCCTCCCACTTTTCCGTACCCTCACCTGAGGACTAAGCCTTGCCGTTCCGTAACCCTAACCCTAGCCCGGAACAGAAACCCACCACCAGCCCTACACTTTAACCCCAAGCCGTAACCTACACCTGACCCGTAGTCTGGCACTGACACGTGCGTCAGCAAGTAGCCTGACACTCCTAAGTTTCCGTACCCGCAACTGTGCCCTAAGCCTGGCCGTTCCCTAACCCTAAACCTAGCCCGTAATGGAAACCCACCACCAGCTCTACACAGTACCCCCAAGCCGTAGCCTACTCCTGGCCCGTATGCTGGCACTGAGCCGTGCGTCAGCACGTAGCCTGACCCTCCCACGTTTCCGTACCCTCACCTGTGCCATAAGCCTTGCCGTTCCCTAACCCTAACCCGAGCCCGCAACGGAAACCCACCACCAGCCCTAAACCTGACCCACAAGCCGTAGCCTACTCCTGGCCCGTACACTGGCACTGACTCGTGCGTCAGCACGTAGCCTGACCCTCACACTTTTCCGTACCCTCACCTGTGCCCTAAGCCTTGCCGTTCCCTAACCCTAACCCTATCCCGAAACGGAAACCCACCAGCAGCCCTACACCTTACCCTACACCGTAGCCTACTCCTGGCACGTACGCGGGCACTGACCCGTGCGTAAGCACGTAGCCTGACCCTCCCACGTTTCCATACACTCACCTGTGCCCTAAGCCTTGACGTTCCCTAACCCTAACCCTAGCCCGGAACAGAAACCCACCAACAGCCCTACACCTTACTCTATGCCGTAGACTACACCTGGCCCGTACGCGGGCACTGACCTGTGCTTCAGCACGTAGCCTGACCCTTCCATGTTACTGTACCCTCACCTGTGCCCTAAGCCTGGCCGTTCCCTAAGCCTAACCCGAACCCTGCACGGAATCCCACCACCAGCCCTACACCTTATCGTATGCCGTAGCCTAGTCCTGGCGCGTACGCTGGCACTGACCCGTGCGTCATCACGTAGCCTGACCCTCCCACGTTTCCGTACCCTCACCTGTGCCCTAAGCTTTGCCGTTCCCTAACCCTAACTGTAGCCCGGAACAGAAACCCAACACCAGCCCTACAACTTACGCCCAAGCCGTAGCCTACTCCTGGTCCATACGCTGGCACTGACCTGTGCGTCAGCACGTAGCCTGACCTTCCCACATTACCGTAACGTCACCTGTGCCCTAAGCCTTGCCGTTCCCTAACCCTAACCCTTGTATGGGACGGAAACACACCACAAGCCCTACACCTAACCCCCAAGCCATAGCATACTCCTTGCCCGTACGCTGGCACTGAACCGTGCGTCAGCACGTAGCCTGACCCTCCCAGGTTTCCGTACCCTCACCTATGCCCTAAGGCTTCCTGTTCCCTAACACTAACCCTAGCCCGGAACGGAAACCCACAACCAGCCCTATACCTAACCCCCAAGCCGTAGTCTAACCCTGGCCGGTTCGCTGGCACTGACCCGTGCGTCAGCACGTAGCCTGACCCTCCCACGTTTCCGTACCCTCACCTGGGCCCTAAGCCTTGCCTTTCCCTAACCCTAACCCTAGCCCGGAACGGAAACCCACTACCAGCCCTAGACCTTACCCTATGCCGTAGCCTACTCCTGGACCATACGCTGACACTGACCCATGCGTCAGCATGTAGCCTGACCCTCCCACGTTTCCGTACCCTCAACTGTGCCCTAAGCCTTGCCATTCCCTAACCCTAACCCTAGTCTGGAAAGGAAACCCACCACCAGCCCTACAGCTTACCCCCAAGCCATAGCCTACTCCTGGCCGGTATGCTGGCACTGACCCGTGCGTCAGTACATAGCCTGACCCTCCCACGTTTCCGTACCCTCACCTGTACCCTAAGACTTGCCGTTCACTAACCCTAACCCTAGCCCGGAACGGAAACCCAACACCAGCCCTACAACTTATACGCTAGCCGTAGCCTACTCCTGGCCCGTACGCTGGCACTGTCCCGTGCGTCAGCACGTAGCCTGACCATCCCACTTTTCCGTACCCTCACCTGTGCCCTAAGCCTTGCCGTTCCCTCACCCTAACGCTAACCCGGAAAGGAAACCCACAACCAGCCCTACACCTTACCCTACGCCGTATCTTACTCCTGGCCCATACGCTGTCACTGACCTGTGCGTCAGCACGTAGCTTGACCCACACACGTTTCCGTACCCTCACCTGTGCCCTAAGCCTTGCCGTTCCGTAACCCTAACCCTAGCCCGGAACGGAAACCCACCACCAGCCCTACACCTTACCTCAAAGCTGAAGCCTAATCCTGGCCCGTACGCTGGCAATGACCCATGCGTCAGCATGTAGCCTGACCCTCCCACGTTTCCGTACCCTCACCTGTGCCCTAAGCCTTGCGGTTCCCTAACCCTAATCCCAGCCCGGAATGGAAACCCACCACAAGCCCTATACCTTACCCTACGCCGCAGCCTACTCCTGGCCCGTACGCGGGCACTGACCCGTGCGTCAGCACGTAGCCTGACCCTCCCACGTTTCCGTACCCTCACCTGTGCCCTAAGCCTTGCCGTTCCCTAACCCTAACCCTAGCCCGGAACGGAAACCCACCACCAGCCCTACAACTTACGCACAAGCCGTAGCCTACTCCTGGCCCGTACGCTGGCACTGACCAGTGAGTCAGCACGTAGCCTGACCCTCCCACGTTTCCGTACCCACACCTGGGCCCTAAGCCTTGCCGTTCCCTATCCCTAAACCTAGCCCGGAACGGAATCCCACCACCAGCCCTACACATTTCCCTACGCCGTAACCTATTCCTGGCTTGTACTCAGGCACTGACACTTTGATCAGCACGTAGCCTGACCCTCCCACGTTTCTGTACCCTCACCTGTGCCCTAAGCCTTGCTGTTCACTAACCCTAACCATAGCCCGGAACGGAAACCCACCACCAGCACTACACCTTACCCCCAAGCTGTAGCCTATTCCTGGCCGGTACGCTGGCACTGACACGTGCGTCAGCACGTAGCCTGACTCTCACATGTTTCCGTACCCTCACCTGTGCCCTAAGCCTTGCGGTTTCCTAACCCTAACCCTAGCCCGGAACAGAAACCCACCACCAGCCCTACACTCTACCCTACGCCATAGCCTATTCCTGGCCCGTACGCTGGCAGTGAGCCATGCATCAGCATGTAGCCTGACCCTCCCACGTTTCCGTACCCTCACCTGTGCCCTAAGCCTTGACGTTCCCTAACCCTAACCCTAGCCCGGAACAGAAACCCACCACCAGCCCTACACCTTACCACCACGCCGTAGCCTACTCCTGCCCCATATGCTGGCACTGACCCGTGCATCAGCACGTAGCCTGACCCTCCCACGTTTCCGTAACCTCAGCTGTGCCATAAGGCTTGCCGTTCCCTAACCTTAACCATAGCCCGGAACGGAAACTGACCACCAGCCCTACACCTTACCCTATGCCGTAGCCTACACCTGGCCCGTACACGGGCACTGACCTGTGCTACAGCACGTAGCCTGACCCTCCCATGTTACCGTACACTCACCTGTGCCCTAAGACTTGCCGTTCTGTAACCCTAACCCTAGCCCGGAACGGAAACGCACCACCAGCCCTAAAACTTACCCACAAGCCGTAGCCTACTCCTGGCCCGTACGCTGGCAATGACCCATGTGTCAGCACGTAGCCTGACCCTCCACGTTTCTGTACCATCACCTGTGCCCTAAGCCTTGCCATTCCCTCACCCTCACCCTAGCCAGGAACAGAAACCCACCAGCAGCCCTACACCTTACCCTATGCCGTAGCCTACTCCTGGCACGTACGCTGGCACTGACACGTGTGTCAGCATGTAGCCTGAACCTCACACGTTTCCGTACCCTCACCTGTGCCCTAAGCCTTGCCATTCCCTAACCCTAACCCTAGTCCGGAACGGAAACCCACCACCAGCCCTACAGCTTACCCCCAAGCCACAGCCTATTCCTGGCCCGTACGCTGGCACTGACCCGTGCGTCAGCATGTAGCCTGACCCTCCCAAGTTTCCGTACCCTCACCTGTGCCCTAAGCCTTGCCGTTCCCTAACCCTAACCCTAGCCCGGAACGGAAACCCACCACCAGCCCTACACCTAACCCCCAAGCCGTAGCCTACTCCTGGCCAGTACGCTGGCACTGACCCATGCATCATCACGTACCCTGACCCTCCCACGTTTCCGTACACTCACCTGTGCCCTAAGCCTTGCCGTTCCCTAACCCTAACCCTAGCCCGGAACGGAAACCCACCACCAGCCCTAAACCTTACCCCAAGCCGTAGCCTACTCCTGGCCCGTACGCTGGCACTGACCCATGGGTCAGCATGTAGCATGAACCTCCAAAGTTTCCGTATGCTCACCTGGGCCCTAAGCATTGCCGTTCCCTAACACTAACCCTAGCCCGGAAAGTAAACCCACCACCAGCCCTACACCTTACCCTACGCAGTAGCCTACTCCTGGCCCGAAGTCTGGCACTGACCCGTGCGTCAGCACGTACCCTGACCCTCCCACGTTTCCGTACCCTCACCTGTGCCCTAAGCCTTGCCGTTCCCTAACCCTAACCCTAGCCTGCATCAGAAACCCACCACCAGCCCTACACCTTACCCTACGCCGTCGCCTACTCCTGGCCCGTACACTGGCACTGACATGTGCGTCAGCACGTAGCCTGACCTTACCACATTTCCGTACCCTCACCTGTGCCCTAAGGCTTCCCGTTCCCTAACCCTAACCCTAGTACGGAATGGAAACCCACCACCAGCCCTAAACCTAACGCCCAAACCATAGCCTACTCCTGGCCCGTACGCTGGCACTGACCCGTGCGTCAGCATGTAGCCTGACCCACCCACGTTTCCGTACCCTCACCTGTGCCCTAAGCCTTGCCGTTCCCTAACCCTAACCCTAGCCTGGAATGGAAACCCACCACCAGCCCTACATCTAACCCCCAAGCCGTAGCCTACTCCTGGCCGGTACGCTGGCACTGACCCGTGCGTCAGCACGTAGCCTGACCCTCCCACGTTTCCGTACCCTCACCTGTGCCCTAAGCTTTGCCGTTCCGTAACCCTAACCCTAGCCCGGAACAGAATCCCCCCACCAGCCCTACACTCTACCCTACGCCGTAGCCTATTCCTGCCCCATACGCTGGCACTGACCCTTGCGTCAGGACGTAGCCTGACCCTCCCAAGTTTCCGTACCCTCACCTGTGCCCTAAGCCTTGCCGTTCCCTAACCCTAACCCTAGCCTGGAACGGAAAACCACCACCAGCCGTAAACCTTTCCCTATTCCGTAGCCTACTCTTCGCCCGTACGCTCGCACTAACCCGTGCGTCAGCATGTAGTTTGACACTCCCACGTTTCCGTACCCTCACCTGGGCCCTAAGCCTTGCCGTTCCCTAACACTAACCTTAGAACGGAATGGAAACCCACCACCAGCCCTACACCTTACCCTACGTCGTAGCCTACTCCTGGCCCGAACGCTGGCACTGACACGTGCGTCAGCACGTAGCCTGACCCTCCCACGTTTCCGTACCCTCAACTGTGCCCTAAGCCTTGCCGTTCCCTAACCCTAACCATAGCCCGGAACGGAAACCCACCACCAGCCCTACAGCTTACCCTACGCCGTAGCCTACTCCTGGCCCGTACACTGGCACTGACCCGTGCGTCAGCACATAGCCTGACATTCCCACATTTCCGTACCCTCACCTGCGCCCTAAGCCTTGCCGTTCCCTAACCCTAAACCTAGTACGGAACGGAAACCCACCACCAGCCCTACACCTAACGCCCAAGCCATAGCCTACTCCTGGCACGTACGCTGGCACTGACCCGTGCGTCATTACGTAGCCTGACCCTCCCACGTTTCCGTACCCTCACCTGTGCCCTAAGCCTTGCCGTTCCCTAACCCTAACCATAGCCTGGAATGGAAACCCACCACCAGCCCTATACCTTATCGTATGCCGTAGCCTAGTCCTGGCCCGTACGCTGGCACAGACCCGTGCGTCAGCATGTAGCCTGACCCTCCCACGTTTCCGTACCCTCACCTGGGCCCTAAGCCTTGCCGTTCCCTAACCCTAACCCTAGCCCGGAACGGAAACCCACCACAAGCCCTACACCATACCATACGCTATAGCGTTCTCCTGGCCCATACGCTGGCACTGACCGGTGAGTCTGCACGTAGCCTCAACCTCCCACGTTTCCATAACCTCAACTGTGCCCTAAGCCTTGCCGTTCCCTCACACTAACCCTAGCCAGGAACGGAAACCCACCAGCAGCCCTACACCTAACCCTATGCCGTAGCCTACTCCTGGCCCGTACACTGGCACTGACCCGTGCGTCAGCACGTAGCCTGACCCTCTCACGTTTCCGTACCCTCACCTGGGTCCTAAGCCTTGCCGTTCCCTCACCCTAACCCTAGCCCGGAACAGAAAGCCACCACCAGCCCTAAACCTTTCCCTACTGGGTAGCCTACTCCTCGCCCGTACGCTCGCACTGACCCGTGCGTCAGTATGTAGTTTGACCCTCCCAAGTTTCCGTACACTCACCTGGGCCCTAAGCCTTGCCGTTCCCTAACACTAACCCTAGACTGGAATGGAAACCCACCACCAGCCCTACACTCTACCCTACGCCGTAGCCTATTCCTGGCCCGTACGCTGGCACTGACCAGTGCGTCAGCACGTAACCAGACCCTCCCACTTTTATGTACCCTCACCTGTGCCCTAAGCCTTGACGTTCGCTAACCCTAAACCTAGCCCGGAACAGAAACCCACCAGCAGCCCTACACCTTACCACCACTCCGTAGCCTACTCCTGGCCCATATGCTGGCACTGACACGTGCGTCAGCACGTAGCCTGACCCTCCCACGTTTCCGTAACCTCACCTGTGCCCTAAGCCTTGCCGTTCCCTAACCCTAACCCTAGCCCGGAACGGAAACCCACCACCAGCCCTACACCTAACCACCAAGCCGTAGCCTACTCCTGGCCGGTACGCTGTCACTGACCCGTGCGTCATCACGTAGCCTGACCCTCCCACGTTTCCGTACCATCACCTGGGCCCTAAGCCTTGCCGTTCCATAACCCTAACCCTAGCCCTGAACGGAAACCCACTACCAGCCCTACACCTTACCCTATGCCGTAGCCTAATTCTGGCCTGTACGCTGACACTGACCCATGCGTCAGCACGTAGCCTGACCCTCCCACGTTTCCGTACCCTCACCTGTGCCCTAAGCCTTGCCGTACCCTAACCCTAACCCTAGCCTGGAACGGAAACCCACCACCAGCCCTACACCTTACCCTACGCCGTAGCCTACTCCTGGCGCGTATGCTGGCACTGACCCGTGCGTCAGCACGTAGCCAGACCCTCCCACGTTTCCGTACTCTCACCTGTGCCCTAAGCCTTGACGTTCCCTAACCCTAACCCTAGCCCGGAACGGAAACCCACCACCAGCCCTACACATTTCCCTACGACGTAGACTACTCCTGGCCCGTACGCTGGCACTGACCCGTGCATCAGCACGTAGCCTGAACCTCCAACTTTTCTGTACCCTCACCTGTGCCCTAAGCCTTGACGTTCCCTAACACTAACCCTAGCTCGGAACGGAAACCCACCACAAGCCCTACACCTTACCCTACGCCGTAGCCTACTCCTTGCCCTTACGCTGGCACTGACCCGTGCGTCAGCACGTAGCCTGACCCTCCCACGTTTCCGTACCCTCACCTGTGCCTTAAGCCTTGCCGTTCCCTATCCCTAACCGTAGCCCGGAATGAAAACCCACCACCAGCCCTACACCTTAGCCGCAAGCCGTAGCCTACTCCTGGCCCATATGCTACAACTGACACGTGCGTCAGCACGTAGCCTGACCCGCCCACGTTTCCGTACCCTCACCTGTGCCCTAAGCTTTGCCGTTCCCTAACCCTAACCCTAGCCCGGATCAGAAACCCACCACCAGCCCTACACTCTACCCTACGCCGTAGCCTATTCCTGGCCCGTACGCTGGCACTGACCAGTGCGTCAGCACGTAACCAGACCCTCCCACGTTTCTGTACCCTCACCAGTGCCCTAAGCCTTGACGTTCGCTAACCCTAAACCTAGCCCGGAACAGAAACCCACCAGCAGCCCTACACCTTACCACCACTCCGTAGCCTACTCCAGGCCCATATGCTGGCACTGACACGTGCGTCAGCACGTAGCCTGACCCTCCCACGTTTCCGTAACCTCACCTGTGCTTTAAGCCTTGCCGTTCCCTAAACCTAACCCTAGCCCGGAACGGAAACCCACCACCAGCCCTACACCTAACCACCAAGCCGTAGCCTACTCCTGGCCGGTACGCTGTCACTGACCCGTGCGTCATCACGTAGCCTGACCCTCCCACGTTTCCGTACCATCACCTGGGCCCTAAGCCTTGCCGTTCCATAACCCTAACCCTAGCCCTGAACGGAAACCCACTACCAGCCCTACACCTTACCCTATGCCGTAGCCTAATTCTGGCCTGTACGCTGACACTGACCCATGCGTCAGCACGTAGCCTGACCCTCCCACGTTTCCGTACCCTCACCTGTGCCCTAAGCCTTGCCGTACCCTAACCCTAACCCTAGCCTGGAACGGAAACCCACCACCAGCCCTACACCTTACCCTACGCCGTAGCCTACTCCTGGCACGTATGCTGGCACTGACCCGTGCGTCAGCACGTAGCCAGACCCTCCCACGTTTCCGTACTCTCACCTGTGCCCTAAGCCTTGACGTTCCCTAACCCTAACCCTAGCCCGGAACGGAAACCCACCACCAGCCCTACACATTTCCCTACGACGTAGACTACTCCTGGCCCGTACGCTGGCACTGACCCGTGCATCAGCACGTAGCCTGAACCTCCAACTTTTCTGTACCCTCACCTGTGCCCTAAGCCTTGACGTTCCCTAACACTAACCCTAGCTCGGAACGGAAACCCACCACAAGCCCTACACCTTACCCTACGCCGTAGCCTACTACTTGCCCTTACGCTGGCACTGACCCGTGCGTCAGCACGTAGCCAGACCCTCCCACGTTTCCGTACCCTCACCTGTGCCTTAAGCCTCGCCGTTCCCTATCCCTAACAGTAGCCCGGAATGAAAACCCACCACCAGCCCTACACCTTAGCCGCAAGCCGTAGCCTACTCCTGGCCCATATGCTAGCACTGACCCGTGCGTCAGCACGTAGCCTGACCCGCCCACGTTTCCGTACCCTCACCTGTGCCCTAAGCATTGACGTTCCCTAACCCTAACCCTAGCCTGGAACGGAAACCCACCACCAGCCCTAGAATTACCGTACGCCGTAGCCTACTCCTGGCCTGTACGCTGGCACTGACCCGTGCGTCAGCACGTAGCCTGACCCTCCCACGTTTCCGTACCCTCACCTGTGCCCTAAGCCTTGCCATTCCCTAACCCTAACCCTAGTCCGGAATGGAAACCCACCACCAGCCCTACAACTAACGCCCAAGCCATAGCCTAGTCCTGGCCCGTACGCTGGCACTGACCCGTGCGGCAGCACGTAGCCTGACCCTCCCACGTTTCCGTACCCTCACCTGTGCCCTAAGCCTTACCGTTCCCTAACCCTAACCCTAGACCGAAACGGAAAACCACCACCAGCCCTACAACTTACCCCCAAGCCATAGCCTACTCCTGGTCCGTACACTGGCACTGACCCGTGCGTCAGCACGTAGCCTGACCCTCCCACCTTTCCGTACCCTCACCTGTGCCCTAAGCCTTGCCGTTCCCTAACCCTAACCCTAGCCCGGAACAGAAACCCACCACCAGCCCTAGACCTTTCCCTACGTCGTAGCCTACTCCTGGCCCGTACGCTGGCACTGACCCGTGCGTCAGGACGTAGCCTGACCATCCCACGTTTCCGTACCCTCACCTGTGCCCTAAGCCTTGCCGTTCCCTAACCCTAACCCTAGCCTGGAACGGAAACCCACCACCAGCCCTACAACTTACGCACAAGCCGTAGCCTACTCCTGGCCCGTACGCTGGCACTGACCAGTGAGTCAGCACGTAGCCTGACCCTCCCACGTTTCCGTACCCTCACCTGGGCCCTAAGCCTTGCCGTTCCCTATCCCTAAACCTAGCCCGGAACGGAATCCCACCACCAGCCCTACACATTTCCCTACGCCGTAACCTATTCCTGGCTTGTACGCAGGCACTGACACTTTGATCAGCACGTAGCCTGACCCTCCCACGTTTCTGTACCCTCACCTGTGCCCTAAGCCTTGCTGTTCACTAACCCTAACCATAGCCCGGAACGGAAACCCACCACCAGCCCTAAACCTTACCCCCAAGCCGTAGCCTACTCCTGGCCGGTACGCTGGCACTGACACGTGCGTCAGCACGTAGCCTGACCCTCACATGTTTCCGTACCCTCACCTGTGCCCTAAGCCTTGCGGTTTCCTAACCCTAACCCTAGCCCGGAACAGAAACCCACCACCAGCCCTACACTCTACCCTACGCCATAGCCTATTCCTGGCCCATATGCTGGCACTGAGCCGTGCATCAGCATGTAGCCTGACCCTCCCACGTTTCCGTACCCTCACCTGTGCCCTAAGCCTTGACGTTCCCTAACCCTAACCCTAGCCCGGAACAGAATCCCACCACCAGCCCTACACCTTACCACCACGCCGTAGCCTACTCCTGCCCCATATGCTGGCACTGACCCGTGCGTCAGCACGTAGCCTGACCCTCCCACGTTTCCGTAACCTCAGCTGTGCCCTAAGCCTTGCTGTTCCGTAAACTTAACCATAGCCCGGAACGGAAACCGACCACCAGCCCTACACCTTACCCTATTCCGTAGCCTACACCTGGCCCATACACGGGCACTGACATGTGATTCAGCACGTAGCCTGACCCTCCCATGTTACCGTACACTCACCTGTGCCCTAAGACTTGCCGTTCTCTAACCCTAACCCTAGCCCGGAACGGAAACGCACCACCAGCCCTAAAACTTACCCACAAGCCGTAGCCTACTCCTGGCCCGTACGCTGGCAATGACCCATGTGTCAGCACGTAGCCTGACCCTCCACGTTTCTGTACCATCACCTGTGCCCTAAGCCTTGCCATTCCCTCACCCTCACCCTAGCCAGGAACAGAAACCCACCAGCAGCCCTACACCTTACCCTACGCCGTAGCCTACTCCTGGCACGTACGCTGGCACTGACACGTGTGTCAGCATGTAGCCTGAACCTCACACGTTTCCGTACCCTCACCTGTGCCCTAAGCCTTGCCATTCCCTAACCCTAACCCTAGTCCGGAACGGAAACCCACCACCAGCCCTACAGCTTACCCCCAAGCCACAGCCTATTCCTGGCCCGTACGCTGGCACTGACCCGTGCGTCAGCATGTAGCCTGACCCTCCCAAGTTTCCGTACCCTCACCTGTGCCCTAAGCCTTGCCGTTCCCTAACCCTAACCCTAGCCCGGAACGGAAACCCACCACCAGCCCTACACCTAACCCCCAAGCCGTAGCCTACTCCTGGCCAGTACGCTGGCACTGACCCATGCATCATCACGTACCCTGACCCTCCCACGTTTCCGTACACTCACCTGTGCCCTAAGCCTTGCCGTTCCCTAACCCTAACCCTAGCCCGGAACGGAAACCCACCACCAGCCCTACACCTTACCCCAAGCCGTAGCCTACTCCTGGCCCGTACGCTGGCACTGACCCATGGGTCAGCATGTAGCATGAACCTCCAAAGTTTCCGTATGCTCACCTGGGCCCTAAGCATTGCCGTTCCCTAACACTAACCCTAGCCCGGAAAGTAAACCCACCACCAGCCCTACACCTTACCCTACGCAGTAGCCTACTCCTGGCCCGAAGTCTGGCACTGACCCGTGCGTCAGCACGTACCCTGACCCTCCCACGTTTCCGTACCCTCACCTGTGCCCTAAGCCTTGCCGTTCCCTAACCCTAATCCTAGCCTGCATCAGAAACCCACCACCAGCCCTACACCTTACCCTACGCCGTCGCCTACTCCTGGCCCGTACACTGGCACTGACATGTGCGTCAGCACGTAGCCTGACCTTACCACATTTCCGTACCCTCACCTGTGCCCTAAGGCTTGCCGTTCCCTAACCCTAACCCTAGTACGGAATGGAAACCCACAACCAGCCCTAAACCTAACGCCCAAACCATAGCCTACTCCTGGCCCGTACGCTGGCACTGACCCGTGCGTCAGCATGTAGCCTGACCCACCCACGTTTCCGTACCCTCACCTGTGCCCTAAGCCTTGCCGTTCCCTAACCCTAACCCTAGCCTGGAATGGAAACCCACCACCAGCCCTACATCTAACCCCCAAGCCGTAGCCTACTCCTGGCCGGTACGCTGGCACTGACCCGTGCGTCAGCACGTAGCCTGACCCTCCCACGTTTCCGTACCCTCACCTGTGCCCTAAGCTTTGCCGTTCCGTAACCCTAACCCTAGCCCGGAACAGAATCCCCCCACCAGCCCTACACTCTACCCTACGCCGTAGCCTATTCCTGGCCCATACGCTGGCACTGACCCTTGCGTCAGGACGTAGCCTGACCCTCCCAAGTTGCCGTACCCTCACCTGTGCCCTAAGCCTTGCCGTTCCCTAACCTTAACCCTAGCCTGGAACGGAAAACCACCACCAGCCGTAAACCTTTCCCTATTCCGTAGCCTAATCTTCGCCCGTACGCTCGCACTAACCCGTGCGTCAGCATGTAGTTTGACACTCCCACGTTTCCGTACCCTCACCTGGGCCCTAAGCCTTGCCGTTCCCTAACACTAACCTTAGAACGGAATGGAAACCCACCACCAGCCCTACACCTTACCCTACGTCGTAGCCTACTCCTGGCCCGAACGCTGGCACTGACACGTGCGTCAGCACGTAGCCTGACCCTCCCACGTTTCCGTACCCTCAACTGTGCCCTACGCCTTGCCGTTCCCTAACCCTAACCATAGCCCGGAACGGAAACCCACCACCAGCCCTACAGCTTACCCTACGCCGTAGCCTACTCCTGGCCCGTACACTGGCACTGACCCGTGCGTCAGCACATAGCCTGACATTCCCACATTTCCGTACCCTCACCTGCGCCCTAAGCCTTGCCGTTCCCTAACCCTAAACCTAGTACGGAACGGAAACCCACCACCAGCCCTACACCTAACGCCCAAGCCATAGCCTACTCCTGGCACGTACGCTGGCACTGACCCGTGCGTCATTACGTAGCCAGACCCTCCCACGTTTCCGTACCCTCACCTGTGCCCTAAGCCTTGCCGTTCCCTAACCCTAACCATAGCCTGGAATGGAAACCCACCACCAGCCCTATACCTTATCGTATGCCGTAGCCTAGTCCTGGCCCGTACGCTGGCACAGACCCATGCGTCAGCATGTAGCCTGACCCTCCCACGTTTCTGTACCCTCAACAGGGCCCTAAGCCTTGCCGTTCCCTAACCCTAACCCTAGCCCGGAACGGAAACCCACCACAAGCCCTACAACATACCATACGCTGTAGCGTTCTCCTGGCCCATACGCTGGCACTGACCGGTGAGTCTGCACGTAGCCTCAACCTCCCACGTTTCCATAACCTCAACTGTGCCCTAAGCCTTGCCGTTCCCTCACAATAACCCTAGCCAGGAACGGAAACCCACCAGCAGCCCTACACCTAACCCTACGCCGTAGCCTACTCCTGGCCCGTACACTGGCACTGACCCGTGCGTCAGCACGTAGCCTGACCCTCCCACGTTTCCATACCCTCACCTGGGCCCTAAGCCTTGCCGTTCCCTCACCCTAACCCTAGCCCGGAACAGAAAGCCACCACCAGCCCTAAACCTTTCCCTACTGGGTAGCCTACTCCTCGCCCGTACGCTCGCACTGACCCGTGCGTCAGTATGTAGTTTGACCCTCCCAAGTTTCCGTACCCTCACCTGGGCCCTAAGCCTTGCCGTTCCCTAACACTAACCGTAGAACGGAACGGAAACCCACCACCAGCCCTACACTTTACCCTACGCCGTAGCCTACTCCTGGCCCGAACGATGGCACTGACACGTGCGTCAGCATGTAGCCTGAACCTCCCACGTTTCCGTACCCTCACCTGTGCCCTAAGCCTTGCCGTTCCCTAACCCTAACCATAGCCCGGAACGGAAACCCACCACCAGCCCTACAGCTTACCCTACGCCGTAGCCTACTCCTGGCCCGTACACTGGCACTGACCCGTGCGTCAGCACATAGCCTGACATTCCCACATTTCCGTACCCTCACCTGCGCCCTAAGCCTTGCCGTTCCCTAACCCTAAACCTAGTACGGAACGGAAACCCACCACCAGCCCTACACCAAACGCCCAAGCCATAGCCTACTCCTGGCACGTACACTGGCACTGACCCGTGCGTCATTACGTAGCCTGACCCTCCCACGTTTCCGTACCCTCACCTGTGCCCTAAGCCTTGCCGTTCCCTAACCCTAACCATAGCCTGGAATGGAAACCCACCACCAGCCCTATACCTTATCGTATGCCGTAGCCTAGTCCTGGCCCGTACGCTGGCACAGACCCGTGCGTCAGCATGTAGCCTGACCCTCCCACGTTTCCGTACCCTCACCTGGGCCCTAAGCCTTGCCGTTCCCTTACCCTAACCCTAGCCCGGAACGGAAACCCACCACAAGCCCTACACCATACCATACGCTATAGCGTTCTCCTGGCCCATACGCTGGCACTGACCGGTGAGTCTGCACGTAGCCTCAACCTCCCACGTTTCCATAACCTCAACTGTGCCCTAAGCCTTGCCGTTCCCTCACACTAACCCTAGCCCGGATCAGAAACCCACCACCAAACCTACACTCTACCCTACGCCGTAGCCTATTCCTGGCCCGTACGCTGGCACTGACACGTGCGTCAGCACGTAATCAGACCCTCCCACGTTTCTGTAACCTCACCTGTGCCCTAAGCCTTGACGTTCGCTAACCCTAACCCTAGCCCGGAACAGAAACCCACTACCAGCCCTACACCTTACCCTATGCCGTAGCCTAATTCTGGCCTGTACGCTGACACTGACCCATGCGTCAGCACGGAGCCTGACCCTCCCACGTTTCCGTACACTCACCTGTGCCCTAAGTCTTGCCGTACCCTAACCCTAACCCTAGCCTGGAATGGAATCCCACCACCAGCCCTACACCTTACCCTACGCTGTAGCCTACTCCTGGCGCGTATGCTGGCAGTGATCCGTGCGTCAGCACGTAGCCAGACCCTCCCACGTTTCCGTACTCTCACCTGTGCCCTAAGCCTTGACGTTCCCTAACCCTAACCCTAGCCCGGAACGGAAACCCACCACCAGCCCTACACATTTCCCTACGACGTAGACTACTCCTGGCCCGTACGCTGGCACTGACCCGTGCATCAGCACGTAGCCTGAACCTCCAACTTTTCTGTACCCTCACCTGTGCCCTAAGCCTTGACGTTCCCTAACACTAACCCTAGCTCGGAACGGAAACCCACCACCAGCCCTACACCTTACCCTACGCCGTAGCCTACTCCTTGCCCTTACGCTGGCACTGACCCGTGCGTCAGCACGTAGCCTGACCCTCCCACGTTTCCGTACCCTCACCTGTGCCTTAAGCCTTGCCGTTCCCTATCCCTAACCGTAGCCCGGAATGAAAACCCACCACCAGCCCTACACCTTAGTCGCAAGCCGTAGCCTACTCCTGGCCCATATGCTAGCACAGACCCGTGCGTCAGCACGTAGCCTGACCCGCCCACGTTTCCGTACCCTCACCTGTGCCCTAAGCATTGACGTTCCCTAACCCTAACCCTAGCCCAGAACGGAAACCCACCACCAGCCCTAGACCTTACCGTACACCGTAGCCTACTCCTGGCCTGTAAGCTGGCAATGACCCGTGCGTCAGCACGTAGCCTGACCCTCCCACGTTTCCGTACCCTCACCTGTGCCCTAAGCCTTGCCATTCCCTAACCCTAACCCAAGTCTGGAATGGAAACCCACCACCAGCCCTACAACTAACGCCCTAGCCATAGCCTAGTCCTGGCCCGTACGCTGGCACTGACCCGTGCGGCAGCACGAAGCCTGACCCTCCCACGTTTCCGTACCCTCACCTGTGCCCTAAGCCTTACCGTTCCCTAACCCTAACCCTAGCCCGAAACGGAAAACCACCACCAGCCCTACAACTTACCCCCAATCCGTAGCCTACTCCTGGTCCGTACACTGGCACTGACCCGTGCGTCAGCACATAGTCTGACCCTCCCACCTTTCCATACCCTCACCTGTGCCCTAAGCCTTGCCGTTCCCTAACCCTAACCCTAGCCCGGAACGAAACACACCACCAGCCCTAGACCTTTCCCTACGCCGTAGCCTACTCCTGGCCCGTACGCTGGCACTGACCCGTGCGTCAGCACGTAGCCTGACCCTCCCACGTTTCCGTACCCTCACCTGTGCCCTAAGCCTTGCCGTTCCCTAACCCTAACCCTAGCCAGGAACGGAAACCCACCACAAGCCCTACACCATACCATACGCTGTAGCGTTCTCCTGGCCCATACGCTGGCACTGACCGGTGAGTCTGCACGTAGCCTCAACCTCCCACGTTTCCATAACCTCAACTGTGCCCTAAGCCTTGCCGTTCCCTCACACTAACCCTAGCCAGGAACGGAAACCCACCAGCAGCCCTACACCTAACCCTACGCCGTAGCCTACTCCTGGCCCGTACACTGGCACTGACCCGTGCGTCAGCACATAGTCTGACCCTCCCACCTTTCCATACCCTCACCTGTGCCCTAAGCCTTGCCGTTCCCTAACCCTAACCCTAGCCCGGAACGAAACACACCACCAGCCCTAGACCTTTCCCTACGCCGTAGCCTACTCCTGGCCCGTACGCTGGCACTGACCCGTGCGTCAGCACGTAGCCTGACCCTCCCACGTTTCCGTACCCTCACCTGTGCCCTAAGCCTTGCCGTTCCCTAACCCTAACCCTAGCCAGGAACGGAATCCCACCAGAAGCCCTATACCATACCATACGCCATAGCCTACTCCTGGCCCGTACGCTGACACTGACCCGTGAGTCAGCACGTAGCCTGACCCTCCCACGTTTCCGTACCCTCACCTGTGCCCTAAGCCTTGACGTTCCCTCACCCTAACCCTAGACAGGAACGGAAACCCACCAGCAGCCCTACACCTAACCCTACGCCGTAGCCTACTCCTGGCCCGTACACTGGCACTGACCCGTGCGTCAGCACGTAGCCTGACCCTCCCACGTTTCCATACCCTCACCTGGGCCCTAAGCCTTGCCGTTCCCTAACCCTAACCCTAGCCAGGAACGGAATCCCACCAGAAGCCCTATACCATACCATACGCCATAGCCTACTCCTGGCCCGTACGCTGACACTGACCCGTGAGTCAGCACGTAGCCTGACCCTCCCACGTTTCCGTACCCTCACCTGTGCCCTAAGCCTTGACGTTCCCTCACCCTAACCCTAGACAGGAACGGAAACCCACCAGCAGCCCTACACCTTACCCTACGCCGTAGCTTACTCCTGGCCCGTACGCTGGCACTGACCCGTGCGTCAGCACGTAGCCTGAACCTCACACGTTTCTGTAACCTCACCTGTGCCGTAAGCATTGCCGTTCCCTAACCCGAACCCTAGTCCGGAACGGAAACCCACCACCAGCCCTACAGCTTACCACCAAGCCATAGCCTATTCGTGGCCCGTACGCTGGCATTGACCCGTGTGTCAGCATGTAGCCTGAACCTCCCAAGTTTCCGTACCCTCACCTGTGCCCTAAGCCTTGCCGTTCCCTAACCCTAACCCTAGCCCGGAACGGAAACCCACCACCAGCCCTACACCTAACCCCCAAGCCGTAGCCTACTCCTGGCCGGTACGCTGGCACTGAACCGTGCATCGACACATAGCCTGACCCTCCCCGTTTCCGTACCCTCACCTGTGCCCTAAGTCTTGCCGTTCCCTAACCCTAACCCTAGCCATGAACCGAAACCCACCACCAGCCCTACACCTTACCCCCAAGCCGTAGGCTACTCCTGGACCTTACGCTGGCACTGACCCGTGCGTTAGCATGTAGCCTGCCCCTCCCACGTTTGCGGACCCTCACCTGTGCCCTAAGCCTTGCCATTCCCTAACTCTATCCCTAGCCAGGAACGGAAACCCACCACCAGCCCTAAACCTTTCCATACGCCGTAGTCTATTCCTGGCCCATACGCAGGCACTGACCCTTTCATCAGCACGAAGCCTGACCCTCCCACGTTTCCGTACCCTTACCTGTGCCCTAAGCCTTGCCGTTCCCGAACCCTAACCCTAGCCCGGAACGGAACCCCAACACCAGCCCTACACCTTACCCCCAAGCCGTAGCCTACTCCTGGTCCATACGCTGGCACTGACCTGTGCGTCAGCACGTAGCCTGAACCTCCCACATTACCGTACCCTCAACTGTGCCCTAAGCCTTGCCGTTCCCTAACCCTAACCCTAGTACGGAACGGAAACACACCACAAGCCCTACACCTAACCCCCAAGCCATAGCCTAATCCTGGCCCATACGCTGACACTGACCCGTGCGTCAGCACGTAGCCTGACCCTCCCAAGTTTCCGTAACCTCACCTGTGCCCTAAGCCTTACCGTTCCCTAACACTAACCCTAGCCCGGAATGGAAACCCAACATCAGCCCTACACCTAACCCCGAAGCCTTAGCCTACATCTGGCTGTTATGCTGGCACTGACACGTGCGTCAGCACGTAGCCTGACCCTCACACTTTTCCGTACCCTCACCTGTGCCCTAAGCCTTGCCGTTCCCTAACTCTAAACCTAGCCCAGAACAGAAACCCACCACCAGCCCTAAACTCTACCCTACGCCGTAGCCTATTCCTGGCCCGTACGCTGGCACTGACCCGTGCGTCTACACGTAGCCTGACCCTCCCACGTTTCCGTACCCTCACCTGTGCCCTAATCCTTGACGTTCCCTAACCCTAACCCTAGCCCGGAACAGAGACACACCACCAGCCCTATACCTTACAACCACGCCGTAGCCTGCTCCTGGCCCATATGCTGGCACTGACCCATGCGTCACCACGTAGCCTGACCCTCCCACGTTTCCGTAACCTCACCTGTGCCCTAAGCCTTGCCGTTCCCTAACATTAACCCTGGCCCGGAAGGGAAATCCACCACCAGCCCTACACCTTACCCTATGCCGTAGCCTACACCTGGCCCATTCGCGTGCACTGACCTGTGCTCCAGCACGTAGCCTGACCCTCCCATGTTACCGTACCCTCACCTCTGCCCTAAGCCTTGCCGTTCCCTAACCCTAACCCTAGCCCGGAACGGAAACACACCACCAGCCCTAAACCTTACCCACAAGCCGTAGCCTACTCCTGGCCCGTACGCTGGCACTGACCCGTGCGTCAGCACGTAGCCTGACCCTCGCACGTTTCTGTACCATCACCTGTGCCCTAAGCCTTGCCGTTCCCTCACCCTCACCCTAGCCAGGAACAGAAACCCACCAGCAGCCCTACACCTTACCCTACGCCGAAGCCTATTCCTGGCCCGTACGCTGGCACTGACAAGTGCGTCAGCACGTAACCAGACCCTCCCACGTTTCTGTACCCTCACCTGTGCCCTAAGCCTTGACGTTCGCTAACCCTAAAGCTAGCCCGGAACAGAAACCCACCAGCAGCCCTACACCTTACTACCACTCCGTAGCCTACTCCTGGCCCATATGCTGGCACTGACACGTGCGTCAGCACGTAGCCTGACCCTCCCACGTTTCCGTAACCTCACCTGTGCTCTAAGCCTTGCCGTTCCCTAACCCTAACCCTAGCCCGGAACGGAAACCCACCACCAGCCCTACACCTAACCACCAAGCCGTAGCCTACTCCTGGCCGGTACGCTGGCACTGACCCGTGCGTCATCACGTAGCCTGACCCTCCCACGTTTCCGTACCATCACCTGTGCCCTAAGCCTTGCCGTTCCATAACCCTAACCCTAGCCCTGAACGGAAACCCACTACCAGCCCTACACCTTACCCTATGCCGTAGCCTAATTCTGGCCTGTACGCTGACACTGACCCATGCATCAGCACGTAGCCTGACCCTCCCACGTTTCCGTACCCTCACCTGTGCCCTAAGCCTTGCCGTACCCTAACCCTAACCCTAGCCTGGAACGGAAACCCACCACCAGCCCTACACCTTACCCTATGCCATAGCCTACTCCTGGCGCGTATGCTGTCACTGACCCGTGCATCAGCACGTAGCCAGACCCTCCCACGTTTCCGTACTCTCACCTGTGCCCTAAGCCTTGACGTTCCCTAACGCTAACCCTAGCCCGGAACGGAAACCCACCACCAGCCCTACACATTTCCCTACGACGTAGACTACACCTGGCCCGTACGCTGGCACTGACCCGTGCATCAGCACGTAGCCTGAACCTCCAACTTTTCTGTACCCTCACCTGTTCCCTAAGCCTTGACGTTCTCTAACACTAACCCTAGCTCGGAACGGAAACCCACCACCAGCCCTACACCTTACCCTACGCCGTAGCCTACTCCTTGCCCTTACGCTGGCACTGACCCGTGCGTCAGCACGTAGCCTGACCCTCCCACGTTTCCGTACCCTCACCTGTGCCTTAAGCCTTGCCGTTCCCTATCCCTAACCGTAGCCCGGAATGAAAACCCACCACCAGCCCTACACCTTAGCCGCAAGCCGTAGCCTACTCCTGGCCCATATGCTAGCACTGACCCGTGCGTCAGCACGTAGCCTGACCCGCCCACGTTTCCGTACCCTCACCTGTGCCCTAAGCATTGATGTTCCCTAACCCTAACCCTAGCCCGGAACGGAAACCCACCACCAGCCCTAGACCTTACCGTACGCCGTAGCCTACTCCTGGCCTGTACACAGACACTGCCCATTTCATCAGCACGTAGCCTGACCCTCCCACGTTTCCGTACCCTCACCTGTGCCCTAAGCCTTGCCGTTCCCTAACCCTAACCCTAGCCCGGAACGGAAACACACCACCAGCCCTACACTTTAACCTACGCCGTAGCCTACTCCTGGCCCGAACGCTGGCACTGACCTATGCGTCAGCACGTAGCCTGAACCTCCCACGTTTCCATACCCTCACCTGTGCCCTAAGCCTTGCCATTCCCTAACCCTAACCATAGCTCCGAACGGAATCCCACCACCAGCCCTACACCTTAACATATGCCGTAGCCTACTCCTGCCCGGTACGCTGCCCCTGAGCCGTGCATAAGAACGTAGCCTGACCCTCCCACGTTTCCGTACCCTCAGCTGTGCCCTACGCCTTGCCATTCCCTAACCCTTTCCCTAGCCTGGAACGGAAACCCACCACCAGCCCTACAACTTACCCCCAAGCCGTAGCCTACTTCTGGCCTGTACGGTGGCACTGACCCTTGCGTCAGCATGTAGCCTGACCCTCCCACGTTTCCGTACCCTCACCTGTGCCCTAAGCCTTGCCGTTGCGTAACCCTAACCCGAGCCCGGAACGGAAACCCACCACCAGCCCTACACCTTACCCCCAAGCCGTAGCCTACTCCTGGCCCGTTCGGTGGCACTAACCCGAGCATCAGCAAGTAGCCTGAACCTCCCACGTTTCTGTACCCTCACCCGTGCCCTAAGCCTTGCCATTCCGTAACCCTAACCCTAGCCCGGAACGGATACCCACCACCAGCCCTACACCTTACCCCCAAGCCGTAGCCTACTCCTGGCCCATATGATGGCACTGACCCGTGCGTCAGCACGTAGCGTGACCCTCCCACGTTTCTGTACCCTCACCTGTGCCCTAAGCCTTGCCGTTCCCTAACACTAACCCTAGCCCGGAACGGAAACCCAACACCAGCCCTACACCTTACCCTATGCTGTAGCCTACACCTGGCCCGTATGCGGGCACTGACGCGTGCGTCAGCACGTAGCCTGACCCTCCCACGTTTCCGTACCCTCACCTGTGCCCTAAGCCTTGCCGTTCTCTAACCATAACACTAGCCCGAAACGGAAAGCCACCACCAGCCGTACACCATACCCTACACCGTAGCCTACTCCTGGCCCGTATGCTGGCACTGAACCGTGCGTCAGCATGTAGCCTGACCCTCTCACGTTTCCGTACCCTCACCTCTGCCCTAAGCCTTGACGTTCCCTAACCCTAACCCTAGCCCGGAACGCAAACCCACCACCAGCCCTACACCATTCCCTATGCCGTATCCTACTCCTGGCCCGTACGCTGGCACTGAACCGTGTGTCATCACGTAGCCTGACCCTCCCACTTTTCCGTACCCTCACCTGTGCCCTAAGCCTTGCCGTTCCCTTACCCTAGCCCTAGCCCGGAACGGAAAACCACCACCAGCTCTACACCATAGCCTATGCCGTAGCCTACACCTTGCCCGTACCCTGGCACTGACCCATGCGTCAGCACGTAGCCAGACCCTTCCACGTTTCTGTACCCTCACCTGTGCCCTAAGCCTTGCCATTCCCTAACCCTAACCATAGCCCGGAACGAAAACCCACCACCAGCCCTACACCTTTCCCTACACCGTAGCCTACTCCTGGCCCGTACGCTGGCACTGACCCGTGCGTCAGCACGTAGCCTGACCCTCCCACGTTTCCGTACCCTCATCTGTGCCCTAAGCCTTGCCGTTCCCTAACCCTAACCCTAAACCGGAACGGAATCCCACCACCATCCCTAATCCTTTCCCTACTGGGTAGCCTACTCCTCGCCTGTACGCTCGCACTGACCCGTGCGTCAGCATGGAGTTTGACCCTCCCACGTTTCCGTACCCTCACCTGGGCCCTAAGCCTTGCCATTCCCTAACACTAACCCTAGACCGGAACGGAAACCCACCACCAGCCGTACACCTTACCCTATGCCGTAGCCTACACCTGGCCCAAACGCGGGCACTGACCTGTGCTTCAGCACGTAGCTTGACCCTCCCACGTTTGCGGACCCACACCTGTGCCCTAAGCCTTGCCATTCCCTAACCCTAACACTAGCCCGGAACGGAAACCCACCACCAGCCCTACACCTTTCCCAACGCCGTAGCCTATTCCTGGCTCATATGCTGGCACTCACCGTTTTATCAGCACGTAGCCTGACCCTCCCACGTTTCCGTACCCTCACCTGTGCCCTAAGACTTGCCGTTCACTAACCCTAACCCTAGCCCTGAACGGAAACCCACCACCAGCCCTACACCTTACCCCGAAGCCGTAGCCTACTCCTGGCCGGTACGCTGGCACTGACACGTGCGTCAGCACGTAGCCTGACCCTCACACTTTTCCGTACCCTCACCTGTGCCCTAAGCCTTGCGGTTTCCTAACCCTAACCCTAGCCCGGAACAGAAACCCACCACCAGCCCTACACTCTACCCTACGCCATAGCCTATTCCTGGCCCGTACGCTGGCACTGAGCCGTTCGTCAGCACGTAGCCTGAACCTCCCACGTTTCCGTACCATCACCTGTGCCCTAAGCCTTGACGTTCCCTAACCCTAACCCTAGCCCGGAACAGAAACCCACCACCAGCCCTACACCTTACCACCACGCTGTAGCCTACTCCTGGCCCATATGCTGGCACTGACCCATGCGTCACCACGTAGCCTGACCCTCCCACGTTTCCGTAACCTCACCTGTGCCCTAAGTCTTGCCGTTCCCTAACACTAACCCTAGCCCGGAACGGAAACCCAACACCAGCCCTACACCTTACCCTATGCTGTAGCCTACACCTGGCCCGTATGCGGGCACTGACGCGTGCGTCAGCACGTAGCCTGACCCTCCCACGTTTCCGTACCCTCACCTGTGCCCTAAGCCTTGCCGTTCTCTAACCATAACACTAGCCCGAAACGGAAAGCCACCACCAGCCGTACACCATACCCTACACCGTAGCCTACTCCTGGCCCGTATGCTGGCACTGAACCGTGCGTCAGCATGTAGCCTGACCCTCTCACGTTTCCGTACCCTCACCTCTGCCCTAAGCCTTGACGTTCCCTAACCCTAACCCTAGCCCGGAACGCAAACCCACCACCAGCCCTACACCATTCCCTATGCCGTATCCTACTCCTGGCCCGTACGCTGGCACTGAACCGTGTGTCATCACGTAGCCTGACCCTCCCACTTTTCCGTACCCTCACCTGTGCCCTAAGCCTTGCCGTTCCCTTACCCTAGCCCTAGCCCGGAACGGAAAACCACCACCAGCTCTACACCATAGCCTATGCCGTAGCCTACACCTTGCCCGTACCCTGGCACTGACCCATGCGTCAGCACGTAGCCAGACCCTTCCACGTTTCTGTACCCTCACCTGTGCCCTAAGCCTTGCCGTTCCCTAACCCTAACCCTAGCCCGGAACGGAAACCCACCACCAGCCCTACACCTAACCCCCAAGCCGTAGCCTACTCCTGGCCGGTACGCTGGCACTGAACCGTGCATCGACACATAGCCTGACCCTCCCCGTTTCCGTACCCTCACCTGTGCCCTAAGTCTTGCCGTTCCCTAACCCTAACCCTAGCCATGAACCGAAACCCACCACCAGCCCTACACCTTACCCCCAAGCCGTAGGCTACTCCTGGACCTTACGCTGGCACTGACCCGTGCGTTAGCATGTAGCCTGCCCCTCCCACGTTTGCGGACCCTCACCTGTGCCCTAAGCCTTGCCATTCCCTAACTCTATCCCTAGCCAGGAACGGAAACCCACCACCAGCCCTAAACCTTTCCATACGCCGTAGTCTATTCCTGGCCCATACGCAGGCACTGACCCTTTCATCAGCACGAAGCCTGACCCTCCCACGTTTCCGTACCCTTACCTGTGCCCTAAGCCTTGCCGTTCCCGAACCCTAACCCTAGCCCGGAACGGAACCCCAACACCAGCCCTACACCTTACCCCCAAGCCGTAGCCTACTCCTGGTCCATACGCTGGCACTGACCTGTGCGTCAGCACGTAGCCTGAACCTCCCACATTACCGTACCCTCAACTGTGCCCTAAGCCTTGCCGTTCCCTAACCCTAACCCTAGTACGGAACGGAAACACACCACAAGCCCTACACCTAACCCCCAAGCCATAGCCTAATCCTGGCCCATACGCTGACACTGACCCGTGCGTCAGCACGTAGCCTGACCCTCCCAAGTTTCCGTAACCTCACCTGTGCCCTAAGCCTTACCGTTCCCTAACACTAACCCTAGCCCGGAATGGAAACCCAACATCAGCCCTACACCTAACCCCGAAGCCTTAGCCTACATCTGGCTGTTATGCTGGCACTGACACGTGCGTCAGCACGTAGCCTGACCCTCACACTTTTCCGTACCCTCACCTGTGCCCTAAGCCTTGCCGTTCCCTAACTCTAAACCTAGCCCAGAACAGAAACCCACCACCAGCCCTAAACTCTACCCTACGCCGTAGCCTATTCCTGGCCCGTACGCTGGCACTGACCCGTGCGTCTACACGTAGCCTGACCCTCCCACGTTTCCGTACCCTCACCTGTGCCCTAATCCTTGACGTTCCCTAACCCTAACCCTAGCCCGGAACAGAGACACACCACCAGCCCTATACCTTACAACCACGCCGTAGCCTGCTCCTGGCCCATATGCTGGCACTGACCCATGCGTCACCACGTAGCCTGACCCTCCCACGTTTCCGTAACCTCACCTGTGCCCTAAGCCTTGCCGTTCCCTAACATTAACCCTGGCCCGGAAGGGAAATCCACCACCAGCCCTACACCTTACCCTATGCCGTAGCCTACACCTGGCCCATTCGCGTGCACTGACCTGTGCTCCAGCACGTAGCCTGACCCTCCCATGTTACCGTACCCTCACCTCTGCCCTAAGCCTTGCCGTTCCCTAACCCTAACCCTAGCCCGGAACGGAAACACACCACCAGCCCTAAACCTTACCCACAAGCCGTAGCCTACTCCTGGCCCGTACGCTGGCACTGACCCGTGCGTCAGCACGTAGCCTGACCCTCGCACGTTTCTGTACCATCACCTGTGCCCTAAGCCTTGCCGTTCCCTCACCCTCACCCTAGCCAGGAACAGAAACCCACCAGCAGCCCTACACCTTACCCTACGCTGAAGCCTATTCCTGGCCCGTACGCTGGCACTGACAAGTGCGTCAGCACGTAACCAGACCCTCCCACGTTTCTGTACCCTCACCTGTGCCCTAAGCCTTGACGTTCGCTAACCCTAAAGCTAGCCCGGAACAGAAACCCACCAGCAGCCCTACACCTTACTACCACTCCGTAGCCTACTCCTGGCCCATATGCTGGCACTGACACGTGCGTCAGCACGTAGCCTGACCCTCCCACGTTTCCGTAACCTCACCTGTGCTCTAAGCCTTGCCGTTCCCTAACCCTAACCCTAGCCCGGAACGGAAACCCACCACCAGCCCTACACCTAACCACCAAGCCGTAGCCTACTCCTGGCCGGTACGCTGGCACTGACCCGTGCGTCATCACGTAGCCTGACCCTCCCACGTTTCCGTACCATCACCTGTGCCCTAAGCCTTGCCGTTCCATAACCCTAACCCTAGCCCTGAACGGAAACCCACTACCAGCCCTACACCTTACCCTATGCCGTAGCCTAATTCTGGCCTGTACGCTGACACTGACCCATGCATCAGCACGTAGCCTGACCCTCCCACGTTTCCGTACCCTCACCTGTGCCCTAAGCCTTGCCGTACCCTAACCCTAACCCTAGCCTGGAACGGAAACCCACCACCAGCCCTACACCTTACCCTATGCCATAGCCTACTCCTGGCGCGTATGCTGTCACTGACCCGTGCATCAGCACGTAGCCAGACCCTCCCACGTTTCCGTACTCTCACCTGTGCCCTAAGCCTTGACGTTCCCTAACGCTAACCCTAGCCCGGAACGGAAACCCACCACCAGCCCTACACATTTCCCTACGACGTAGACTACACCTGGCCCGTACGCTGGCACTGACCCGTGCATCAGCACGTAGCCTGAACCTCCAACTTTTCTGTACCCTCACCTGTTCCCTAAGCCTTGACGTTCTCTAACACTAACCCTAGCTCGGAACGGAAACCCACCACCAGCCCTACACCTTACCCTACGCCGTAGCCTACTCCTTGCCCTTACGCTGGCACTGACCCGTGCGTCAGCACGTAGCCTGACCCTCCCACGTTTCCGTACCCTCACCTGTGCCTTAAGCCTTGCCGTTCCCTATCCCTAACCGTAGCCCGGAATGAAAACCCACCACCAGCCCTACACCTTAGCCGCAAGCCGTAGCCTACTCCTGGCCCATATGCTAGCACTGACCCGTGCGTCAGCACGTAGCCTGACCCGCCCACGTTTCCGTACCCTCACCTGTGCCCTAAGCATTGATGTTCCCTAACCCTAACCCTAGCCCGGAACGGAAACCCACCACCAGCCCTAGACCTTACCGTACGCCGTAGCCTACTCCTGGCCTGTACACAGACACTGCCCATTTCATCAGCACGTAGCCTGACCCTCCCACGTTTCCGTACCCTCACCTGTGCCCTAAGCCTTGCCGTTCCCTAACCCTAACCCTAGCCCGGAACGGAAACACACCACCAGCCCTACACTTTAACCTACGCCGTAGCCTACTCCTGGCCCGAACGCTGGCACTGACCTATGCGTCAGCACGTAGCCTGAACCTCCCACGTTTCCATACCCTCACCTGTGCCCTAAGCCTTGCCATTCCCTAACCCTAACCATAGCTCCGAACGGAATCCCACCACCAGCCCTACACCTTAACATATGCCGTAGCCTACTCCTGCCCGGTACGCTGCCCCTGAGCCGTGCATAAGAACGTAGCCTGACCCTCCCACGTTTCCGTACCCTCAGCTGTGCCCTACGCCTTGCCATTCCCTAACCCTTTCCCTAGCCTGGAACGGAAACCCACCACCAGCCCTACAACTTACCCCCAAGCCGTAGCCTACTTCTGGCCTGTACGGTGGCACTGACCCTTGCGTCAGCATGTAGCCTGACCCTCCCACGTTTCCGTACCCTCACCTGTGCCCTAAGCCTTGCCGTTGCGTAACCCTAACCCGAGCCCGGAACGGAAACCCACCACCAGCCCTACACCTTACCCCCAAGCCGTAGCCTACTCCTGGCCCGTTCGGTGGCACTAACCCGAGCATCAGCAAGTAGCCTGAACCTCCCACGTTTCTGTACCCTCACCCGTGCCCTAAGCCTTGCCATTCCGTAACCCTAACCCTAGCCCGGAACGGATACCCACCACCAGCCCTACACCTTACCCCCAAGCCGTAGCCTACTCCTGGCCCATATGATGGCACTGACCCGTGCGTCAGCACGTAGCGTGACCCTCCCACGTTTCTGTACCCTCACCTGTGCCCTAAGCCTTGCCGTTCCCTAACACTAACCCTAGCCCGGAACGGAAACCCAACACCAGCCCTACACCTTACCCTATGCTGTAGCCTACACCTGGCCCGTATGCGGGCACTGACGCGTGCGTCAGCACGTAGCCTGACCCTCCCACGTTTCCGTACCCTCACCTGTGCCCTAAGCCTTGCCGTTCTCTAACCATAACACTAGCCCGAAACGGAAAGCCACCACCAGCCGTACACCATACCCTACACCGTAGCCTACTCCTGGCCCGTATGCTGGCACTGAACCGTGCGTCAGCATGTAGCCTGACCCTCTCACGTTTCCGTACCCTCACCTCTGCCCTAAGCCTTGACGTTCCCTAACCCTAACCCTAGCCCGGAACGCAAACCCACCACCAGCCCTACACCATTCCCTATGCCGTATCCTACTCCTGGCCCGTACGCTGGCACTGAACCGTGTGTCATCACGTAGCCTGACCCTCCCACTTTTCCGTACCCTCACCTGTGCCCTAAGCCTTGCCGTTCCCTTACCCTAGCCCTAGCCCGGAACGGAAAACCACCACCAGCTCTACACCATAGCCTATGCCGTAGCCTACACCTTGCCCGTACCCTGGCACTGACCCATGCGTCAGCACGTAGCCAGACCCTTCCACGTTTCTGTACCCTCACCTGTGCCCTAAGCCTTGCCATTCCCTAACCCTAACCATAGCCCGGAACGAAAACCCACCACCAGCCCTACACCTTTCCCTACACCGTAGCCTACTCCTGGCCCGTACGCTGGCACTGACCCGTGCGTCAGCACGTAGCCTGACCCTCCCACGTTTCCGTACCCTCATCTGTGCCCTAAGCCTTGCCGTTCCCTAACCCTAACCCTAAACCGGAACGGAATCCCACCACCATCCCTAATCCTTTCCCTACTGGGTAGCCTACTCCTCGCCTGTACGCTCGCACTGACCCGTGCGTCAGCATGGAGTTTGACCCTCCCACGTTTCCGTACCCTCACCTGGGCCCTAAGCCTTGCCATTCCCTAACACTAACCCTAGACCGGAACGGAAACCCACCACCAGCCGTACACCTTACCCTATGCCGTAGCCTACACCTGGCCCAAACGCGGGCACTGACCTGTGCTTCAGCACGTAGCTTGACCCTCCCACGTTTGCGGACCCACACCTGTGCCCTAAGCCTTGCCATTCCCTAACCCTAACACTAGCCCGGAACGGAAACCCACCACCAGCCCTACACCTTTCCCAACGCCGTAGCCTATTCCTGGCTCATATGCTGGCACTCACCGTTTTATCAGCACGTAGCCTGACCCTCCCACGTTTCCGTACCCTCACCTGTGCCCTAAGACTTGCCGTTCACTAACCCTAACCCTAGCCCTGAACGGAAACCCACCACCAGCCCTACACCTTACCCCGAAGCCGTAGCCTACTCCTGGCCGGTACGCTGGCACTGACACGTGCGTCAGCACGTAGCCTGACCCTCACACTTTTCCGTACCCTCACCTGTGCCCTAAGCCTTGCGGTTTCCTAACCCTAACCCTAGCCCGGAACAGAAACCCACCACCAGCCCTACACTCTACCCTACGCCATAGCCTATTCCTGGCCCGTACGCTGGCACTGAGCCGTTCGTCAGCACGTAGCCTGAACCTCCCACGTTTCCGTACCATCACCTGTGCCCTAAGCCTTGACGTTCCCTAACCCTAACCCTAGCCCGGAACAGAAACCCACCACCAGCCCTACACCTTACCACCACGCTGTAGCCTACTCCTGGCCCATATGCTGGCACTGACCCATGCGTCACCACGTAGCCTGACCCTCCCACGTTTCCGTAACCTCACCTGTGCCCTAAGTCTTGCCGTTCCCTAACATTAACCCTAGCCCGGAACGGAAACCCACCACCAGCCCTAAACCTTACCCTATGCCGTAGCCTACACCTGGCCCGTTCGCGGGCACTGACCTGTGCTCCAGCACGTAGCCTGTCCCTCCCATGTTACCGTACCCTCACCTCTGCCCTAAGCCTTGCCGTTCCCTAACCCTAACCCTAGCCCGGAACGGAAACACACCACCAGCCCTAAAACTTACCCACAAGCCGTAGCCTACTCCTGGCCCGTACGCTGGCACTGACACGTGCGTCAGCACGTAGCCTGACCCTCCCACGTTTCCGTACCATCACCTGTGCCCTAAGCCTTGCCGTTCCCTCACCCTCACCCATGCCAAAAACAGAAACCCACCAGCAGCCCTACACCTTACCACCAGGCCGTAGCCTACTCCTGGCCCATATGCTGGCACTGACACGTGCGTCAGCACGTAGCCTGACCCTCCCACGTTTCCGTAACCTCACATGTGCCCTAAGCCTTGCCATTCCCTAACCCTAACCCTAGCTTGGAACGGAAACCCACCACCAGCCCTACACCTTACTCTATGCCGTAGCCTAGTCCTGGCCCGTACGCTGGCACTGACCCGTGCGTCATCACGTAGCCTGACCCTCCCAAGTTTCCGTACCCTCACCTGTGCCCTAAGCTTTGCCGTTCCCTAACTCTAACTCTAGCCCGGAACAGAAACCCACCACCAGCCCTACAACTTACCCCCAAGCCGTAGCCTACTCCTGGTCCATACGCTGGCACAGACCCGTGCGACAGAAGGTATCCTGACCCTGCCACGTTGCTGTACCCTCACATGTGCCCTAAACCTTGCCGTTCCCTAACCCTAACCCTAGCCCGGAACGGAAACCCACCACAAGCCCTACACCTTACCCCCAAGCCGTAGCCTACTCGTGCTCCATACGCTGGCACTGACCTGTGTGTCAGCACGTAGCCTGACCTTCCCACATTACCGAAACGTCACCTGTGCCCTAAGCCTTGCCGTTCCCTAACCCTAACCCTTCTATGGGACGGAAACACACCACAAGCCCTACACCTAACCCCCAAGCCATAGCATACTCCTGGCCCGTACGCTGGCACTGAACCGTGCGTCAGCACGAAGCCTGACCCTCCCAGGTTTCCGTACCCTCACCTATGCCCTAAGGCTTCCTGTTCCCTAACACTAACCCTAGCCCGGAACGGAAACCCACCACCAGCCCTACACCTAACCCCCAAGCCGTAGCCTACCCATGGCCGGTTCGCTGGCACTGACCCGTGCGTCAGCACGTAGCCTGACCCTCCCACGTTTCCGTACCCTCACCTGGGCCCTAAGCCTTGCCTTTCCCTAACCCTAACCCTAGCCCGGAACGGAAACCCACTACCAGCCCTACACCTTACCCTACGCCGTAGCCTACTCCTGGACCATACGCTGACACTGACCCATGCGTCAGCATGTAGCCTGACCCTCCCACGTTTCCGTAACCTCACCTGTGCCCTAAGCCTTGCCGTTCCCTCACCCTAACCCTAGCCCGGAACGGAAACCCACCACCAGCACTACACCTTTCCCTACGCCGTAACCTATTCCTGGCCCGTACGCAGGCACTGACCCTTTCATCAGCACGTAGCCAGACCCTCCCACGTTTCCGTACCCTCATCTGTGCCCTAAGCCTTGCCGTTCCGTAACCCTAACCCTAGCCCAGAATGGAAACCCACCACCAGCCCTACACCCTACCCCCAAAATGTAGCCTACTCCTGGTCCATACGCTGGCACTGACCCGTGCGTCAGAACGTATCCTGACCCTGCCACGTTGCCGTACACTCACCTGTGCCCTAAACCTTGCCGTTCCCTAACCCTAACCCTAGCCCGGAACGGAAACCCACCAGCAGCCCTACACTTTACCCTACATCGTAGCCTACTCCTGGCCCGTACGCTGGCACTGACCCTTGTGTCAGCACGTAGCGTGACCCTCCCACGTTTCCGTACCCTCTCCTGAGCACTAAGCCTTGCCGTTCCGTAACGCTAACCCTAGCCCTGAACGGAAACCCACCACCAGCCCTACACCTTAACCCCAAACCGTAGCCTACTCCTGGCCCTTACTCTGGCACTGACACGTGCGTCAGCAAGTAGCCTGACCCTCCCACGTTTCCGTACCCTCAACTGTGCCCTAAGCCTGGCCATTCCCTAACCCTAACCCTAGCCCGGAACGGAAACCCACCACCAGCCCTACACCTTAACCTACGCCGTAGCCTACACCTGGGCTGTACGGTGGCACTGACCCTTGCGTCAGCATGTAGCCTGAACTTCCCACGTTTCCGTACCCTCACCTGTGCCCTAAGCCTTGCAGTTCCCTAACCCTAACCCTAGAACCGAACGGAAACCCACCACCAGCCCTACACCTAACGCCCAAGCCAGAGCCTACTCCTGGCCCGTACCCTGGCACTGACCCGTGCGTCCGCACGTAGCCTGACCCTCCCACGTTTCCGTACCCTCACCTGTGCCATAAGCCTTGCCGTTCCCTAACCCTAACCCTAGCCTGGAATGGAAACCCACCACCAGCCCTACACTCTGCCCTACGCCGTAGCCTATTCCTGGCCCGTATGCTGGCACTGACACGTGCGTCAGCACATAGCCTGACTCTCCCACATTTCCGTACCCTCACCTGTGCCCTAAGCCTTGCCGTTCCCTAACCCTAACCCTAGCCTGGAATGGAAACCCACCACCAGCCCTACACTCTGCCCTACGCCGTAGCCTATTCCTGGCCCGTATGCTGGCACTGACCCGTGCTTCAGCACGTAGCCTGAACGTCCCATGTTACCGTACCCTCACCTGTGCCCTAAGCCTTGCCGTTCCCTAACTCTATCCCTAGCCCGGAAAGGAAACCCACCACCATACCTAAACCTAACCCACAAGCCGTAGCCTACTCCTGGCCGGTACGCTGGCACTGACCCGTGCGTCAGCACGTAGCCTGACCCTCCCACGTTTCCGTACCCTCACCTGTGCCCTAAGCCTGGCCGTTCCCTAACCCTAACCCTAGCCCGGAACGGAAACCCACCACCAGCCCTACACCATACTCTACACCGTAGCCTACTCCTGGCCCGTACGCTGGCACAGACCCATGTGTCGGCACGTAGCCTGACCCTCCCACGTTAACATACCCTCACCTGTGCCCTAAGCCTTGTCGTTCCCTATCCCTAACCCTAGCCCTGAACTAAAACCCACAACCAGCCGTACACCCTACCCTATGCCGTACCCTACTCCTTGCCCGTACGCTGGCACTGACACGTGCGTCAGCACGTAGCCTGACCCTCCCACGTTTCCGTACGCTCACCTGTGCCCTAAGCCTTGCCGTTCCCTAACCCTAACCCTAGCCCGGAACGGAAACCCACCACCAGCCCTACACCTTACCCCAAGCCGTAGCCTAATCCTGTTCCGTACGCTGGCACTGACTCGTGCGTCAGCACATAGCCTCACCCTCCCACGTTTCCGTACCCTCACCTGTGCCCTAAGCCTTGCCGTTCCCTCACCCTAACCCTAGCCCGGAACGGAAAACCACCACCAGCCCTACACCATACACTACGCCGTAGCATAATGCTGGCCCGTACGCTGGCACTGACCCGTGAATCAGCACGTAGCCTGACCCTCCCTCGTTTCCGTACCCTCACCTGTGCCCTAAGCCTTGCAGTTCCCTCACCCTAACCCTAGCCCGGAACGGAAACCCACCCCCAGCCCTACACCTTACCCTACGCCGTAGCCTACTCCTGGCCCGTACGCTGGCACTGACCTGTGCATCAGCACGTAGCCTGACCTTCCCACGTTTCCGTACCCTCAACTGTGCCCTAAGCCTTGCTGTTCCCTAACCCTAACCCTAGCCCTGAACGGAAACCCACCTGCAGCCCTACACATAACCCTACGCCGTAGCCTACTCCTGGCCCGTACGCTGGCACTGACCCGTGCATCAGCATGTAGCCTGACCCTCCCACGTTTCCGTACCCTCACCTGTGCCCTAAGCCAGGCCGTTCCCTAACTCTAACCCTAGCCCAGAACTGAAACCCACCACCAGCCCTACACCTTACCCTACGCCGTATCCTACTCCTGGCCCGTACGCTGGCACTGACCCTTGCGTCAGCACGTATCCTGAACCTCCCACGTTTCCGTACCCTCACCTGTGCCCTAAGCCTTGCCGTTCCCTAACCCTAACCCTAGCCCAGAACCGAAAACAACCACCAGCCCTAAACTTTTCCCTATGCCGTAGCCTACTCCTGGCCCATACGCTGGCAATGACCCGTGCGTCAGCACGTAGTCTAACCCACCCACGTTTCCGTACCCTCACCTGTGCCCTAAGCCTTGCCGATCCCTACGCCTAAACCTAGTACAGAACGGAAACCCACCACCAGCCCTATACCTTACCCTATGCCGTAGCTTACTCCTGGCCCGTACGCTGGCACTGACGCGTGCGTCAGCACGTAGCCTGACCCTCCCACGTTTCCATACCGTCACCTGTGCCCTAAGCCTTGCCATTCCCTAACCCTAACCCTAGCCCGGAACAGAAACCCACCACCAGCCCTACAACTTACCCACAAGCCGTAGCCTACTCCTGGCCCGTACGCTGGCACTGACCCATGCGTCAGCACGTAGCCTGACACTCCCACGTTTCTGTACCCTCACCTGTGCCCTAAGCCTTGCGGTTCCCTAACCCTAACCCTAGCCCCGAACGGAAACCCACCACCAGCCCTACACCTTACCCCCAAGCCGTAACCTACTCCTGGTCCGTATGCTGGCCCTGAACCATGCGTCAGCACGTAGCCTCACCCTCCACCCTTTCCGTACCCTCACCTGTGCCCTAAGCCTTGCCGTTCCCTATCCCGAACCCTAGTCCGTAACGGAAACACACCACCAGCCCTACAGCTTACCCCAAAGCCATAGCCTACTCCTGGGCGGTACGCTGGCACTGACCCGTGCGTCAGCATGTAGCCTGACTGTCCCACGTTTCCGTACCCTCACCTGTGCCCTAAGCCTTGCCATTCCCTAACCCTATACCTAGTACAGAATGGAAACACACCAACAGCCTTACACCTAACCCCCAAGCCATAGCCTACTCCTGGCCCGTACGCTGGCACTGACCCGTGAATCAGCACGTAGCCTGACCCTCCCACGTTTCCGTTCCCTCACCTGTGCCCTGAGACTTGCAGTTCCCTCACACTAACCCTAGCATGGAACGGAAACCCACCACCAGCCATACACCTTACTCTACGCCGTAGCCTACTCCTGGCCCGTGACTGGCACTGACCTGTGCGTCAGCACGTACCCTAACCTTTCCACATTTCCGTACCCTCACCTGTGCCCTAAGCCTTGCCGTTCCCTAACCCTAAACCTAGTAAGGAAGGGAAACCCACCACCAGCCCTACACCTAAACTTCCCAAGCCATAGCCTACTCCTGGCCCGTACCCTGGCACTGACCCGTGTGTCAGCACGTAGCCTGACCCTCCCACGTTTCCTACCCTAACCTGTGCCCTAAGCCTTGCCGTTCCCTAACACTAACCCTAGCCCGGAACGGAAACACACCACCAGCCCTACAACTAACCCCCAAGCCGTAGCCTTCTCCTGGCCGGTACGCGGGCACTGACCCGTGCGTCAGCACGTAGCCTGACCCTCCCACGTTTCCGAACCCTCACCTGTGCCCTAAGCCTTGCCGTTCCCTAACCCTAACCCTACCCCGGAACGGAAACCCACCACCAGCCCTAAACTTTACCGTATGCCATAGCCTACTCCTGGTCCGTACGCTGGCACTGACCCGTGTGTCAGCACGTAGCCTGACCCTCCCACGTTTCTGTACCCTCACCTGTGCCCTAAGCCATGCCGTTCCCTAACCCTAACCCTAGCCCGGAACAGAAACCCATCTCCAGCCCTACAACTTACACACAAGCTGTAGCCTACTCCTGGTGCATACGCTGGCACTGACCCGTGCGTCAGCACGTAGCCTGACCCTCCCCAGTTTCCGTACCCTCACGTGTGCCCTAAGCCTTGCCGTTCCGTATCCCTAACCCTAGCCTGGAAGGGAAACCCACCACCAGCCCTACACCTTACTCTATGCCGTAGACTACACCTGGCCCGTACGCGGGCACTGACCTGTGCTTCAGCACGTAGCCTGACCCTTCCATGTTACTGTACCCTCACCTGTGCCCTAAGCCTGGCCGTTCCCTAACCCTAACCCGAGCCCTGCACGGAATCCCACCACCAGCCCTACACCTTATCGTATGCCGTAGCCTAGTCCTGGCCCGTACGCTGGCACTGACCCGTGCGTCATCACGTAGCCTGACCCTCCCAAGTTTCCGTACCCTCACCTGTGCCCTAAGCTTTGCCGTTCCCTAACTCTAACTCTAGCCCGGAACGGAAACCCACCACCAGCCCTACAACTTACCCCCAAGCCGTAGCCTACTCCTGGTCCATACGCTGGCACTGACCCGTGTGTCAGAACGTATCCTGACCCTGCCACGTTGCCGTACCCTCACATGTGCCCTAAACCTTGCCGTTCCCTAACCCTAACCCTAGCCCGGAACGGAAACCCACCACAAGCCCTACACCTTACCCCCAAGCCGTAGCCTACTCGTGCTCCATACGCTGGCACTGACCTGTGCGTCAGCACGTAGCCTGACCTTCCCACATTACCGAAACGTCACCTGTGCCCTAAGCCTTGCCGTTCCCTAACCCTAACCCTTGTATGGGACGGAAACACACCACAAGCCCTACACCTAACCCCCAAGCCATAGCATACTCCTGGCCCGTACGCTGGCACTGAACCGTGCGTCAGCACGAAGCCTGACCCTCCCAGGTTTCCGTACCCTCACCTATGCCCTAAGGCTTCCTGTTCCCTAACACTAACTCTAGCCCGGAACGGAAACCCACCACCAGCCCTACACCTAACCCCCAAGCCGTAGCCTACCCATGGCCGGTTCGCTGGCACTGACCCGTGCGTCAGCACGTAGCCTGACCCTCCCACGTTTCCGTACCCTCACCTGGGCCCTAAGCCTTGCCTTTCCCTAACCCTAACCCTAGCCCGGAACGGAAACCCACCACCAGCCCTACACCTTACCCTACGCCGTAGCCTACTCCTGGACCATACGCTGACACTGACCCATGCGTCAGCATGTAGCCTGACCCTCCCACGTTTCCGTACCCTCACCTGTGCCCTAAGCCTTGCCGTTCCCTAACCCTAACCCTAGCCCGGAACGGAAACCCACCACCAGCCCTACACCTTTCCCTACGCCGTAACCTATTCCTGGCCCGTACGCAGGCACTGACCCATTCATCAGCACGTAGCCAGACCCTCCCACGTTTCCGTACCCTCATCTGTGCCCTAAGCCTTGCCGTTCCGTAACCCTAACCCTAGCCCAGAACGGAAACCCACCACCAGCCCTACACCTTACCCCCAAAATGTAGCCTACTCCTGGTCCATACGCTGGCACTGACCCGTGCGTCAGAACGTATCCTGACCCTGCCACGTTGCCGTACACTCACCTGTGCCCTAAACCTTGCCGTTCCCTAACCCTAACTCTAGCCCGGAACGGAAACCCACCAGCAGCCCTACACTTTACCCTACACCGTAGCCTACTCCTGGCCCGTACGCTGGCACTGACCCGTGTGTCAGCACGTAGCGTGACCCTCCCACGTTTCCGTACCCTCTCCTGAGCACTAAGCCTTGCCGTTCCGTAACGCTAACCCTAGCCCTGAACGGAAACCCACCACCAGCCCTACAACTTAACCCCAAGCCGTAGCCTACTCCTGGCCCTTACTCTGGCACTGACACGTGCGTCAGCAAGTAGCCTGACCCTCCCACGTTTCCGTACCCTCAACTGTGCCCTAAGCCTGGCTATTCCCTAACCCTAACCCTAGCCCGGAACGGAAACCCACCACCAGCCCTACACCTTAACCTACGCCGTAGCCTACACCTGGGCTGCACGGTGGCACTGACCCTTGCGTCAGCATGTAGCCTGAACTTCCCACGTTTCCGTACCCTCACCTGTGCCCTAAGCCTTGCAGTTCCCTAACCCTAACCCTAGAACCGAACGGAAACCCACCACCAGCCCTACACCTAACGCCCAAGCCATAGCCTACTCCTGGCCCGTACCCTGGCACTGACCCGTGCGTCCGCACGTAGCCTGACCCTCCCACGTTTCCGTACCCTCACCTGTGCCATAAGCCTTGCCGTTCCCTAACCCTAACCCTAGCCTGGAATGGAAACCCACCACCAGCCCTACACTCTGCCCTACGCCATAGCCTATTCCTGGCCCGTATGCTGGCACTGACACGTGCGTCAGCACGTAGCCTGACTCTCCCACATTTCCGTACCCTCACCTGTGCCCTAAGCCTTGCCGTTCCCTAACCCTAACCCTAGCCTGGAATGGAAACCCACCACCAGCCCTACACTCTGCCCTACGCCGTAGCCTATTCCTGGCCCGTATGCTGGCACTGACCCGTGCTTCAGCACGTAGCCTGAACCTCCCATGTTACCGTACCCTCACCTGTGCCCTAAGCCTTGCCGTTCCCTAACTCTATCCCTAGCCCGGAAAGGAAACCCACCACCATACCTAAACCTAACCCACAAGCCGTAGCCTACTCCTGGCCCGTACGCTGGCACTGACCCGTGCGTCAGCACGTAGCCTGACCCTCCCACGTTTCCGTACCCTCACCTGTGCCCTAAGCCTGGCCGTTCCCTAACCCTAACCCTAGCCCGGAACGGAAACCCACCACCAGCCCTACACCATACTCTACACCGTAGCCTACTCCTGGCCCGTACGCTGGCACAGACCCATGTGTCGGCACGTAGCCTGACCCTCCCACGTTAACGTACCCTCACCTGTGCCCTAAGCCTTGTCGTTCCCTATCCCTAACCCTAGCCCTGAACTAAAACCCACAACCAGCCGTACACCCTACCCTATGCCGTACTCTACTCCTTGCCCGTACGCTGGCACTGACACGTGCGTCAGCACGTAGCCTGACCCTCCCACGTTTCCGTACGCTCACCTGTGCCCTAAGCCTTGCCGTTCCCTAACCCTAACCCTAGCCCGGAACGGAAACCCACCACCAGCCCTACACCTTACCCCAAGCCGTAGCCTAATCCTGTTCCGTACGCTGGCACTGACTCGTGCGTCAGCACATAGCCTCACCCTCCCACGTTTCCGTACCCTCACCTGTGCGCTAAGCCTTGCCGTTCCCTCACCCTAACCCTAGCCCGGAACGGAAAACCACCACCAGCCCTACACCATACACTACGCCGTAGCATAATGCTGGCCCGTACGCTGGCACTGACCCGTGAATCAGCACGTAGCCTGACCCTCCCTCGTTTCCGTACCCTCACCTGTGCCCTAAGCCTTGCAGTTCCCTCACCCTAACCCTAGCCCAGAACGGAAACCCACCCCCAGCCCTACACCTTACCCTACGCCGTAGCCTACTCCTGGCCCGTACGCTGGCACTGACCTGTGCATCAGCACGTAGCCTGACCTTCCCACGTTTCCGTACCCTCAACTGTGCCCTAAGCCTTGCTGTTCCCTAACCCTAACCCTAGCCCTGAACGGAAACCCACCTGCAGCCCTACACATAACCCTACGCCGTAGCCTACTCCTGGCCCGTACGCTGGCACTGACCCGTGCATCAGCACGTAGCCTGACCCTCCCACGTTTTCGTACCCTCACCTGTGCCCTAAGCCAGGCCGTTCCCTAACTCTAACCCTAGCCCAGAACTGAAACCCACCACCAGCCCTACACCTTACCCTACGCCGTATCCTACTCCTGGCCCGTACGCTGGCACTGACCCTTGCGTCAGCACGTATCCTGAACCTCCCACGTTTCCGTACCCTCACCTGTGCCCTAAGCCTTGCCGTTCCCTAACCCTAACCCTAGCCCGGAACCGAAAACAACCACCAGCCCTAAACTTTTCCCTATGCCGTAGCCTACTCCTGGCCCGTACGCTGGCAATGACCCGTGCGTCAGCACGTAGTCTAACCCACCCACGTTTCCGTACCCTCACCTGTGCCCTAAGCCTTGCCGATCCCTACGCCTAAACCTAGCACAGAACGGAAACCCACCACCAGCCCTATACCTTACCCTACGCCGTAGCTTACTCCTGGCCCGTACGCTGGCACTGACGCGTGCGTCAGCACGTAGCCTGACCCTCCCACGTTTCCATACCGTCACCTGTGCCCTAAGCCTTGCCATTCCCTAACCCTAACCCTAGCCCGGAACAGAAACCCACCACCAGCCCTACAACTTACCCACAAGCCGTAGCCTACTCCTGGCCCGTACGCTGGCACTGACCCATGCGTCAGCACGTAGCCTGACACTCCCACGTTTCTGTACCCTCACCTGTGCCCTAAGCCTTGCGGTTCCCTAACCCTAACCCTAGCCCCGAACGGAAACCCACCACCAGCCCTACACCTTACCCCCAAGCCGTAACCTACTCCTGGTCCGTATGCTGGCCCTGAACCATGCGTCAGCACATAGCCTCACCCTCCACCCTTTCCATACCCTCACCTGTGCCCTAAGCCTTGCCGTTCCCTATCCCGAACCCTAGTCCGTAACGGAAACACACCACCAGCCCTACAGCTTACCCCAAAGCCATAGCCTACTCCTGGGCGGTACGCTGGCACTGACCCGTGCGTCAGCATGTAGCCTGACTGTCCCACGTTTCCGTACCCTCACCTGTGCCCTAAGCCTTGCCATTCCCTAACCCTATACCTAGAACAGAATGGAAACACACCAACAGCCTTACACCTAACCCCCAAGCCATAGCCTACTCCTGGCCCGTACGCTGGCACTGACCCGTGAATCAGCACGTAGCCTGACCCTCCCACGTTTCCTACCCTCACCTGTGCCCTAAGCCTTGCCGTTCCCTAACACTAACCCTAGCCCGGAACGGAAACCCACCACCAGCCATACACCTTACTCTACGCCGTAGCCTACTCCTGGCCCGTGACTGGCACTGACCTGTGCGTCAGCACGTACCCTAACCTTTCCACATTTCCGTACCCTCACCTGTGCCCTAAGCCTTGCCGTTCCCTAACCCTAAACCTAGTAAGGAAGGGAAACCCACCACCAGCCCTACACCTAAACTTCCCAAGCCATAGCCTACTCCTGGCCCGTACCCTGGCACTGACCCGTGTGTCAGCACGTAGCCTGACCCTCCCACGTTTCCTACCCTCACCTGTGCCCTAAGCCTTGCCGTTCCCTAACACTAACCCTAGCCCGGAACGGAAACACACCACCAGCCCTACAACTAACCCCCAAGCCGTAGCCTTCTCCTGGCCGGTACGCGGGCACTGACCCGTGCGTCAGCACGTAGCCTGACCCTCCCACGTTTCCGAACCCTCACCTGTGCCCTAAGCCTTGCCGTTCCCTAACCCTAACCCTACCCCGGAACGGAAACCCACCACCAGCCCTAAACTTTACCGTATGCCATAGCCTACTCCTGGTCCGTACGCTGGCACTGACCCGTGTGTCAGCACGTAGCCTGACCCTCCCACGTTTCTGTACCCTCACCTGTGCCCTAAGCCATGCCGTTCCCTAACCCTAACCCTAGCCCGGAACAGAAACCCATCTCCAGCCCTACAACTTACACACAAGCTGTAGCCTACTCCTGGTGCATACGCTGGCACTGACCCGTGCGTCAGCACGTAGCCTGACCCTCCCCAGTTTCCGTACCCTCACGTGTGCCCTAAGCCTTGCCGTTCCGTATCCCTAACCCTAGCCCGGAACGGAAACCCACCACCAGCCCTACACCTTACCCCCAAGCTGAAGCATAATCCTGGCCCGTACGCTGGCAATGACCCATGCGTCAGCATGTAGCCTGACCCTCCCACGTTTCCGTACCCTCACCTGTGCCCTAAGCCTTGCCGTTCCCTAACCCTAATCCCAGTCCAGAACAGAAACCCACCACCAGCCCTACACCTTAACCTACGCCGTAGCCTACTCCTGGCCCGTACGCTGGCACTGACCCGTGAATCAGCACGTAGCCTTACCCACCCACGTTTCCGTTCCCTCACCTGTGCCTTAAGCCTTGCAGTTCACTCAACCTAACCTTAGCCCGAAGAGAAACCCACCACCAGCCTTAAGCCTTACCCTATGCCGTAGCCTGCTCCTGGCCCGTACGCTGGCACTGACCTGTGCGTCAGCACGTAGCCTGACCTTCCCACATTTCTGTACTCTCACCTGTGCCCTAAGCCTTGCCATTCCCTAACACTAACCCTAGCCCGGAACCGAAACCCATCACCATCCCTAAAACTTACCCACAAGCTGTAGCCTACTCGTGGCCCGTACGCTGGCACTGACTCATGCGTCAGCACATAGCCTGACCCTCCCACGTTTACGTACCTTCACGTGGGCCCTAAGTCTTGCGGTTCCATAACCCTAACCCTAGACCGGAACGGAAACCCACCATCAGCCCTACATCTTACCCCAAGCCGTAGCCTACTCCTGATCCGTACGCTGGCACTGACCCGTGCGTCAGCACGTAGCCTAACCCTCCCACGTTTCCGTACCCTCACCTGTGCCCTAAGCCTTGCAGTTCCCTAACCCTAACCCAAGCCCGGAACGGAAAACCACCACTAGCCCTACACCTTACCCTACGCCATAGCCTAATCCTGGCCCGTATGCTGGAACTGACCCGTGAATCAGCACGTAGCCTGACCCTCCCACGTTTCCGTACCCTCACCTGTGCCCTAAGCCTTGCAGTTCCCTCACCCTAACCCTAGCCCGGAAAGGAAACCCCCCACCAGCCCTACACCTTACCCTTCGCCGTAGCCTACTCCTGGCCCGTTACTGTCACTGACCTGTGCATCAGCACGTAGCCTGACCTTTCCACATTTCCGTACCCTCACCTGTGCCCTAAGCCTTTCCGTTCCCTAACGCTAAACCTAGTACGGAATGGAAACCCACCACCATCCCTACACCTTATCCCCAGCCGTAGCCTACTTCGGCCCCGTACCCTGGCACTGACACGTGCGTCAGCACGTAGCCTAACCATCCCACTTTTCCGTACCCTCACCTGTGCCCTAAGCCTTGCCGTTCCCTCACCCTAACGCTAACCCTGAAAGGAAACCCACCACCAGCCCTACAACTTACCCTACGCCGTATCCTACTCCTGGCCCGTACGCTGTCACTGACCCGTGCGTCAGCACGTAGCTTGACCCTCACACGTTTCCGTACCCTCACCTGTGCCCTAAGCCTTGCCGTTCCGTAACTCAAACCCTAGCCCGGAACGGAAACCCACCACCAGCCCTACAACTTACCCCCAAGCTGAAGCCTACTCCTGGCCCGAATGCTGGCACTGACCCGTGCGTCAGCACGTAGCCAGACACTCCCACGTTTCTGTACCCTCACCTGTGCCCTGAGCCTTGCCGTACCCTAACCCTAAACCTAGCCGGGAACGGAAACCAACCACCAGCCCTACACCTTACCCTATGCTGAAGCCTACTCCTGACCCGTATGATGGCACTGACCCGTGAGTCAGCACGTAGCCTGACCATCCCACGTTTCCGTACCCTCACCTGGGCCCTAAGCCTTGCGGTTCCCTAACCCTAATCCTAGCCCTGAACGGAAACCCACCACCAGCCCTACACCTTACCCTACACCGTAGCCTACTCCTGGCCCGTACGCTGGCACTGACCCGTTAGTCAGCACATAGCCTGACCATCCCACGTTTCCATACCCTCACCTGTGCCCTAAGCCTAGCCGTTCCCTCACCCTAACCCAAGCCAGGAACGGAAACCCACCACCAGCCCTACACCTTACCCTACGCCGTAGCCTACTCCTGGCCCGTACGCTGGCACTGACCCGTGTGTCAACACGTACCCTGACCCTCAAACGTTTCCGTACCCTCACCTGTGCCCTAAGCCTTGCCGTTCCCTAACCCTATCCCTAGCCCGGAACGGAAACCCACCACCAGCCCTACACCTTACCCTACGCTATAGCCTACTCCTGGCCCATACGCTGGAACTGACCCGTGCGTCAGCACGTAGCCTGACCCTCCAACGTTTCTGTACCCTCACGTGTGCCCTAAGCCTTTCCGTTCCCTAACCCTAACCCTAGCCCGGAATGGAAAACCACCACCAGCCATAAACATTTCCCTACTCCGTAGCCTGCTCCTCGCCCGTACGCTCGCACTAACCCGTGCGTCAGCATGTAGTTTGACACTCCCACGTTTCCGTACCCTCACCTGGGCCCTAAGCCTTGCCGTTCCCTAACACTAACCGTAGCCCGGAACGGAAACCCACCACCAGCCCTACACCTTACCCTACGCCGTAGCCTACTCCTGGCCCGAACGCTGGCACTGACACGTGCGTCAGCACGTAGCCTGACCCTCCCACGTTTCCGTACCCTCAACTGTGCCCTAAGCCTTGCCGTTCCCTAACCCTAACCCTAGCCTTCAACGGAAACCCACCACCATCCCTACAGCTTACCCTACGCCGTACCCTACTCCTGGCCCGTACACTGGCACTGACCCGTGCGTCAGCACATAGCCTGACATTCCCACATTTCCGTACCCTCACCTGCGCCCTAAGCCTTGCCGTTCCCTAACCCTAAACCTAGTACGGAACGGAAACACACCACCAGCCCTACAGCAAACGCCCAAGCCATAGCCTACTCCTGGCCCGTACGCTGGCACTGACCCGTGCGTGATCACGTAGCCTGACCCTCCCACGTTTCCGTACCCTCACCTGTGCCCTAAGCCTTGCCACTCCCTAACGCTAACCATAGCCTGGAATGGAAACCCACAACCAGCCCTATACCTTATCGTATGCCGTAGCCTAGTCCTGGCCCGTACGCTGGCACAGACCCGTGCGTCAGCATGTAGCCTGACCCTCCCACGTTTCCGTACCCTCATCTGGGCCCTAAGCCTTGCCGTTCCCTAACCCTAACCCTAGCCCGTAACGGAAACCCACCACAAGCCCTACACCTTACCATACGCTGTAGCGTTCTCCTGGCCCGTACGCTGGCACTGACCGGTGAGTCTGCACGTAGCCTCACCCTCCCACGTTTCCATAACCTCAACTGTGCCCTAAGCCTTGCCGTACCCTCACCCTAACCCTAGCCAAGAACGGAAACCCACCTGCAGCCCTAGACCTAACCCTACGCCGTAGCCTACTCCTGGCCCGTACACTGGCACTGAACCGTGCGTCAGCACGTAGCCTGAACCTCCCACGTTTCTGTACCCTCACCTGTGCCCTAAGCCATGCCGTTCCCTAACCCTAACCCTAGCCCGGAACAGAAACCCATCTCCAGCCCTACAACTTACACACAAGCTGTAGCCTACTCCTGGTGCATACGCTGGCACTGACCCGTGCGTCAGCACCTAGCCTGACCCTCCCCAGTTTCCGTAGCCTCACGTGTGCCCTAAGCCATGCCGTTCCGTATCCCTAACCCTAGCCCGGAACGGAAACCCACTACCAGCCCTACACCTTACCCCCAAGCTGAAGCCTAATTCTGGCCCGTACGCTGGCAATGACCCGTGCGTCAGCATGTAGCCTGACCCTCCCACGTTTCCGTACCCTCACCTGTGCCCTAAGCCTTGCGGTTCCCTAACCCTAATCCCAGCCCGGAACAGAAACCCACCACCAACCCTACACCTTAACCTACGCCGTAGCCTACTCCTGGCCCGTATGCTGGCACTGACCCGTGAATCAGCACGTAGCCTTACCCACCCACGTTTCCGTTCCCTCACCTGTGCCTTAAGCCTTGCAGTTCACTCAACCTTACCCTAGCCCGAACGGAAACCCACCACCAGCCCTAAGCCTTACCCTATGCCGTAGCCTGGTCCTGGCCCGTACGCTGGCACTGACCTGTGCGTCAGCACGTAGCCTGACCTTCCCACATTTCTGTATTCTCACCTGTGCCCTAAGCCTTGCCATTCCCTAACACTAACCCTAGCCCGGAACCGAAACCCATCACCATCCCTACAACTTACCCACAAGCTGTAGCCTACTCCTGGCCCGTACGCTGGCACTGACTCATGCGTCAGCACATAGCCTGACCCTCCCACGTTTACGTACCTTCACGTGGGCCCTAAGTCTTGCGGTTCCATAACCCTAACCCTAGACCGGAACGGAAACCCACCATCAGCCCTACATCTTACCCCAAGCCGTAGCCTACTCCTGATCCGTACGCTGGCACTGACCCGTGCGTCAACACGTAGCCTAACCCTCCCACGTTTCCATACCCTCACCTGTGCCCTAAGCCTTGCAGTTCCCTAACCCTAACCCTAGCCCGGAACGGAAAACCACCACTAGCCCTACACCTTACCCTATGCCGTAGCCTACTCCTGGCCCGTATGCTGGCACTGACCCGTGAATCAAAACGTAGCCTGACCCTCCCACGTTTCCGTTCCCTCACCTGTGCCCTAAGCCTTGCAGTTCCCTCACCCTAACCCTAGCCCGGAACAGAAACCCCCCAACAGCCCTACACCTTACCCTACGCCGTAGCCTACTCCTGGCCCGTTACTGTCACTGACCTGTGCATCAGCACGTAGCCTGACCTTTCCACATTTCCGTACCCTCACCTGTGCCCTAAGCCTTTCCGTTCCCTAACCCTAAACCTAGTACGGAATGAAAACCCACCACCATCCCTACACCTTATCCCCAGCCGTAGCCTATTCCGGCCCCGTACCCTGGCACTGACCCGTGAGTCAGCACGTAGCCTGACCATCCCACTTTTCCGTACCCTCACCTGTGCCCTAAGCCTTGCCGTTCCCTCACCCTAACGCTAACCCTGAAAGGAAACCCACCACCAGCCCTACAACTTACCCTACGCCGTATCCTACTCCTAGCCCATACGCTGTGACTGACCCGTGCGTCAGCACGTAGCTTGACCCTCACACGTTTCCGTACCCTCACCTGTGCCCTAAGCCTTGCCGTTCCGTAACTCAAACCCTAGCCCGGAACGTAAACCCACCACCAGCCCTACAACTTACCCCCAAGCTGAAGCCTAATCCTGGCCCGTACGCTGGCAATGACCCATGCGTCAGCATGTAGCCTGACCCTCACACGTTTCCGTACCCTCACCTGTGCCCTAAGCCTTGCGGTTCCCTAACCCTAATCCCAGCCCGGAATGGAAACCCACCACAAGCCCTATACATTACCCTACGCCGCAGCCTACGCCTGGCCCGTACGCAGGCACTGACACGTGCGTCAGCACGTAGCCTGACCCTCCCAAGTTTCCGTACCCTCACCTGTGCCCTAAGCCTTGACGTTCCCTAACCCTAACCCTAGCCTGGAACGGAAAGCCACCACCAGCCCTATAACTTACGCACAAGCCGTAGCCTACTCCTGGCCCATACGCTGGCACTGACCAGTGAGTTACCACGTAGCCTGACCCTCCCACGTTTCCGAACCCTCACCTGGGCCCTAAGCCTTCCCGTTCCCTATCCCTAAACCTAGCCCGGAACGGAAACCCACCACCAGCCCTACATCTTACCCCCAAGCCGTAGCCTACTCCTGGTCCGTACGCTGGCACTGACCCGTGAGTCAGCACATAGCCTGACCGTGCCACGTTTCCGTACCCTCACCTGTGCCCTAAGCCTTGCCGTTCCCTAACCCTAAACCTAGTACCAAACGGAAACACACCAACAGCCCTACACCTAACCCCCAAGCCATAGCCTACTCCTGGCCGGTACGCTGGCACTGACCCGTAGGTCAGCACGTAGCGTGACTCTCCAACGTTTCCGTGCCCTCACCTGTGCCCTAAGCTTTGCCATTCCCTAACCCTAACCGTAGCCCGGAACGGAAACCCACCACCAGCCCTACACATTACCCTATGCCGTACCCTACTCCTGGCCCATACGCTGGCACTGACCCATGCGTCAGCACGTAGCCTGACCCTCCCACGTTTCCGTACCCTCACCTCTGCCCTAAGACTTGCCGTTCCCTAACCCTAACCCTAGCCCGGAACGGAAACCCACCACCAGCCCTACACCTTACCCCCAAGCCGTAGCCTACTCCTGGCCCGAATGCTGGCACTGACCCATGCGTCAGCACGTAGCCAGACACTCCCACGTTTCTGTACCCTCACATGTGCCCTGAGCCTTGCCGTTCCCTAACCCTAAACCTAGCCGGGAACGGAAACCCACCACCAGCCCTACACCTTACCCTATGCTGAATCCTACTCCTGACCCGTATGCTGGCACTGACCCGTGAGTCAGCACGTAGCCTGACCATCCCACGTTTCCGTACCCTCACCTGTGCCCTAAGCCTTGCGGTTCCCTAACCCTAATCCTAGCCCGGAACGGAAACCCACCACCAGCCCTACACCTTACCCTACACCGTAGCCTACTCCTGGCCCGTACACTGGCACTGACCCGTTAGTCAGCACATAGCCTGACCATCCCACGTTTCCATACCCTCACCTGTGCCCTAAGCCTAGCCGTTCCCTCACCCTAACACAAGCCAGGAACGGAAACCCACCACCAGCCCTACACCTTACCCTACGCCGTAGCCTACTCCTGGCCCGTACGCTGGCACTGATCCGTGTGTCAACACGTACCCTGACCCTCAAACGTTTCCGTACCCTCACCTGTGCCCTAAGCCTTGCCGTTCCCTAACCCTAAGCCTAGCCCCTAATGGAAAACCACCACCAGCCGTAAACATTTCCCTACTCCGTAGCCTGCTCCTCGCCCGTACGCTGGCACTGACCCGTGCAGCAGCACGTAGTCTGACCCTACCACGTTTCCGTACCCTCACCTGTGCCCTAAGCCTGGCCGTTCCCTAACCCTAACCCTAGCCTGGAACGGAAACCCACCACCAGCCCTACACCATACCCAACACCATAGCCTACTCCTGGCCCGTACGCTGGCACTGACCCGTGTGTCGGCACGTAGCCTGACCCTCCCACGTTTCCATACCCTCACCTGTGCCCTAAGCCTTGCCGTTCCCTATCCCTAACCCTAGACCTGAACTGAAACCCACCACCAGCCGTACACCTTACCCTATGCCGTAGCCTACTCCTTGCCCGTATGCTGGCACTGACACGTGCGTCAGAACGTAGCCTGACCCTCCCACGTTTCCGTACCCTCACCTGTGCCCTAAGCCTTGCCGTTCCCTAACCCTAACCCTAGCCCGGAACGGAAACCCACCACCAGCCCTACACCTTACCCCAAGCCGTAGCCTAATCCTGGTCCGTACGCTGGCACTGACCCGTGAATCAGCACGTAGCCTGACCCTCCCACGTTTCCGTACCCTCACCTGTGCCCTAAGCCTTGCCGTTCCCAAACCCTAACCCTAGCCTGGAACGGAAAACCACCACCAGCCCTACACCATACCCTACGCCGTAGCCTAATCCTGGCCCGTACGCTGGCACTGACCCGTGAATCATCACGTAGCCTGACCCTCCCACGTTTCCGTACCCTCACCTGTGCCCTAAGCCTTGCAGTTCCCTCACCCTAACCCTAGCCCGGAACGGAAACCCACCACAAGCCCTACACCTTACCCTACGCCGTTGCCTATTCCTGGCCCGTACGCTGGCAGTGACCTGTGCGTCAGCACGTAGCCTGACCTTCCCACATGTCCGTACCCTCACCTCTGCCCTAAGCCTTGCCGTTCCATAACCCTAAACCTAGTACGGAACGGAAACCACCACCAGCCCTACAACTAACCCCCAAGCCATAGCCTACTCCTGGCCCATACGCTGGCACTAACCCGTGCGTCAGCACGTAGCCTGACCCTCCCACGTTTCCGTACCCTCACCTGTGCTGTAAGCCTTCCGATTCCCTAACCCTAACCCTAGCCGGGAACGGAAACCCACCACCAGCCCTACACCTTACCCTATGCCGTAGCCTACTCCTGTCCCGTACGCTGGCACTGACCCATGCGTCAGCACATAGCCTGACCCTCCCACGTTTCCGTACCCTCACCTGTGCCCTAAGCCTTGCGTTCCATAACCATAACCCTAGCCCGGAACGGAAACCAACCACCAGCCCTAAACCTTTCCCTAAGCGGTAGCGTGCTCCTGGCCCGTACGCTGGCACTGACCCATGCGTCAGCACGTAGTCTGACCCACCCAGGTTTCCGTACCCTCACCTGTGCCCTAAGCCTTGCCGTTCCCTAAGCCTAACCCTAGCACAGAACAGAAACCCACCACGAGCCCAACACCTTACCCTACGCTGTAGACTACTCCTGGACCGTACACTGCCACTGACGCCTGCGTCAGCACGTAGCCTGAACCTCCCAATTTTCCGTACCCTCACCTGTGCCCAAAACCTTGCCGTTCCCTAACACTAACCCTAGCCTGGAACGGAAACCCACCACCAGCCCTACACATTACTCTATGGGGTAGACTACACCTGGCCCGTACGCGGGCACTGACCTGTGCTTCAGCACGTAGCCTGACCCTTCCATGTTACTGTACCCTCACCTGTGCCCTAAGCCTGGCCGTTCCGTAACACTAACCCGAGCCCGGCACGGAATCCCACCACCAGCCCTACACATTATCGTATGCCGTAGCCTACTTCCGGCCCGTACGCTGGCACTGACCCGTGCGTCAGCATGTAGCCTGACACTCCCACGTTTCCGTTCACTCACCTGTGCCCTAAGCCTTGCCGTTCCCTATCCCTAAACCTAGCCGGGAACGGAAACCCACCAGAAGCCCTACAATTTACCCCAAAGCCGTAGCCTATTCCTGGACCTTATGCTGTCACTGACCCGTGCGTCAGCACGTAGCCTGACCCTCCCACGTTTGCGGACCCTCACCTCTGCCCTAAGCCTTGCCATTCCCTAACCCTAACCCTAGCCCGGTACGGAAACCCGCAACCAGCCCTACACCTTTCCCTACGCCGTAGCCTATTCCTGGCCCATACGCAGGCACTGACCTGTGCGTCAGCACGTAGCCTGAACTTCCCACATTACCGTACGCTCACGTGTGCCCTAAGCCTTGCCGTTCCCTAACCCTAACCCTAGTACGGAACGGAAACACACCACAAGCCCTACATCTAACCCCCAAGCCGTAGCCTACTCCTGGCGCGTACGCTGGCACTGACCCGTGCATCAGCATGGAGCCTGACCCTCCCACGTTTCCGTACCCTCACCTGTGCCCTAAGACTTGCTGTTCCCTAACACTAACCCTAGCCTGGAACGGAAACACACCATCAGCCCTACACCTAACCACCAAGCCGTAGCCTACACCTGGCCCGTACGCTGGCACTGACCAATGCGTCAGCATGTAGTCTGACCCTCCCACGTTTCCGTACGCTCACCTGGGCCCTAAGCCTGGCCGTTTCCTAACCCTAACCCAAGCCCATGAACGGAAACCCACCACCAGCCCTACACCTTACCCTACGCCGTAGCCTACTCCTGGCCCGTACGCTGGCACTGACCCGTGCGTCAGCACGTAGCCTAACCCTCTCACGTTTCCGTACACTCACCTGTGCTGTAAGCCTTGCCGTTCCCTAACCCTTACCCTAGCCCGGAACGGAAACCCTCCACTAGCCTTACAGCTTACCCTACGCCGTAGCCTACTCCTGGCTCGTATGCTGGCACTGACCCGTGCGTCAGTACTTAGCCTGACACTCCCACGTTTCCGTACCCTCACCTGTGCCCTAAGCCTTGCCGTTCCCTAACCCTAACCCTAGCCCGGAACGGAAACCCACCATCAGCCCTACAACTTACCCCCAAGCCGTAGCCTACTCCTGGCCCGTACGCTGGCACTGACCCGTGCGTCAGCAAGTAGCCTGACCCTCCCACGTTTCCGTACCCTCACCTGTGCCCTAAGCCTTGCTGTTCCCTAACACTAACCCTAGCCTGGAACGGAAACCCACCACCATCCCTACACCTAACCACCAAGCCGTAGCCTACTCCTGGCCGGTACGCTGGCACTAACCCGTGCGTCATCACGTAGCCTGACCCTCCCACGTTTCCGTACCCTCACCTGTGCCCTAAGCTTTGCCGTTCCCTAATCCTAAGTGTAGCCCGGAACGGAAACCCACCACCAGCCCTACAACTTACCCCCAAGCCGTAGCCTACTCCTGGTCCATACGCTGGCACTGACCCGTGCGTCAGAACGTATCCTGACCCTGCCACGTTGCCGTACCCTCACATGTGTCCTAAACCTAGCCGTTCCCTAACCCTAACCCTAGCCCGGAACGGAAACCCACCACAAGCCCTACAACTTACCCCCAAGCCGTAGCCTACTCGTGCTCCATACGCTGGCACTGACCTGTGCGTCAGCACGTAGCCTGACCTTCCCACATTACCGTAACGTCACCTGTGCCCTAAGCCTTGCCGTTCCCTAACCCTTACCCTAGTATAGGACGGAAACACACCACAAGCCCTACACCTAACCCCCAAGCCATAGCATAATCCTGGCCCGTACGCTGGCACTGAACCGTGCGTCAGCACGTAGCCTGACCCTCCCAGGTTTCCGTACCCTCACCTATGCCCTAAGGCTTCCTGTTCCCTAACACTAACCCTAGCCCGGAACGGAAACCCACCACCAGCCCTACACCTAACCCCCAAGCCGTAGCCTACCCCTGGCCGGTTCGCTGGCACTGTCCCATGCGTCAGCACGTAGCCTGACCCTCCCACGTTTCCGTACCCTCACCTGGGCCCTAAGCCTTGCCTTTCCCTAACCCTAACCCTAGCCCGGAACGGAAACCCACTACCAGCCCTAGACCTTACCCTAGGCCGTAGCCTACTCCTGGACCATATGCTGACACTGACCCATGCGTCAGCATGTAGCCTGACCCTCCCACATTGCCGTACCCTCACCTGTGCCCTAAGCCTTGCCGTTCCCTAACCCTAACCCTAGCCCGGAACGGAAACCCACCACCAGCCCTACACCTTTCCCTACGCCATAACCTATTCCTGGCCCGTACGCAGGCACTGACCCTTTCATCAGCACGTAGCCAGACCCTCCCACGTTTCCGTACCCTCATCTGTGCCCTAAGCCTTGCCGTTCCGTAACCCTAACCCTAGCCCGGAACGGAAACCCACCACCAGCCCTACACCTTACCTCCAAAATGTAGCCTACTCCTGGTCCATACGCTGGCACTGACCCGTGCGTCAGAACGTATCCTGACCCTGCCACGTTGCCGTACCCTCACCTGTGCCCTAAACCTTGCCGTTCCCTAACCCTAACCCTAGCCCGGAACGGAAACCCACCAGCAGCCCTACACTTTACCCTATGCCGTAGCCTACTCCTGGCCCGTACGCTGGCACTGACCCGTGTGTCAGCACGTAGCGTGACCCTCCCCCGTTTCCGTACCCTCTCCTGAGCACTAAGCCTTGCCGTTCCGTAACGCTAACCCTAGCCCTGAACGGAAACCCACCACCAGCCCTACACCTTAACCCCAAGCCGTAGCCTACTCCTGGCCCTTATTCTGGCACTGACACGTGCGTCAGCAAGTAGCCTGACGCTCCCACGTTTCCGTACCCTCAACTGTGCACTAAGCCTGGACATTCCCTAACCCTAACCCTAGCCCGGAACGGAAACCCACCACCAGCCCTACACCTTAACCTACGCCGTAGCCAACTCCTGGGCTGTACGGTGGCACTGACCCTTGTGTCAGCATGTAGCCTGACCTTCCGACGTTTCCGTACCCTCACCTGTGCCCTAAGCCTTGCAGTTCCCTAACCCTAACCCTAGAACCGAACGGAAACCCACCACCAGACCTACACCTAACGCCCAAGCCATAGCCTACTCCTGGCCCGTACCCTGGCACTGACCCGTGCGTCCGCATGTAGCCTGACCCTCCCACGTTTCCGTACCCTCACCTGTGCCCTAAGTCTTGCCGTTCCCTAACCCTAACCCTAGCCTGGAATGGAAACCCACCACCAGCCCTACACTCTGCCCTACGCCGTAGGCTATTCCTGGCCCGTATGCTGGCACTGACACGTGCGTCAGCACATAGCCTGACTCTCCCACGTTTCTGTACCTTCACCTGTGCCCTAAGCCTTGCCGTTCCCTAAACCTAACCCTAGCCTGGAATGGAAACCCACCACCAGGCCTACACTCTGCCCTACGCCGTAGCCTATTCCTGGCCCGTATGCTGGCACTGACCCGTGCTTCAGCACGTAGCCTGAACCTCCCATGTTACCGTACCCTCACCTGTGCCCTAAGCCTTGCCGTTCCCTAACTCTATCCCTAACCCGGAAAGGAAACCCACCACCATCCCTAAACCTAACCCACAAGCCGTAGCCTACTCCTGGCCCGTACGCTGGCACTGACCCGTGCGTCAGCACGTAGCCTGACCCTCCCACCTTTCCGTACCCTCACCTGTGCCCTAAGCCTTGCCGTTCCCTAACCCTAACCCTAGCCCGGAACGGAAACCCACCACCAGCCCTACACCATACCCTACACCGTAGCCTACTCCTGGCCCGTACGCTGGCACTGACCCGTGTGTCGGCACGTAGCCTGACCCTCCCACGTTTCCATACACTCACCTGTGCCCTAAGCCTTGCCGTTCCCTATCCCTAACCCTAGTCCTGAACTGAAACCCACCACCAGCCGTACACATAACCCTATGCCGTACCCAACTCCTTGCCCGTACGCTGGCCCTGACACGTGCGTCAGCACGTAGCCTGACCCTCCCACGTTTCCGTACCCTCACCTGTGCCCTAAGCCTTGCAGTTCCCTCACACTAACCCTAGCCCTTAACGGAAACCCACCACCAGCCCTACACATTACCCTACGCCGTAGCCTACTCCTGGCACGTACGCTGGCACTGACCTGTGCGTCAGCACGTAGCCTGACCTTCCCACGATTCCGTACCCTCACCTGTGCCCTAAGCCTTGCTGTTCCCTAACCCTAACCCTAGTCCGGAACGGAATCCACCACCAGCCCTACACATAACCCTACGCCGTAGCCTACTCCTGGCCCGTACGCTGGCACTGTCTCGTGCAACAGCACGTAGCCTGACCCTCCCACGTTTCCGTACCCTCACCTGTGCCCTAAGCCTTGCCGTTCCCTAACCCTAACCCTAGCCCGGAACGGAAACACACCACCAGCCCTAAACCTTACCCACAAGCCGTAGCCTACTCCTTGCCCGTACGCTGGCACTGACCCGTGCGTCTGCACGTAGCCTGACCCTCCCACGTTTCCGTACAATCACCTGTGCCCTAAGCCTTGCCGTTCCCTCACCCTCACCCTAGCCAGGAACAGAAACCCACCAGCAGCCCTACACCATACCCTACGCCGTAGCCTACTCCTGGCACGTACGTTGGCACTGACCCTTGCGTCAACACGTAGCCTGACCCTCCCACGTTTCCGTACACTCACCTGTGCCCTAAGCCTTGACGTTCCCTAAACCTAACCCTAGCCCGGAACAGAAACCCACCAACAGCCCTACAACTTACCACCACGCCGTAGCCTACTCCTGGCCCATATGCTGGCACTGACACGTGCGTCAGCACGTAGCCTGACCCTCCCACGTTTCCGTACCCTCACCTGTGCCCTAAGCCTTGCAATTCCCTCACCCTAACCCTAGCCCGGAACGGAAACCCACCACCAGCCCTACACCTTACCCTACGCCGTAGCCTACTCCTGGCGCGTATGCTGGCACTGACCCGTGCGTCAGCACGTAGCCAGACCCTCCCACGTTTCCGTAATCTCACCTGTGCCCTAAGCCTTGACGTTCCCTAACCCTAACCCTAGCCCGGAACGGAAACCCACCACCAGCCCTACACATTTCCCTACGACGTAGACTACTCCTGGCCCGTACGCTGGCACTGACCCATGCATCAGCACGTAGCCTGAACCTCTAACTTTTCTGTACCCTCACCTGTGCCCTAAGCCTTGACGTTCCCTAACACTAACCCTAGCTCTGAACGGAAACCCACCACCAGCCCTACACCTTACCCTACGCCGTAGCCTACTCCTTCCCCTTACGCTGGCACTGACCCGTGCGTCAGCACGTAGCCTGACGCTCCCACGTTTCCGTACCCTCACCTGTGCCATAAGCCTTGCCGTTCCCTAACCCTAACCGTAGCCCGGAATGGAAACCCACCACCAGCCCTACACCTTAGCCGCCAGCCGTAGCCTACTCCTGGCCCATATGCTAGCACTGACCCATGCGTCAGCACGTAGCCTGACCCGCCCACGTTTCCGTACCCTCACCTGTGCCCTAAGCCTTGACGTTCCCTAACCCTAACCCTAGCCCTGAACGGAAACCCACCACCAGCCCTAGACCTTACCGTACGCCGTAGCCTACTCCTGGCCTGTACGCTGGCACTGACCCGTGCGTCAGCACGTAGCCTGACCCTCCCACGTTTCCGTACCCTCACCTGTGCCCTAAGCCTTGCCATTCCCTAACCCTAACCCTAGTCCGGAATGGAAACCCACCACCAGCCCTACAACTATCGCCCAAGCCATAGCCTAGTCCTGGCCCGTACGCTGGCACTGACCCGTGCGGCAGCACGTAGCCTGACCCTCCCATGTTTCCGTACCCTCACCTGTGCCCTAAGCCTTGCCGTTGCCTAACCCTAACCCTAGCCCGGAACGGACACCCACCACCAGCCCTAGACCTTACCGTACGCCGTAGCCTACTCTTGGCCTGTACGCTGGCACTAACCCGAGCATCAGCAAGTAGCCTGACCCTCCCACGTTTGCGGACCCTCACCTGTGCCCTAAGCCTTGCCGTTCCCTAACCCTAACCGTAGCCCGGAACGGAAACCCACCACCAGCCCTACACCTTTCCCAACGCCGTAGCCTATTCCTGGCTCGTACGCCGGCACTCACCGTTTCATCAGCACGTAGCCTGACCCTCCCACCTTTCCGTACCATCACCTGTGCCCTAAGCCTTGCCGTTTCCTCACCCACACCCTAGCCAGGAACAGAAACCCACCAGCAACCCTACACCTTACCCTACGCCGTAGCCTACTCCTGGCACGTACGCTGGCACTGACCCGTGCGTCAACACGTAGCCTGACCCTCCCACGTTTCCGTACACTCACCTGTGCCCTAAGCCTTGACGTTCCCTAACCCTAACCCTAGCCCGGAACAGAAACCCACCAACAGCCCTACAACTTACCACCAGGCCGTAGCCTACTCCTGGCCCATATGCTGGCACTGACACGTGCGTCAGCACGTAGCCTGACCCTCCCACGTTTCCGTAACCTCACATGTGCCCTAAGCCTTGCCATTCCCTAACCCTAACCCTAGCCCGGAACGGAAACCCACCACCAGCCCTACACATTACTGTATGCCGTAGACTACACCTGGCCCGTACGCGGGCACTGACTTGTGCTTCAGCACGTAGCCTGACCCTTCCATGTTACTGTACCCTCACCTGTGCCCTAAGCCTGGCCGTTCCCTAACACTAACCCGAGCCCGGCACGGAATCCCACCACCAGCCCTACACCTTATCGTATGCCGTAGCCTAGTTCCGGCCCGTACGCTGGCACTGACCCGTGCGTCAGCATGTAGCCTGACCCTCCCACGTTTCCGTTCCCTCACCTGTGCCCTAAGCCTTGCCGTTCCCTAACCCTAACCCTAGCCCGGAACGGAAACCCACCACAATCCCTACACCTTACCATCCGCCGTAGCCTACTCCTGGCTGCTACGCTGGCACTGACCCGTGCATCAGCACGTAGCCTGACCCTCCCACGTTTCCACAATCTCACCTGTGCCCTAAGCCTTGCCGTTCCCTATCCCTAAACCTAGCCCGGAACGGAAACCCACCACCAGCCCTACAACTTACCCCAAAGCCGTAGCCTATTCCTGGACATTATGCTGGCACTGACCCGTGCGTCAGCACGTAGCCTGACCCTCCCACGTTTGCGGACCCTCACCTGTGCCCTAAGCCTTGCCATTCCCTAACCCTAACGCTAGCCCGGAACGGAAACCCACCACCAGCCCTACACCTTACCCTACGCCGTAGCCTACTCCTGGCCCGTACGCTGGCACTGACCCGTGCGTCAGCACGTAGCCTAACCCTCTCACGTTTCCGTACCCTCACCTGTGCTGTAAGCCTTGCCGTTCCCTAACCCTTACCTTAGCCCGGAACGGAAACCCTCCAGTAGCCTTACACCTTACCCTACCCCGTAGCCTACTCCTGGCTCGTATGCTGGCACTGACCCGTGTGTCAGCACGTAGCCAGCCCCTCCCACGTTTCCGTACCCTCACCTGTGCCCTAAGCCTTGCCGTTCCCTAACCCTAACCCTAGCCCGGAATGGAAACCCACCACCAGCCCTACAACTTACCCCCAAGCCCTAGCCTACTCCTGGCCCGTACGCTGGCACTGACCCGTGCGTCAGCAAGTAGCCTGACCCTCCCACGTTTCCGTACCCTCACCTGTGCCCGAAGCCTTGCTGTTCCTTAACACTAACCCTAGCCTGGAACGGAAACCCACCACCATCCCTACACCTAACCACCAAGCCGTAGCCTACTCCTGGCCGGTACGCTGGCACTGACCCGTGCGTCATCACGTAGCCTGACACTCCCACGTTTCCGTACCCTCACCTGTGCCCTAAGCTTTGCCGTTCCCTAACCCTAACTGTAGCCCATAACGGAAACCCACCACCAGCCCTACAACTTACCCCCAAGCTGTAGCCTACTCCTGGTCCATACGCTGGCACTGACCCGTGCGTCAGAACGTATCCTGAACCTGACACGTTGCCGTACCCTCACATGTGTCCTAAACCTTGCCGTTCCCTAACCCTAACCCTAGCCCGGAACGGAAACCCACCACAAGCCCTACAACTTACCCCCAAGCCGTAGCCTACTCGTGCTCCATACGCTGGCACTGACCTGTGCGTCAGCACGTAGCCTGACCTTCCCACATTACCGTAACGTCACCTGTGCCCTAAGCCTTGCCGTTCCCTAACCCTAACCCTTGTATTGGACGGAAACACACCACAAGCCCTACACCTAACCCCCAAGCCATAGCATACTCCTGGCCCGTACGCTGGCACTGAACCGTGCGTCAGCACGTAGCCTGACCCTCCCAGGTTTCCGTACCCTCACCTGTGCCCTAAGTCTTCCTGTTCCCTAACACTAACCCTAGCCCGGAACGGAAACCCACCACCAGCCCTACAACTAACCCCCAAGCTGTAGCCTAACCCTGGCCGGTTCGCTGGCACTGACCCGTGCGTAAGCACGTAGCCTGAACCTCCCACGTTTCCGTACCCTCACCTGGGCCCTAAGCCTTGCCTTTCCCTAACCCTAACCCTAGCCCGGAACGGAAAACCACTACCAGCCCTAGACCTTACCCTACGCCGTAGCCTACTCCTGGACCATACGCTGACACTGACCCATGCGTCAGCATGTAGGCTGACCCTCCCACGTTTCCGTACCCTCAACTGTGCCCTAAGCCTTGCCGTACCCTAACCCTAACCCTAGCCCGGAATGGAAACCCACCACCAGCCCTACACCTTTCCCTATGCCGTAACCTATTCCTGGCCCGTAGGCAGGCACTGACCCTTTCATCAGCACGTAGCCAGACCCTCCCACGTTTCCGTACCCTCATCTGTGCCCTAAGCCTTGCCGTTCCGTAACCCTAACCCTAGCCCGGAACGGAAACCCACCACCAGCCCTACACCTTATCCCCAAAATGTAGCCTACTCCTGGTCCATACGCTGGCACTGACCCGTGCGTCAGAACGTATCCTGACCCTGCCACGTTGCGGTACCCTCAACTGTGCCCTAAACCTTGCCGTTCCCTAACCCTAACCCTAGCCCGGAACGGAAACCCACCAGCAGCCCTACACTTTACCCTATGCCGTAGCCTACTCCTGGCCCGTACGCTGGCACTGACCCGTGTGTCAGCACGTAGCGTGACCCTCCCCCGTTTCCGTACCCTCTCCTGAGCACTAAGCCTTGCCGTTCCGTAACGCTAACCCTAGCCCTGAACGGAAACCCACCACCAGCCCTACACCTTAACCCCAAGCCGTAGCCTACTCCTGGACCTTAATCTGGCACTGACACGTGCGTCAGCAAGTAGCTTGACCCTCCCACGTTTCCGTACCCTCAACTGTGCCCTAAGCCTGGACATTCCCTAACCCTAACCCTAGCCCGGAACCGAAACCCACCACCAGCCGTACACCTTAACCTACGCCGTAGCCTACTCCTGGGCTGTACGGTGGCACTGACCCTTGCGTCAGCATGTAGCCTGACCTTCCCACGTTTCCGTACCCTCACCTGTGCCCTAAGCCTTGCAGTTCCCTAACCCTAACCCTAGAACAGAACGGAAACCCACCACCAAACCTACACCTAACGCCCAAGCCATAGCCTACTCCTGGCCCGTACCCTGGCACTGACACGTGCGTCCGCACGTAGCCTGACCCTCCCACGTTTCCGTACCCTCACCTGTGCCCTAAGTCTTGCCGTTCCCTAACCCTAACCCTAGCCTGGAATGGAAACCCACCACCAGCCCTACACTCTGCCCTACGCCGTAGCCTATTCCTGGCCCGTATGCTGGCACTGACCCGTGCTTCAGCACGTAGCCTGAACCTCCCACGTTTCCGTACCCTCACCTGTGCCCTAAGTCTTGCCGTTCCCTAACCCTAACCCTAGCCTGGAATGGAAACCCACCACCAGCCCTACACTCTGCCCTACGCCGTAGCCTATTCCTGGCCCGTATGCTGGCACTGACACGTGCTTCAGCACGTACCCTGAACCTCCCATGTTACCGTACCCTCACCTGTGCCCTAAGCCTTGCCGTTCCCTAACTCTATCCCTAGCCCGGAAAGGAAAACCACCACCATCCCTAAACCTAACCCACAAGCCGTAGCCTACTCCTGGCCCGTACGCTGGCACTGACCCATGCGTCAGCACGTAGCCTGAACCTCCCACCTTTCCGTACCCTCACCTGTGCCCTAAGCCTGGCCGTTCCCTAACCCTAACCCTAGCCCGGAACTGAAACCCACCACCAGCCCTACACCATACCCTACACCGTAGCCTACTCCTGGCCCGTACGCTGGCACTGACCCGTGTGTCGGCACGTAGCCTGACCCTCCCACGTTTCCATACCCTCACCTGTGCCCTAAGCCTTGCCGTTCCCTATCCCTAACCCTAGCCCTGAACTGAAACCCACCACCAGCCGTACACATAACCCTATGCCGTACCCAACTCCTTGCCCGTACACTGGCACTGACACGTGCGTCAGCACGTAGCCTGACCCTCCCACGTTTCCGTACTCTCACCTGTTCCCTAAGCCTTGCCGTTCCCTAAACCTAACCCTAGCCCGGAACGGAAACCCACCACCAGCCCTACACCTTACCCCAAGCCGTAGCCTAATCCTGGTCCGTACGCTGGCACTGAGCCGTGCGTCAACACGTAGCCTGACCCTCCCACGTTTCCGTACCCTCACCTGTGCCCTAAGCCTTGCCGTTCCCTAACCGTAACCCTAGCCCGGAACGGAAAACCACCACCAGCCCTACACCATACACTACGCCGTAGCATAATGCTGGCCCGTACGCTGGCACTAACCCGTGAATCAGCACGTAGCCTGACCCTCCCACGTTTCCGTACACTCATCTGTGCCCTAAGCCTTGCAGTTCCCTCACACTAACCCTATCCCTTAACGGGAACCCACCACCAGCCCTACACATTACCCTACGCCGTAGCCTACTCCTGGCACGTACGCTGGCACTGACCTGTGCGTCAGCACGTAGCCTGACCTTCCCATGAGTCCATACCCTCACCTGTGCCCTAAGCCTTGCTGTTCCCTAACCCTAACCCTAGCCCGGAACGGAAACCCACCACCAGCCCTACACATAACCCTACGCCGTAGCCTACTCCTGGCCCGTACGCTGGCACTGACCCGTGCATCAGCACGTAGCCTGACCCTCCCACGTTTCCGTACCCTCACCTGTGCCCTAAGCCTGGCCATTCCCTAACCCTAACCCTAGCCCGGAACTGAAACCCACCACCAGCCGTACACCTTACCCTATGCCGTAGCCTACTCCTTGCCCGTACGCTGGCACTGACACGTGCGTCAGCACGTAGCCTGACCCTCCCAAGTTTCCGTACCCTCACCTGTGCCCTAAGCCTTGCCGTTCCCTAACCCTAACCCTAGCCCGGAACGGAAACCCACCACCAGCCCTACACCTTACCCCAAGCCGTAGCCTAATCCTGGTCCGTACGCTGGAACTGACCCGTGCGTTTGCACGTAGCCTGACCCTCCCACGTTTCCGTACCCTCACCTGTGCCCTAAGCCTTGCCGTTCCCAAACCCTAACCCTAGCCTGGAATGGAAAACCACCACCAGCCCTACACCATACCCTAGGCCGTAGCCTAATCCTGGCCCGTATGCTGGCACTGACCCGTGAATCAGCACGTAGCCTGACCCTCCCACGTTTCCGTACCCTCACCTGTGCCCTAAGCCTTGCAGTTCCCTCACCCTAACCCTAGCCCGGAACGGAAACCCACCACCAGCCCTACACCTTACCCTACGCCGTAGCCTATTCCTGGCCCGTACGCTGGCACTGACCTTCCCACATGTCCGTACCCTCACCTGTGCCCTAAGCCTTGCCTTTCCCTAACCCTAAACCTAGTACGGAACGGAAACCACCACCAGCCCTACAACTAACCCCCAAGCCATAGCGTACTCCTGGCCCATACGCTGGCACTAACCCGTGCGTCAGCACGTAGCCTGACCCTCCCAAGTTTCCGTACCCTCACCTGTGCCCTAAGCCTTGCCGTTCCCTAACACTAACCCTAGCCCGGAACAGAAACCCACCCCCAGCCCTACACCTAACCCCCAAGCCGTAGCCTACTCCTGGCCGGTACGCTGGCACTGACCCGTGCGTCAGCACGTAGCCTGACACTCCAACGTTTCCGTACCCACACCTGTGCCCTAAGCCTTGCCGTTCCCTCACCCTAACCCTAGCCAGGAACAGAAACCCACCACCAGCCCTAAACCTTTCCCTAATGGGTAGCCTACTCCTCGCCCGCACGCTCGCACTGACCCGTGCGTCAGTATGTAGTTTGACCCTTCCACGTTTCCGTACCCTCACCTGGGCCCTAAGCCTTGCCGTTCCCTAACACTAACCCTAGACTGGAATGGAAACCCACCACCAGCCCTACATCTAACCCCCAAGCCGTAGCCTACTCCTGGCCGGTACGCTGGCACTGACACGTGCGTCAGCACGTAACCTGACCTTCCCACGTTTCCGTACCCTCACCTGTGCCCTAAGCCTTGACGTTCGCTAACCCTAACCCTAGCGCGGAACAGAAACCCACCACCAGCCCTACACCTTACCGCCACACCGTAGCCTACTCCTGGCCCATATGCTGGCACTGACACGTGCGTCAGCACGTAGCCTGACCCTCCCACGTTTCCGTACCCTCACCTGTGCCCTAAGCTTTGCCGTTCGCTAACCCTAACCCTAGCCCGGATCAGAAACCCACCACCATCCCTACACTCTACCCTACGCCGTAGCCTATTCCTGGCCCGTACTCTGGCACTGACCCGTGCGTCAGCACGTAACCTGACCCTCCCACGTTTCCGTACCCTCACCTGTGCCCTAAGCCTTGACGTTCGCTAACCCTAACCCTAGCGCGGAACAGAAACCCACCACCAGCCCTACACCTTACCACCACACCGTAGCCTACTCCTGGCCCATATGCTGGCACTGACACGTGCGTCAGCACGTAGCCTGACCCTCCCACGTTTCCGTAACCTCACCTGTGCCCTAAGCCTTGCCGTTCCCTGACCCTAACCCTAGCCCGGAACGGAAACCCACCAGCAGCCCTACACTTTACCCTACGCCGTAGTCTACTCCTGGCCCGTACGCTGGCACTGACCCGTGTGTCAGCACGTAGCGTGACCCTCCCCCGTTTCCGTACCCTCTCCTGAGCACTAAGCCTTGCCGTTCCGTAACGCTAACCCTAGCCCTGAACGGAAACCCACCACCAGCCCTACACCTTAACCCCAAGCCGTAGCCTACTCCTGGCCCTTAATCTGGCACTGACACGTGCGTCAGCAAGTAGCTTGACCCTCCCACGTTTCCGTACCCTCAACTGTGCCCTAAGCCTGGACATTCCCTAACCCTAACCCTAGCCCGGAACGGAAACCCACCACCAGCCGTACACCTTAACCTACGCCTTAGCCTACTCCTGGGCTGTACGGTGGCACTGACCCTTGCGTCAGCATGTATCCTGACCTTCCCACGTTTCCATACCCTCACCTGTGCCCTAAGCCTTGCAGTTCCCTAACCCTAACCCTAGAACCGAACGGAAACCCACCACCAGACCTACACCTAACGCCCAAGCCACAGCCTACTCCTGGCCCGTACCCTGGCACTGACCCGTGCGTCCGCATGTAGCCTGACCCTCCCACGTTTCCGTACCCTCACCTGTGCCCTAAGTCTTGCCGTTCCCTAACCCTAACCCTAGCCTGGAATGGAAACCCACCACCAGCCCTACACTCTGCCCTACGCCGTAGCCTATTCCTGGCCCGTATGCTGGCACTGACACGTGCGTCAGCACATAGCCGGACTCTCCCACGTTTCCGTACCCTCACCTGTGCCCTAAGCCTTGCCGTTCCCTAACCCTAACCCTAGCCTGGAATGGAAACCCACCACCAGCCCTACACTCTGCCCTACGCCGTAGCCTATTCCTGGCCCGTATGCTGGCACTGACCCGTGCTTCAGCACGTAGCCTGAACCTCCCATGTTACCGTACCCTCACCTGTGCCCTAAGCCTTGCCGTTGCCTAACTCTATCCCTAGCCCGGAAAGGAAACCCACCACCATCCCTAAACCTAACCCACAAGCCGTAGCCTACTCCTGGCCCGTACGCTGGCACTGACCCATGCGTCAGCACGTAGCCTGACCCTCCTACGTTTCCGTACCTTCACCTGTGCCCTAAGCCTGGCCGTTCCCTAACCCTAACCCTAGCCCGGAACGGAAACCCACCACCAGCCCTACACCTTACCCCAAGCCGTAGCCTAATCCTGGGCCGTACGCTGGCACTGAGCCATGCGTCAGCACGTAGCCTGACCCTCCCACGTTTCCGTACCCTCACCTGTGCCCTAAGCCTTGCCGTTCCCTAACCCTAACCCTAGCCCGGAACGGAAAACCACCACCAGCCCTACACCATACACTACACCGTAGCATAATGCTGGCCCGTACGCTGGCACTAACCCGTGAATCAGCACGTAGCCTGACCCTCCCACGTTTCCGTACCCTCACCTGTGCCCTAAGACTTGCAGTTCCCTCACACTAACCCTAGCCCTTAACGGAAACCAACCACCAGCCCTAAACATTACCCTACGCCGTAGCCTACTCCTGGCACGTACGCTGGCACTGACCTGTGCGTCAGCACGTAGCCTGACCTTCCCATGTTTCCGTACCCTCACCTGTGCCCTAAGCCTTGCCGTTCCCTAACCCTAACCCTAGCCCGGAACGGAAACCCACCACCAGCCCTACACATAACCCTACCCCGTAGCCTACTCCTGGCCCGTACGCTGGCACTGACCCGTGCATCAGCACGTAGCCTGACCCTCCCACGTTTCCGTACCCTCACCTCTGCCCTAAGCCTGGCCATTCCCTAACCCTAACCCTAGCCCAGAACTGAAACCCACCCCCAGCCCTACACCTTACCCTACGCCGTATTCTACTCCTGGCCCGTACGCTGGCACTGACACGTGCGTCAGCACGTATCCTGAACCTCCCTCGTTTCCGTACCCTCACCTCTGCCCTAAGCCTTGCCATTCCCTAACCCTAACCCTAGCCCGGAACTGAAACCCACCACCAGCCGTACACCTTACCCTATGCCGTAGCCTACTCCTTGCCCATACGCTGGCACTGACACGTGCGTCAGCACGTAGTCTGACCCTCCCACGTTTCCGTACCCTCACCTGTGCCCTAAGCTTTGCCGTTCGCTAACCCTAACCCTAGCCCGGATCAGAAACCCACCACCATCCCTACACTCTACCCTACGCCGTAGCCTATTCATGGCCCGTACTCTGGCACTGACCAGTGCGTCAGCACGTAACATGACCCTCCCACGTTTCCGTACCCTCACCTGTGCCCTAAGCCTTGACGTTCGCTAAACCTAACACTAGCGCGGAACAGAAACCCACCACCAGCCCTACACCTTACCACCACACCGTAGCCTACTCCTGGCCCATATGCTGGCACTGACACGTGCGTCAGCACGTAGCCTGACCCTCCCACGTTTCCGTAACCTCACCTGTGCCCTAAGCCTTGCCGTTCCCTGACCCTAACCCTAGCCCGGAACGGAAACCCACCAGCAGCCCTACACTTTACCCTACGCCGTAGCCTACTCCTGGCCCGTACGCTGGCACTGACCCGTGTGTCAGCACGAAGCGTGACCCTCCCCCGTTTCTGTACCCTCTCCTGAGCACTAAGCCTTGCCGTTCCGTAACGCTAACCCTAGCCCTAAACGGAAACCCACCACCAGCCCTACACCTTAACCCCAAACCGTAGCCTACTCCTGGCCCTTATTCTGGCACTGACACGTGCGTCAGCAAGTAGCTTGACCCTCCCACGTTTCCGTACCCTCAACTGTGCCCTAAGCCTGGACATTCCCTAACCCTAACCCTAGCCGGGAACGGAAACCCACCACCAGCCGTACACCTTAACCTACGCCGTAGCCTACTCCTGGGCTGTACGGTGGCACTGACCCTTGCGTCAGCATGTAGCCTGACCTTCCCACGTTTCCATACCCTCACCTGTGCCCTAAGCCTTGCAGTTCCCTAACCCTAAACCTAGAACCGAACGGAAACCCACCACCAGACCTACACCTAACGCCCAAGCCACAGCCTACTCCTGGCCCGTACCCTGGCACTGACCCGTGCGTCCGCACGTAGCCTGACCCTCCCACGTTTCCGTACCCTCACCTGTGCCCTAAGTCTTGCCGTTCCCTAACCCTAACCCTAGCCTGGAATGGAAACCCACCACCAGCCCTACACTCTGCCCTACGCCGTAGCCTATTCCTGGCCCGTATGCTGGCACTGACACGTGCGTCAGCACATAGCCTGACTCTCCCACGTTTCCGTACCCTCACCTGTGCCCTAAGCCTTGCCGTTCCCTAACCCTAACCCTAGCCTGGAATGGAAACCCACCACCAGCCCTACACTCTGCCCTACGCCGTAGCCTATTCCTGGCCCGTATGCTGGCACTGACCCGTGCTTCAGCACGTAGCCTGAACCTCCCATGTTACCGTACCCTCACCTGTGCCGTAAGCCTTGCCGTTCCCTAACTCTATCCCTAGCCCGGAAAGGAAACCCACCACCATCCCTAAACCTAACCCACAAGCCGTAGCCTACTCCTGGCCCGTACGCTGGCACTGACCCGTGCGGCAGCACGTAGCCTGACCCTCCTACGTTTCCGTACCTTCACCTGTGCCCTAAGCCTGGCCGTTCCCTAACCCTAACCCTAGCCCGGAACGGAAACCCACCACCAGCCCTACACCTCACCCCAAGCCGTAGCCTATCCTGGGCCGTACGCTGGCACTGAGCCATGCGTCAGCACGTAGCCTGACCCTCCCACGTTTCCGTACCCTCACCTGTGCCCTAAGCCTTGCCGTTCCCTAACCCTAACCCTAGCCCGGAACGGAAAACCACCACCAGCCCTACACCATACACTACACCGTAGCATAATGCTGGCCCGTACGCTGGCACTAACCCGTGAATCAGCACGTAGCCTGACCCTCCCACGTTTCCGTACCCTCACCTGTGCCCTAAGCCTTGCAGTTCCCTCACACTAACCCTAGCCCTTAACGGAAACCAACCACCAGCCCTACACATTACCCTACGCCGTAGCCTACTCCTGGCCCGTACGCTGGCACTGACCCGTGCATCAGCACGTAGCCTGACCCTCCCACGTTTCCGTACCCTCACCTCTGCCCTAAGCCTGGCCGTTCCCTAACCCTAACCCTAGCCCAGAACTGAAACCCACCCCCAGCCCTACACCTTACCCTACGCCGTATTCTAATCCTTGCCCGTACGCTGGCACTGACACGTGCGTCAGCACGTATCCTGAACCTCCCACGTTTCCGTACCCTCACCTCTGCCCTAAGCCTTGCCGTTCCCTAACCCTAACCCTAGCCCGGAACTGAAACCCACCACCAGCCGTACACCTTACCCTATGCCGTAGCCTACTCCTTGCCCGTACGCTGGCACTGACACGTGCGTCAGCACGTAGTCTGACCCTCCCACGTTTCCGTACCCTCACCTGTGCCCTAAGCCTTGCCGTTCCCTAACACTAACCCTAGCCCGGAACAGAAACCCACCCCCAGCCCTACACCTAACCCCCAAGCCGTAGCCTACTCCTGGCCGGTACGCTGGCACTGACCCGTGAATCAGCACGTAGCCTGACCCTCCCACGTTTCCGTACCCTCACCTGTGCCCTAAGCCTTGCAGTTCCCTCACCCTAACCCTAGCCCAGAACGGAAACCCACCACCAGCCCTACACCTTACCCTACGCCGTAACCTATTCCTGGCCCGTACGCTGGCACTGACCTTCCCACATGTCCGTACCCTCACCTGTGCCCTAAGCCTTGCCGTTCCCTAACCCTAAACCTGGTACGGAACGGAAACCACCACCAGCCTTACAACTAACCCCCAAGCCATAGCGTACTCCTGGCCCATACGCTGGCACTAACCCGTGCGTCAGCACGTAGCCTGACCCTCCCAAGTTTCCGTACCCTCACCTGTGCCCTAAGCCTTGCCGTTCCCTAACACTAACCCTAGCCCGGAACAGAAACCCACCCCCAGCCCTACACCTAACCCCCAAGCAGTAGCCTACTCCTGGCCGGTACGCTGGCACTGACCAGTGCGTCAGCACGTAGCCTGACACTCCCACGTTTCCGTACCCTCACCTGTGCCCTAAGCCTTGCCGTTCCCTCACCCTAACCCTAGCCTGGAACAGAAACCCACCACCAGCCCTAAACCTTTCCCTAATTGGTAGCCTACTCCTCGCCCGCACGCTCGCACTGACCCCTGCGTCAGTATGTAGTTTGAGCCTTCCACGTTTCCGTACCCTCACCTGGGCCCTAAGCCTTGCCGTTCCCTAACACTAACCCTAGACTGGAATGGAAACCAACCACCACCCCTACATCTAACCCCCAAGCCGTAGCCTACTCCTGGCCGGTACGCTGGCACTGAAACGTGCGTCAGCACGTAGCCTGACCCTCCAACATTTCCGTACCCTCACCTGTGCCCTAAGCTTTGCCGTTCCCTAACCCTAACCCTAGCCCGGATCAGAAACCCACCACCAGCCCTACACTCTACCCTACGCCGTAGCCTATTCCTGGCCCGTACGCTGGCACTGACCAGTGCGTCAGCACATAACCTGACCCTCCCACGTTTCCGTACCCTCACCTGTGCCCTAAGCCTTGACGTTCGCTAACCCTAACCCTAGCGCGGAACAGAAATCCACCACCAGCCCTACACCTTACCACCACTCCGTAGCCTACTCCTGGCCCATATGCTGGCATTGACACGTGCGTCAGCACGTAGCCAGACCCTCCAACGTTTCCGTAACCTCACCTGTGCCCTAAGCCTTGCCGTTCCCTGACACTAACCCTAGCCCGGAACGGAAACCCACCACCAGCCCTACACCTTACCCTATGCTGTAGCCTACACCTGGCCCGTACGCGGGTAATGACCTGTGCTTCAGCACGTAGCCTGACTCTCCCACGTTTCCGTACCCTCACCTGTGCCCTAAGACTTGCCATTCCCTAACACTAACCGTAGCCCGGAACGGAAACCCACCACCAGCCCTAAACCATACCCTACGCTGTACCCTACTCCTGGCCCGTACGCTGGCACTGACCCGTGCGTCAGCACGTAGCCTGATCTTCCCACATTTCCGTAGCATCACCTGTGCCCTAAGCCTTGCCGTTCCCTAACCCTTACCCTAGTACGGAACGGAAACCCACCACCAGCCCTAAACCTAACGCCCAAGCCATAGCCTACTCCTGGCCCCTACGCTGGCACTGACCCGTGCGTCAGCACGTAGCCTGACCCTCCCACGTTTCCGTACCCTCACCTGTGCCCTAAGCCTTCCCGTTCCCTAACCCTAACCCTAGCCCGGAACGGAAACCCACCAGAAGCCCTACACCTTACCATACGCCGTAGCCTACTCCTGGCCCGTTCGCTGGCACTGACCCGTGAGTCAGCATGTAGCCTGACCCTCCCAAGTTTCCGTACCCTCACCTGTGCCCTAAGCCTTGCTGTTCCCTAACACTAAACCTAGCCTGGAATGGAAAGCCACCACCATCCCTAAACCTAACCCACAAGCCGTAGCCTACTCCTGGCCCGTACGCTGGCACTGACCAGTGCGTCAGCACGTAGCCTGACCCTCCCACGTTTCCGTACCCTCACCTGTGCCCTAAGCCTGGCCGTTCCCTAACCCTAACCCTAGCCCGGAATGGAAACCCACCACCAGCCCTACACCATACCCTACACCGTAGCCTACTCCTGGCCCGTACGCTGGCACTGACCCGTTTGTCGGCACGTAGCCTGACCCTCCCACGTTGCCGCACCCTCACCTGTGCCCTAAGCCTTGCCGTTCCCTGTCCCTAAACCTAGCCCGTAACGGAAACCCACCACCAGCCCTACAACTAACCCCAAAGCCGTAGCCTATTTCTGGACCTTATGCTGGCACTGACCCGTGCGTCAGCACGTAGCCTGACCCTCCCACGTTTGCGGACCCTCACCTGTGCCCTAAGCCTTGCCATTCCCTAACCCTAACCCTAGCCCGGAACGGAAACCCACAACCAGCCCTACACCTTTCCCTACGCCGTAGCCTATTCCTGGCCCATACGCAGGCACTGACCCTTTCATCAGCACGTAGCCTGACCCTCCCACGTTTCTGTACCCTCATCTGTGCCCTAAGCCTTGCCGTTCCCTAACCCTAACCCTAGCCCGGAACGGAAACCCACGACCAGCCCTAAAACATACCCCCAAGCCGTAGCCTACTCCTGGTCCATACGCTGGCACTGACCTGTGCGTCAGCACGTAGCCTGAACTTCCCACATTACCGTACGCTCACCTGTGCCCTAAGCCTTGCCGTTCCCTAACCCTAACCCTAGTACGGAACGGAAACACACCACAAGCCCTACATCTAACCCCCAAGCCGTAGCCTACTCCTGGCGCGTACACTGGCACTGACCCGTGCATCAGCATGGAGCCTGACCCTCCCACGTTTCCGTACCCTCACCTGTGCCCTAAGACTTGCTGTTCCCTGACACTAACCCTAGCCTGGAACGGAAACACACCATCAGCCCTACACCTAACCACCAAGCCGTAGCCTACTCCTGGCCGGTACGCTGGCACTGACCCGTGCGTCAGCACGTAGCCTGACCCTCCCACGTTTCCGTACCCTCACCTGTGCCCTAAGCCTTGCCGTTCCCTAACCCTAACCCTAGCCCAGAATGGAAACCCACCACTAGCCCTAAACCTTTCCCTACGCCGTAGCCTACACCTGGCCCGTACGCTGGCACTGACCCATGCGTCAGCACGTAGTCTGACCCTCCCACGTTTCCGTACGCTCACCTGGGCCCTAAGCCTTGCCGTTTCCTAACCCTAACCCAAGCCCATGAACGGAAACCCACCACCAGCCCTACACCTTACCCTACGCCGTAGCCTACTCCTGGCCCGTACGCTGGCACTGACCCGTGCGTCAGCACGTAGCCTAACCCTCTCCCGTTTCCGTACCCTCACCTGTGCTGTAAGCCTTGCCGTTACCTAACCCTTACCTTAGCCCGGAACGGAAACCCTCCACTAGCCTTACACCTTACCCTACGCCGTAGCCTACTCCTGGCTCGTATGCTGGCACTGACCCGTGCGTCAGCACGTAGCCAGACCCTCCCACGTTTCCGTACCCTCACCTGTGCCCTAAGCCTTGCCGTTCCCTTACCCTAACCCTAGCCCGGAATGGAAACACACCACCAGCCCTACAACTTACCCCCAAGCCGTAGCCTACTCCTGGCCCGTACGCTGGCACTGACCCGTGCGTCAGCAAGTAGCCTGACCCTCCCACGTTTCCGTACCCTCACCTGTGCCCGAAGCCTTGCTGTTCCTTAACACTAACCCTAGCCTGGAACGGAAACCCACCACCATCCCTACACCTAACCACCAAGCCGTAGCCTACTCCTGCCCGGTACGCTGGCACTGACCCGTGCGTCATCACGTAGCCTGACACTCCCACGTTTCCGTACCCTCACCTGTGCCCTAAGCTTTGCCGTTCCCTAACCCTAACTGTAGCCCGGAACGGAAACCCACCACCAGCCCTACCACTTACCCCCAAGCCGTAGCCTACTCCTGGTCCATACGCTGGCACTGACCCGTGCGTCAGAACGTATCCTGAACCTGACACGTTGCCGTACCCTCACATGTGTCCTAAACCTTGCCGTTCCCTAACCCTAACCCTAGCCCGGAACGGAAACCCACCACAAGCCCTACACCTTACCCCCAAGCCGTAGCCTACTCGTGCTCCATACGCTGGCACTGACCTGTGCGTCAGCACGTAGCCTGACCTTCCCACATTACCGTAACGTCACCTGTGCCCTAAGCCTTGCCGTTCCCTAACCCTAACCCTTGTATTGGACGGAAACACACCACAAGCCCTACACCTAACCCCCAAGCCATAGCATACTCCTGGCCCGTACGCTGGCACTGAACCGTGCGTCAGCACGTAGCCTGACCCTCCCAGGTTTCCGTACCCTCACCTGTGCCCTAAGTCTTCCTGTTCCCTAACACTAACCCTAGCCCGGAACGGAAACCCACCACCAGCCCTACAACTAACCCCCAAGCTGTAGCCTAACCCTGGCCGGTTCGCTGGCACTGACCCGTGCGTCAGCACGTAGCCTGACCCTCCCACGTTTCCGTACCCTCACCTGGGCCCTAAGCCTTACCTTTCCCTAAACCTAACCCTAGCCCGGAACGGAAACCCACTACCAGCCATAGACCTTACCCTATGCCGTAGCCTACTCCTGGACCATACGCTGACACTGACCCATGCGTCAGCACGTAGCCTGACCCTCCCAAGTTTCCGTACCCTCACCTGTGCCCTAAGCCTTGCCATTCCCTAACCCTAACCCTAGCCCGGAACGGAAACCCACAACCAGCCCTACACCTTTCCCTATGCCGTAGCCTATTCCTGGCCCATACGCAGGCACTGACCCTTTCATCAGCACGTAGCCTGACCCTCCCACGTTTCCGTACCCTCACCTGTGCCCTAAGCCTTGCCGTTCCCTAACCCTAACCCTAGCCCGGAACGGAAACCCACGACCAGCCCTAAAACATACCCCCAAGCCGTAGCCTACTCCTGGTCCATACGCTGGCACTGACCTGTGCGTCAGCACGTAGCCTGAACTTCCCACATTACCGGACGCTCACCTGTGCCCTACGCCTTGCCGTTCCGTAACCCTAACCCTAGTACGGAACGGAAACACACCACAAGCCCTATATCTAACCCCCAAGCCGTAGCCTACTCCTGGCGCGTACGCTGGCACTGACCCGTGCATCAGCATGGAGCCTGACCCTCCCACGTTTCCGTACCCTCACCTGTGCCCTAAGACTTGCTGTTCCCTAACACTAACCCTAGCCTGGAACGGAAACACACCATCAGCCCTACACCTAACCACCAAGCCGTAGCCTACTCCTGGCCGGTACGCTGGCACTGACCCGTGCGTCAGCACGTAGCCTGACCCTCCCACGTTTCCGTACCCTCACCTGTGCCCTAAGCCTGGCCGTTCCCTAACCCTAACCCTAGTCCAGAACTGAAACCCACCACCAGCCCTACACCTTACCCTACGCCGTATTCTACTCCTGACCCGTACGCTGGCACTGACACGTGCGTCAGCACGTATCCTGAACCTCCCACGTTTCCGTACCCTCACCTCTGCCCTAAGCCTTGCCGTTCCCTAACCCTAACCCTAGCCCGGAACTGAAACCCACCACCAGCCGTACACCTTACCCTATGCCGTAGCCTACTCCTTGCCCGTACGCTGGCACTGACACGTGCGTCAGCACGTAGCCTGACCCTCCCACGTTTCCGTACCCTCACCTGTGCCCTAAGCCTTGCCGTTCCCTATCCCTAACCCTAGCCCGGAACGGAAACCCACCACCAGCCCTACACCATACCCCAAGCCGTAGCCTAATCCTTGTCCGTACGCTGGCACTGACCCGTGCGTCAGCACGTAGCCTGACCCTCCCAAGTTTCCGTACCCTCACCTGTGCCCTAAGCCTTGCCGTTCCCTAACTCTAACCCTAGCCCGGAACAGAAACCCACCCCCAGCCCTACATCTAACCCCCAAGCCGTAGCCTACTCCTGGCCGGTACGCTGGCACTGACACGTGCGTCAGCACGTAACCTGACCCTCCCACGTTTCCGTACCCTCACCTGTGCCCTAAGTTTTGCCGTTCGCTAACCCTAACCCTAGCCCGGATCAGAAACCCACAACCATCCCTACACTCTACCCTACGCCGTAGCCTATTCCTGGCCCGTACTCTGGCACTGACCAGTGCGTCAGCACGTAACCTGACCCTCCCACGTTTCCATACCCTCACCTGTGCCCTAAGCCTTGACGTTCGCTAACCCTAACCCTAGCGCGGAACAGAAACCCACCACCAGCCCTACACCTTACCACCACTCCGTAGCCTACTCCTGGCCCATATGCTGGCACTGACACGTGCGTCAGCACGTAGCCTGACCCTCCCACGTTTCCGTAACCTCACCTGTGCCCTAAGCCTTGCCGTTCCCTGACCCTAAACCTAGCCCAGAACGGAAACCCACCAGCAGCCCTACACTTTACCCTACGCCGTAGCCTACTCCTGGCCCGTACGCTGGCACTGACCCGTGTGTCAGCATGTAGCGTGACCCTCCCCCGTTTCCGTACCCTCTCCTGAGCACTAAGCCTTGCCGTTCCATAACGCTAACCCTAGCCCTGAACGGAAACCCACCACCAGCCCTACACCATAACCCCAAGCCGTAGCCTACTCCTGGCCCTTAATCTGGCACGGACACGTGCGTCAGCAAGTAGCCTGACCCTCCCACGTTTCCGTACCCTCAACTGTGCCCTAAGCCTGGACATTCCCTAACCCTAACCCTAGCCCGGAACGGAAACCCACCACCAGCCGTACACCTTAACCTACGCCGTAGCCTACTCCTGGGCTGTACGGTGGCACTGACCCTTGCGTCAGCATGTAGCCTGACCTTCCCACGTTTCCATACCCTCACCTGTGCCCTAAGCCTTGCAGTTCCCTAACCCTAACCCTAGAACCGAACGGAAACCCACCACCAGACCTACACCTAACGCCCAAGCCACAGCCTACTCCTGGCCCGTACCCTGGCACTGACCCGTGCGTCCGCACGTAGCCTGACCCTCCCACGTTTCCGTACCCTCACCTGTGCCCTAAGTCTTGCCGTTCCCTAACCGTAACCCTAGCCTGGAATGGAAACCCACCACCAGCCCTACACTCTGCCCTACGCCGTAGCCTATTCCTGGCCCGTATGCTGGCACTGACACGTGCGTCAGCACATAGCCTGACTCTCCCACGTTTCCGTACCCTCACCTGTGCCCTAAGCCTTGCCGTTCCCTAACCCTAACCCTAGCCTGGAATGGAAACCCAGCAACAGCCCTACACTCTGCCCTACGCCGTAGCCTATTCCTGGCCCGTATGCTGGCACTGACCCGTGCTTCAGCACGTAGCCTGAACCTCCCATGTTACCGTACCCTCACCTGTGCCCTAAGCCTTGCCGTTCCCTAACTCTATCCCTAGCCCGGAAAGGAAACCCACCACCATCCCTAAACCTGACCCACAAGCCGTAGCCTACTCCTGGCCCGTACGCTGGCACTGACCCGTGCGTCAGCACGTAGCCTGACCCTCCCACGTTTCCGTACCCTCACCTCTGCCCTAAGCCTTGCCGTTCCCTAACCCTAACCCTAGCCCGGAACGGAAACCCACCACCAGCCCTACACCTTACCCCAAGCCGTAGCCTAATCCTTGTCCGTACGCTGGCACTGACCCGTGCGTCAGCACGTAGCCTGACCCTCCCACGTTTCCGTACCCTCACCTGTGCCCTAAGCCTTGCCGTTCGCAAACCCTAACCCTAGCCTGGAACGGAAAACCACCAACAGCCCTACACCATACCCTAAGCCGTAGCCTAATCCTGGCCCTTACGCTGGCACTGACCCGTGAATCAGCACGTAGCCTGACCCTCCCACGTTTCCGTACCCTCAGCTGTGCCCTAAGCCTTGCAGTTCCCTCACCCTAACCCTAGCCCGGAACGGAAACCCACCACCAGCCCTACACCTTACCCTACGCCGTAGCCTATTCCTGGCCCGTACGCTGGCACTGACCTTCCCACATGTCCGTACCCTCACCTGTGCCCTAAGCCTTGCCTTTCCCTAACCCTAAACCTAGTACGGAACGGAAACCACCACCAGCCCTACAACTAACCCCCAAGCCATAGCGTACTCCTGGCCCATACGCTGGCACTAACCCGTGCGTCAGCACGTAGCCTGACCCTCCCAAGTTTCCATACCCTCACCTGTGCCCTAAGCCTTGCCGTTCCCTAACACTAACCCTAGCCCGGAACAGAAACCCACCCCCAGCCCTACATCTAACCCCCAAGCCGTAGCCTACTCCTGGCCGGTACGCTGGCACTGACACGTGCGTCAGCACGTAACCTGACCCTCCCACGTTTCCGTACCCTCACCAGTGCCCTAAGCTTTGCCGTTCGCTAACCCTAACCCTAGCCCGGATCAGAAACCCACCACCATCCCTACACTCTACCCTACGCCGTAGCCTATTCCTGGCCCGTACTCTGGCACTGACTAGTGCGTCAGCACGTAACCTGACCCTCCCATGTTTCCGTACCCTCACCTGTGCCCTAAGCCTTGACGTTCGCTAACCCTAACCCTAGCACGGAACAGAAACCCACCACCAGCCCTACACCTTACCACCACTCCGTAGCCTACTCCTGGCCCATATGCTGGCACTGACACGTGCGTCAGCACGTAGCATGACCCTCCCACGTTTCCGTAACCTCACCTGTGCCCTAAGCCTTGCCGTTCCCTGACCCTAAACCTAGCCCGGAACGGAAACCCACCAGCAGCCCTACACTTTACCCTACGCCGTAGCCTACTCCATGCCCGTACGCTGGCACTGACCCGTGTGTCAGCACGTAGCGTGACCCTCCCCCGTTTCCGTACCCTCTCCTGAGCACTAAGCCTTGCCGTTCCATAACGCTAACCCTAGCCCTGAACGGAAACCCACCACAAGCCCTACACCTTAACCCCAAGCCGTAGCCTACTCCTGGCCCTTAATCTGGCATGGACACGTGCGTCAGCAAGTAGCCTGACCCTCCCACGTTTCCGTACCCTCAACTGTGCCCTAAGCCTGGACATTCCCTAACCCTAACCCTTGCCCGGAACGGAAACCCACCACCAGCCGTACACCTTAACCTACGCCGTAGCCTACTCCTGGGCTGTACGGTGGCACTGACCCTTGCGTCAGCATGTAGCCTGACCTTCCCACGTTTCCATACCCTCACCTGTGCCCTAAGCCTTGCAGTTCCCTAACCCTAACCCTAGAACCGAACGGAAACCCACCACCAGACCTACACCTAACGCCCAAGCCACAGCCTACTCCTGGCCCGTACCCTGGCACTGACCCGTGCGTCCGCACGTAGCCTGACCCTCCCACGTTTCCGTACCCTCACCTGTGCCCTAAGTCTTGCCGTTCCCTAACCCTAACCCTAGCCTGGAATGGAAACCCACCACCAGCCCTACACTCTGCCCTACGCCGTAGCCTATTCCTGGCCCGTAGGCTGGCACTGACACGTGCGTCAGCATATAGCCTGACTCTCCCACGTTTCCGTACCCTCACCTGTGCCCTAAGCCTTGCCGTTCCCTAACCCTAACCCTAGCCTGGAATGGAAACCCACCACCAGCCCTACACTCTGCCCTACGCCGTAGCCTATTCCTGGCCCGTATGCTGGCACTGACCCGTGCTTCAGCACGTAGCCTGAACCTCCCATGTTACCGTACCCTCACCTGTGCCCTAAGCCTTGCCGTTCCCTAACTCTATCCCTAGCCCGGAAAGGAAACCCACCACCATCCCTAAACCTAACCCACAAGCCGTAGCCTACTCCTGGCCCGTACGCTGGCACTGACCCGTGCGTCAGCACGTAGCCTGACCCTCCTACGTTTCCGTACCTTCACCTGTGCCCTAAGCCTGGCCGTTCCCTAACCCTAACCCTAGCCCGGAACGGAAACCCACCACCAGCCCTACACCTTACCCCAAGCCGTAGCCTAATCCTGGGCCGTACGCTGGCACTGAGCCATGCGTCAGCACGTAGCCTGACCCTCCCACGTTTCCGTACCCTCACCTGTGCCCTAAGCCTTGCCGTTCCCTAACCCTAACCCTAGCCCGGAACGGAAAACCACCACCAGCCCTACACCATACACTACACCGTAGCATAATGCTGGCCCGTACGCTGGCACTAACCCGTGAATCAGCACGTAGCCTGACCCTCCCACGTTTCCGTACCCTCACCTGTGCCCTAAGACTTGCAGTTCCCTCACACTAACCCTAGCCCTTAACGGAAACCAACCACCAGCCCTACACTTTACCCACGCCGTAGCCTACTCCTGGCCCGAATGCTGGCACTGACACGTGCGTCAGCACGTAGCCTGACCCTCCCACGTTTCCGTACCCTCACCTGTGCCCTAAGCCTTGCCATTCCCTAACCCTAACCCTAGCCCGGAACGGAAACCCACCACCAGCCCTAAACCTTACCCACAAGCCGTAGCCTACTCCTGGCCCGTACACTGGCACTGACCCGTGCGTCAGCACGTAGCCTGACCCTCCCACTTTTCTGTACCCTTACCTGAGCCCTAAGACTTGCCGTTACCTAACCCTAACCATAGCCCGGAACGGAATCCCACCACCAGCCCTACACCTTACCATATGCCGTAGCCTACTCCTGGCCGGTACGCTGCCACTGAGCCGTGCATCAGCACGTAGCCAGACCCTCCCACGTTTCCGTACCCTCAGCTGTGCCCTAAGCCTTGCCGTTCCCTAACCCTAACCCTAGCCCAAAACGGAAACACACCACCAGCTCTACACCTTACCCCCAAGCCGTAGCCTACTCCTGGCCCGTACGCTGGCACTGACCCATGCGTCAGCACGTAGCCTGACCCTCCCACGTTTCCGTAACCTCACCTCTGCCCTAAGCCTTGCTGTTCCCTAACACTAACCATAGCCTGGAATGGAAACCCACCACCAACCCCACACCTAACCACCAAACCGTAGCCTACTCCTGGCCGGTACGCTGGCACTGACACGTGCGTCATCACGTAGCCTAAACCTCCCACGTTTCCGTACTCTCACATGTGCCCTAAGCTTTGCCGTTCCCTAACCCTAACTGTAGCCCGGAACGGAAACCCACCAACAGCCCTACACCTTACCCCCAGGCCGTAGCACACTCCTGGTCCATACGCTGGCACTGACCCGTGCGTCAGAACGTATCCTGACCCTGCCACGTTGCTGTACCCTCACCTGTGCCCTAAACCTTGCCATTCCCTAACCCTAACCCTAGCCCGAAACCGAAACCCACCACAAGCCCTACACCTTACCCCCAAGCCATAGCCTACTCGTGGTCCATACGCTGGCACTGACCTGTGCGTCAGCATGTAGCCTGACCTTCCCACGTTACCGTAACGTCACCTGTGCCCTAAGCCTTGCCGTTCCCTAACCCTAACCCTAGCCCGGAACGGAAACCCACCACCAGCCCTACACCTTACCCTATGCTGTAGCCTACACCTGGCCCGTCCGCGGGTAATGACCTGTGCTGCAGCACGTAGCCTGACCCTCCCATGTTACCGTACCCTCACCTGTGCCCTAAGCCTTGACGTTCCCTAACCCTAACCCTAGCCCGGAACGGAAACCCACCACTAGCCCTAGACCTTAGCGTACGCCGTAGCCTACTCCTGGCCTGTACGCTGGCACTGACCCATGCGTCAGCAGGTAGCCTGACCCTCCCACGTTTCCGTACCCTCACCTGTCCCCTATGCCTTGCAGTTCCCTAACCCTAACCCTAGCCTGGAACAGAAACTCACCACCAGCCCTAAATCTTACCCCCAAGCTGAAGCCTACTGCTGGCCCGTACGCTGGCACTGACACGTGCGTCATCACGTAGCCTGAACCTCCCACGTTTCCGTACCCTCACCTGTGCCCTAAGCCTTGCAGTTCCCTAACCCTATCCCGGAACGGAAAACCACGACCAGCCCTAAACCATACCCTATGCCATACACTACTCCTGGCCCATACGCTGGCACTGACCCGTGAATCAGTACTTAGCCTAGACACTCCCACGTTTCTGTACCCTCACCTGTGCGCTAAGACTTGCCGTTCCCTAACACTAACCCTAGTCCGGAAAGGAAACCCACCACCAGCCCTACAGCTTACCCCCAAGCCATAGCATACTCCTGGCCGGTACGCTGGCACTGACCCGTGCGTCAGTACTTAGCCTAGACACTCCCACGTTTCTGTACCCTCACCTGTGCGCTAAGACTTGCCGTTCCCTAACACTAACCCTAGCCCGGAACGGAAACCCACCACCAGCCCTACACCTTATCCCCTAGCCGTAGCCTACTCCTGGCCCGTACGCTGGCACTGTCCCGTGCGTCAGCACGTAGCCTGACCCTCCCACTTTTCCGTACCCTCACCTGTGCCCTAAGCCTTGCCGTTCCCTAACCCTAACCCTAGCCCGGAACGGAAACCCACCACCAGCCCTACACCTAACCCCCTAAGCCGTAGCCTACTCCTGGCCAGTACGCTGGCACTGACCCATGCATCATCACGTACCCTGACCCTCCCACGTTTCCGTACACTCACCTATGCCATAAGCCTTGCCGTTCCCTAACCCTAACCCTAGCCCGGAACGGAAACCCACCACCAGCCCTACACCTTACCCCCAAGCCGTAGCCTACTCCTGGCCCGTACGCTGGCACTGACCCATGGGTCAGCATGTAGCCTGAACCTCCCACGTTTCCGTACCCTCACCTGGGCCCTAAGCATTGCAGTTCCCTAACACTAAACCTAGCCCGGAAAGTAAACCCACCACCAGGCCTACACCTTACCCTACGCCGTAGCCTACTCCTGGCCCGAAGTTTGGCACTGACCCGTGCGTCAGCACGTAGCCTGACCCTCCCACGTTTCGGTACCCTCACCTGTGCCCTAAGCCTTGCCGTTCCCTATCCCTAACCCTAGCCCGCAACGGAAACCCACCACCAGCCCTACACCTTACCCTACGCCGTCGCCTACTCCTGGCCCGTACACTGGCACTGACATGTGCGTCAGCACGTAGCCTGACCTTACCACATTTCCGTACCCTCACCTGTGCCCTAAGGCTTGCCGTTCCCTAACCCTAACCCTAGTACGAAATGGAAACCCACGACCAGCCCTAAACCTAACGCCCAAATCATAGCCTACTCCTGGCCCGTACGCTGGCACTGACCCGTGCGTCAGCATGTAGCCTGACCCTCCCATGATTCCGTACCCTCACCTGTGCCCTAAGCCTTGCCGTTCCCTAACCCTAACCCTAGCCTGTAATGGAAACCCACCACAAGCCCTACATCTAACCCCCAAGCCGTAGCCTACTCCTGGCCGGTACGCTGACACTGACCCGTGAGTCAGCACGTAGCCTGACCCTCCCACGTTTCCGTACCCTCACCTGTGCCCTAAGCCTTGCCGTTCCCTAACCCTAACCCTAGCCCGGAACGGAAAACCACCACCAGCCGTAAACCTTTCCCTACTCCGTAGCCTACTCCTCGCCCGTACGCTCGCACTAACCCGTGCGTCAGCATGTAGTTTGACACTCCCACGTTTCCGTACCCTCACCTGGGCCCTAAGCCTTGCCGTTCCCTAACACTAACCGTAGCCCGGAACGGAAACCCACCACCAGCCCTACACCTTACCCTACGCCGTAGCCTACTCCTGGCCCGAACGCTGGCACTGACACGTGCGTCAGCACGTAGCCTGACCCTCCCACGTTTCCGTACCCTCAACTGTGCCCTAAGCCTTGCCGTTCCCTAACCCTAACCCTAGCCCGGAACGGAAACCCACCACCAGCCCTACAGCTTACCCTACGCCGTAGCTTACTCCTGGCCCGTACACTGGCACTGACCCGTGCGTCAGCACATAGCCTGACATTCCCACATTTTCGTACCCTCACCTGCGCCCTAAGCCTTGCCGTTCCCTAACCCTAAACCTAGTACGGAACGGAAACACACCACCAGCCCTACAACTAATGCCCAAGCCATAGCCTACTCCTGGCCCGTACGCTGGCACTGACTCATGCGTCAGCACGTAGCCTGACCCTCCCACGTTTCCGTACCTTCACGTGGGCCCTAAGTCTTGCGGTTCCATAACACTAACCCTAGACCGGAACGGAAACCCACCATCAGCCCTACATCTTACCCCAAGCCGTAGCCTACTCCTGGTCCGTACGCTGGCAATGACCCGTGCGTCAGCACATAGCCTGAGCCTCCCACTTTTCCGTACCCTCACCTGTGCCCTAAGCCTTGCCGTTCCCTAACCCTAACCCTAGCCCGAAACGGAAACCCCGCACCAGCCCTACACCTTACCCTACGCCGTAGCCTACTCCTGGCCCGTTACTGTCACTGACCTGTGCGTCAGCACGTAGCCTGATCTTTCGACATTTCCGTACCCTCACCTGTGCCCTAAGCCTTTCGGTTCCCTATCCCTAAACCTAGTACGGAATGGAAACCCACCACCATCCCTACATCTTATCCCCTAGCCGTAGCCTACTCCGGCCCCGTACCCTGGCACTGACACGTGCGTCAGCACGTAGCCTGACCATCCCACTTTTCCGTACCCTCACCTGTGCCCTAAGCCTTGCCGTTCCCTCACCCTAACGCTAACCCTGAAAGGAAACCCACCACCAGCCCTACAACTTACACTACGCCGTATCCTACTCCTGGCCCGTACGCTGTCACTGACCCGTGCGTCAGCACGTAGCTTGACCCTCACACGTTTCCGTAACCTCACCTGTGCCCTAAGACTTGCCGTTCCCTAACCTTGACCCGAGCCCGGAACGGAAACCCACCACCAGCCCTACACCTTACCCTATGCTGTAGCCTACACCTGGCCCGTACGCGGGTAATGACCTGTGCTTCAGCACGTAGCCTGACCCTCCCATGTTACCGTAACCTCACCTGTGCCCTAAGCCTTGCCGTTCCCTAATCCTAACCCTAGCCCAGAACGGAAACCCACCACCAGCCCTAAACCTTACCCACAAGCCGTAGCCTACTCCTGGCCCGTACGCTGGCACTGACCCGTGCGTCAGCACGTAGCCTGACTCTCCCACGTTTCCGTACCCTCACCTGTGCCCTAAGACTTGCCATTCCCTAACACTAACCGTAGCCCGGAACGGAAACCCACCACCAGCCCTAAACCTTACCCTACGCTGTAGCCTACTACTGGCCCGTACGCTGGCACTGACCCGTGCGTCAGAACGTAGCCTGAGCTTCCCACATTTCCGTAGCATCACCTGTGCCCTAAGCCTTGCCGTTCCCTAACCCTTACCCTAGTACGGAACGGAAACCCACCACCAGCCCTACACCTAACGCCCAAGCCATAGCCTACTCCTGGCCCGTACGCTGGCACTGACCCGTGCGTCAGCACGTAGCCTGACCCTCCCACGTTTCCGTACCCTCACCTGTGCCCTAAGCCTTCCAGTTCCCTAACCCTAACCCTAGCCCGGAACGGAAACCCACCACAATCCCTACACCTTACCATACGCCGTAGCCTACTCCTGGCCCGTTCGCTGGCACTGACACGTGAGTCAGCACGTAGCCTGATCCTCCCACGTTTCCGTACCCTCACCTGTGCCCTAAGCCTTGCTGTTCCCTAACACCAACCCTGGCCTGGAACGGAAACGCACCACCAGCCCTACACCTAACCACCAAGCCGTAGCCTACTTCTGGCCGGTACGCTGGCACTGACCCGTGCGTCATCACGTAGCCTGACCCTCCCACGTTTCCGTACCATCACCTGTGCCCTAAGCCTTGCCGTTCCCTAACCCTAACCCTAGCCCGGAACGGAAACCCACCACCAGCCCTACACCTTACCCCAAGCCGTAGCCTAATCCTGGTCCGTACGCTGGCACTGACCCGTGCGTCAGCACGTAGCCTGACGCTCCCACGTTTCCGTACCCTCACCTGAGCCCTAAGCCTTGCCGATCCCTAACCCTAACCCTAGCCCTGAACAGAAAACCACCACCAGCCCTACACCATACACTACGCCGTAGCATAATGCTGGCCCGTACGCTGGCACTGACCCGTGAATCAGCACGTAGCCTAACCCTCCCACGTTTCCGTACCCTCACCTGTGCCCTAAGGCTTGCAGTTCCCTCACCCTAACCCTAGCCCGGAACGGAAACCCACCACCAGCCCTACACCTTACCCTACGCCGTAGCCTACTCCTGGCCCGTACGCAGGCACTGACCTGTGCGTCAGCACGTAGCGTGACCTTCCCACGTTTCCGTACCCTCACCTGTGCCCTAAGCCTTGCTGTTCCCTAACCCTAACCCTAGCCCGGTACGGAAACCCACCACCAGCCCTACACATAACCCTACGCCGTAGCCTACTCCTGGCCCGTACGCTGGCACTGACCCGTGCATCAGCACGTAGCCTGACCCACCCACGTTTCCGTACCCTCACCTGTGCCCTAAGCCTGGCCGTTCCCTAACCCTAACCCTAGCCCAGAACTGAAACCCACCACCAGCCCTACACCTTACCCTATGCCGTATCCTACTCCTGGCCCATACGCTGGCACTGACCCTTGCGTCAGCACGTATCCTGAACCTCCCACGTTTCCGTACCCTCACCTGTGCCCTAAGCCTTGCCGTTCCCTAACCCTAACCCTAGCCCGGAACTGAAACCCACCACCAGCCGTACACTTTACCCTATGCCGTAGCCTACTCCTTGCCCGTACGCTGGCACTGACACGTGCGTCAGCACGTAGCCTGACCCTCCCACGTTTCCGTACCCTCACCTGTGCCCTAAGCCTTGACGTTCCCTAACCCTAACCCTAGCCCGGAACGGAAACCCACCACCAGCCCTACACCTTACCCCAAGCCGTAGCCTAATCCTGGTCCGTACGCTGGCACTGACCCGTGCGTCAGCACGTAGCCTGACACTCCCACGTTTCCGTACCCTCACCTGTGCCCTAAGCCTTGCCGTTCCCAAACCCTAACCCTAGCCTGAACGGAAAACCACAACCAGCCCTACACCATACCCTACGCCGTAGCCTAATCCTGGCCCGTACGCTGGCACTGACCCGTGAATCAGCACGTAGCCTGACCCTCCCACGTTTCCGTACCCTCAACTGTGCCCTAAGCCTTGCAGTTCCCTCACCCTAACCCTAGCACAGAACGGAAACCCACCACCAGCCCTACACCTTACCCTACACCGTTGCCTATTCCTGGCCCGTACACTGGCACTGACCTGTGAGTCAGCTCGTAGCCTGACCTTCCCACATGTCCGTACCCTCACCTGAGCCCTAAGCCTTGCCGTTCCCTAACCCTAAACCTAGTACGGAACGGAAACCACCACAAGCCCTACAACTAACCCCCAAGCCATAGCCTACTCCTGGCCCATACGCTGGCACTAACCCGTGCGTCAGCACGTAGCCTGACCCTCCCAGGTTTCCGTACCCTCACCTATGCCCTAAGGCTTCCTGTTCACTAACACTAACCCTAGCCCAGAACGGAAACCCACCACCAGCCCTAAACCTAACCCCCAAGCCGTAGCCTAACCCTGGCCGGTTCGCTGGCACTGACCCGTGCGTCAGCACGTAGCCTGACCCTCCCACGTTTCTGTACCCTCACCTGGGCCCTAAGCCTTGCCTTTCCCTAACCCTAACCCTAGCCCGGAACGGAAACCCACTACCAGCCCTAGACCTTACCCTACGCCGTAGCCTACTCCTGGACCATACGGTGACACCGACCCATGCGTCAGCATGTAGCCTGACCCTCCCACGTTTCCGTACCCTCAGCTGTGCCCTAAGCCTTGCCATTCCCTAACCCTAACCGTAGTCCGGAAAGGAAACCCACCACCAGCCCTACACCTTATCCCCTAGCCGTAGCCTACTCCTGGCCCGTACGCTGGCACTGTCCCGTGCGTCAGTACTTAGCCTGACCCTCCCACGTTTCCGTACCCTCACCTGTGCCCTAAGACTTGCCGTTCACTAACCCTAACCCTAGCCCGGAACGGAAACCCACCACCAGCCCTACACCTTATCCCCTAGTCGTAGCCTACTCCTGGCCCGTACGCTGGCACTGTCCCGTGCGTCAGCACGTTGCCTGACCATCCCACTTTTCCGTACCCTCACCTGTGCCCTAAGCCTTGCCGTTCCCTCACCCTAATGCTAACCCGGAAAGGAAACCCACAACCAGCCCTACACCATACCCTACGCCGTATCTTACTCCTGGACCGTACGCTGTCACTGACCCGTGCGTCAGGACGTAGCTTGACCCTCACACGTTTCCGTACCCTCACCTGTGCCCTAAGCCTTGCCGTTCCGTAACCCTAACCCTAGCCCGGAACGGAAACCCACCACCAGCCCTACACCTTACCTGCAAGCTGAAGCCTAATCCTGGCCCGTACGCTGGCAATGACCCATGCGTCATAATGTAGCCTGACCCTCCCACGTTTCCGTACCCTCACCTGTGCCCTAAGCCTTGCGGTTCCCTAACCCTAATCCCAGCCCGGAATGGAAACCCACCACAAGCCCTATACCTTACCCTACGCCGCAGCCTACTCCTGGCCCGTACGCGGCCACTGACCCGTGCATCAGCACGTAGCCTGACCCTCCCACGTTTCCGTACCCTCAACTGTGCCCTAAGCCTTGCCGTTCCCAAACCCTAACCCTAGCCCAGAACGGAAACCCACCACCAGCCCTACAACTTACGCACAAGCCGTAGCCTACTCCTGGCCCGTACGCTGGCACTGACCAGTGAGTCAGCACATAGCCTGACCCTCCCACGTTTCTGTACCCTCACCTGGGCCCTAAGCCTTGCCGTTCCCTATCCCTAAACCTAGCCCTGAACGGAATCCCACCACCAGCCCTACAACTTTCCCTACGCCGTAACCTATTCCTGGCTTGTACGCAGGCACTGACACTTTCATCAGCACGTAGCCTGACCCTCCCACGTTTCTGTACCCTCACCTGTGCCCTAAGACTTGCCGTTCACTAACCCTAACTGTAGCCCGAAACGGAAACCCACCACCAGCCCTACACCTTACCCCCAAGCCGTAGCCTACTCCTGGCCCGTACGCTGGCACTGACCAGTGAGTCAGCACGTAGCCTGACCCTCCCACGTTTCCGTACCCTCACCTGTGCCCTAAGCCTTGCCGTTTCCTAACCCTAACCCTAGCCCGGAACAGAAACCAACCACCAGCCCTACACTCTACCCTACGCCATAGCCTATTCCTGGCCCATACGCTGGCACTGAGCCGTGCATCAGCATGTAGCCTGACCCTCCCACGTTTCCGTACCCTCACCTGTGCCCTAATCCTTGACGTTCCCTAACCCTAACCATAGCCCGGAACAGAAACACACCACCAGCCCTACAACTTACCACCACGCCGTAGCCTACGCCTGCCCCATATGCTGGCACTGACCCGTGCGTCAGCACGTAGCCTGACCCTCCCACGTTTCCGTAACCTCAGCTGTGCCCTAAGCCTTGCCGTTCCCTAACTTAACCATAGCCCGGAACGGAAACCGACCACCAGCCCTACACCTTACCCTATGCCGTAGCCTACACCTGGCCCGTACACGGGCACTGACCTGTGCTTCAGCACGTAGCCTGACCCTCCCACGTTTCTGTACCATCACCTGTGCCCTAAGCCTTGCCGTTCCCTCACCCTCACCATAGCCAAGAACAGAAACCCACCAGCAGCCCTACACCTTACCCTACGCCGTAGCCTACTCCTGGCACGTACGCTGGCACTGACACGTGTGTCAGCATGTAGCCTGAACCTCACACGTTTCCGTACCCTCACCTGTGCCCTAAGCCTTGCCATTCCCTAACCCTAACCCTAGTCCAGAACGGAAACCCACCACCAGCCCTACAGCTTACCCCAAAGCCACAGCCTATTCCTGGCCCGTACGCTGGCACTGACCCGTGCGTCAGCATGTAGCCTGACCCTCCCAAGTTTCCGTACCCTCACCTGTGCCCTAAGCCTTGCCGTTCCCTAACCCTAACCCTAGCCCGGAACGGAAACCCACCACAAGCCCTACACCTAACCCCCAAGCCGTAGCCTACTCCTGGCCAGTACGCTGGCACTGACACATGCATCATCACGTACCCTGACCCTCCCACGTTTCCGTACACTCACCTGTGCCCTAAGCCTTGCCGTTCCCTAACCCTAACCCTAGCCCGGAACGGAAACACACCACCAGCCCTACACCTTACCCCCAAGCCGTAGCCTACTCCTGGCCCGTACGCTGGCACTGACCCATGGGTCAGCATGTAGCCTGACCCTCCCACGTTTCCGTACCCTCACCTGTGCCCTAAGCCTTGCCGTTCCCTAACCCTAACCCTATCCCTCAACGGAAACCCACCACCAGCCCTACATCCTACCCTACGCCGTCGCCTACTCCTGGCCCGTACACTGGCACTGACATGTGCGTCAGCACGTAGCCTGACCTTACCACATTTCCGTACCCTCACCTGTGCCCTAAGGCTTGCCGTTCCCTAACCCTAACCCTAGTACGGAATGGAAACCCACCAACAGCCCTAAACCTAACGCCCAAACCATAGCCTACTCCTGGCCCGTACGCTGGCACTGACCCGTGCGTCAGCATGTAGCCTGACCCTCCCACGTTTCCGTACCCTCACCTGTGCCCTAAGCCTTGCCGTTCCCTAACCCTAACCCTAGCCCGGAACGGAAACCCACCACCAGCCCTACAGCTTACCCTAGGCCGTAGCCTACTCCTGGCCCGTACACTGGCACTGACCCGTGCGTCAGCACATAGCCTGACATTCCCACATTTCCGTACCCTCACCTGCGCCCTAAGCCTTGCTGTTCCCTAACCCTAAACCTAGTATGGAACGGAAACCCACCACCAGCCCTACACCTAACGCCCAAGCCATAGCCTACTCCTGGCCCGTACGCTGGCACTGACCCGTGCGTCATTACGTAGCCTGACCCTCCCACGTTTCCGTACCCTCACCTGTGCCCTAAGCCTTGCCGTTCCCTAACCCTAACCATAGCCTGGAATGGAAACCCACCACCAGCCCTATACCTTATCGTATGCCGTAGCCTAGTCCTGGCCCGTACGCTGGCACAGACCCGTGCGTCAGCATGTAGCCTGACCCTCCCACGTTTCCGTACCCTCACCTGGGCCCTAAGCCTTGCCGTTCCTTACCCTAACCCTAGCCCGGAACGGAAACCCACCACAAGCCCTACACCTTACCATACGCTGTAGCGTTCTCCTGGCCCGTACGCTGGCACTGACCGGTGAGACAGCACGTAGCCTCACCCTCCCACGTTTCCATAACCTCAACTGTGCCCTAAGCCTTGCCGTTCCCTCACCCTAACCCTAGCCAGGAAAGGAAACCCACCAGCAGCCCTACACCTAACATTACGCCGTAGCCTACTCCTGGCCCGAACACTGGCACTGACCCGTGCGTCAGCACGTAGCCTGACCCTCCCACGTTTCCGTACCCTCACCTGGGCCCTAAGCCTTGCCGTTCCCTCACCCTAACCCTAGCCTGGAACAGAAACCCACCACCAGCCCTAAACCTTTCCCTACTGGGTACCTACTCCTCGCCCGTACGCTCGCACTGACCCATGCGTCAGTATGTAGTTTGACCCTCCCAAGTTTCCGTACCCTCACCTGTGCCCTAAGCCTTGCCGTTCCCTAACACTAACCCTAGACTGGAATGGAAACCCACCACCAGCCCTACATCTAAACCCCAAGCCGTAGCCTACTCCTGGCCGGTACGCTGGCACTGACACGTGTGTCAGCACGTAGCCTGACCCTCCCACGTTTCCGTACCCTCACCTGTGCCCTAAGCTTTGCCGTTCCCTAACCCTAACCCTAGCCCGGATCAGAAACCCACCACCAGCCCTACACTCTACCCTACGCCGTAGCCTATTCCTGGCCCGTACGCTGGCACTGACCAGTGCGTCAGCACGTAACCAGACCCTCCCACGTTTCCGTACCCTCACCTGTGCCCTAAGCCTTGTCGTTCGCTAACCCTAACCCTAGACCGGAACAGAAACCCACCACCAGCCCTATACCTTACCACCACTCCGTAGCCTACTCCTGGCCCATATGCTGGCACTGACACGTGCGTGAGCACGTAGCCTGACCCTCCCACGTTTCCGTAACCTCACCTGTGCCCTAAGCCTTGCCGTTCCCTAATCCTAACCCTAGCCCGGAACGGAAACCCACCACCAGCCCTAAACCTTACCCACAAGCCGTAGCCTACTCCTGGCCCGTACGCTGGCACTGACCCGTGCGTCAGCACGTAGCCTGACTCTCCCACGTTTCCGTACCCTCACCTGTGCCCTAAGACTTGCCATTCCCTAACACTAACCGTAGCCCGGAACGGAAACCCACCACCAGCCCTAAACCTTACCCTACGCTGTAGCCTACTCCTGGCCCGTACGCTGGCACTGACCCGTGCGTCAGAACGTAGCCTGAGCTTCCCACATTTCCGTAGCATCACCTGTGCCCTAAGCCTTGCCGTTCCCTACCCCTTACCCTAGTACGGAACGTAAACCCACCACCAGCCCTACACCTAACGCCCAAGCCATAGCCTACTCCTGGCCCGTACGCTGGCACTGACCCGTGCGTCAGCACGTAGGCTGACCCTCCCACGTTTCCGTACCCTCACCTGTGCCCTAAGCCTTCCCGTTCCCTAACCCTAACCCTAGCCCGGAACGGAAACCCACCACAATCCCTATACCTTACCATACACCGTAGCCTACTCCTGGCCCGTTCGCTGGCACTGACACGTGAGTCAGCACGTAGCCTGATCCTCCCACGTTTCCGTACCCTCACCTGTGCCCTAAGCCTTGCTGTTCCCTAACACCAACCCTGGCCTGGAACGGAAACGCACCACCAGCCCTACACCTAACCACCAAGCCGTAGCCTACTTCTGGCCGGTACGCTGGCACTGACCCGTGCGTCATCACGTAGCCTGACCATCCCACGTTTCCGTACCATCACCTGTGCCCTAAGCCTTGCCGTTCCATAACCCTAACCCTAGCCCGGAACGGAAACCCACTACCAGCCCTACACCTTACCCTATGCCGTAGCCTATTTCTGGCCTGTATGCTGACACTGACCCGTGCGTCAGCACGTAGCCTGACCCTCCCACGTTTCCGTACCCTCACCTGTGCCCTAAGCCTTGGCATTCCGTAACCCTAACCCTAGTCCCGAATGGAAACCCACCACCAGCCTTACAACTAAAGCCCAAGCCATAGCCTATACCTGGCCCGTATGCTGGCACTGACCCGTGCGGCAGCATATAGCCTGACCCTCCCACGTTTCCGTACCCTCACCTGGGCCCTAAGCCTTACCGTTCCCTAACCCTAACCCTAGCCCGAAACGGAAACCCACCACCAGCCCTACACCTTACCCGCAAGCCGTAGCCTACTCCTGGTCCGTACACTGGCACTGACCCGTGCGTCAGCACGTAGCCTGACCCTCCCACCTTTCCGTACCCTCACCTGTGCCCTAAGCCTTGCCGTTCCCTAACCCTAACCCTAGCCCGGAACGGAAACCCACCACCAGCCCTAGAACTTTCCCTACGCCGTAGCCTACTCCTGGCCCGTACGCTGGCACTGACCGTGCGTCAGCACGTAGCCTGACCCTCCCACGTTTCCGTACACTCACATGTGCCCTAAGCCTTGCCGTTCCCTAACCCTAACCCTAGCCAGGAACGGAAACCCACCAGAAGCCCTATACCATACCATACGCCAGAGCCTACTCCTGGCCCGTACGCTGGCACTGACCCATGAGTCAGCACGTAGCCTGACCCTCCCACGTTTCCGTATCCTCACCTGTGCCCTCAGCCTTGCCGTTCACTCACCCTAACCCTAGACAGGAACGGAAACCCACCACCAGCCCTAAACCTTACCCACAAGCCGTAGCCTACTCCTGGCCCGTACGCTGGCACTGACCCGTGCGTCAGCACGTAGCCTGACTCTCCCACGTTTCCGTACCCTCACCTGTGCCCTAAGCCTTGCCGTTCCCTAACCCTAACCCTAGCCCGGAACGGAAACCCACTACCAGCCCTAGACCTTACCCTACGCCGTAGCCTACTCCTGGACCATACGGTGACACCGACCCATGCGTCAGCATGTAGCCTGACCCTCCCACGTTTCCGTACCCTCAGCTGTGCCCTAAGCCTTGCCATTCCCTAACCCTAACCGTAGTCCGGAAAGGAAACCCACCACCAGCCCTACACCTTATCCCCTAGCCGTAGCCTACTCCTGGCCCGTACGCTGGCACTGTCCCGTGCGTCAGTACTTAGCCTGACCCTCCCACGTTTCCGTACCCTCACCTGTGCCCTAAGACTTGCCGTTCACTAACCCTAACCCTAGCCCGGAACGGAAACCCACCACCAGCCCTACACCTTATCCCCTAGTCGTAGCCTACTCCTGGCCCGTACGCTGGCACTGTCCCGTGCGTCAGCACGTTGCCTGACCATCCCACTTTTCCGTACCCTCACCTGTGCCCTAAGCCTTGCCGTTCCCTCACCCTAATGCTAACCCGGAAAGGAAACCCACAACCAGCCCTACACCATACCCTACGCCGTATCTTACTCCTGGACCGTACGCTGTCACTGACCCGTGCGTCAGGACGTAGCTTGACCCTCACACGTTTCCGTACCCTCACCTGTGCCCTAAGCCTTGCCGTTCCGTAACCCTAACCCTAGCCCGGAACGGAAACCCACCACCAGCCCTACACCTTACCTGCAAGCTGAAGCCTAATCCTGGCCCGTACGCTGGCAATGACCCATGCGTCATAATGTAGCCTGACCCTCCCACGTTTCCGTACCCTCACCTGTGCCCTAAGCCTTGCGGTTCCCTAACCCTAATCCCAGCCCGGAATGGAAACCCACCACAAGCCCTATACCTTACCCTACGCCGCAGCCTACTCCTGGCCCGTACGCGGGCACTGACCCGTGCATCAGCACGTAGCCTGACCCTCCCACGTTTCCGTACCCTCAACTGTGCCCTAAGCCTTGCCGTTCCCAAACCCTAACCCTAGCCCAGAACGGAAACCCACCACCAGCCCTACAACTTACGCACAAGCCGTAGCCTACTCCTGGCCCGTACGCTGGCACTGACCAGTGAGTCAGCACATAGCCTGACCCTCCCACGTTTCTGTACCCTCACCTGGGCCCTAAGCCTTGCCGTTCCCTATCCCTAAACCTAGCCCTGAACGGAATCCCACCACCAGCCCTACAACTTTCCCTACGCCGTAACCTATTCCTGGCTTGTACGCAGGCACTGACACTTTCATCAGCACGTAGCCTGACCCTCCCACGTTTCTGTACCCTCACCTGTGCCCTAAGACTTGCCGTTCACTAACCCTAACTGTAGCCCGAAACGGAAACCCACCACCAGCCCTACACCTTACCCCCAAGCCGTAGCCTACTCCTGGCCCGTACGCTGGCACTGACCAGTGAGTCAGCACGTAGCCTGACCCTCCCACGTTTCCGTACCCTCACCTGTGCCCTAAGCCTTGCCGTTTCCTAACCCTAACCCTAGCCCGGAACAGAAACCAACCACCAGCCCTACACTCTACCCTACGCCATAGCCTATTCCTGGCCCATACGCTGGCACTGAGCCGTGCATCAGCATGTAGCCTGACCCTCCCACGTTTCCGTACCCTCACCTGTGCCCTAATCCTTGACGTTCCCTAACCCTAACCATAGCCCGGAACAGAAACACACCACCAGCCCTACAACTTACCACCACGCCGTAGCCTACGCCTGCCCCATATGCTGGCACTGACCCGTGCGTCAGCACGTAGCCTGACCCTCCCACGTTTCCGTAACCTCAGCTGTGCCCTAAGCCTTGCCGTTCCCTAACTTAACCATAGCCCAGAACGGAAACCGACCACCAGCCCTACACCTTACCCTATGCCGTAGCCTACACCTGGCCCGTACACGGGCACTGACCTGTGCTTCAGCACGTAGCCTGACCCTCCCACGTTTCTGTACCATCACCTGTGCCCTAAGCCTTGCCGTTCCCTCACCCTCACCATAGCCAAGAACAGAAACCCACCAGCAGCCCTACACCTTACCCTACGCCGTAGCCTACTCCTGGCACGTACGCTGGCACTGACACGTGTGTCAGCATGTAGCCTGAACCTCACACGTTTCCGTACCCTCACCTGTGCCCTAAGCCTTGCCATTCCCTAACCCTAACCCTAGTCCAGAACGGAAACCCACCACCAGCCCTACAGCTTACCCCAAAGCCACAGCCTATTCCTGGCCCGTACGCTGGCACTGACCCGTGCGTCAGCATGTAGCCTGACCCTCCCAAGTTTCCGTACCCTCACCTGTGCCCTAAGCCTTGCCGTTCCCTAACCCTAACCCTAGCCCGGAACGGAAACCCACCACAAGCCCTACACCTAACCCCCAAGCCGTAGCCTACTCCTGGCCAGTACGCTGGCACTGACACATGCATCATCACGTACCCTGACCCTCCCACGTTTCCGTACACTCACCTGTGCCCTAAGCCTTGCCGTTCCCTAACCCTAACCCTAGCCCGGAACGGAAACACACCACCAGCCCTACACCTTACCCCCAAGCCGTAGCCTACTCCTGGCCCGTACGCTGGCACTGACCCATGGGTCAGCATGTAGCCTGAACCTCCCACGTTTCCGTACCCTCACCTGGGCCCTAAGCATTGCCGTTCCCTAACACTAACCCTAGCCCAGAAAGTAAACCCACCACCAGCCCTACACCTTACCCTATGCCGTAGCCTACTCCTGGCCCGAAGTCTGGCACTGACCCGTGCGTCAGCACGTAGCCTGACCCTCCCACGTTTCCGTACCCTCACCTGTGCCCTAAGCCTTGCCGTTCCCTAACCCTAACCCTATCCCTCAACGGAAACCCACCACCAGCCCTACATCCTACCCTACGCCGTCGCCTACTCCTGGCCCGTACACTGGCACTGACATGTGCGTCAGCACGTAGCCTGACCTTACCACATTTCCGTACCCTCACCTGTGCCCTAAGGCTTGCCGTTCCCTAACCCTAACCCTAGTACGGAATGGAAACCCACCAACAGCCCTAAACCTAACGCCCAAACCATAGCCTACTCCTGGCCCGTACGCTGGCACTGACCCGTGCGTCAGCATGTAGCCTGACCCTCCCACGTTTCCGTACCCTCACCTGTGCCCTAAGCCTTGCCGTTCCCTAACCCTAACCCTAGCCCGGAACGGAAACCCACCACCAGCCCTACAGCTTACCCTAGGCCGTAGCCTACTCCTGGCCCGTACACTGGCACTGACCCGTGCGTCAGCACATAGCCTGACATTCCCACATTTCCGTACCCTCACCTGCGCCCTAAGCCTTGCTGTTCCCTAACCCTAAACCTAGTACGGAACGGAAACCCACCACCAGCCCTACACCTAACGCCCAAGCCATAGCCTACTCCTGGCCCGTACGCTGGCACTGACCCGTGCGTCATTACGTAGCCTGACCCTCCCACGTTTCCGTACCCTCACCTGTGCCCTAAGCCTTGCCGTTCCCTAACCCTAACCATAGCCTGGAATGGAAACCCACCACCAGCCCTATACCTTATCGTATGCCGTAGCCTAGTCCTGGCCCGTACGCTGGCACAGACCCGTGCGTCAGCATGTAGCCTGACCCTCCCACGTTTCCGTACCCTCACCTGGGCCCTAAGCCTTGCCGTTCCTTACCCTAACCCTAGCCCGGAATGGAAACCCACCACAAGCCCTACACCTTACCATACGCTGTAGCGTTCTCCTGGCCCGTACGCTGGCACTGACCGGTGAGTCAGCACGTAGCCTCACCCTCCCACGTTTCCATAACCTCAACTGTGCCCTAAGCCTTGCCGTTCCCTCACCCTAACCCTAGCCAGGAAAGGAAACCCACCAGCAGCCCTACACCTAACATTACGCCGTAGCCTACTCCTGGCCCGAACACTGGCACTGACCCGTGCGTCAGCACGTAGCCTGACCCTCCCACGTTTCCGTACCCTCACCTGGGCCCTAAGCCTTGCCGTTCCCTCACCCTAACCCTAGCCTGGAACAGAAACCCACCACCAGCCCTAAACCTTTCCCTACTGGGTACCTACTCCTCGCCCGTACGCTCGCACTGACACATGCGTCAGTATGTAGTTTGACCCTCCCAAGTTTCCGTACCCTCACCTGTGCCCTAAGCCTTGCCGTTCCCTAACACTAACCCTAGACTGGAATGGAAACCCACCACCAGCCCTACATCTAACCCCCAAGCCATAGCCTACTCCTGGCCGGTACGCTGGCACTGACACGTGCGTCAGCACGTAGCCTGACCCTCCCACGTTTCCGTACCCTCACCTGTGCCCTAAGCTTTGCCGTTCCCTAACCCTAACCCTAGCCCGGATCAGAAACCCACCACCAGCCCTACACTCTACCCTACGCCGTAGCCTATTCCTGGCCCGTACGCTGGCACTGACCAGTGCGTCAGCACGTAACCAGACCCTCCCACGTTTCCGTACCCTCACCTGTGCCCTAAGCCTTGTCGTTCGCTAACCCTAACCCTAGACCGGAACAGAAACCCACCACCAGCCCTATACCTTACCACCACTCCGTAGCCTACTCCTGGCCCATATGCTGGCACTGACACGTGCGTGAGCACGTAGCCTGACCCTCCCACGTTTCCGTAACCTCACCTGTGCCCTAAGCCTTGCCGTTCCCTAATCCTAACCCTAGCCCGGAACGGAAACCCACCACCAGCCCTAAACCTTACCCACAAGCCGTAGCCTACTCCTGGCCCGTACGCTGGCACTGACCCGTGCGTCAGCACGTAGCCTGACTCTCCCACGTTTCCGTACCCTCACCTGTGCCCTAAGACTTGCCATTCCCTAACACTAACCGTAGCCCGGAATGGAAACCCACCACCAGCCCTAAACCTTACCCTACGCTGTAGCCTACTCCTGGCCCGTACGCTGGCACTGACCCGTGCGTCAGAACGTAGCCTGAGCTTCCCACATTTCCGTAGCATCACCTGTGCCCTAAGCCTTGCCGTTCCCTAACCCTTACCCTAGTACGGAACGGAAACCCACCACCAGCCCTACACCTAACGCCCAAGCCATAGCCTACTCCTGGCCCGTACGCTGGCACTGACCCGTGCGTCAGCACGTAGGCTGACCCTCCCACGTTTCCGTACCCTCACCTGTGCCCTAAGCCTTCCCGTTCCCTAACCCTAACCCTAGCCCGGAACGGAAACCCACCACAATCCCTATACCTTACCATACACCGTAGCCTACTCCTGGCCCGTTCGCTGGCACTGACACGTGAGTCAGCACGTAGCCTGATCCTCCCACGTTTCCGTACCCTCACCTGTGCCCTAAGCCTTGCTGTTCCCTAACACCAACCCTGGCCTGGAACGGAAACGCACCACCAGCCCTACACCTAACCACCAAGCCGTAGCCTACTTCTGGCCGGTACGCTGGCACTGACCCGTGCGTCATCACGTAGCCTGACCATCCCACGTTTCCGTACCATCACCTGTGCCCTAAGCCTTGCCGTTCCATAACCCTAACCCTAGCCCGGAACGGAAACCCACTACCAGCCCTACACCTTACCCTATGCCGTAGCCTATTTCTGGCCTGTATGCTGACACTGACCCGTGCGTCAGCACGTAGCCTGACCCTCCCACGTTTCCGTACCCTCACCTGTGCCCTAAGCCTTGGCATTCCGTAACCCTAACCCTAGTCCCGAATGGAAACCCACCACCAGCCTTACAACTAAAGCCCAAGCCATAGCCTATACCTGGCCCGTATGCTGGCACTGACCCGTGCGGCAGCATATAGCCTGACCCTCCCACGTTTCCGTACCCTCACCTGGGCCCTAAGCCTTACCGTTCCCTAACCCTAACCCTAGCCCGAAACGGAAACCCACCACCAGCCCTACACCTTACCCGCAAGCCGTAGCCTACTCCTGGTCCGTACACTGGCACTGACCCGTGCGTCAGCACATAGCCTGACCCTCCCACCTTTCCGTACCCTCACCTGTGCCCTAAGCCTTGCCGTTCCCTAACCCTAACCCTAGCCCGGAACGGAAACCCACCACCAGCCCTAGAACTTTCCCTACGCCGTAGCCTACTCCTGGCCCGTACGCTGGCACTGACCGTGCGTCAGCACGTAGCCTGACCCTCCCACGTTTCCGTACACTCACATATGCCCTAAGCCTTGCCGTTCCCTAACCCTAACCCTAGCCAGGAACGGAAACCCACCAGAAGCCCTATACCATACCATACGCCATAGCCTACTCCTGGCCCGTACGCTGGCACTGACCCATGAGTCAGCACGTAGCCTGACCCTCCCACGTTTCCGTATCCTCACCTGTGCCCTCAGCCTTGCCGTTCACTCACCCTAACCCTAGACAGGAACGGAAACCCACCACCAGCCCTAAACCTTACCCACAAGCCGTAGCCTACTCCTGGCCCGTACGCTGGCACTGACCCGTGCGTCAGCACGTAGCCTGACTCTCCCACGTTTCCGTACCCTCACCTGTGCCCTAAGCCTTGCCGTTCCCTAACCCTAACCCTAGCCCGGAACGGAAACCCACTACCAGCCCTAGACCTTACCCTACGCCGTAGCCTACTCCTGGACCATACGGTGACACCGACCCATGCGTCAGCATGTAGCCTGACCCTCCCACGTTTCCGTACCCTCAGCTGTGCCCTAAGCCTTGCCATTCCCTAACCCTAACCGTAGTCCGGAAAGGAAACCCACCACCAGCCCTACACCTTATCCCCTAGCCGTAGCCTACTCCTGGCCCGTACGCTGGCACTGTCCCGTGCGTCAGTACTTAGCCTGACCCTCCCACGTTTCCGTACCCTCACCTGTGCCCTAAGACTTGCCGTTCACTAACCCTAACCCTAGCCCGGAACGGAAACCCACCACCAGCCCTACACCTTATCCCCTAGTCGTAGCCTACTCCTGGCCCGTACGCTGGCACTGTCCCGTGCGTCAGCACGTTGCCTGACCATCCCACTTTTCCGTACCCTCACCTGTGCCCTAAGCCTTGCCGTTCCCTCACCCTAATGCTAACCCGGAAAGGAAACCCACAACCAGCCCTACACCATACCCTACGCCGTATCTTACTCCTGGACCGTACGCTGTCACTGACCCGTGCGTCAGGACGTAGCTTGACCCTCACACGTTTCCGTACCCTCACCTGTGCCCTAAGCCTTGCCGTTCCGTAACCCTAACCCTAGCCCGGAACGGAAACCCACCACCAGCCCTACACCTTACCTGCAAGCTGAAGCCTAATCCTGGCCCGTACGCTGGCAATGACCCATGCGTCATAATGTAGCCTGACCCTCCCACGTTTCCGTACCCTCACCTGTGCCCTAAGCCTTGCGGTTCCCTAACCCTAATCCCAGCCCGGAATGGAAACCCACCACAAGCCCTATACCTTACCCTACGCCGCAGCCTACTCCTGGCCCGTACGCGGGCACTGACCCGTGCATCAGCACGTAGCCTGACCCTCCCACGTTTCCGTACCCTCAACTGTGCCCTAAGCCTTGCCGTTCCCAAACCCTAACCCTAGCCCAGAACGGAAACCCACCACCAGCCCTACAACTTACGCACAAGCCGTAGCCTACTCCTGGCCCGTACGCTGGCACTGACCAGTGAGTCAGCACATAGCCTGACCCTCCCACGTTTCTGTACCCTCACCTGGGCCCTAAGCCTTGCCGTTCCCTATCCCTAAACCTAGCCCTGAACGGAATCCCACCACCAGCCCTACAACTTTCCCTACGCCGTAACCTATTCCTGGCTTGTACGCAGGCACTGACACTTTCATCAGCACGTAGCCTGACCCTCCCACGTTTCTGTACCCTCACCTGTGCCCTAAGACTTGCCGTTCACTAACCCTAACTGTAGCCCGAAACGGAAACCCACCACCAGCCCTACACCTTACCCCCAAGCCGTAGCCTACTCCTGGCCCGTACGCTGGCACTGACCAGTGAGTCAGCACGTAGCCTGACCCTCCCACGTTTCCGTACCCTCACCTGTGCCCTAAGCCTTGCCGTTTCCTAACCCTAACCCTAGCCCGGAACAGAAACCAACCACCAGCCCTACACTCTACCCTACGCCATAGCCTATTCCTGGCCCATACGCTGGCACTGAGCCGTGCATCAGCATGTAGCCTGACCCTCCCACGTTTCCGTACCCTCACCTGTGCCCTAATCCTTGACGTTCCCTAACCCTAACCATAGCCCGGAACAGAAACACACCACCAGCCCTACAACTTACCACCACGCCGTAGCCTACGCCTGCCCCATATGCTGGCACTGACCCGTGCGTCAGCACGTAGCCTGACCCTCCCACGTTTCCGTAACCTCAGCTGTGCCCTAAGCCTTGCCGTTCCCTAACTTAACCATAGCCCGGAACGGAAACCGACCACCAGCCCTACACCTTACCCTATGCCGTAGCCTACACCTGGCCCGTACACGGGCACTGACCTGTGCTTCAGCACGTAGCCTGACCCTCCCACGTTTCTGTACCATCACCTGTGCCCTAAGCCTTGCCGTTCCCTCACCCTCACCATAGCCAAGAACAGAAACCCACCAGCAGCCCTACACCTTACCCTACGCCGTAGCCTACTCCTGGCACGTACGCTGGCACTGACACGTGTGTCAGCATGTAGCCTGAACCTCACACGTTTCCGTACCCTCACCTGTGCCCTAAGCCTTGCCATTCCCTAACCCTAACCCTAGTCCAGAACGGAAACCCACCACCAGCCCTACAGCTTACCCCAAAGCCACAGCCTATTCCTGGCCCGTACGCTGGCACTGACCCGTGCGTCAGCATGTAGCCTGACCCTCCCAAGTTTCCGTACCCTCACCTGTGCCCTAAGCCTTGCCGTTCCCTAACCCTAACCCTAGCCCGGAACGGAAACCCACCACAAGCCCTACACCTAACCCCCAAGCCGTAGCCTACTCCTGGCCAGTACGCTGGCACTGACACATGCATCATCACGTACCCTGACCCTCCCACGTTTCCGTACACTCACCTGTGCCCTAAGCCTTGCCGTTCCCTAACCCTAACCCTAGCCCGGAACGGAAACACACCACCAGCCCTACACCTTACCCCCAAGCCGTAGCCTACTCCTGGCCCGTACGCTGGCACTGACCCATGGGTCAGCATGTAGCCTGACCCTCCCACGTTTCCGTACCCTCACCTGTGCCCTAAGCCTTGCCGTTCCCTAACCCTAACCCTATCCCTCAACGGAAACCCACCACCAGCCCTACATCCTACCCTACGCCGTCGCCTACTCCTGGCCCGTACACTGGCACTGACATGTGCGTCAGCACGTAGCCTGACCTTACCACATTTCCGTACCCTCACCTGTGCCCTAAGGCTTGCCGTTCCCTAACCCTAACCCTAGTACGGAATGGAAACCCACCAACAGCCCTAAACCTAACGCCCAAACCATAGCCTACTCCTGGCCCGTACGCTGGCACTGACCCGTGCGTCAGCATGTAGCCTGACCCTCCCACGTTTCCGTACCCTCACCTGTGCCCTAAGCCTTGCCGTTCCCTAACCCTAACCCTAGCCCGGAACGGAAACCCACCACCAGCCCTACAGCTTACCCTAGGCCGTAGCCTACTCCTGGCCCGTACACTGGCACTGACCCGTGCGTCAGCACATAGCCTGACATTCCCACATTTCCGTACCCTCACCTGCGCCCTAAGCCTTGCTGTTCCCTAACCCTAAACCTAGTACGGAACGGAAACCCACCACCAGCCCTACACCTAACGCCCAAGCCATAGCCTACTCCTGGCCCGTACGCTGGCACTGACCCGTGCGTCATTACGTAGCCTGACCCTCCCACGTTTCCGTACCCTCACCTGTGCCCTAAGCCTTGCCGTTCCCTAACCCTAACCATAGCCTGGAATGGAAACCCACCACCAGCCCTATACCTTATCGTATGCCGTAGCCTAGTCCTGGCCCGTACGCTGGCACAGACCCGTGCGTCAGCATGTAGCCTGACCCTCCCACGTTTCCGTACCCTCACCTGGGCCCTAAGCCTTGCCGTTCCTTACCCTAACCCTAGCCCGGAACGGAAACCCACCACAAGCCCTACACCTTACCATACGCTGTAGCGTTCTCCTGGCCCGTACGCTGGCACTGACCGGTGAGACAGCACGTAGCCTCACCCTCCCACGTTTCCATAACCTCAACTGTGCCCTAAGCCTTGCCGTTCCCTCACCCTAACCCTAGCCAGGAAAGGAAACCCACCAGCAGCCCTACACCTAACATTACGCCGTAGCCTACTCCTGGCCCGAACACTGGCACTGACCCGTGCGTCAGCACGTAGCCTGACCCTCCCACGTTTCCGTACCCTCACCTGGGCCCTAAGCCTTGCCGTTCCCTCACCCTAACCCTAGCCTGGAACAGAAACCCACCACCAGCCCTAAACCTTTCCCTACTGGGTACCTACTCCTCGCCCGTACGCTCGCACTGACCCATGCGTCAGTATGTAGTTTGACCCTCCCAAGTTTCCGTACCCTCACCTGTGCCCTAAGCCTTGCCGTTCCCTAACACTAACCCTAGACTGGAATGGAAACCCACCACCAGCCCTACATCTAACCCCCAAGCCGTAGCCTACTCCTGGCCGGTACGCTGGCACTGACACGTGCGTCAGCACGTAGCCTGACCCTCCCACGTTTCCGTACCCTCACCTGTGCCCTAAGCTTTGCCGTTCCCTAACCCTAACCCTAGCCCGGATCAGAAACCCACCACCAGCCCTACACTCTACCCTACGCCGTAGCCTATTCCTGGCCCGTACGCTGGCACTGACCAGTGCGTCAGCACGTAACCAGACCCTCCCACGTTTCCGTACCCTCACCTGTGCCCTAAGCCTTGTCGTTCGCTAACCCTAACCCTAGACCGGAACAGAAACCCACCACCAGCCCTATACCTTACCACCACTCCGTAGCCTACTCCTGGCCCATATGCTGGCACTGACACGTGCGTGAGCACGTAGCCTGACCCTCCCACGTTTCCGTAACCTCACCTGTGCCCTAAGCCTTGCCGTTCCCTAATCCTAACCCTAGCCCGGAACGGAAACCCACCACCAGCCCTAAACCTTACCCACAAGCCGTAGCCTACTCCTGGCCCGTACGCTGGCACTGACCCGTGCGTCAGCACGTAGCCTGACTCTCCCACGTTTCCGTACCCTCACCTGTGCCCTAAGACTTGCCATTCCCTAACACTAACCGTAGCCCGGAACGGAAACCCACCACCAGCCCTAAACCTTACCCTACGCTGTAGCCTACTCCTGGCCCGTACGCTGGCACTGACCCGTGCGTCAGAACGTAGCCTGAGCTTCCCACATTTCCGTAGCATCACCTGTGCCCTAAGCCTTGCCGTTCCCTAACCCATACCCTAGTACGGAACGGAAACCCACCACCAGCCCTACACCTAACGCCCAAGCCATAGCCTACTCCTGGCCCGTACGCTGGCACTGACCCGTGCGTCAGCACGTAGGCTGACCCTCCCACGTTTCCGTACCCTCACCTGTGCCCTAAGCCTTCCCGTTCCCTAACCCTAACCCTAGCCCGGAACGGAAACCCACCACAATCCCTATACCTTACCATACACCGTAGCCTACTCCTGGCCCGTTCGCTGGCACTGACACGTGAGTCAGCACGTAGCCTGATCCTCCCACGTTTCCGTACCCTCACCTGTGCCCTAAGCCTTGCTGTTCCCTAACACCAACCCTGGCCTGGAACGGAAACGCACCACCAGCCCTACACCTAACCACCAAGCCGTAGCCTACTTCTGGCCGGTACGCTGGCACTGACCCGTGCGTCATCACGTAGCCTGACCATCCCACGTTTCCGTACCATCACCTGTGCCCTAAGCCTTGCCGTTCCATAACCCTAACCCTAGCCCGGAACGGAAACCCACTACCAGCCCTACACCTTACCCTATGCCGTAGCCTATTTCTGGCCTGTATGCTGACACTGACCCGTGCGTCAGCACGTAGCCTGACCCTCCCACGTTTCCGTACCCTCACCTGTGCCCTAAGCCTTGGCATTCCGTAACCCTAACCCTAGTCCCGAATGGAAACCCACCACCAGCCTTACAACTAAAGCCCAAGCCATAGCCTATACCTGGCCCGTATGCTGGCACTGACCCGTGCGGCAGCATATAGCCTGACCCTCCCACGTTTCCGTACCCTCACCTGGGCCCTAAGCCTTACCGTTCCCTAACCCTAACCCTAGCCCGAAACGGAAACCCACCACCAGCCCTACACCTTACCCGCAAGCCGTAGCCTACTCCTGGTCCGTACACTGGCACTGACCCGTGCGTCAGCACGTAGCCTGACCCTCCCACCTTTCCGTACCCTCACCTGTGCCCTAAGCCTTGCCGTTCCCTAACCCTAACCCTAGCCCGGAACGGAAACCCACCACCAGCCCTAGAACTTTCCCTACGCCGTAGCCTACTCCTGGCCCGTACGCTGGCACTGACCGTGCGTCAGCACGTAGCCTGACCCTCCCACGTTTCCGTACACTCACATGTGCCCTAAGCCTTGCCGTTCCCTAACCCTAACCCTAGCCAGGAACGGAAACCCACCAGAAGCCCTATACCATACCATACGCCATAGCCTACTCCTGGCCCGTACGCTGGCACTGACCCATGAGTCAGCACGTAGCCTGACCCTCCCACGTTTCCGTATCCTCACCTGTGCCCTCAGCCTTGCCGTTCACTCACCCTAACCCTAGACAGGAACGGAAACCCACCAGCAGCCCTACACCTTACCCTACGCCATAGCCTACTCCTGGCCCGTACGCTGGCCCTGACCCGTGCGTGAGCACGTAGCCTGACCCTCCCACGTTTCTGTACCCTCACCTGTGCCCTAAGCGTTGCCGTTCCCTAACCCTAACCCTAGTCCGGAACGGAAACCCACCACCAGGCCTACAGCTTACCACCAAGCCATAGCCTATTCCTGGCCCATACGCTCGCACTGACACGTGTGTCATCATGTAGCCTGAACCTCCCACGTTTCCGTACCCTCACCTGTGCCCTAAGACTTGCCGTTCCCTAACTCTAACCCTAGCCCGGAACGGAAACCCACCACCAGCCCTACACCTAACCCCCAAGCCGTAGCCTACTCCTGGCCGGTACGCTGGCACTGAACCGTGCATCGACACATAGCCTGACCCTCCCCGTTTCCGTACCCTCACCTGTGCCCTAAGTCTTGCCGTTCCCTAACCCTAAACCTAGCCATGAACCGAAACCCACCACCAGCCCTACACCTTACCCCCAAGCCGTAGGCTACTCCTGGACCTTACGCTGGCACTGACACGTGCGTCAGCATGTAGCCTGCCCCGCCCACGTTTGCGGACCCTCACCTGTGCCCTAAGCCTTGCCATTCCCTAACTCTATCCCTAGCCAGGAACTGAAACCCACCACCAGCCCTACACCTTTCCATACGCCGTAGTCTATTCCTGGCCCGTACGCAGGCACTGACCCTTTCATCAGCACGTAGCCTGACCCTCCCACGTTTCCGTACCCTCACCTGTGCCCTAAGCCTTGCCGTTCCCTAACCCTAACCCTAGCCCTGATTGGAACCCCAACACCAGCCCTACACCTTACCCGCAAGCCGTAGCCTACTCCTGGTCCATACGCTGGCACTGACCAGTGCGTCAGCACGTAGCCTGAACCTCCCACATTACCGTACCCTCACCTGTGCCCTAAGCCTTGCCGTTCCCTAACCCTAACCCTAGTACGGAACGGAAACACACCAACAGACCTACACCTAACCACCAAGCCGTAGCCTACTCCTGGCTGGTACGCTGGCACTGACCCGTGCGTCATCACGTAGCCTAACCCTCCCAAGTTTCCGTAAACTCACCTGTGCCCTAAGCTTTGCCGTTCCCTAACACTAACTGTAGCCCGGAACGGAAACCCACCACGAGCCCTACACTTTACCCTACGCCGTAGCCTACTCCAGGCCCGTACACTGGCACTGACCCGTGCATCAGCACGTAGCCTGACCCTCCCACTTTTCTGTACCCTTACCTGAGCCCTAAGCCTTGCCGTTCCCTAACCCTAACCCTAGCTCGGAACGGAATCCCACCACCAGCCCTACACCTTACCATATGCCGTAGCCTACTCCTGCCCGGTACGCTGCCACTGAGCCGTGCATCAGCACGTAGCCTGACACTCCCACGTTTCCGTACCCTCAGCTGTGCCCTACGCCTTGCCGTTCCCTAACCCTATCCCTAGCCCGGAACGGAAACCCACCACCAGCCCTACAACTTACCCCCAAGCCGTAGCCTACCCCTGGCCTGTACGGTGGCACTGACACTTGCGTCATCATGTAGCCCGACCCTCCCACGTTTCCGTACCCTCACCTGTGCCCTAAGCCTCGCCGTTCCGTAACCTTAACCCGAGCCCGGAACGGAAACCCACCACCAGCCCTACACCTTACCCCCAAGCCGTAGCCTACTACTGGCCCGTTCGGTGGCACTAACCCGAGCATCAGCAAGTAGCCTGAACCTCCCACGTTTCTGTAGCCTCACCCGTGCCCTAAGCCTTGCCGTTCCGTAACCCTAACCCTAGCCCGGTACGGATACCCACCACCAGCCCTACAACTTACCCCCAAGCCGTAGCCTACTCCTGGCCCATATGCTGGCACTGACCCGTGCGTCAGCACGTAGCGTGACCCTCCCACGTTTCCGTACCCTCACCTGTGCCCTAAGCCTTGCCATTCCCTAACCCTAACCCTAGCCCAGAACGGAAACCCAACACCAGCCCTACACCTTTCCCTATGCTGTAGCCTACACCTGGCCCGTATGCGGGCACTGACGCGTGCGTCAGCACGTAGCCTGACCCTCCCACGTTTCCGTACCCTCACCTGTGCCCTAAGCCTTGCCGTTCTCTAACCCTAACCCTAGCCCGAAACGGAAAGCCACCACCAGCCCTACACCATACCCTACACCGTAGCCTACTCCTGGCCCGTACGCTGGCACTGAACCGTGCGTCAGCATGTAGCCTGACCCTCTCACGTTTCCGTACCCTCACCTCTGCCCTAAGCCTTGACGTTCCCTAACCCTAACCCTAGCCCGGAACGCAAACCCACCACCAGCCCTACACCTTTCCCTATGCCGTAGCCTAATCCTGGCCCATACGCTGGCACTGAACCGTGCGTCATCACGTAGCCGGACCTTCCCACATTTCCGTACCCTCACCTGTGTCCTAAGCCTTGCCGTACCATTACCCTAGCCCTAGCCCGGAAAGGAAACCCACCACCAGCCCTACACCTTACCCTATGCCGTAGCCTACACCTGGCCCAAACGTGGGCACTGACCTGTGCTTCATCACGTAGCCTGACCCTCCCACGTTTGCGGACCCTCACCTGTGCCCTAAGCCTTGCCGTTCCCTAACCCTAACCCTAGCCCGGAACGGAAACCCACCACCAGCCCTACACCTTTCCGAACGCCGTAACCTATTCCTGGCTCGTACGCCGGCACTCACCGTTTCATCAGCACGTAGCCTGACCCTCCCACGTTTCCGTACCCTCACCTGTGCCCTAAGCCTTGCCGTGCACTAACCCTAATCCTAGCCCTGAACGGAAACCCACCACCAGCCCTACACCTTACCCCGAAGCCGTAGCCTACTCCTGGCCGGTACGCTGGCATTGACACGTGCGTCAGCACGTAGCCTGACCCTCACACGTTTCCGTACCCTCACCTGTGCCCTAAGCCTTGCGGTTTCCTAACCCTAACCCTAGCCCGGAACAGAAACCCACCACCAGCCCTACACTCTACCATACACCATAGCCTATTCCTGGCCCGTACGCTGGCACTGAGCCGTGCGTCAGCACGTAGCCTGACCCTCCCACGTTTCCGTACCATCACCTGTGCCCTAAGCCTTGACGTTCCCTAACCCTAACCCTAGCCCGGAACAGAAACCCACCACCAGCCCTACAACTTACCACCACGCCGTAGCCTACTCCTAGCCCATATGCTGGCACTGACCCATGCGTCACCATGTAGCCTGACCCTCCCACGTTTCCGTAACCTCACCTGTGCCCTAAGCCTTGCCGTTCCCTAACATTAACCCTAGCCCGGAACGGAAACCCACCACCAGCCCTACACCTTACCCTATGCCGTAGCCTACACCTGGCCCGTTCGCGGGCACTGACCTGTGCTCCAGCACGTAGCCTGACCCTCCCATGTTACCGTACCCTCACCTCTGCCCTAAGCCTTGCCGTTCCCTAACCCTAAACCTAGGCCGGAACGGAAACACACCACCAGCCCTAAACCTTACCCACAAGCCGTAGCCTACTCCTGGCCCGTACGCTGGCACTGACCCGTGCGTCAGCACGTAGCCTGACCCTCCCACGTTTCCGTACCATCACCTGTGCCCTAAGCCTTGCCGTTCCCTCACCCTCACCCTAGCCAGGAACAAAAACCCACCAGCAGCCCTACACCTTACCCTACGCCGTAGCCTACTCCTGGCACGTACGCTGGCACTGACCCGTGCGTCAGCACGTAGCCTGACCCTCCCACGTTTCCGTACACTAACCTGTGCCCTAAGCCTTGACGTTCCCTAACCCTAACCCTAGCCCGGAACAGAAACCCACCAACAGCCCTACAACTTACCACCACGCCGTAGCCTACTACTGGCCCATATGCTGGCACTGACCCGTGCGTCAGCACGTAGCCTGACCCTCCCACGTTTCTGTACCCTCACCTGTGCCCTAAGCCATGCCGTTCCCTAACCCTAACCCTAGCCCGGAACAGAAAACCATCTCCAGCCCTACAACTTACACACAAGCTGTAGCCTACTCCTGGTGCATACGCTGGCATTGACCCGTGCGTCCGCACGTAGCCTGACCCTCCCCAGTTTCCGTACCCTCACGTGTGCCCTAAGCCTTGCCGTTCCGTATCCCTAAGCCTAGCCCGGAACGGAAACCCACTACCAGCCCTACACCTTACCCCCAAGCTGAAGCCTAATCCTGGCCCGTACGCTGGCAATGACCCGTGCGTCAGCATGTAGCCTGACCCTCCCACGTTTCCGTACCCTCACCTGTGCCCTAAGCCTTGCGGTTCCCTAACCCTAATCCTAGCCCGGAACAGAAACCCACCACCAGCCCTACACCTTAACCTAAGCCGTAGCCTACTCCTGGCCCGTACGCTGGCACTGACCCGTGAATCAGCACGTAGCCTTACCCACCCAAGTTTCCGTTCCCTCACCTGTGCCTTAAGCCTTGCAGTTCACTCAACCTAACCCTACCCCGAACGGAAACGCACCACAAGCCCTAAACCTTACCCTATGCCGTAGCCTGCTCCTGGTCCGTACGCTGGCACTGACCTGTGCGTCAGCACGTAGCCTGACCTTCCCACATTTCTGTACTCTCACCTGTGCCCTAAGCCTTGCCATTCCCTAACACTAACCCAAGCCCGGAACCGAAACCCATCACCATCCCTACAACTTACCCACAAGCTGTAGCCTACTCCTGGCCCGTACGCTGGCACTGACTCATGCGTCAGCACATAGCCTGACCCTCCCACGTTTCCGTTCCTTCACGTGGGCCCTAAGTCTTGCGGTTCCATAACACTAACCCTCGACCTGAACGGAAACCCACCATCAGCCCTACATCTTACCCCAAGCCGTAGCCTACTCCTGGTCCGTACGCTGGCACTGACCCGTGAATCAGCACGTAGCCTGACCCTCCCACGTTTCCGTTCCCTCACCTGTGCCCTAAGCCTTGCAGTTCCCTCACCCTAACCCTAGCCCGGAACGGAAACCCCCCACCAGCCCTACACCTTACCCTACTCCGTAGACTACTCCTGGCCCGTTACTGTCACTGACCTGTGCGTCAGCACGTAGCCTGACCTTTCGACATTTCCGTACCCTCAACTGTGCCCTAAGCCTTTCCGTTCCCTAACCCTAAACCTAGTACGGAATGGAAACCCACCACCATCCCTACAACTTATCCCCTAGCCGTAGCCTACTCCGGCCCCGTACCCTGGCACTGACCCGTGCGTCAGCACGTAGCCTGACCATCCCACTTTTCCGTACCCTCACCTGTGCCCTAAGCCTTGCCGTTCCCTCACCCTAACGCTAACCCTGAAAGGAAACCCACCACCAGCCCTACAACTTACCCTACGCCATATCCTACTCCTGGCCCGTACGCTGTCACTGACCCGTGCGTCAGCACATAGCTTGACCCTCACACGTTTCCGTAACCTCACCTGTGCCCTAAGCCTTGCCGTTCCGTAACCCAAACCCTAGCCCGGAACGGAAACCCACCACCAACCCTACACCTTACCCCCAAGCTGAAGCCTAATCCTGGCCCGTACGCTGGCAATGACACATGCGTCAGCATGTAGCCTGACCCTCCCACGTTTCCGTACCCTCACCTGTGCCCTAAGCCTTGCGGTTCCCTAACCCTAATCCCAGCCCGGAATGGAAACCCACCACAAGCCCTATACATTACCCTACGCCGCAGCCTACTCCTGGCCCGTACGCGGGCACTGACACGTGCGTCAGCACGTAGCCTGACCCTCCCACGTTTCCGTACCCTCACCTGTGCCCTAAGCCTTGCCGTTCCCTAACCCTAACCCTAGCCCGGAACGGAAACCCACCACCAGCCCTACAACTTACGCACAAGCCGTAGCCTACTCCTGGCCCGTACGCTGGCAGTGACCAGTGAGTCAGCACGTAGCCTGATCCTCCCACGTTTCCGTACCCTCACCTGGGCCCTAAGCCTTGCCGTTCCCTATCCCTAAACCTAGCCCGGAATGGAATCCCACCACCAGCCCTACAACTTACGCACAAGCCGTAGCCTACTCCTGGCCTGTACGCTGGCACTGACCAGTGAGTCAGCACGTAGCCTGACCCTCCCACGTTTCCGTACCCTCACCTGGGCCCTAAGCCTTGCCGTTCCCTATCCCTAAACCTAGCCCGTAACGGAATCCCACCACCTGCCCTACACCTTTCCCTACGCCGTAACCTATTCCTGGCTTTTACGCAGGCACTGACACTTTCATCAGCACGTAGCCTGACCCTCCCACGTTTCTGTACCCTCACCTGTGCCCTAAGCCTTGACTTCGCTAACCCTAAACCTAGCCCGGAACAGAAACCCACCACCAGCCCTACACCTTACCACCACTCCGTAGCCTACTCCTGGCCCATATGCTGGCACTGACACGTGCGTCAGCACGTCGCCTGACCCTCCCACGTTTCCGTAACCTCACCTGTGCCCTAAGCCTTGCCGTTCCCTAACCCTAGCCCTAGCCCGGAACGGAAACCCACCACCAGCCCTACACCTTACCCTATGCTGTAGCCTACACCTGGCCCGTACGCGGGTAATGACCTGTGCTTCAGCAGGTAGCCTGACCCTCCCATGTTACCGTACCCTCACCTGTGCCCTAAGCCTTGATGTTCCCTAACCCTAACCCTAGCCCGGAACGGAAACCCACCACCAGCCCTAAACCTTACCCACAAGCCGTAGCCTACTCCTGGCCCCTACGCTGGCACTGACCCGTGCGTCAGCACGTAGCCTGACTCTCCCACGTTTCCGTAACCTCACCTGTGCCCTAAGCCTTGCCATTCCCTAACACTAACCGTAGTCCCGAACGGAAACCCACCACCAGCCCTAAACCTTACCCTACGCTGTAGCCTACTCCTGGCACGTACGCTGGCACTGACCCGTGCGTAAGAACGTAGCCTGACCTTCCCACATTTCCGTAGCATCACCTGTGCCCTAAGCCTTGCGGTTCCCTAACCCTTACCCTAGTACGGAACGGAAACACAACACCAGCCCTACACCTAACGCCCAAGCCATAGCCTACTCCTGGCCCGTACGCTGGCACTGACCCGTGCGGCAGCACGTAGCCTGACCCTCCAACGTTTCTGTACCCTCACCTGTGCCCTAAGACTTGCCGTTCCCTAACCCTAACCCTAGCCCGAAATGGAAACCCACCACCAGCCCTACACTCTACCCTACGCCGTAGCCTATTCCTGGCCCGGATGCTGGCACTGACCCGTGCTTCAGCACGTAGCCTGAACCTCCCACGTTTCCGTACCCTCACCTGTGCCCTAAGCCTTGCCGTTCCCTAACTCTATCCCTAGCCCGGAAAGGAAACCCACCACCATCCCTAAACCTAACCCACAAGCTGTAGCCTACTCCTGGCCCGTACGCTGGCACTGACCCGTGCGTCAGCACGTAGCCTGACCCTCCCACGTTTCCGTACCCTCACCTGTGCCCTAAGCCTGGCCGTTCCCTAACCCTAACCCTAGCCTGGAATGGAAACCCACCACCAGCCCTAAACCATACCCTACACAGTAGCCTACTCCTGGCCCGTACGCTGGCACTGACCCGTGTGTCGGCACGTAGCCTGACCCTCCCACGTTTCCATACCCTCACCTGTGCCCTAAGCATTGCCGTTCCCTATCCCTAACCCTAGCCCTGAACTGAAACCCACCACCAGCCGTACACCTTACCCTATGCCGTACCCTACTCCTTGCCCGTACGCTGGCACAGACACATGCGTCAGCATGTAGCCTGACCCTCCCACGTTTCCGTACCCTCACCTGTGCCCTAAGCCTTGCCGTTCGCTAACCCTAACCCTAGCCCAGAACGGAAACCCACCACAAGCCCTACACCTTACCCCAAGCCGTAGCCTAATCCTGGTCCGTACGCTGGCACTGACCCGTGCGTCAGCACGTAGCCTGACCCTCCCACGTTTCCGTACCCTCACCTGTGCCCTAAGCCTTGCCGTTCCCTAACCCTAACCCTAGCCCTGAACAGACAACCACCACCAGCCCTACACCATACACTACGCCGTAGCATAATGCTAGCCCGTACGCTGGCACTGACCCGTGCATCAGCACGTAGCCTGACCCTCCCACGTTTCCGTACCCTCACCTGTGCCCTAAGCCTGGCCGTTCCCTAACCCTAACCCTAGCCCAGAACTGAAACCCACCACCAGCCCTACACCTTACCCTACGCCGTATCCTACTCCTGGCCCATACGCTGACACTGACCCGTGCGTCAGCACGTATCCTGAACCTCCCACGTTTCCGTACCCTCACCTGTGCCCTAAGCCTTGCCGTTCCCTAACCCTAACCCTAGCCCGGAACTGAAACCCACCACCAGCCGTACACCTTACCCTATGCCGTAGCCTACTCCTAGCCCGTACGGTGGCACTGAACCATGCGTTAGCACGTAGCCTGACCCTCCCACGTTTCCGTACCCTCACCTGTGCCCTAAGCCTTGCCGTTCCCAAACCCTAACCCTAGCCTGAACGGAAAACCACCACCAGCCCTACACCATACCCTACGCCGTAGCCTAATCCTGGCCCGTACGCTGGCACTGACCCGTGAATCAGCACGTAGCCTGACCCTCCCACGTTTCCGTACCCTCACCTGTGCCCTAAGCCTTGCATTTCCCTCACCCTAACCCTAGCCCGGAACGGAAACCCACCACCAGCCCTACACCTTACCCTACGCCGTTGCCTATTCCTAGCCCGTACGCTGGCACTGACCTGTGCGTCAGCACGTAGCCTGACCTTCCCACATGTCCGTACCCTCACCTGTGCCCTAAGCCTTGACGTTCCCTAACCCTAAACCTAGTACGGAATGGAAACCACCACCAGCCCTACAACTAACCCCCAAGCCATAGCCTACTCCTGGCCCATACGCTGGCACTAACCCGTGCGTCAGCACGTAGCCTGACCCTCCCAAGTTTCCGTACCCTCCCCTGTGCCCTAAGCCTTGCCGTTCCCTAACACTAACCCTAGCCCGGCACAGAAACACACCCCCAGCCCTACACTTAACCCCCAAGCCGTAGCCTACTCCTGGCCGGTACGCTGGCACTGACCCGTGCGTCAGCACGTAGCCTGACCCTCCCACGTTTCCGTACCCTCACCTGTGCCCTAAGCCTTGCAGTTCCCCAACCCTAACCCTAGCCCGGAACGGAAACTCACCACTAGCCCTAAACCTTACCCCCAAGCTGAAGCCTACTGCTGGCCCTTACGCTGGCACTGACACGTGCGTCAGCACGTAGCCTGAACCTCCCACGTTTCCGTACCCTCACCTGTGCCCTAAGCCTTGCGGTTCCCTAACCCTAACCCTATCCCGGAACGGAAACCCACCACCAGCCCTACACCTTACCCTACACCGTAGCCTACTCCGGGCCCGTACGCTGGCACTGACCCGTGCGTCAGCACATAGCCTGACCCTCCCACGTTTCCGTAGCCTCACCTGTGCCCTATGACTTGACGTTCCCTAACTCTAACCATAGCCCGAAACCCAAACACACCACCAGCCCTACACCTTACCCCCAAGCCATAGCCTACTCCTGGCCCATACGCTGGCACGGATGCGTGCGTCAGCACGTAGCCTGAACCTCCCACGTTTCCGTACCCTCAACTGTGCCTTAAGCCTTGCGGTTCCCTAACACTAACCCTAGCCCAGAAGGGAAACCCACCACCAACACTACACCTTACCCTACGCCGTAGCCTACTCCTGGCCCGTACGCGGGCACTGACCCATGCATTCAGCCGGTAGCCTGACCCTCCCACGTTTCCGTACCCTAACCTGTGCCCTAAGCCTTGCCGTTCCCTAACCCTAACCCTAGCCCAGAACAGAAACCAACCACCAGCCCTTCAACTTACCCCCAAGCCGTAGCCTATTCCTGGTCCGTACGCTGGCACTGACCCGTGCGTTAGCACGTAGCCTGACCCTCCCACGTTTCCGTACCCTCACCTGTGCCCTAAGCCTTGCCGTTCCATAACCCTAACCCTAGACCGGAATGGAAACACACCACCAGCCCTACACCTAACCCCCAAGCTGTAGCCTACTCCTGGCCCATATGCGGGCACTGACCTGTGCTTCAGCACGTAGCCTGAACCTCCCATGTTACCATACCCTCACCTGTGCCCTAAGCCTTGCCGTTCCCTAACTCTATCCCTAACCCGGAAAGGAAACCCACCACCATCCCTAAACCTAACCCACAAGCCGTAGCCTACTCCTGGCCCGTACGCTGGCACTGACCCGTGCGTCAGCACGTAGCCTGACCCTCCCACGTTTCCGTACCCTCACCTGTGCCCTAAGCCTGGCCGTTCCCTAACCCTAACCCTAGCCTGGAACGGAAACCCACCACCAGCCCTACACCATACCCTACACCGTAGCCTACTCCTGGCCCGTACGCTGGCACTGACCCGTGTGTTGGCACGTAGCCTGACCCTCCCACGTTTCCATACCCTCACCTGTGCCCTAAGCCTTGCCGTTCCCTATCCCTAACCCTAGCCCTGAACTGAAATCCACCACCAGCCGTACACCTTACCCTATGCCGTACCCTACTCCTTGCCCGTACGCTGGCACTGACACGTTCGTCAGCACGTAGCCTGACCCTCCCACGTTTCCGTACCCTCACCTGTGCCCTAAGCCTCGCCGTTCCCTAACCCTAACCCTAGCCCGGATCGGAAACCCACCTCCAGCCCTACACCTTACCCCAAGCCGTAGCATAATGCTGGCCCGTACGCTGGCACTGACCCGTGCGCCAGCACGTAGCCTGACCCTCCCACGTTTCCGTACCCTCACCTGTGCCCTAAGCCTTGCCGTTCCCAAACCCTAACCCTAGCCTGAACGGAAAACCACCACCAGCCCTACACCATACCCTACGCCGTAGCTTAATCCTGGCCCGTACGCTGGCACTGACCCGTGAATCAGCACGTAGCCTGACCTTCCCACGTTTCCGTACCCTCCCCTGTGCCCTAAGCCTTGCATTTCCCTCACCCTAACCCTAGCCCGGAACGGAAACCCACCACCAGCCCTAAACCTTACCCTACGCCGTTGCCTATTCCTGGCCCGTACGCTGGCACTGACCTGTGCGTCAGCACGTAGCCTGACCTTCCCACAGGTCCGTACCCTCACCTGTGCCCTAAGCCTTGCCGTTCCCTAACCCTAAACCTAGTACGGAACGGAAACCACCACCAGCCCTACAACTAACCCCCAAGCCATAGCCTACTCCTGGCCCATACGCTGGCACTAACCCGTGCGTCAGCACGTAGCCTGACCCTCCCAAGTTTCCGTACCCTCACCTGTGCCCTAAGCCTTGCCGTTCCCTAACACTAACCCTAGCCCGGAACAGAAACACACCCCCAGCCCTACACTTAACCCCCAAGCCGTAGCCTACTCCTGGCCGGTACGCTGGCACTGACCCGTGCGTCAGCACGTAGCCTGACACTCCCACGTTTCCGTACCCTCACCTGTGCCCTAAGCCTTGCAGTTCCCCAACCCTAACCCTAGCCCGGAACGGAAACTCACCACTAGCCCTAAACCTTACCCCCAAGCTGAAGCCTACTGCTGGCCCGTACGCTGGCACTGACACGTGCGTCAGCACGTAGCCTGAACCTCCCACGTTTCCGTACCCTCACCTGTGCCCTAAGCCTTGCGGTTCCCTAACCCTAACCCTAGCCCGGAACGGAAACCCACCACCAGCCCTACACCTTACCCTACACCGTAGCCTACTCCGGGCCTGTACGCTGGCACTGACCCGTGCGTCAGCACATAGCCTGACCCTCCCACGTTTCCGTAGCCTCACCTGTGCCCTATGACTTGACGTTCCCTAACTCTAACCATAGCCCGGAACCCAAACACACCACCAGCCCTACACCTTACCCCCAAGCCATAGCCTACTCCTGGCCCATACGCTGGCACTGATGCGTGCGTCAGCACGCAGCCTGAAACTCCCACGTTTCCGTACCCTCAACTGTGCCTTAAGCCTTGCGGTTCCCTAACACTAACCCTAGCCCAGAAGGGAAACCCACCACCAACACTACACCTTACCCTACGCCGTAGCCTACTCCTGGCCCGTACGCGGGCACTGACCCGTGCATTCAGCAGGTAGCCTGACCCTCCCACGTTTCCGTACCCTCACCTGTGCCCTAAGCCTTGCCGTTCCCTAACCCTAACCCTAGCCCAGAACAGAAACCAACCACCAGCCCTTCAACTTACCCCCAAGCCGTAGCCTATTCCTGGTCCGTACGCTGGCACTGACCCGTGCGTTAGCACGTAGCCTGACCCTCCCACGTTTCCGTACCCTCACCTGTGCCCTAAGCCTTGCCGTTCCATAACCCTAACCCTAGACCGGAATGGAAACACACCACCAGCCCTACACCTAACCCCCAAGCCGTAGCCTACTCCTGGCCCATACGCAGGCACTGACCTGTGCTTCAGCACGTAGCCTGAACGTCCCAAGTTACCGTACCCTCACCTGAGCCCTAAGCCTTGCCGTTCCCTAACTCTATCCCTAGCCCGGAAAGGAAACCCACCACCATCCCTAAACCTAACCCACAAGCCGTAGCCTACTCCTGGCCCGTACGCTGGCACTGACCCGTGTGTCAGCACGTAGCCTGACCCTCCCACGTTTCCGTACCCTCACCTGTGCCCTAAGCCTGGCCGTTCCCTAACCCTAACCCTAGCCTGGAACGGAAACCCACCACCAGCCCTACACCATACCCTCCACCGTAGCCTACTCCTGGCCCGTACGCTGGCCCTGACCCGTGTGTCGGCACGTAGCCTGACCCTCCCACGTTTCCATACCCTCACCTGTGCCCTAAGCCTTGCCGTTCCCTATCCCTAACCCTAGCCCTGAACTGAAACCCACCACCAGCCCTACACCTTACCCTATGCCGTAGCCTACTCCTGGCCCGTACGCTGGCACTGACCCTTGCGTCAGAATGTAGCCGGAACCTCACACGTTCCCGTACCCTCACCTGTGCCCTAAGCCTTGCCGTTCCCTAACCCTAACCCTAGTCCAGAACGGAAAACCACCACCAGCCCTACAGTTAACCCCCAAGCCATAGCCTACTCCTGGCCCATATGCTGGCACTGACCGGTGTGTCAGCATATAGCCTGACGAGGCACACCAGGGGAGGGCGGGCCGGCAGGGTAAGGCTGCCCAGGTCAGCTAATCCACAACCCTCAGGGAATCTCTTTGGTGAAAATGGACCTCGCTAAGGCAGAAGAGAAGCCAAGGGAAAAAAGTACTCGGTGCCATTTGCAGCACCGTAGATGAGTCTAGAAGTAATCACGTGACTTGTAGTAAGTCAGAAAGTGAAAGACACATATCATATCATATCACTTATAAGTGTTACCTAAAAATGGATAACAGGGCAGATATTTCCACGGAGAAGGGCAATCACAGATTCATTAAACAAACTTATGGTTCACCAATGGAAAGGTGTGAGGATTGGTTTCATTACGATATCGGGGTTAAAACACATATACAAACACAGGTGACATATATAATCACCAAAGACCTACAGAATACCAAGAGAGGACTACTCAACATTCTGTCATAACGTACATGGGAAAAGGATCCCAGGAAGAACAGACATCTGTATATGTGTAAAAGAACCACATCTTCCACACCTACAACAAGCCCAACATTGTAATCAAACTTGCTGTAATAAAAAATAAAAAATTAAATTAAAAACACAAACAAGAAGTAGTGAGACAAACGTGAGGGGCTTTCTCCTGGCACATTCCATTCTAAATTCCAATCTAGAACACCACTTCCACTGAGGCTCTCTTGCCCCAGTAACCAGATTTGGTAAGGGAGAACTGCTGCCACCTTGTGGCCGTTTCACACAACAGCAGCTTTAATCCCAGCTCTAATGGTCAGTTGATATTCAAAATCATTGCAGGCCTGTAAATGACACCTGCCCTGAAAACAAATCCTGGGGTCACATATCGACCAAAAAATTCACAGTACGTCCATATTTCAAAACGACCGTCTCAAAAGGCATATTTTACGCACATTAGTGTTCTGCTTCTTTTCCTTTCTTTCCTTTTTTGTTAAAAAAAAACGGGAATGGAAAAAGGCATCCCTCAGAATGGGCAAAAATCGTTGCAAACGAATCAATGGACAGAGGTTTAATCTCCAATATATATAAACAGCTCATGCAGCTTAATATTAAAAAAAACAAACAACCCAATACAAAAATGGGCAGAAGATCTAAAGAGGCGTTTCTTCAAAGAAGACACAGAGATGGCCAAGACGCACATGAAAAGCTGCTCAAAAGCACTAATTATTAGAGAAATGCAAATCAAAACTACAGTGAGGTATCACCTCACACCTGTTAGAATCGGCATCATCAGAAAATCTACAAACAACCAATTCTGGGGAGGGTGTGGACAAAAGGAGCCCTCTTCCTCTATTGGTGGGAATGTGAATTTATACAGTCACTATGGAGAACCGTATGGAGTTTCCTTAAAAAACCTAGAAATAGAATTACCATCTGATCCAGCAATCCCACTTCTGGGCATATACCCAGAGAAAACCATAAATCAAAAAGGCACATTCACCACAATGTTCGTTGCAGCACTATTTACAATAGCCAGGTAATGGAAGCAAACTAAATGCCCACAGACAGATGAATGGATAAAGATGTGGTACATATATAAAATGAAATATTACTCGGCCATAAAAAGGAATGAAACTGGGTCATTTGTAGAGACATCGATGGATCGAGAGACTGTCATACAGAATGAAGTAAGTCAGAAAGAGGAAAACAAATACTGTATATTAATGCATATATGTGGAACCTCAAAAATGGTACAGATGAACTGGTTTTCAGCGAAGAAATAGAGACACAGAGGTAGAGAACAAACGTATGGACACCAAGTGTGGGAAGCCATGGGTTGGTGGTGGTGGCATGAGTTGGGAGATTGGGATTGACCTGTATACATGTATATGCATAAAATACATAACTAATAATAACGTGCTGTATAAAAAAAATAAAATTAAATTTCAAAATTTTAAAAAATAAAATTTAAAAATAAAACAGAAAAAAGTTCTTCCCGTCACACAGATGTATTTATAGGAATGAATTATTTCCATGCTTATATCTATAAATATATAAAAGAGGAATAAAATCTAACTTGAAACATAAAAGAAAAAAAAAACCTGAACCCATGAGTTATACAGAGAAAAACCCAATCAGCACACTTGCTCCAGCGGTAAACAATTCTGAAATTGGTCTGAGGTGGGAAACAATCTCCCATACATCCAGCAACCCACCGCCCACGCAAGGAGCGTCCTCATTGCAAAGCTTGGGGACCGTGCCGAGGCATCTCTGAGTAATCGTGAGCTGAGCCCCAGGCCAGCTGCTGCTGAACTGTTCCCACCCTTCCCAGGTAAAACACCTGAATATGTACAAGGGCTTGAAAGCCTAGAGGAAGGGCCGTGGAGCCACACCAGCGACAGCACGCAGGCCAACTTGGTGCCTGCAGGCCAGCCAGGGTGGTCCTGGCCCCGGGGGCTCTTCCAGAAGCTTGCCATTGCCCTGCCTGAGATACCCTTCCTGTCCCGGCCACCACTGCTTTTTTCCTTCCTCACCTCTGTCCGGAGAGAAATTCCAGCGGAAGGTATGGGTGACACATCCTCTTCTTTACAGGTGTCAGCCTGGCAACTCCTGCAGAACGGCCAGCAGAGCCCCACTCACACCGGGCCAATCACAAAGCTGTGGCCCCTCACTCCCACCCACCAGCACAGCCCCGAGACTGCTGACGGGGCAGAGAATATGGAGTCAGGCACAGCTTCAGGGGCTATTGCTGCCTGGAGCGCTGTTTATATTGACCTCAACGAGGCACACCTGGGGAGGGCGGGCCGGCAGGGTAAGGCTGCCCAGGTCAGCTAATTCACAACCCTCAGGGAATCACATTGTTGAAAATGGACCTCGCTAAGGCAGAAGAGAAGCCAAGGAAAAAAGGACACAATGCTATTTGCAGCACCGTAGAAGAGTCTAGAAGTAATCACGTGACTTGTGGTAAGTCAGAAAGTGAAAGACACATATCATAACATATCACGTATAGGTGTTACCTAAAAATGGATACCAGGGCAGATATTTCCACGGAGAAGGGCAATCACAGATTCATTAAACAAACTTATGGTTCACCAATGGAAAGGTGTGAAGATTGGTTTCATTACGATATCGGGGTTAACAGACATATACAAACACAGGTGACATATATAATCACCAAAGACCTACAGAATACCAAGAGAGGACTACTCAACATTCTGTCATAACGTACATGGGAAAAGGATCCCAGGAAGAACAGACATCTGTATATGTGTAAAAGAACCACATCTTCCACACCTACACAAGCCAAACATTGTAATCAAACTTGCTGTAATAAAAAATAAAAAAATTAAATTAAAAACACGAACAAGAAGTAGTGAGACAAACTTGAGGGGCTTTCTCCTGGCACATTCCATTCTAAATTCCAATCTAGAACACCACTTCCACTGAGGCTCTCTTGCCCTAGTAACCACATTTGGTAAGGGTGAACTGCTGCCACCTTGTGGCCGTTTCACACAACAGCAGCTTTAATCCCAGCGCTAATGGTCAGTTGATATTCAAAATCATTGCAGGCCTGTAAATGACACCTGCCCTGAAAACAAATCCTGGGGTCACATATCGACCAAAAAATTCAAAGGACGTCCATATTTAAAAACGACCGTTTCAAAAGGCATATTTTACGCACATTAGTGTTCTGCAACTTTTCCTTTCTTTCCTTTTTTGTTAAAAAAAACGGGAAAGGAAAAAGGCATCCCTCAGAATGGGCAAAAATCGTTGCAAACGAATCAATGGACAGAGGTTTACTCTCCAATATATATAAACAGCTCATGCAGCTTAATATTAAAAAAACAAACAACCCAATACAAAAATGGGCAGAAGATCTAAAGAGACGTTTCTTCAAAGAAGACACAGAGATGGCGAAGACGCATATGAAAAGCTGCTCAACAGCACTAATTATTAGAGAAATGCAAATCAAAACTACAATGAGGTATCACCTCACACCTGTAAGAATCAGCATCATCAGAAAATCTACAAACAAACAATTCTGGGGAGGGTGTGGACAAAAGGAGCCCTCTTCCACTATTGGTGGGAATGTAAATTGATACAGTCACTATGGAGAACAGTATGGAGTTTCCTTAAAGAAACTAGAAATAGAATTACCATCCGATCCAGCAATCGCACTTCTGGGCATATACCTAGAGAAAACAGTAAATCAAAAAGGCACATTCACCACAATGTTCATTGCAGCACTATTTACAATAGCCAGGTAATGGAAGCAACCTAAATGCCCACAGACAGATGAATGGATAAAGATGTGGTACATATATAAAATGAAATATTACTCGGCCATAAAAAGGAATGAAACTGGGTCATTTGTAGAGAAATCGATGGATCAAGAGACTGTCATACAGAATGAAGTCAGAAAGAGGAAACCAAATACTCTATATTAATGCATATATGTGGAACCTAAAAAATGGTACAGATGAACTGGTTTGCAGCGAAGAAATAGAGACACAGAGGTAGAGAACAAACGTATGGACACCAAGTGTGGGAAGCCATGGCGTGGTGGTGGTGGGATGAGTTGGGAGATTGGGATTGACATGTATACATTTATATGCATAAAATACATAACTAATAATAACGTGCTGTATAAAAAATAAATAAAATTAATTTTCAAATTTCTAAAAAATAAAATTTAAAAATAAAAGAGAAAAATGTTCTTCCCGTCACACAGATGTATTTATAGGAATGAATTATTTCCATGCTTATATCTATAAATACATAAAAGAGGAATAAAATCTAACTTGAAACATAAAAGAAAAAAAAACCTGAACCCACCATTTATACAGAAGAAAACCCTATCTGGACACTTGCTCCAGTGGTAAACAAGTCTGAAATTGGTCAGAGGTGGGGAACCATCTCCCATACAGCCAGCAACCCACCCCCCACGCAAGGAGCATCCTCATTGCAAAGCTGGGGGAGTGTACCGAGGCATCTGTGCGTAAATGTGAGCTGAGCCCCTGGCCAGCTGCTGCTGAACTGTTCCCACCCTTCCCAGGTAAAACACCTGAATATGTACAAGGGCTTGAAAGCCTAGAGGAAGGGCCGTGGAGCCACACCAGCGACAGCACACAGGCCAACTTGGTGCCTGCAGGCCATCCAGGGTGGTCCTGGCCCCGGGCGCTCTTCCAGAAGCTTTCCATTGCCCTGCCTGAGATACCCCTCCTGTCCCGGCCCCCACTGCTTTTTTCCTTCCTCACCTCTGTCCGGAGAGAAATTCCAGGGGAAGGTATGGGTGACACATCCTCTTCTTTACAGGCGGCAGCCTGGCAACTCCTGCAGAAAGGCCAGCAGAGCCCCACTCACACCGGGCAACCCACAAAGCTGTGGCCCCTCACTCCCACCCACCAGCACAGCCCGAGACTGCTGACGGGGCAGAGAATATGGAGTCAGGCACAGCTTCAGGGGCTATTGCTGCCTGGAGCGCTGTTTATATTGACCTCAACGAGGCACACCTGGGAAGGGCGGGCCGGCAGTGTAAGGCTGCCCAGGTCAGCTAATTCACAACCCTCAGGGAATCACATTGTTGAAAATGGACCTAGCTAAGGCAGAAGAGAAGCCAAGGAAAAAAGGACACAATGCTATTTGCAGCACCGTAGAAGAGTCTAGAAGTAATCACGTGACTTGTGGTAAGTCAGAAAGTGAAAGACACATATCATATCATATCACGTATAGGTGTTACCTAAAAATGGATACCAGGGCAGATATTTCCACGGAGAAGGGCAATCACAGATTCATTAAACAAACTTATGCTTCACCAATGGAAAGGTGTGAAGATTGGTTTCATTACGATATTGGGGTTAACAGACATATACAAACACAGGTGACATATATAATCACCAAAGACCTACAGAATACCAAGAGAGGACTACTCAACATTCTGTCATAACGTACATGGGAAAAGGATCCCAGGAAGAACAGACATCTATATATGTGTAAAATAACCACATCTTCCACACCTACAACAAGCCAAACATTGTAATCAAACTTGCTGTAATAAAAAATAAAAAAAATTAAATTAAAAACACGAACAAGAAGTAGTGAGACAAACTTGAGGGGCTTTCTCCTGGCACATTCCATTCTAAATTCCAATCTAGAACACCACTTCCACTGAGGCTCTCTTGCCCTAGTAACCAGATTTGGTAAGGGTGAACTGCTGCCACCTTGTGTCCATTTCACACAACAGCAGCTTTAATCCCAGTGCTAATGGTCAGTTGATATTCAAAATCATTGCAGGCCTGTAAATGACACCTGCCCTGAAAACAAATCCTGGGGTCACATATCGACCAAAAAATTCAAAGGACGTCCATATTTCAAAACGACCGTTTCAAAAGGCATATTTTACGCACATAAGTGTTCTGCTTCTTTTCCTTTCTTTCCTTTTTTGTTACAAAAAACGGGAATGGAAAAAGGCATCCCTCAGAATGGGCAAAAATCGTTGAAAACGAATCAATGGACAGAGGTTTACTCTCCAATATATATAAACAGCTCATGAAGCTTAATATTAAAATAACAAACAACCCAATACAAAAATGGGCAGAAGATCTAAAGAGACGTTTCTTGAAAGAAGACACAGAGATGGCCAAGACGCACATGAAAAGCTGCTCAACAGCACTAATTATTAGAGAAATGCAAATCTAAACTACAATGAGGTATCACCTCACACCTGTTAGAATCGGCATCATCAGAAAATATGCAAACAACCAATTCTGGGGAGGGTGTGGACAAAAGGAGCCCTCTTCCACTATTGGTGGGAATGTAAATTGATACAGTCACTATGGAGAACAGTATGGAGTTTCCTTAAAGAAACTAGAAATAGAATTACCATCTGATCCAGCAATCCCACTTCTGGGCATATACCCAGAGAAAACCGTACATCAAAAAGGCACATTCACCACAATGTTCATTGCAGCACTATTTACAATAGCCAGGTAATGGAAGCAACCTAAATGCCCACAGACAGATGAATGGATAAAGATGTGGTACATATGTAAAATGAAATATTACTCGGCCATAAAAAGGAATGAAACTGGGTCATTTGTAGAGACATCGATGGATCAAGAGACTGTCATACAGAATGAAGTCAGAAAGAGGAAACCAAATACTGTATATTAAGGCATATATGTGGAACCTAAAAAATGGTACAGATGAACTGGTTTGCAGCGAAGAAATAGAGACACAGAGGTAGAGAACAAACGTATGGACACCAAGTGTCGGAAGCCATGGGGTGGTGGTGGTGGGATGAGTTGGGAGTTTGGGATTGACCTGTATACATGTATATGCATAAAATACATAACTAATAAAAACCTGCTGTATAAAAAAATAAATTAATTAATTTCAAAATTCTAAAAAATAAAATTTAAAAATAAAAGAGAAAAAAGTTCTTCCCGTCACACAGATGTATTTATAGGAATGAATTATTTCCATGCTTATATCTATAAATACATAAAAGAGGAATAAAATCTAACTTGAACCATAAAAGAAAAAAAAACCTGAACCCATGAGTTATACAGAGGAAAACCCTATCACGGCACTTGCTCCAGCAGTAAAGAATTCTGAAATTGGTCAGAGGTGGGGAACCATCTCCCATACAGCCAGCAACCCTCCCCCCACGCAAGGAGCGTCCTCATTGCAAAGCTGGGGGACAGTGCTGAGGCATCTGTGAGTAAACGTGAGCTGAGCCCCAGGCAAGCTGCTGCTGAACTGTTCCCACCCTTTCCAGGTAAAACACCTGAATATGTACAAGGGCTTGAAAGCCTAGAGGAAGGACCGTGGAGCCACACCAGCGACAGCACGCAGGCCAACTTGGTGCCTGCAGGCCAGCCAGGGTGGTCCTGGCCCCGGGCGCTCTTCCAGAAGCTTTCCATTGCCCTGCCTGAGATACCCCTCCTGTCCCGGCCCCCACTGATTTTTTCCTTCCTCACCTCTGTCCGAAGAGAAATTCCAGCGGAAGGTATGGGTGACACATCCTCTTCTTTACAGGCGGCAGCCTGGCAACTCCTGCAGAAATGCCAGCACAACCCCACTCACACCGGGCCACCCACAAAGCTGTGGCCCCTCACTCCCTCGCACCAGCACAGCCCCGAGACTGCTGATGGGGCAGAGAATATGGAGTCGGGCACAGCTTCAGGGGCTATTGCTGCCTGGAGCGCTGTTTATATTGACCTCAACGAGGCACACCTGGGGAGGGCGGGCCGGCAGGGTAAGGCTGCCCAGGTCAGCTAATCCACAACCCTCAGGGAATCACATTGTTGAAAATGGATCCTGCTAAGGCAGAAGAGAAGCCAAGGGAAAAAAGGACACAATGCCATTTGTAGCACCGTAGATGAGACTAGAAGTAATCACGTGACTTGTAGTAAGTCAGAAAGTGAAAGACACATATCATATCATATCACTTATAGGTGTTACCTAAAAATGGATACCAGGGCAGATATTTCCACGGAGAAGGGCAATCCCAGATTCATTAAACAAACTTATGGTTCACCAATGGAAAGGTGTGAGGATTGGTTTCATTACGATATCGGGGTTAACAGACATATACAAACACAGGTGACATATATAATCACCAAAGACCTACAGAATACCAAGAGAGGACTACTCAACATTCTGTCATAACGTACATGGGAAAAGGATCCCAGGAAGAACAGTCATCTGTATATGTGTAAAAGAACCACATCTTCCACACCTACAACAAGCCAAACATTGTAATCAAACTTGCTGTAATAAAAAATAAAAAATTAAATTAAAAACACGAACAAGAAGTAGTGAGACAAAAGTGAGGGGCTTTCTCCTGGCACATTCCATTCTAAACTCCAATCTAGAACACCACTTCCACTGAGGCTCTCTTGCCCTAGTAACCAGATTTGGTAAGGGTGAACTGCTGCCACCTTGTGGCCGTTTCACACAACAGCAGCTTTAATCCCAGCGCTAATGGTCAGTTGATATTCAAAATCATTGCAGGCCTGTAAATGACACCTGCCTTGAAAACAAATCCTGGGGTCACATATCGACCAAAAAATTCAAAGGACGTCCATATTTCAAAACGACCATTTCAAAAGGCATATTTTACGCCCATTAGTGTTCTGCTTCTTTTGCTTTCTTTCCTTTTTTGTTAAAAAACACGGGAATGGAAAAAGGCATCCCTCAGGATGGGTGAAAATCGTTGCAAACCAATCAATGGACAGAGGTTTAATCTCCAATATATATAAACAGCTCATGCAGCTTAATATTAAAAAAACAAACAACCCCAAAAAAATGGGCAGAAGATCTAAAGAGACGTTTCTTCAAAGGAGACACAGAGATGGCCAAGATGCACATGAAAAGCTGCTCAAGAGCACTAATTATTAGAGAAATGCAAATCAAAACTACAATGAGGTATCACCTCACACCTGTTAGAATCGGCATCATCAGAAAATCTACAAACAACCAATTCTGGGGAGGGTGTGGACAAAAGGAGCCCTCTTCCACTATTGGTGGGAATGTAAATTGATACAGTCACTATGGAGAACAGTATGGAGTTTCCTTAAAAAAACTAGAAATAGAATTACCATCTGATTCAGCAATCCCACTTCTGGGCATATACCCAGAGAAAACCGTATTTCAAAAAGGCACATTCACCACAATGTTCGTTGCAGCACTATTTACAATAGCCAGGTAATGGAAGCAACCTAAATGCCCACAGACAGATGAATGGATAAAGATGTGGTACATATATAAAATGGAATATTACTCGGCCATAAAAAGGAATGAAACTGGGTCATTTGTAGAGACATCGATGGATCGAGAGACTGTCATACAGAATGAAGTAAGTCAGAAAGAGGAAAACAAATATTGTATATTAATGCATATATGTGGAGCCTAAAAATGGTACAGATGAACTGGTTTGCAGGGAAGAAATAGAGACACAGAGGTAGAGAACAAACGTATGGACACCAAGTGTGGGAAGCCATGGGGTGGTGGTGGTGGGATGAGTTGGGAGTTTGGGATTGACCTGTATACATGTATATGCATAAAATACATAACTAATAATAACGTGCTGTATAAAAAAATAAATAATATTAAATTTCAAAATATTAAATATAAAATTTAAAAATGAAACAGAAAAAATTATTCCCGTCACACAGATGTATTTATAGGAATGAATTATTTCCATGCTTATATCTATAAATACATAAAAGGGGAATAAAATCTAACTTGAACCATAAAAGAAAAGAAAAAAACTGAACACACGAGTTATACAGAGGAAAACCCTATCACGGCACTTGCTCCTGCGGTCAACAATTCTGAAATTGGTCAGATGTGGGGAACCATCTCCCATACAGCCAGCAACCCACCCCCCACGCAAGGAGCGTCCTCATTGCAAAGCTGGGGGACCGGGCCGAGGCATCTGTGTGTAAACGTGAGCTGAGCCCCAGGCCAGCTGCTGCTGAACTGTTCCCACCCTTTCCAGGTTAAACACCTGAATATGTACAAGGGATTGAAAGCCTAGAGGAAGGACCGTGGAGCCACACCAGCGATAGCACGCAGGCCAACTTGGTGCCTGCAGGCCAGCCAGGGTGGTCCTCGCCCCGGGCGCTCTTCCAGAAGCTTTCCATTGCCCTGCCTGAGATACCCCTCCTGTCCCGGCCCCCACTGCTTTTTTCCTTCCTCACCTCTGTCCGGAGAGAAATTCCAGTGGAAGGTATGGGTGACACATCCTCTTCTTTACAGGCGGCAGCCTGGCAACTCCTGCAGAAAGGCCAGCAGAACCCCACTCACACCGGGCCACCCACAAAGCTGTGGCCCCTCACTCCCTCCCCCCAGCACAGCCACGAGACTGCTGACGGGGCAGAGAATATGGAGTCAGGCACAGCTTCAGGGGCTATTGCTGCCTGGAGCTCTGTTTATATTGACCTCAACGAGGCACACCTGGGGAGGGCGGGCCGGCAGGGTAAGGCTGCCCAGGTCAGCTAATCCACAACCCTCAGGGAATCACATTGTTGAAAATGGACCCCGCTAAGGCAGAAGAGAAGCCAAGGGAAAAAAGGACACAATGCCATTTGCAGCACCGTACATGAGTCTAGAAGTAATCACGTGACTTGTAGTAAGTCAGAAAGTGAAAGACACATATCATATCATATCACTTATAGGTGTTACCTAAAAATGGATACCAGGGCAGATATTTCCACGGAGAAGGGCAATCACAGATTCATTAAACAAACTTATGGTTCACCAATGGAAAGGTGTGAGGATTGGTTTCATTACGATATCGGGGTTAACAGACATATACAAACACAGGTGACATATATAATCACCAAAGACCTACAGAATACCAAGAGAGGACTACTCAACATTCTGTCATAACGTACATGGGAAAAGGATCCCAGGAAGAACAGACATCTGTATATGTGTAAAAGAACCACATCTTCCACACCTACAACAAGCCAAACATTGTAATCAAACTTGCTGTAATAAAAAATAAAAAAAAATTAAATTAAAAACACGAACAAGAAGTAGTGAGACAAACGTGAGGGGCTTTCTCCTGGCACATTCCATTCTAAACTCCAATCTAGAACACCACTTCCACTGAGGCTCTCTTGCCCTAGTAACCAGATTTGGTAAGGGTGAACTGCTGCCACCTTGTGGCCGTTTCACACAACAGCAGCTTTAATCCCAACGCTAATGGTCAGTTGATATTCAAAATCATTGCAGGCCTGTAAATGACACCTGCCCTGAAAACAAATGCTGGGGTCACATGTCAACCAAAAAATTCAAAGGACGTCCATATATCAAAACGACCGTTTCAAAAGGCATATTTTACGCACATTAGTGTTCTGCTTCTTTTCCTTTCTTTCCTTTTTTGTTAAAAAACACGGGAATGGAAAAAGGCATCCTTCAGAATGGGCGAAAATCGTTGCAGACTAATCAATGGACAGAGGTTTAATCTCCAATATATATAAACAGCTCATGCAGCTTAATATTACAAAAACAAACAACCGAAAAAAAAAATGGGCAGAAGATCTAAAGAGACGTTTCTTCAAAGGAGACACAGAGGTGGCCAAGACGCACATGAGAAGCTTCTCAACAGCACTAATTATTAGAGAAATGCAAATCAAAACTACAGTGAAGTATCACCTCACACCTGTTAGAATCGGCATCATCAGAAAATCTACAAACAACCAATTCTGTGGAGGGTGTGGACAAAAGGAGCCCTCTTCCACTATTGGTGGGAATGTAAATTGATACAGTCACTATGGAGAACAGTATGGAGTTTCCTTAAAAAAACTAGAAATATAATTACCATCTGATCCAGCAATCCCACTTCTGGGCATATACCCAGAGAAAACCCTATTTCAAAAAGGCACATTCACCACAATGTTCGTTGCAGCACTATTTACAATAGCCAGGTAATGGAAGCAACCTAAATGCCCACAGACAGATGAATGGATAAAGATGTGGTACATATATAAAATGGAATATTACTCGGCCATAAAAAGGAATGAAACTGGGTCATTTGTAGAGACATCGATGGATCGAGAGACTGTCATACAGAATGAAGTAAGTCAGAAAGAGGAAAACAAATATTGTATATTAATGCATATATGTGGAGCCTAAAAATGGTACAGATGAACTGGTTTGCAGGGAAGAAATAGAGACACAGAGGTAGAGAACAAACGTATGGACACCAAGTGTGGGAAGCCATGGGGTGGTGGTGGTGGGATGAGTTGGGAGTTTGGGATTGACCTGTATACATGTATATGCATAAAATACATAACTAATAATAACGTGCTGTATAAAAAAATAAATAAAATTAAATTTCAAAATTTTAAAAAATAAAATTTAAAAATAAAACAGAAAAAAGTTCTTCCCGTCACACAGATGTATTTATAGGAATGAATTATTTCCATGCTTATATCTATAAATACATAAAAGAGGAATAAAATCTAACTTGAACGATAAAAGAAAAAAAAAGTGAACCCACGAGTTATACAGAGGAAAACCCTATCACGGCACTTGCTCCTGCGGTCAACAATTCTGAAATTGGTCAGAGGTGGGGAATCATCTCCCATACAGACAGCAACCCACCCCCCACGCAAGGAGCGTCCTCATTGCAAAGCTGGGGGACCGTGCCAAGGCATCTGTGAGTAAACGTGAGCTGAGCCCCAGGCCAGCTGCTGCTGAACTGTCCCCACCCTTTCCAGGTAAAACACCTGAATATGTACAAGGGCTTGAAAGCCTAGAGGAAGGACCGTGGAGCCACACCAGCGACAGCACGCAGGCCAACTTGGTGCCTGCAGGCCAGCCAGGGTGGTCCTGGACCCTGGCGCTCTTCCAGAAGCTTTCCATTGCCCTGCCTGAGATACCCCTCCTGTCCCGGCCCCCACTGCTTTTTTTCCTTCCTCACCTCTGTCCGGAGAGAAATTCCAGCGGAAGGTATGGGTGACACATACTCTTCTTTACAGGCGGCAGCCTGGCAACTCCTGCAGAAAGGCCAGCAGAACCCCACTCACACCGGGCCACCCACAAAGCTGTGGCCCCTCACTCCCTCCCACCAGCACAGCCCCGAGACTGCTGACGGGGCAGAGAATATGGAGTCAGGCACAGCTTCAGGGGCTATTGCTGCCTGGAGCTCTGTTTATATTGACCTCAACGAGGCACACCTGGGGAGGGCGGGCCGGCAGGGTAAGGCTGCCCAGGTCAGCTAATCCACAACCCTCAGGGAATCACATTGTTGAAAATGGACCCCGCTAAGGCAGAAGGGATGCCAAGGAAAAAAAGGACACAATGCCATTTGCAGCACCGTAGATGAGTCTAGAAGTAATCACGTGACTTGTAGTAAGTCAGAAAGTGAAAGACACATATCCTATCATATCACTTATAGGTGTTACCTAAAAATGGATACCAGGGCAGATATTTCCACGGAGAAGGACAATCACAGATTCATTAAACAAACTTATGGTTCACCAATGGAAAGGTGTGAGGATTGGTTTCATTACGATATCTGGGTTAACAGACATATACAAACACAGGTGACATATATAATCACCAAAGACCTACAGAATACCAAGAGAGGACTACTCAACATTCTGTCATAATGTACATGGGAAAAGGATCCCAGGAAGAACAGACATCTGTATATGTGTAAAAGAACCACATCTTCCACACCTACAACAAGCCAAACATTGTAATCAAACTTGCTGTAAGAAAAAATAAAAAATTAAATTAAAAACACGAACAAGAAGTAGTGAGACAAACGTGAGGGGCTTTCTCCTGGCACATTCCATTCTAAACTCCAATCTAGAACACCACTTCCACTGAGGCTCTCTTGCCCTAGTAACCAGATTTGGTAAGGGTGAACTGCTGCCACCTTGTGGCCGTTTCACACAACAGCAGCTTTAATCCCAGCGCTAATGGTCAGTTGATATTCAAAATCATTGCAGGCCTGTAAATGACACCTGCCCTGAAAACAAATCCTGGGGTCACATATCGACCAAAAAATTCAAAGGACGTCCATATTTCAAAACGACCGTTTCAAAAGGCATATTTTACGCACATTAGTGTTCTGCTTCTTTTCCTTTCTTTCCTTTTTTGTTAAAAAACACGGGAATGGAAAAAGGCATCCCTCAGAATGGGCGAAAATCGTTGCAGACGAATCAATGGACAGAGGTTTAATCTCCAATATATATAAACAGCTCATGCAGCTTAATATTAAAAAAACAAACAACCCAAAATAAAATGGGCAGAAGATCTAAAGAGACGTTTCTTCAAAGGAGACACAGAGATGGCCAAGACGCACATGAAAAGCTGCTCAACAGCACTAATTATTAGAGAAATGCAAATCAAAACTACAATGAGGTATCACCTCACACCTGTTAGAATCGGCATCATCAGGAAATCTGCAAACAACCAATTCTGGGGAGGGTGTGGACAAAAGGAGCCCTCTTCCACTATTGGTGGGAATGTAAATTGATACAGTCACTATGGAGAACAGTATGGAGTTTCCTTAAAAAAGCTAGAAATAGAATTACCATCTGATCCAGCAATCCCACTTCTGGGCATATACCCAGAGAAAACCGTATTTCAAAAAGGCACATTCACCACAATGTTCGTTGCAGCACTATTTACAATAGCCAGGTAATGGAAGCAACCTAAATGCCCACAGACAAATGAATGGATAAAGATGTGGTACATATATAAAATGGAATATTACTCGGCCATAAAAAGGAATGAAACTGGGTCATTTGTAGAGACATCGATGGATCGAGAGACTGTCATACAGAATGAAGTAAGTCAGAAAGAGGAAAACAAATATTGTGTATTAATGCATATATGTGGAGCCTAAAACTGGTACAGATGAACTTGTTTGCAGGGAAGAAATAGAGACACAGAGGTAGAGAACAAACGTATGGACACCAAGTGTGGGAAGCCATGGGGTGGTGGTGGTGGGATGAGTTGGGAGTTTGGGATTGACCTGTATACATGTATATGCATAAAATACATAACTAATAATAACGTGCTGTATAAAAAAAATAAATAAAATTAAATTTCAAAATTTTAAAAAATAAAATTAAAAATAAAACAGAAAAAAGTTCTTCCCGTCACACAGATGTATTTATAGGAATGAATTATTTCCATGCTTATATCTATAAATACATAAAAGAGGAATAAAATCTAACTTGAACGATAAAAGAAAAAAAAGTGAACCCACGAGTTATACAGAGGAAAACACTATCACGGCACTTGCTCCAGCGGTCAACAATTCTGAAATTGGTCAGAGGTGGGAAACCATCTCCCATACAGCCAGCAACCCACCCCCCACGCAAGGAGTGTCCTCATTGCAAAGCTGGGCGACCGTGCCGAGGCATCTGTGAGTAAACGTGAGCTGAGCCCCAGGCCAGCTGCTGCTGAACTGTCCCCACCCTTTCCAGGTAAAACACCTGAATATGTACAAGGGCTTGAAAGCCTAGAGGAAGGACCGTGGAGCCACACCAGCGACAGCACGCAGGCCAACTTGGTGCCTGCAGGCCAGCCAGGGTGGTACTGGACCCTGGCGCTCTTCCAGAAGCTTTCCATTGCCCTGCCTGAGATACCCCTCCTGTCCCGGTCCCCACTGCTTTTTTCCTTCCTCACCTCTGTCCGGAGAGAAATTCCAGCGGAAGGTATGGGTGACACATCCTCTTCTTTACAGGCAGCAGCCTGGCAACTCCTGCAGAAAGGCCAGCAGAACCCCACTCACACCGGGCCACCCACAAAGCTGTGGCCCCTCACTCCCTCCCACAAGCACAGCCCCGAGACTGCTGACGGGGCAGAGAATATGGAGTCAGGCACAGCTTCAGGGGCTATTGCTGCCTGGAGCTCTGTTTATATTGACCTCAACGAGGCTCACCTGGGGTGGGCGGGCCGGCAGGGTAAGGCTGCCCACGTCAGCTAATCCACAACCCTCAGGGAATTACATTGTTGAAAATGGACCCCGCTAAGGCAGAAGAGATGCCAAGGAAAAAAAGGACACAATGCCATTTGCAGCACCGTAGATGAGTCTAGAAGTAATCACGTGACTTGTAGTAAGTCAGAAAGTGAAAGACACATATCCTATCATATCACTTATAGGTGTTACCTAAAAATGGATACCAGGGCAGATATTTCCACGGAGAAGGGCAATCACAGATTCATTAAACAAACTTATGGTTCACCAATGGAAAGGTGTGAGGATTGGTTTCATTACGATATCGGGGTTAACAGACATATACAAACACAGGTGACATATATAATCACCAAAGACCTACAGAATACCAAGAGAGGACTACTCAACATTCTGTCATAACGTACATGGGAAAAGGATCCCAGGAAGAACAGACATCTGTATATGCGTAAAAGAACCACATCTTCCACACCTACAACAAGCCAAACATTGTAATCAAACTTGCTGTAATAAAAAATAAAAAAATAAATTAAAAACACGAACAAGAAGTAGTGAGAGAAACGTGAGGGGCTTTCTCCTGGCACATTCCATTCTAAACTCCAATCTAGAACACCACTTCCACTGAGGCTCTCTTGCCCTAGTAACCAGATTTGGTAAGGGTGAACTGCTGCCACCTTGTGGCCGTTTCACACAACAGCAGCTTTAATCCCAGCTCTAATGGTCAGTTGATATTCAAAATCATTGCAGGCCTGTAAATGACACCTGCCCTGAAAACAAATCCTGGTGTCACATATCGACCAAAAAATTCAAAAGACGTCCATATTTCAAAACGACCGTTTCAAAAGGCATATTTTACGCACATTAGTATTCTGCTTCTTTTCCTTTCTTTCCTTTTTTGTTAAAAAACACGGGAATGGAAAAAGGCATCCCTCAGTATGGGCGAAAATCGTTGCAGACGAATCAATGGACAGAGGTTTAATCTCCAATATATATAAACAGCTCATGCAGCTTAATATTAAAAAAACAAACAACCCAAAATAAAATGGGCAGAAGATCTAAAGAGACGTTTCTTCAAAGGAGACACAGAGATGGCCAAGACGCACATGAAAAGCTGCTCAACAGCACTAATTATTAGAGAAATGCAAATCAAAACTACAATGAGGTATCACCTCACACCTGTTAGAATCGGCATCATCAGGAAATCTGCAAACAACCAATTCTGGGGAGGGTGTGGACAAAAGGAGCCCTCTTCCACTATTGGTGGGAATGTAAATTGATACAGTCACTATGGAGAACAGTATGGAGTTTCCTTAAAAAAGCTAGAAATAGAATGACCATCTGATCCAGCAATCCCACTTCTGGGCATATACCCAGAGAAAACCCTATTTCAAAAAGGCACATTCACCACAATGTTCGTTGCAGCACTATTTACAATAGCCAGGTAATGGAAGCAACCTAAATGCCCACAGACAGATGAATGGATAAAGATGTGGTACATATATAAAATGGAATATTACTCGGCCATAAAAAGGAATGAAACTGGGTCATTTGTAGAGACATCGATGGATCGAGAGACTGTCATACAGAATGAAGTAAGTCAGAAAGAGGAAAACAAATATTGTGTATTAATGCATATATGTGGAGCCTAAAACTGGTACAGATGAACTGGTTTGCAGGGAAGAAATAGAGACACAGAGGTAGAGAACAAACGTATGGACACCAAGTGTGGGAAGCCATGGGGTGGTGGGGTGGGATGAGTTGGGAGTTTGGGATTGACCTGTATACATGTATATGCATAAAATACATAACTAATAATAAAGTGCTGTATAAAAAAATAAATAAAATTAAATTTCAAAATTTTAAAAAATAAAATTTAAAAATAAAACAGAAAAAAGTTCTTCCCGTCACACAGATGTATTTATAGGAATGAATTATTTCCATGCTTATATCTATAAATACATAAAAGAGGAATAAAATCTAACTTGAACGATAAAAGAAAAAAAAGTGAACCCACGAGTTATACAGAGGAAAACCCTATCACGGCACTTGCTCCAGCGGTCAACAATTCTGAAATTGGTCAGAGGTGGGAAACCATCTCCCATACAGCCAGCAACCCACCCCCCACGCAAGGAGCGTCCTCATTGCAAAGCTGGGGGACTGTGCCGAGGCATCTGTGAGTAAACGTGAGCTGAGCCCCAGGCCAGCTGCTGCTGAACTGTCCCCACCCTTTCCAGGTAAAACACCTGAATATGTACAAGGGCTTGAAAGCCTAGAGGAAGGACTGTGGAGCCACACCAGCGACAGCACGCAGGCCAACTTGGTGCCTGCAGGCCAGCCAGGGTGGTCCTGGACCCTGGCGCTCTTCCAGAAGCTTTCCATTGCCCTGCCTGAGATACCCCTCCTGTCCCGGCCCCCACTGATTTTTTCCTTCCTCACCTCTGTCCGGAGAGAAATTCCAGCGGAAGGTATGGGTGACACATCCTCTTCTTTACAGGCGGCAGCCTGGCAACTCCTGCAGAAAGGCCAGCAGAACCCCACTCACACCGGGCCACCCACAAAGCTGTGGCCCCTCACTCCCTCCCACCAGCACAGCCCCGAGACTGCTGACGGGGCAGAGAATATGGAGTCAGGCACAGCTTCAGGGGCTATTGCTGCCTGGAGCTCTGTTTATATTGACCTCAACGAGGCACACCTGGGGAGGGCGGGCCGGCAGGGTAAGGCTGCCCAGGTCAGCTAATCCACAACCCTCAGGGAATCACATTGTTGAAAATGGACCCCGCTAAGGCAGAAGAGATGCCAAGGAAAAAAAGGACACAATGCCATTTGCAGCACCGTAGATGAGTCTAGAAGTAATCACGTGACTTGTAGTAAGTCAGAAAGTGAAAGACACATATCCTATCATATCACTTATAGGTGTTACCTAAAAATGGATACCAGGGCAGATATTTCCACGGAGAAGGGCAATCACAGATTCATTAAACAAACTTATGGTTCACCAATGGAAAGGTGTGAGGATTGGTTTCATTACGATATCGGGGTTAACAGACATATACAAACACAGGTGACATATATAATCACCAAAGACCTACAGAATACCAAGAGAGGACTACTCAACATTCTGTCATAATGTACATGGGAAAAGGATCCCAGGAAGAACAGACATCTGTATATGTGTAAAAGAACCACATCTTCCACACCTACAACAAGCCAAACATTGTAATCAAACTTGCTGTAAGAAAAAATAAAAAATTAAATTAAAAACACGAACAAGAAGTAGTGAGACAAACGTGAGGGGCTTTCTCCTGGCACATTCCATTCTAAACTCCAATCTAGAACACCACTTCCACTGAGGCTCTCTTGCCCTAGTAACCAGATTTGGTAAGGGTGAACTGCTGCCACCTTGTGGCCGTTTCACACAACAGCAGCTTTAATCCCAGCGCTAATGGTCAGTTGATATTCAAAATCATTGCAGGCCTGTAAATGACACCTGCCCTGAAAACAAATCCTGGGGTCACATATCGACCAAAAAATTCAAAGGACGTCCATATTTCAAAACGACCGTTTCAAAAGGCATATTTTACGCACATTAGTATTCTGCCTCTTTTCCTTTCTTTCCTTTTTTGTTAAAAAACACGGGAATGGAAAAAGGCATCCCTCAGAATGGGTGAAAATCGTTGCAGACGAATCAATGGACAGAGGTTTAATCTCCAATATATATAAACAGCTCATGCAGCTTAATATTAAAAAAACAAACAACCCAAAAAAATGGGCAGAAGATCTAAAGAGACGTTTCTTCAAAGGAGACACAGAGATGGCCAAGACGCACATGAAAAGCTGCTCAACAGCAGTAATTATTAGAGAAATGCAAATCAAAACTACAATGAGGTATCACCTCACACCTGTTAGAATCGGCATCATCAGGAAATTTACAAACAACCAATTCTGGGGAGGGTGTGGACAAAAGGAGCCCTCTTCCACTATTGGTGGGAATGTAAATTGATACAGTCACTATGGAGAACAGTATGGAGTTTCCTTAAAAAAACTAGAAATAGAATTACCATCTGATCCAGCAATCCCACTTCTGGGCATATACCCAGAGAAAACCCTATTTCAAAAAGGCACATTCACCACAATGTTCGTTGCAGCACTATTTACAATAGCCAGGTAATGGAAGCAACCTAAATGCCCACAGACAGATGAATGGATAAAGATGTGGTACATATATAAAATGGAATATTACTCGGCCATACAAAGGAATGAAACTCGGTCATTTGTAGAGACATCGATGGATCGAGAGACTGTCATACAGAATGAAGTAAGTCAGAAAGAGGAAAACAAATATTGTATATTAATGCAAATATGTGGAGCCTACAAATGGTACAGATGAACTGGTTTGCAGGGAAGAAATAGAGACACAGAGGTACAGAACAAACGTATGGACACCAAGTGTGGGAAGCCATGGGGTGGTGGTGGTGGGATGAGTTGGGAGTTTGGGATTGACCTGTATAATGTATATGCATAAAATACATAACTAATAATAACGTGCTGTATAAAAAAAATAAATAAAATTAAATTTCAAAATTTTAAAAAATAAAATTTAAAAATAAAACAGAAAAAAGTTCTTCCCGTCACACAGATGTATTTATAGGAATGAATTATTTCCATGCTTATATCTATAAATACATAAAAGAGGAATAAAACCTAACTTGAACCATAAAAGAAAATAAAAAGTGAACCCACGAGTTATACAGAGGAAAACCCTATCACGGCACTTGCTCCAGCGGTCAACAATTCTGAAATTGGTCAGAGGTGGGGAACCATCTCCCATACAGCCAGCAACCCAGCCCCCACGCAAGGAGTGTCCTCATTGCAAAGCTGGGGGACCATGCCGAGGCATCTGTGAGTAAACGTGAGCTGAGCCCCAGGCCAGCTGCTGCTGAACTGTCCCCACCCTTTCCAGGTAAAACACCTGAATATGTACAAGGGCTTGAAAGCCTAGAGGAAGGACCGTGGAGCCACACCAGTGACAGCACGCAGGCCAACTTGGTGCCTGCAGGCCAGCCAGGGTGGTCCTGGACCCTGGCGCTCTTCCAGAAGCTTTCCATTGCCCTGCCTGAGATACCCCTCCTGTCCCGGTCCCCACTGCTTTTTTCCTTCCTCACCTCTGTCCGGAGAGAAATTCCAGCGGAAGGTATGGGTGACACATCCTCTTCTTTACAGGCGGCAGCCTGGCAACTCCTGCAGAAAGGCCAGCAGAACCCCACTCACACCGGGCCACCCACAAAGCTGTGGCCCCTCACTCCCTCCCACAAGCACAGCCCCGAGACTGCTGACGGGGCAGAGAATATGGAGTCAGGCACAGCTTCAGGGGCTATTGCTGCCTGGAGCTCTGTTTATATTGTCCTCAACGAGGCACACCTGGGGAGGGCGGGCCGGCAGGGTAAGGCTGCCCAGGTCAGCTAATCCACAACCCTCAGGGAATCACATTGTTGAAAATGGACCCCGCTAAGGCAGAAGAGATGCCAAGGAAAAAAAGGACACAATGCCATTTGCAGCACCGTAGATGAGTCTAGAAGTAATCACGTGACTTGTAGTAAGTCAGAAAGTGAAAGACACATATCCTATCATATCACTTATAGGTGTTACCTAAAAATGGATACCAGGGCAGATATTTCCACGGAGAAGGGCAATCACAGATTCATTAAACAAACTTATGGTTCACCAATGGAAAGGTGTGAGGATTGGTTTCATTACGATATCGGGGTTAACAGACATATACAAACACAGGTGACATATATAATCACCAAAGACCTACAGAATACCAAGAGAGGACTACTCAACATTCTGTCATAACGTACATGGGAAAAGGATCCCAGGAAGAACAGACATCTGTATATGTGTAAAAGAACCACATCTTCCACACCTACAACAAGCCAAACATTGTAATCAAACTTGCTGTAATAAAAAATAAAAAAATAAATTAAAAACACGAACAAGAAGTAGTGAGACAAACGTGAGGGGCTTTCTCCTGGCACATTCCATTCTAAACTCCAATCTAGAACACCACTTCCACTGAGGCTCTCTTGCCCTAGTAACCAGATTTGGTAAGGGTGAACTGCTGCCACCTTGTGGCCGTTTCACACAACAGCAGCTTTAATCCCAGCGCTAATGGTCAGTTGATATTCAAAATCATTGCAGGCCTGTAAATGACACCTGCCCTGAAAACAAATCCTGGGGTCACATATCGACCAAAAAATTCAAAGGACGTCCATATTTCAAAACGACCGTTTCAAAAGGCATATTTTACGCACATTAGTGTTCTGCTTCTTTTCCTTTCTTTCCTTTTTTGTTAAAAAACACGGGAATGGAAAAAGGCATCCCTCAGAATGGGCGAAAATCGTTGCAGACGAATCAATGGACAGAGGTTTAATCTCCAATATATATAAACAGCTCATGCAGCTTAATATTAAAAAAACAAACAACCCAAAATAAAATGGGCAGAAGATCTAAAGAGACGTTTCTTCAAAGGAGACACAGAGATGGCCAAGACGCACATGAAAAGCTGCTCAACAGCACTAATTATTAGAGAAATGCAAATCAAAACTACAATGAGGTATCACCTCACACCTGTTAGAATCGGCATCATCAGGAAATCTGCAAACAACCAATTCTGGGGAGGGTGTGGACAAAAGGAGCCCTCTTCCACTATTGGTGGGAATGTAAATTGATACAGTCACTATGGAGAACAGTATGGAGTTTCCTTAAAAAAGCTAGAAATAGAATTACCATCTGATCCAGCAATCCCACTTCTGGGCATATACCCAGAGAAAACCCTATTTCAAAAAGGCACATTCACCACAATGTTCGTTGCAGCACTATTTACAATAGCCAGGTAATGGAAGCAACCTAAATGCCCACAGACAGATGAATGGATAAAGATGTGGTACATATATAAAATGGAATATTACTCGGCCATAAAAAGGAATGAAACTGGGTCATTTGTAGAGACATCGATGGATCGAGAGACTGTCATACAGAATGAAGTAAGTCAGAAAGAGGAAAACAAATATTGTGTATTAATGCATATATGTGGAGCCTAAAACTGGTACAGATGAACTGGTTTGCAGGGAAGAAATAGAGACACAGAGGTAGAGAACAAACGTATGGACACCAAGTGTGGGAAGCCATGGGGTGGTGGGGTGGGATGAGTTGGGAGTTTGGGATTGACCTGTATACATGTATATGCATAAAATACATAACTAATAATAACGTGCTGTATAAAAAAATAAATAAAATTAAATTTCAAAATTTTAAAAAATAAAATTTAAAAATAAAACAGAAAAAAGTTCTTCCCGTCACACAGATGTATTTATAGGAATGAATTATTTCCATGCTTATATCTATAAATACATAAAAGAGGAATAAAATCTAACTTGAACGATAAAAGAAAAAAAAGTGAACCCACGAGTTATACAGAGGAAAACCCTATCACGGCACTTGCTCCAGCGGTCAACAATTCTGAAATTGGTCAGAGGTGGGAAACCATCTCCCATACAGCCAGCAACCCACCCCCCACGCAAGGAGCGTCCTCATTGCAAAGCTGGGGGACCGTGCCGAGGCATCTGTGAGTAAACGTGAGCTGAGCCCCAGGCCAGCTGCTGCTGAACTGTCCCCACCCTTTCCAGGTAAAACACCTGAATATGTACAAGGGCTTGAAAGCCTAGAGGAAGGACCGTGGAGCCACACCAGCGACAGCACGCAGGCCAACTTGGTGCCTGCAGGCCAGCCAGGGTGGTCCTGGACCCTGGCGCTCTTCCAGAAGCTTTCCATTGCCCTGCCTGAGATACCCCTCCTGTCCCGGCCCCCACTGCTTTTTTCCTTCCTCACCTCTGTCCGGAGAGAAATTCCAGCGGAAGGTATGGGTGACACATCCTCTTCTTTACAGGCGGCAGCCTGGCAACTCCTGCAGAAAGGCCAGCAGAACCCCACTCACACCGGGCCACCCACAAAGCTGTGGCCCCTCACTCCCTCCCACCAGCACAGCCCCGAGACTGCTGACGGGGCAGAGAATATGGAGTCAGGCACAGCTTCAGGGGCTATTGCTGCCTGGAGCTCTGTTTATATTGACCTCAACGAGGCACACCTGGGGAGGGCGGGCCGGCAGGGTAAGGCTGCCCAGGTCAGCTAATCCACAACCCACAGGGAATCACATTGTTGAAAATGGACCCCGCTAAGGCAGAAGAGAAGCCAAGGAAAAAAAGGACACAATGCCATTTGCAGCACCGTAGATGAGTCTAGAAGTAATCACGTGACTTGTAGTAAGTCAGAAAGTGAAAGACACATATTCTATCATATCACTTATAGGTGTTACCTAAAAATGGATACCAGGGCAGATATTTCCACGGAGAAGGGCAATCACAGATTCATTAAACAAACTTATGGTTCACCAATGGAAAGGTGTGAGGATTGGTTTCATTACGATATCGGGGTTAACAGACATATACAAACACAGGTGACATATATAATCACCAAAGACCTACAGAATACCAAGAGAGGACTACTCAACATTCTGTCATAACGTACATGGGAAAAGGATCCCAGGAAGAACAGACATCTGTATATGTGTAAAAGAACCACATCTTCCACACCTACAACAAGCCAAACATTGTAATCAAACTTGCTGTAATAAAAAATAAAAAAATAAATTAAAAACACGAACAAGAAGTAGTGAGACAAACGTGAGGGGCTTTCTCCTGGCACATTCCATTCTAAACTCCAATCTAGAACACCACTTCCACTGAGGCTCTCTTGCCCTAGTAACCAGATTTGGTAAGGGTGAACTGCTGCCACCTTGTGGCCGTTTCACACAACAGCAGCTTTAATCCCAGCGCTAATGGTCAGTTGATATTCAAAATCATTGCAGGCCTGTAAATGACACCTGCCCTGAAAACAAATCCTGGTGTCACATATCGACCAAAAAATTCAAAAGACGCCCATATTTCAAAACGACCGTTTCAAAAGGCATATTTTACGCACATTAGTATTCTGCTTCTTTTCCTTTCTTTCCTTTTTTGTTAAAAAACACGGGAATGGAAAAAGGCATCCCTCAGAATGGGCGAAAATCGTTGCAGACGAATCAATGGACAGAGGTTTAATCTCCAATATATATAAACAGCTCATGCAGCTTAATATTAAAAAAACAAACAACCCAAAATAAAATGGGCAGAAGATCTAAAGAGACGTTTCTTCAAAGGAGACACAGAGATGGCCAAGACGCACATGAAAAGCTGCTCAACAGCACTAATTATTAGAGAAATGCAAATCAAAACTACAATGAGGTATCACCTCACACCTGTTAGAATCGGCATCATCAGGAAATCTGCAAACAACCAATTCTGGGGAGGGTGTGGACAAAAGGAGCCCTCTTCCACTATTGGTGGGAATGTAAATTGATACAGTCACTATGGAGAACAGTATGGAGTTTCCTTAAAAAAGCTAGAAATAGAATTACCATCTGATCCAGCAATCCCACTTCTGGGCATATACCCAGAGAAAACCGTATTTCAAAAAGGCACATTCACCACAATGTTCGTTGCAGCACTATTTACAATAGCCAGGTAATGGAAGCAACCTAAATGCCCACAGTCAGATGAATGGATAAAGATGTGGTACATATATAAAATGGAATATTACTCGGCCATAAAAAGGAATGAAACTGGGTCATTTGTAGAGACATCGATGGATCGAGAGACTGTCATACAGAATGAAGTAAGTCAGAAAGAGGAAAACAAATATTGTGTATTAATGCATATATGTGGAGCCTAAAACTGGTACAGATGAACTGGTTTGCAGGGAAGAAATAGAGACACAGAGGTAGAGAACAAACGTATGGACACCAAGTGTGGGAAGCCATGGGGTGGTGGGGTGGGATGAGTTGGGAGTTTGGGATTGACCTGTATACATGTATATGCATAAAATACATAACTAATAATAACGTGCTGTATAAAAAAATAAATAAAATTAAATTTCAAAATTTTAAAAAATAAAATTTAAAAATAAAACAGAAAAAAGTTCTTCCCGTCACACAGATGTATTTATAGGAATGAATTATTTCCATGCTTATATCTATAAATACATAAAAGAGGAATAAAATCTAACTTGAACGATAAAAGAAAAAACAGTGAACCCACGAGTTATACAGAGGAAAACCCTATCACGGCACTTGCTCCAGCGGTCAACAATTCTGAAATTGGTCAGAGGTGGGAAACCATCTCCCATACAGCCAGCAACCCACCCCCCACGCAAGGAGCGTCCTCATTGCAAAGCTGGGGGACTGTGCCGAGGCATCTGTGAGTAAACGTGAGCTGAGCCCCAGGCCAGCTGCTGCTGAACTGTCCCCACCCTTTCCAGGTAAAACACCTGAATATGTACAAGGGCTTGAAAGCCTAGAGGAAGGACTGTGGAGCCACACCAGCGACAGCACGCAGGCCAACTTGGTGCCTGCAGGCCAGCCAGGGTGGTCCTGGACCCTGGCGCTCTTCCAGAAGCTTTCCATTGCCCTGCCTGAGATACCCCTCCTGTCCCGGCCCCCACTGCTTTTTTCCTTCCTCACCTCTGTCCGGAGAGAAATTCCAGCGGAAGGTATGGGTGACACATCCTCTTCTTTACAGGCGGCAGCCTGGCAACTCCTGCAGAAAGGCCAGCAGAACCCCACTCACACCGGGCCACCCACAAAGCTGTGGCCCCTCACTCCCTCCCACCAGCACAGCCCCGAGACTGCTGACGGGGCAGAGAATATGGAGTCAGGCACAGCTTCAGGGGCTATTGCTGCCTGGAGCTCTGTTTATATTGACCTCAACGAGGCACACCTGGGGAGGGCGGGCCGGCAGGGTAAGGCTGCCCAGGTCAGCTAATCCACAACCCTCAGGGAATCACATTGTTGAAAATGGACCCCGCTAAGGCAGAAGAGATGCCAAGGAAAAAAAGGACACAATGCCATTTGCAGCACCGTACATGAGTCTAGAAGTAATCACGTGACTTGTAGTAAGTCAGAAAGTGAAAGACACATATCCTATCATATCACTTATAGGTGTTACCTAAAAATGGATACCAGGGCAGATATTTCCACGGAGAAGGGCAATCACAGATTCATTAAACAAACTTATGGTTCACCAATGGAAAGGTGTGAGGATTGGTTTCATTACGATATCGGGGTTAACAGACATATACAAACACAGGTGACATATATAATCACCAAAGACCTACAGAATACCAAGAGAGGACTACTCAACATTCTGTCATAATGTACATGGGAAAAGGATCCCAGGAAGAACAGACATCTGTATATGTGTAAAAGAACCACATCTTCCACACCTACAACAAGCCAAACATTGTAATCAAACTTGCTGTAATAAAAAATAAAAAAATAAATTAAAAACACGAACAAGAAGTAGTGAGACAAACGTGAGGGGCTTTCTCCTGGCACATTCCATTCTAAACTCCAATCTAGAACACCACTTCCACTGAGGCTCTCTTGCCCTAGTAACCAGATTTGGTAAGGGTGAACTGCTGCCACCTTGTGGCCGTTTCACACAACAGCAGCTTTAATCCCAGCGCTAATGGTCAGTTGATATTCAAAATCATTGCAGGCCTGTAAATGACACCTGCCCTGAAAACAAATCCTGGGGTCACATATCGACCAAAAAATTCAAAGGACGTCCATATTTCAAAACGACCGTTTCAAAAGGCATATTTTACGCACATTAGTATTCTGCCTCTTTTCCTTTCTTTCCTTTTTTGTTAAAAAACACGGGAATGGAAAAAGGCATCCCTCAGAATGGGTGAAAATCGTTGCAGACGAATCAATGGACAGAGGTTTAATCTCCAATATATATAAACAGCTCATGCAGCTTAATATTAAAAAAACAAACAACCGATACAAAAATGGGCAGAAGATCTAAAGAGACGTTTCTTCAAAGGAGACACAGAGATGGCCAAGACGCACATGAAAAGCTGCTCAACAGCACTAATTATTAGAGAAATGCAAATCAAAACTACAATGAGGTATCACCTCACACCTGTTAGAATCGGCATCATCAGGAAATCTGCAAACAACCAATTCTGGGGAGGGTGTGGACAAAAGGAGCCCTCTTCCACTATTGGTGGGAATGTAAATTGATACAGTCACTATGGAGAACAGTATGGAGTTTCCTTAAAAAAGCTAGAAATAGAATTACCATCTGATCCAGCAATCCCACTTCTGGGCATATACCCAGAGAAAACCGTATTTCAAAAAGGCACATTCACCACAATGTTCGTTGCAGCACTATTTACAATAGCCAGGTAATGGAAGCAACCTAAATGCCCACAGACAGATGAATGGATAAAGATGTGGTACATATATAAAATGGAATATTACTCGGCCATAAAAAGGAATGAAACTGGGTCATTTGTAGAGACATCGATGGATCGAGAGACTGTCATACAGAATGAAGTAAGTCAGAAAGAGGAAAACAAATATTGTGTATTAATGCATATATGTGGAGCCTAAAACTGGTACAGATGAACTGGTTTGCAGGGAAGAAATAGAGACACAGAGGTAGAGAACAAACGTATGGACACCAAGTGTGGGAAGCCATGGGGTGGTGGTGGTGGAATGAGTTGGGAGTTTGGGATTGACCTGTATACATGTATATGCATAAAATACATAACTAATAATAACGTGCTGTATAAAAAAAATAAATAAAATTAAATTTCAAAATTTTAAAAAATAAAATTTAAAAATAAAACAGAAAAAAGTTCTTCCCGTCACACAGATGTATTTATAGGAATGAATTATTTCCATGCTTATATCTATAAATACATAAAAGAGGAATAAAATCTAACTTGAACGATAAAAGAAAAAAAAGTGAACCCACGAGTTATACAGAGGAAAACCCTATCACGGCACTTGCTCCAGCGGTCAACAATTCTGAAATTGGTCAGAGGTGGGAAACCATCTCCCATACAGCCAGCAACCCACCCCCCACGCAAGGAGCGTCCTCATTGCAAAGCTGGGGGACCGTGCCGAGGCATCTGTGAGTAAACGTGAGCTGAGCCCCAGGCCAGCTGCTGCTGAACTGTCCCCACCCTTTCCAGGTAAAACACCTGAATATGTACAAGGGCTTGAAAGCCTAGAGGAAGGACCGTGGAGCCACACCAGCGACAGCACGCAGGCCAACTTGGTGCCTGCAGGCCAGCCAGGGTGGTCCTGGACCCTGGCGCTCTTCCAGAAGCTTTCCATTGCCCTGCCTGAGATACCCCTCCTGTCCCGGCCCCCACTGCTTTTTTCCTTCCTCACCTCTGTCCGGAGAGAAATTCCAGCGGAAGGTATGGGTGACACATCCTCTTCTTTACAGGCGGCAGCCTGGCAACTCCTGCAGAAAGGCCAGCAGAACCCCACTCACACCGGGCCACCCACAAAGCTGTGGCCCCTCACTCCCTCCCACCAGCACAGCCCCGAGACTGCTGACGGGGCAGAGAATATGGAGTCAGGCACAGCTTCAGGGGCTATTGCTGCCTGGAGCTCTGTTTATATTGACCTCAACGAGGCACACCTGGGGAGGGCGGGCCGGCAGGGTAAGGCTGCCCAGGTCAGCTAATCCACAACCCACAGGGAATCACATTGTTGAAAATGGACCCCGCTAAGGCAGAAGAGAAGCCAAGGAAAAAAAGGACACAATGCCATTTGCAGCACCGTAGATGAGTCTAGAAGTAATCACGTGACTTGTAGTAAGTCAGAAAGTGAAAGACACATATTCTATCATATCACTTATAGGTGTTACCTAAAAATGGATACCAGGGCAGATATTTCCACGGAGAAGGGCAATCACAGATTCATTAAACAAACTTATGGTTCACCAATGGAAAGGTGTGAGGATTGGTTTCATTACGATATCGGGGTTAACAGACATATACAAACACAGGTGACATATATAATCACCAAAGACCTACAGAATACCAAGAGAGGACTACTCAACATTCTGTCATAACGTACATGGGAAAAGGATCCCAGGAAGAACAGACATCTGTATATGTGTAAAAGAACCACATCTTCCACACCTACAACAAGCCAAACATTGTAATCAAACTTGCTGTAATAAAAAATAAAAAAATAAATTAAAAACACGAACAAGAAGTAGTGAGACAAACGTGAGGGGCTTTCTCCTGGCACATTCCATTCTAAACTCCAATCTAGAACACCACTTCCACTGAGGCTCTCTTGCCCTAGTAACCAGATTTGGTAAGGGTGAACTGCTGCCACCTTGTGGCCGTTTCACACAACAGCAGCTTTAATCCCAGCGCTAATGGTCAGTTGATATTCAAAATCATTGCAGGCCTGCAAATGACACCTGCCCTGAAAACAAATCCTGGTGTCACATATCGACCAAAAAATTCAAAAGACGCCCATATTTCAAAACGACCGTTTCAAAAGGCATATTTTACGCACATTAGTATTCTGCTTCTTTTCCTTTCTTTCCTTTTTTGTTAAAAAACACGGGAATGGAAAAAGGCATCCCTCAGAATGGGCGAAAATCGTTGCAGACGAATCAATGGACAGAGGTTTAATCTCCAATATATATAAACAGCTCATGCAGCTTAATATTAAAAAAACAAACAACCCAAAATAAAATGGGCAGAAGATCTAAAGAGACGTTTCTTCAAAGGAGACACAGAGATGGCCAAGACGCACATGAAAAGCTGCTCAACAGCACTAATTATTAGAGAAATGCAAATCAAAACTACAATGAGGTATCACCTCACACCTGTTAGAATCGGCATCATCAGGAAATCTGCAAACAACCAATTCTGGGGAGGGTGTGGACAAAAGGAGCCCTCTTCCACTATTGGTGGGAATGTAAATTGATACAGTCACTATGGAGAACAGTATGGAGTTTCCTTAAAAAAGCTAGAAATAGAATTACCATCTGATCCAGCAATCCCACTTCTGGGCATATACCCAGAGAAAACCGTATTTCAAAAAGGCACATTCACCACAATGTTCGTTGCAGCACTATTTACAATAGCCAGGTAATGGAAGCAACCTAAATGCCCACAGTCAGATGAATGGATAAAGATGTGGTACATATATAAAATGGAATATTACTCGGCCATAAAAAGGAATGAAACTGGGTCATTTGTAGAGACATCGATGGATCGAGAGACTGTCATACAGAATGAAGTAAGTCAGAAAGAGGAAAACAAATATTGTGTATTAATGCATATATGTGGAGCCTAAAACTGGTACAGATGAACTGGTTTGCAGGGAAGAAATAGAGACACAGAGGTAGAGAACAAACGTATGGACACCAAGTGTGGGAAGCCATGGGGTGGTGGGGTGGGATGAGTTGGGAGTTTGGGATTGACCTGTATACATGTATATGCATAAAATACATAACTAATAATAACGTGCTGTATAAAAAAATAAATAAAATTAAATTTCAAAATTTTAAAAAATAAAATTTAAAAATAAAACAGAAAAAAGTTCTTCCCGTCACACAGATGTATTTATAGGAATGAATTATTTCCATGCTTATATCTATAAATACATAAAAGAGGAATAAAATCTAACTTGAACGATAAAAGAAAAAAAAGTGAACCCACGAGTTATACAGAGGAAAACCCTATCACGGCACTTGCTCCAGCGGTCAACAATTCTGAAATTGGTCAGAGGTGGGAAACCATCTCCCATACAGCCAGCAACCCACCCCCCACGCAAGGAGCGTCCTCATTGCAAAGCTGGGGGACTGTGCCGAGGCATCTGTGAGTAAACGTGAGCTGAGCCCCAGGCCAGCTGCTGCTGAACTGTCCCCACCCTTTCCAGGTAAAACACCTGAATATGTACAAGGGCTTGAAAGCCTAGAGGAAGGACTGTGGAGCCACACCAGCGACAGCACGCAGGCCAACTTGGTGCCTGCAGGCCAGCCAGGGTGGTCCTGGACCCTGGCGCTCTTCCAGAAGCTTTCCATTGCCCTGCCTGAGATACCCCTCCTGTCCCGGCCCCCACTGCTTTTTTCCTTCCTCACCTCTGTCCGGAGAGAAATTCCAGCGGAAGGTATGGGTGACACATCCTCTTCTTTACAGGCGGCAGCCTGGCAACTCCTGCAGAAAGGCCAGCAGAACCCCACTCACACCGGGCCACCCACAAAGCTGTGGCCCCTCACTCCCTCCCACCAGCACAGCCCCGAGACTGCTGACGGGGCAGAGAATATGGAGTCAGGCACAGCTTCAGGGGCTATTGCTGCCTGGAGCTCTGTTTATATTGACCTCAACGAGGCACACCTGGGGAGGGCGGGCCGGCAGGGTAAGGCTGCCCAGGTCAGCTAATCCACAACCCTCAGGGAATCACATTGTTGAAAATGGACCCCGCTAAGGCAGAAGAGATGCCAAGGAAAAAAAGGACACAATGCCATTTGCAGCACCGTAGATGAGTCTAGAAGTAATCACGTGACTTGTAGTAAGTCAGAAAGTGAAAGACACATATCCTATCATATCACTTATAGGTGTTACCTAAAAATGGATACCAGGGCAGATATTTCCACGGAGAAGGGCAATCACAGATTCATTAAACAAACTTATGGTTCACCAATGGAAAGGTGTGAGGATTGGTTTCATTACGATATCGGGGTTAACAGACATATACAAACACAGGTGACATATATAATCACCAAAGACCTACAGAATACCAAGAGAGGACTACTCAACATTCTGTCATAATGTACATGGGAAAAGGATCCCAGGAAGAACAGACATCTGTATATGTGTAAAAGAACCACATCTTCCACACCTACAACAAGCCAAACATTGTAATCAAACTTGCTGTAAGAAAAAATAAAAAATTAAATTAAAAACACGAACAAGAAGTAGTGAGACAAACGTGAGGGGCTTTCTCCTGGCACATTCCATTCTAAACTCCAATCTAGAACACCACTTCCACTGAGGCTCTCTTGCCCTAGTAACCAGATTTGGTAAGGGTGAACTGCTGCCACCTTGTGGCCGTTTCACACAACAGCAGCTTTAATCCCAGCGCTAATGGTCAGTTGATATTCAAAATCATTGCAGGCCTGTAAATGACACCTGCCCTGAAAACAAATCCTGGGGTCACATATCGACCAAAAAATTCAAAGGACGTCCATATTTCAAAACGACCGTTTCAAAAGGCATATTTTACGCACATTAGTATTCTGCCTCTTTTCCTTTCTTTCCTTTTTTGTTAAAAAACACGGGAATGGAAAAAGGCATCCCTCAGAATGGGTGAAAATCGTTGCAGACGAATCAATGGACAGAGGTTTAATCTCCAATATATATAAACAGCTCATGCAGCTTAATATTAAAAAAACAAACAACCGATACAAAAATGGGCAGAAGATCTAAAGAGACGTTTCTTCAAAGGAGACACAGAGATGGCCAAGACGCACATGAAAAGCTGCTCAACAGCACTAATTATTAGAGAAATGCAAATCAAAACTACAATGAGGTATCACCTCACACCTGTTAGAATCGGCATCATCAGGAAATCTGCAAACAACCAATTCTGGGGAGGGTGTGGACAAAAGGAGCCCTCTTCCACTATTGGTGGGAATGTAAATTGATACAGTCACTATGGAGAACAGTATGGAGTTTCCTTAAAAAAGCTAGAAATAGAATTACCATCTGATCCAGCAATCCCACTTCTGGGCATATACCCAGAGAAAACCGTATTTCAAAAAGGCACATTCACCACAATGTTCGTTGCAGCACTATTTACAATAGCCAGGTAATGGAAGCAACCTAAATGCCCACAGTCAGATGAATGGATAAAGATGTGGTACATATATAAAATGGAATATTACTCGGCCATAAAAAGGAATGAAACTGGGTCATTTGTAGAGACATCGATGGATCGAGAGACTGTCATACAGAATGAAGTAAGTCAGAAAGAGGAAAACAAATATTGTGTATTAATGCATATATGTGGAGCCTAAAACTGGTACAGATGAACTGGTTTGCAGGGAAGAAATAGAGACACAGAGGTAGAGAACAAACGTATGGACACCAAGTGTGGGAAGCCATGGGGTGGTGGTGGTGGAATGAGTTGGGAGTTTGGGATTGACCTGTATACATGTATATGCATAAAATACATAACTAATAATAACGTGCTGTATAAAAAAAATAAATAAAATTAAATTTCAAAATTTTAAAAAATAAAATTTAAAAATAAAACAGAAAAAAGTTCTTCCCGTCACACAGATGTATTTATAGGAATGAATTATTTCCATGCTTATATCTATAAATACATAAAAGAGGAATAAAATCTAACTTGAACGATAAAAGAAAAAAAAGTGAACCCACGAGTTATACAGAGGAAAACCCTATCACGGCACTTGCTCCAGCGGTCAACAATTCTGAAATTGGTCAGAGGTGGGAAACCATCTCCCATACAGCCAGCAACCCACCCCCCACGCAAGGAGCGTCCTCATTGCAAAGCTGGGGGACCGTGCCGAGGCATCTGTGAGTAAACGTGAGCTGAGCCCCAGGCCAGCTGCTGCTGAACTGTCCCCACCCTTTCCAGGTAAAACACCTGAATATGTACAAGGGCTTGAAAGCCTAGAGGAAGGACCGTGGAGCCACACCAGCGACAGCACGCAGGCCAACTTGGTGCCTGCAGGCCAGCCAGGGTGGTCCTGGACCCTGGCGCTCTTCCAGAAGCTTTCCATTGCCCTGCCTGAGATACCCCTCCTGTCCCGGCCCCCACTGCTTTTTTCCTTCCTCACCTCTGTCCGGAGAGAAATTCCAGCGGAAGGTATGGGTGACACATCCTCTTCTTTACAGGCGGCAGCCTGGCAACTCCTGCAGAAAGGCCAGCAGAACCCCACTCACACCGGGCCACCCACAAAGCTGTGGCCCCTCACTCCCTCCCACCAGCACAGCCCCGAGACTGCTGACGGGGCAGAGAATATGGAGTCAGGCACAGCTTCAGGGGCTATTGCTGCCTGGAGCTCTGTTTATATTGACCTCAACGAGGCACACCTGGGGAGGGCGGGCCGGCAGGGTAAGGCTGCCCAGGTCAGCTAATCCACAACCCACAGGGAATCACATTGTTGAAAATGGACCCCGCTAAGGCAGAAGAGAAGCCAAGGAAAAAAAGGACACAATGCCATTTGCAGCACCGTAGATGAGTCTAGAAGTAATCACGTGACTTGTAGTAAGTCAGAAAGTGAAAGACACATATTCTATCATATCACTTATAGGTGTTACCTAAAAATGGATACCAGGGCAGATATTTCCACGGAGAAGGGCAATCACAGATTCATTAAACAAACTTATGGTTCACCAATGGAAAGGTGTGAGGATTGGTTTCATTACGATATCGGGGTTAACAGACATATACAAACACAGGTGACATATATAATCACCAAAGACCTACAGAATACCAAGAGAGGACTACTCAACATTCTGTCATAACGTACATGGGAAAAGGATCCCAGGAAGAACAGACATCTGTATATGTGTAAAAGAACCACATCTTCCACACCTACAACAAGCCAAACATTGTAATCAAACTTGCTGTAATAAAAAATAAAAAAATAAATTAAAAACACGAACAAGAAGTAGTGAGACAAACGTGAGGGGCTTTCTCCTGGCACATTCCATTCTAAACTCCAATCTAGAACACCACTTCCACTGAGGCTCTCTTGCCCTAGTAACCAGATTTGGTAAGGGTGAACTGCTGCCACCTTGTGGCCGTTTCACACAACAGCAGCTTTAATCCCAGCGCTAATGGTCAGTTGATATTCAAAATCATTGCAGGCCTGTAAATGACACCTGCCCTGAAAACAAATCCTGGTGTCACATATCGACCAAAAAATTCAAAAGACGCCCATATTTCAAAACGACCGTTTCAAAAGGCATATTTTACGCACATTAGTATTCTGCTTCTTTTCCTTTCTTTCCTTTTTTGTTAAAAAACACGGGAATGGAAAAAGGCATCCCTCAGAATGGGCGAAAATCGTTGCAGACGAATCAATGGACAGAGGTTTAATCTCCAATATATATAAACAGCTCATGCAGCTTAATATTAAAAAAACAAACAACCCAAAATAAAATGGGCAGAAGATCTAAAGAGACGTTTCTTCAAAGGAGACACAGAGATGGCCAAGACGCACATGAAAAGCTGCTCAACAGCACTAATTATTAGAGAAATGCAAATCAAAACTACAATGAGGTATCACCTCACACCTGTTAGAATCGGCATCATCAGGAAATCTGCAAACAACCAATTCTGGGGAGGGTGTGGACAAAAGGAGCCCTCTTCCACTATTGGTGGGAATGTAAATTGATACAGTCACTATGGAGAACAGTATGGAGTTTCCTTAAAAAAGCTAGAAATAGAATTACCATCTGATCCAGCAATCCCACTTCTGGGCATATACCCAGAGAAAACCGTATTTCAAAAAGGCACATTCACCACAATGTTCGTTGCAGCACTATTTACAATAGCCAGGTAATGGAAGCAACCTAAATGCCCACAGTCAGATGAATGGATAAAGATGTGGTACATATATAAAATGGAATATTACTCGGCCATAAAAAGGAATGAAACTGGGTCATTTGTAGAGACATCGATGGATCGAGAGACTGTCATACAGAATGAAGTAAGTCAGAAAGAGGAAAACAAATATTGTGTATTAATGCATATATGTGGAGCCTAAAACTGGTACAGATGAACTGGTTTGCAGGGAAGAAATAGAGACACAGAGGTAGAGAACAAACGTATGGACACCAAGTGTGGGAAGCCATGGGGTGGTGGGGTGGGATGAGTTGGGAGTTTGGGATTGACCTGTATACATGTATATGCATAAAATACATAACTAATAATAACGTGCTGTATAAAAAAATAAATAAAATTAAATTTCAAAATTTTAAAAAATAAAATTTAAAAATAAAACAGAAAAAAGTTCTTCCCGTCACACAGATGTATTTATAGGAATGAATTATTTCCATGCTTATATCTATAAATACATAAAAGAGGAATAAAATCTAACTTGAACGATAAAAGAAAAAAAAGTGAACCCACGAGTTATACAGAGGAAAACCCTATCACGGCACTTGCTCCAGCGGTCAACAATTCTGAAATTGGTCAGAGGTGGGAAACCATCTCCCATACAGCCAGCAACCCACCCCCCACGCAAGGAGCGTCCTCATTGCAAAGCTGGGGGACTGTGCCGAGGCATCTGTGAGTAAACGTGAGCTGAGCCCCAGGCCAGCTGCTGCTGAACTGTCCCCACCCTTTCCAGGTAAAACACCTGAATATGTACAAGGGCTTGAAAGCCTAGAGGAAGGACTGTGGAGCCACACCAGCGACAGCACGCAGGCCAACTTGGTGCCTGCAGGCCAGCCAGGGTGGTCCTGGACCCTGGCGCTCTTCCAGAAGCTTTCCATTGCCCTGCCTGAGATACCCCTCCTGTCCCGGCCCCCACTGCTTTTTTCCTTCCTCACCTCTGTCCGGAGAGAAATTCCAGCGGAAGGTATGGGTGACACATCCTCTTCTTTACAGGCGGCAGCCTGGCAACTCCTGCAGAAAGGCCAGCAGAACCCCACTCACACCGGGCCACCCACAAAGCTGTGGCCCCTCACTCCCTCCCACCAGCACAGCCCCGAGACTGCTGACGGGGCAGAGAATATGGAGTCAGGCACAGCTTCAGGGGCTATTGCTGCCTGGAGCTCTGTTTATATTGACCTCAACGAGGCACACCTGGGGAGGGCGGGCCGGCAGGGTAAGGCTGCCCAGGTCAGCTAATCCACAACCCTCAGGGAATCACATTGTTGAAAATGGACCCCGCTAAGGCAGAAGAGATGCCAAGGAAAAAAAGGACACAATGCCATTTGCAGCACCGTAGATGAGTCTAGAAGTAATCACGTGACTTGTAGTAAGTCAGAAAGTGAAAGACACATATCCTATCATATCACTTATAGGTGTTACCTAAAAATGGATACCAGGGCAGATATTTCCACGGAGAAGGGCAATCACAGATTCATTAAACAAACTTATGGTTCACCAATGGAAAGGTGTGAGGATTGGTTTCATTACGATATCGGGGTTAACAGACATATACAAACACAGGTGACATATATAATCACCAAAGACCTACAGAATACCAAGAGAGGACTACTCAACATTCTGTCATAATGTACATGGGAAAAGGATCCCAGGAAGAACAGACATCTGTATATGTGTAAAAGAACCACATCTTCCACACCTACAACAAGCCAAACATTGTAATCAAACTTGCTGTAATAAAAAATAAAAAAATAAATTAAAAACACGAACAAGAAGTAGTGAGAGAAACGTGAGGGGCTTTCTCCTGGCACATTCCATTCTAAACTCCAATCTAGAACACCACTTCCACTGAGGCTCTCTTGCCCTAGTAACCAGATTTGGTAAGGGTGAACTGCTGCCACCTTGTGGCCGTTTCACACAACAGCAGCTTTAATCCCAGCGCTAATGGTCAGTTGATATTCAAAATCATTGCAGGCCTGTAAATGACACCTGCCCTGAAAACAAATCCTGGTGTCACATATCGACCAAAAAATTCAAAAGACGCCCATATTTCAAAACGACCGTTTCAAAAGGCATATTTTACGCACATTAGTATTCTGCTTCTTTTCCTTTCTTTCCTTTTTTGTTAAAAAACACGGGAATGGAAAAAGGCATCCCTCAGAATGGGCGAAAATCATTGCAGACGAATCAATGGACAGAGGTTTAATCTCCAATATATATAAACAGCTCATGCAGCTTAATATTAAAAAAACAAACAACCCAAAATAAAATGGGCAGAAGATCTAAAGAGACGTTTCTTCAAAGGAGACACAGAGATGGCCAAGACGCACATGAAAAGCTGCTCAACAGCACTAATTATTAGAGAAATGCAAATCAAAACTACAATGAGGTATCACCTCACACCTGTTAGAATCGGCATCATCAGGAAATCTGCAAACAACCAATTCTGGGGAGGGTGTGGACAAAAGGAGCCCTCTTCCACTATTGGTGGGAATGTAAATTGATACAGTCACTATGGAGAACAGTATGGAGTTTCCTTAAAAAAGCTAGAAATAGAATTACCATCTGATCCAGCAATCCCACTTCTGGGCATATACCCAGAGAAAACCGTATTTCAAAAAGGCACATTCACCACAATGTTCGTTGCAGCACTATTTACAATAGCCAGGTAATGGAAGCAACCTAAATGCCCACAGTCAGATGAATGGATAAAGATGTGGTACATATATAAAATGGAATATTACTCGGCCATAAAAAGGAATGAAACTGGGTCATTTGTAGAGACATCGATGGATCGAGAGACTGTCATACAGAATGAAGTAAGTCAGAAAGAGGAAAACAAATATTGTGTATTAATGCATATATGTGGAGCCTAAAACTGGTACAGATGAACTGGTTTGCAGGGAAGAAATAGAGACACAGAGGTAGAGAACAAACGTATGGACACCAAGTGTGGGAAGCCATGGGGTGGTGGGGTGGGATGAGTTGGGAGTTTGGGATTGACCTGTATACATGTATATGCATAAAATACATAACTAATAATAACGTGCTGTATAAAAAAATAAATAAAATTAAATTTCAAAATTTTAAAAAATAAAATTTAAAAATAAAACAGAAAAAAGTTCTTCCCGTCACACAGATGTATTTATAGGAATGAATTATTTCCATGCTTATATCTATAAATACATAAAAGAGGAATAAAATCTAACTTGAACGATAAAAGAAAAAAAAGTGAACCCACGAGTTATACAGAGGAAAACCCTATCACGGCACTTGCTCCAGCGGTCAACAATTCTGAAATTGGTCAGAGGTGGGAAACCATCTCCCATACAGCCAGCAACCCACCCCCCACGCAAGGAGCGTCCTCATTGCAAAGCTGGGGGACTGTGCCGAGGCATCTGTGAGTAAACGTGAGCTGAGCCCCAGGCCAGCTGCTGCTGAACTGTCCCCACCCTTTCCAGGTAAAACACCTGAATATGTACAAGGGCTTGAAAGCCTAGAGGAAGGACTGTGGAGCCACACCAGTGACAGCACGCAGGCCAACTTGGTGCCTGCAGGCCAGCCAGGGTGGTCCTGGACCCTGGCGCTCTTCCAGAAGCTTTCCATTGCCCTGCCTGAGATACCCCTCCTGTCCCGGCCCCACTGTTTTTTCCTTCCTCACCTCTGTCCGGAGAGAAATTCCAGCGGAAGGTATGGGTGACACATCCTCTTCTTTACAGGCGGCAGCCTGGCAACTCCTGCAGAAAGGCCAGCAGAACCCCACTCACACCGGGCCACCCACAAAGCTGTGGCCCCTCACTCCCTCCCACCAGCACAGCCCCGAGACTGCTGACGGGGCAGAGAATATGGAGTCAGGCACAGCTTCAGGGGCTATTGCTGCCTGGAGCTCTGTTTATATTGACCTCAACGAGGCACACCTGGGGAGGGCGGGCCGGCAGGGTAAGGCTGCCCAGGTCAGCTAATCCACAACCCTCAGGGAATCACATTGTTGAAAATGGACCCCGCTAAGGCAGAAGAGATGCCAAGGAAAAAAAGGACACAATGCCATTTGCAGCACCGTAGATGAGTCTAGAAGTAATCACGTGACATGTAGTAAGTCAGAAAGTGAAAGACACATATCCTATCATATCACTTATAGGTGTTACCTAAAAATGGATACCAGGGCAGATATTTCCACGGAGAAGGGCAATCACAGATTCATTAAACAAACTTATGGTTCACCAATGGAAAGGTGTGAGGATTGGTTTCATTACGATATCGGGGTTAACAGACATATACAAACACAGGTGACATATATAATCACCAAAGACCTACAGAATACCAAGAGAGGACTACTCAACATTCTGTCATAATGTACATGGGAAAAGGATCCCAGGAAGAACAGACATCTGTATATGTGTAAAAGAACCACATCTTCCACACCTACAACAAGCCAAACATTGTAATCAAACTTGCTGTAAGAAAAAATAAAAAATTAAATTAAAAACACGAACAAGAAGTAGTGAGACAAACGTGAGGGGCTTTCTCCTGGCACATTCCATTCTAAACTCCAATCTAGAACACCACTTCCACTGAGGCTCTCTTGCCCTAGTAACCAGATTTGGTAAGGGTGAACTGCTGCCACCTTGTGGCCGTTTCACACAACAGCAGCTTTAATCCCAGCGCTAATGGTCAGTTGATATTCAAAATCATTGCAGGCCTGTAAATGACACCTGCCCTGAAAACAAATCCTGGGGTCACATATCGACCAAAAAATTCAAAGGACGTCCATATTTCAAAACGACCGTTTCAAAAGGCATATTTTACGCACATTAGTATTCTGCCTCTTTTCCTTTCTTTCCTTTTTTGTTAAAAAACACGGGAATGGAAAAAGGCATCCCTCAGAATGGGTGAAAATCGTTGCAGACGAATCAATGGACAGAGGTTTAATCTCCAATATATATAAACAGCTCATGCAGCTTAATATTAAAAAAACAAACAACCGATACAAAAATGGGCAGAAGATCTAAAGAGACGTTTCTTCAAAGGAGACACAGAGATGGCCAAGACGCACATGAAAAGCTGCTCAACAGCACTAATTATTAGAGAAATGCAAATCAAAACTACAATGAGGTATCACCTCACACCTGTTAGAATCGGCATCATCAGGAAATCTGCAAACAACCAATTCTGGGGAGGGTGTGGACAAAAGGAGCCCTCTTCCACTATTGGTGGGAATGTAAATTGATACAGTCACTATGGAGAACAGTATGGAGTTTCCTTAAAAAAGCTAGAAATAGAATTACCATCTGATCCAGCAATCCCACTTCTGGGCATATACCCAGAGAAAACCGTATTTCAAAAAGGCACATTCACCACAATGTTCGTTGCAGCACTATTTACAATAGCCAGGTAATGGAAGCAACCTAAATGCCCACAGACAGATGAATGGATAAAGATGTGGTACATATATAAAATGGAATATTACTCGGCCATAAAAAGGAATGAAACTGGGTCATTTGTAGAGACATCGATGGATCGAGAGACTGTCATACAGAATGAAGTAAGTCAGAAAGAGGAAAACAAATATTGTGTATTAATGCATATATGTGGAGCCTAAAACTGGTACAGATGAACTGGTTTGCAGGGAAGAAATAGAGACACAGAGGTAGAGAACAAACGTATGGACACCAAGTGTGGGAAGCCATGGGGTGGTGGTGGTGGAATGAGTTGGGAGTTTGGGATTGACCTGTATACATGTATATGCATAAAATACATAACTAATAATAACGTGCTGTATAAAAAAAATAAATAAAATTAAATTTCAAAATTTTAAAAAATAAAATTTAAAAATAAAACAGAAAAAAGTTCTTCCCGTCACACAGATGTATTTATAGGAATGAATTATTTCCATGCTTATATCTATAAATACATAAAAGAGGAATAAAATCTAACTTGAACGATAAAAGAAAAAAAAGTGAACCCACGAGTTATACAGAGGAAAACCCTATCACGGCACTTGCTCCAGCGGTCAACAATTCTGAAATTGGTCAGAGGTGGGAAACGATCTCCCATACAGCCAGCAACCCACCCCCCACGCAAGGAGCGTCCTCATTGCAAAGCTGGGGGACCGTGCCGAGGCATCTGTGAGTAAACGTGAGCTGAGCCCCAGGCCAGCTGCTGCTGAACTGTCCCCACCCTTTCCAGGTAAAACACCTGAATATGTACAAGGGCTTGAAAGCCTAGAGGAAGGACTGTGGAGCCACACCAGCGACAGCACGCAGGCCAACTTGGTGCCTGCAGGCCAGCCAGGGTGGTCCTGGACCCTGGCGCTCTTCCAGAAGCTTTCCATTGCCCTGCCTGAGATACCCCTCCTGTCCCGGCCCCCACTGCTTTTTTCCTTCCTCACCTCTGTCCGGAGAGAAATTCCAGCGGAAGGTATGGGTGACACATCCTCTTCTTTACAGGCGGCAGCCTGGCAACTCCTGCAGAAAGGCCAGCAGAACCCCACTCACACCGGGCCACCCACAAAGCTGTGGCCCCTCACTCCCTCCCACCAGCACAGCCCCGAGACTGCTGACGGGGCAGAGAATATGGAGTCAGGCACAGCTTCAGGGGCTATTGCTGCCTGGAGCTCTGTTTATATTGACCTCAACGAGGCACACCTGGGGAGGGCGGGCCGGCAGGGTAAGGCTGCCCAGGTCAGCTAATCCACAACCCACAGGGAATCACATTGTTGAAAATGGACCCCGCTAAGGCAGAAGAGAAGCCAAGGAAAAAAAGGACACAATGCCATTTGCAGCACCGTAGATGAGTCTAGAAGTAATCACGTGACTTGTAGTAAGTCAGAAAGTGAAAGACACATATTCTATCATATCACTTATAGGTGTTACCTAAAAATGGATACCAGGGCAGATATTTCCACGGAGAAGGGCAATCACAGATTCATTAAACAAACTTATGGTTCACCAATGGAAAGGTGTGAAGATTGGTTTCATTACGATATCGGGGTTAACAGACATATACAAACACAGGTGACATATATAATCACCAAAGACCTACAGAATACCAAGAGAGGACTACTCAACATTCTGTCATAACGTACATGGGAAAAGGATCCCAGGAAGAACAGACATCTGTATATGTGTAAAAGAACCACATCTTCCACACCTACAACAAGCCAAACATTGTAATCAAACTTGCTGTAATAAAAAATAAAAAAATAAATTAAAAACACGAACAAGAAGTAGTGAGAGAAACGTGAGGGGCTTTCTCCTGGCACATTCCATTCTAAACTCCAATCTAGAACACCACTTCCACTGAGGCTCTCTTGCCCTAGTAACCAGATTTGGTAAGGGTGAACTGCTGCCACCTTGTGGCCGTTTCACACAACAGCAGCTTTAATCCCAGCGCTAATGGTCAGTTGATATTCAAAATCATTGCAGGCCTGTAAATGACACCTGCCCTGAAAACAAATCCTGGGGTCACATATCGACCAAAAAATTCAAAAGACGCCCATATTTCAAAACGACCGTTTCAAAAGGCATATTTTACGCACATTAGTATTCTGCTTCTTTTCCTTTCTTTCCTTTTTTGTTAAAAAACACGGGAATGGAAAAAGGCATCCCTCAGAATGGGCGAAAATCGTTGCAGACGAATCAATGGACAGAGGTTTAATCTCCAATATATATAAACAGCTCATGCAGCTTAATATTAAAAAAACAAACAACCCAAAATAAAATGGGCAGAAGATCTAAAGAGACGTTTCTTCAAAGGAGACACAGAGATGGCCAAGACGCACATGAAAAGCTGCTCAACAGCACTAATTATTAGAGAAATGCAAATCAAAACTACAATGAGGTATCACCTCACACCTGTTAGAATCGGCATCATCAGGAAATCTGCAAACAACCAATTCTGGGGAGGGTGTGGACAAAAGGAGCCCTCTTCCACTATTGGTGGGAATGTAAATTGATACAGTCACTATGGAGAACAGTATGGAGTTTCCTTAAAAAAGCTAGAAATAGAATTACCATCTGATCCAGCAATCCCACTTCTGGGCATATACCCAGAGAAAACCGTATTTCAAAAAGGCACATTCACCACAATGTTCGTTGCAGCACTATTTACAATAGCCAGGTAATGGAAGCAACCTAAATGCCCACAGTCAGATGAATGGATAAAGATGTGGTACATATATAAAATGGAATATTACTCGGCCATAAAAAGGAATGAAACTGGGTCATTTGTAGAGACATCGATGGATCGAGAGACTGTCATACAGAATGAAGTAAGTCAGAAAGAGGAAAACAAATATTGTGTATTAATGCATATATGTGGAGCCTAAAACTGGTACAGATGAACTGGTTTGCAGGGAAGAAATAGAGACACAGAGGTAGAGAACAAACGTATGGACACCAAGTGTGGGAAGCCATGGGGTGGTGGGGTGGGATGAGTTGGGAGTTTGGGATTGACCTGTATACATGTATATGCATAAAATACATAACTAATAATAACGTGCTGTATAAAAAAATAAATAAAATTAAATTTCAAAATTTTAAAAAATAAAATTTAAAAATAAAACAGAAAAAAGTTCTTCCCGTCACACAGATGTATTTATAGGAATGAATTATTTCCATGCTTATATCTATAAATACATAAAAGAGGAATAAAATCTAACTTGAACGATAAAAGAAAAAAAAGTGAACCCACGAGTTATACAGAGGAAAACCCTATCACGGCACTTGCTCCAGCGGTCAACAATTCTGAAATTGGTCAGAGGTGGGAAACCATCTCCCATACAGCCAGCAACCCACCCCCCACGCAAGGAGCGTCCTCATTGCAAAGCTGGGGGACTGTGCCGAGGCATCTGTGAGTAAACGTGAGCTGAGCCCCAGGCCAGCTGCTGCTGAACTGTCCCCACCCTTTCCAGGTAAAACACCTGAATATGTACAAGGGCTTGAAAGCCTAGAGGAAGGACTGTGGAGCCACACCAGCGACAGCACGCAGGCCAACTTGGTGCCTGCAGGCCAGCCAGGGTGGTCCTGGACCCTGGCGCTCTTCCAGAAGCTTTCCATTGCCCTGCCTGAGATACCCCTCCTGTCCCGGCCCCCACTGCTTTTTTCCTTCCTCACCTCTGTCCGGAGAGAAATTCCAGCGGAAGGTATGGGTGACACATCCTCTTCTTTACAGGCGGCAGCCTGGCAACTCCTGCAGAAAGGCCAGCAGAACCCCACTCACACCGGGCCACCCACAAAGCTGTGGCCCCTCACTCCCTCCCACCAGCACAGCCCCGAGACTGCTGACGGGGCAGAGAATATGGAGTCAGGCACAGCTTCAGGGGCTATTGCTGCCTGGAGCTCTGTTTATATTGACCTCAACGAGGCACACCTGGGGAGGGCGTGCCGGCAGGGTAAGGCTGCCCAGGTCAGCTAATCCACAACCCTCAGGGAATCACATTGTTGAAAATGGACCCCGCTAAGGCAGAAGAGATGCCAAGGAAAAAAAGGACACAATGCCATTTGCAGCACCGTAGATGAGTCTAGAAGTAATCACGTGACTTGTAGTAAGTCAGAAAGTGAAAGACACATATCCTATCATATCACTTATAGGTGTTACCTAAAAATGGATACCAGGGCAGATATTTCCACGGAGAAGGGCAATCACAGATTCATTAAACAAACTTATGGTTCACCAATGGAAAGGTGTGAGGATTGGTTTCATTACGATATCGGGGTTAACAGACATATACAAACACAGGTGACATATATAATCACCAAAGACCTACAGAATACCAAGAGAGGACTACTCAACATTCTGTCATAATGTACATGGGAAAAGGATCCCAGGAAGAACAGACATCTGTATATGTGTAAAAGAACCACATCTTCCACACCTACAACAAGCCAAACATTGTAATCAAACTTGCTGTAAGAAAAAATAAAAAATTAAATTAAAAACACGAACAAGAAGTAGTGAGACAAACGTGAGGGGCTTTCTCCTGGCACATTCCATTCTAAACTCCAATCTAGAACACCACTTCCACTGAGGCTCTCTTGCCCTAGTAACCAGATTTGGTAAGGGTGAACTGCTGCCACCTTGTGGCCGTTTCACACAACAGCAGCTTTAATCCCAGCGCTAATGGTCAGTTGATATTCAAAATCATTGCAGGCCTGTAAATGACACCTGCCCTGAAAACAAATCCTGGGGTCACATATCGACCAAAAAATTCAAAGGACGTCCATATTTCAAAACGACCGTTTCAAAAGGCATATTTTACGCACATTAGTATTCTGCCTCTTTTCCTTTCTTTCCTTTTTTGTTAAAAAACACGGGAATGGAAAAAGGCATCCCTCAGAATGGGTGAAAATCGTTGCAGACGAATCAATGGACAGAGGTTTAATCTCCAATATATATAAACAGCTCATGCAGCTTAATATTAAAAAAACAAACAACCGATACAAAAATGGGCAGAAGATCTAAAGAGACGTTTCTTCAAAGGAGACACAGAGATGGCCAAGACGCACATGAAAAGCTGCTCAACAGCACTAATTATTAGAGAAATGCAAATCAAAACTACAATGAGGTATCACCTCACACCTGTTAGAATCGGCATCATCAGGAAATCTGCAAACAACCAATTCTGGGGAGGGTGTGGACAAAAGGAGCCCTCTTCCACTATTGGTGGGAATGTAAATTGATACAGTCACTATGGAGAACAGTATGGAGTTTCCTTAAGAAAGCTAGAAATAGAATTACCATCTGATCCAGCAATCCCACTTCTGGGCATATACCCAGAGAAAACCGTATTTCAAAAAGGCACATTCACCACAATGTTCGTTGCAGCACTATTTACAATAGCCAGGTAATGGAAGCAACCTAAATGCCCACAGACAGATGAATGGATAAAGATGTGGTACATATATAAAATGGAATATTACTCGGCCATAAAAAGGAATGAAACTGGGTCATTTGTAGAGACATCGATGGATCGAGAGACTGTCATACAGAATGAAGTAAGTCAGAAAGAGGAAAACAAATATTGTGTATTAATGCATATATGTGGAGCCTAAAACTGGTACAGATGAACTGGTTTGCAGGGAAGAAATAGAGACACAGAGGTAGAGAACAAACGTATGGACACCAAGTGTGGGAAGCCATGGGGTGGTGGTGGTGGAATGAGTTGGGAGTTTGGGATTGACCTGTATACATGTATATGCATAAAATACATAACTAATAATAACGTGCTGTATAAAAAAATAAATAAAATTAAATTTCAAAATTTTAAAAAATAAAATTTAAAAATAAAACAGAAAAAAGTTCTTCCCGTCACACAGATGTATTTATAGGAATGAATTATTTCCATGCTTATATCTATAAATACATAAAAGAGGAATAAAATCTAACTTGAACGATAAAAGAAAAAGAAGTGAACCCACGAGTTATACCGAGGAAAACCCTATCACGGCACTTGCTCCAGCGGTCAACAATTCTGAAATTGGTCAGAGGTGGGAAACCATCTCCCATACAGCCAGCAACCCACCCCCCACGCAAGGAGCGTCCTCATTGCAAAGCTGGGGGACCGTGCCGAGGCATCTGTGAGTAAACGTGAGCTGAGCCCCAGGCCAGCTGCTGCTGAACTGTCCCCACCCTTTCCAGGTAAAACACCTGAATATGTACAAGGGCTTGAAAGCCTAGAGGAAGGACCGTGGAGCCACACCAGCGACAGCACACAGGCCAACTTGGTGCCTGCAGGCCAGCCAGGGTGGTCTTGTCACCGGGCGCTCTTCCAGAAGCTTTCCATTGCCCTGCCTGAGATACCCCTCCTGTCCCGGCCCCCACTGCTTTTTTCCTTCCTCACCTCTGTCCGGAGAGAAATTCCAGCGGAAGGTATGGGTGACACATCCTCTTCTTTACAGGCGGCAGCCTGGCAACTCCTGCAGAAAGGCCAGCAGAACCCCACTCACACCGGGCCACCCACAAAGCTGTGGCCCCTCACTCCCTCCCACCAGCACAGCCCCGAGACTGCTGACGGGGCAGAGAATATGGAGTCAGGCACAGCTTCAGGGGCTATTGCTGCCTGGAGCTCTGTTTATATTGACCTCAACGAGGCACACCTGGGGAGGGCGGGCCGGCAGGGTAAGGCTGCCCAGGTCAGCTAATCCACAACCCACAGGGAATCACATTGTTGAAAATGGACCCCGCTAAGGCAGAAGAGAAGCCAAGGAAAAAAAGGACACAATACCATTTGCAGCACCGTAGATGAGCCTAGAAGTAATCACGTGACTTGTAGTAAGTCAGAAAGTGAAAGACACATATCCTATCATATCACTTATAGGTGTTACCTAAAAATGGATACCAGGGCAGATATTTCCATGGAGAAGGGCAATCACAGATTCATTAAACAAACTTATGGTTCACCAATGGAAAGGTGTGAGGATTGGTTTCATTACGATATCGGGGTTAACAGACATATACAAACACAGGTGACATATATAATCACCAAAGACCTACAGAATACCAAGAGAGGACTACTCAACATTCTGTCATAACGTACATGGGAAAAGGATCCCAGGAAGAACAGACATCTGTATATGTGTAAAAGAACCACATCTTCCACACCTACAACAAGCCAAACATTGTAATCAAACTTGCTGTAATAAAAAATAAAAAAATAAATTAAAAACACGAACAAGAAGTAGTGAGAGAAACGTGAGGGGCTTTCTCCTGGCACATTCCATTCTAAACTCCAATCTAGAACACCACTTCCACTGAGGCTCTCTTGCCCTAGTAACCAGATTTGGTAAGGGTGAACTGCTGCCACCTTGTGGCCGTTTCACACAACAGCAGCTTTAATCCCAGCGCTAATGGTCAGTTGATATTCAAAATCATTGCAGGCCTGTAAATGACACCTGCCCTGAAAACAAATCCTGGTGTCACATATCGACCAAAAAATTCAAAAGACGCCCATATTTCTAAACGACCGTTTCAAAAGGCATATTTTACGAACATTAGTATTCTGCTTGTTTTCCTTTCTTTCCTTTTTTGTTAAAAAACACGGGAATGGAAAAAGGCATCCCTCAGAATGGGCGAAAATCGTTGCAGACGAATCAATGGACAGAGGTTTAATCTCCAATATATATAAACAGCTCATGCAGCTTAATATTAAAAAAACAAACAACCCAAAATAAAATGGGCAGAAGATCTAAAGAGACGTTTCTTCAAAGGAGACACAGAGATGGCCAAGACGCACATGAAAAGCTGCTCAACAGCACTAATTATTAGAGAAATGCAAATCAAAACTACAATGAGGTATCACCTCACACCTGTTAGAATCGGCATCATCAGGAAATCTGCAAACAACCAATTCTGGGGAGGGTGTGGACAAAAGGAGCCCTCTTCCACTATTGGTGGGAATGTAAATTGATACAGTCACTATGGAGAACAGTATGGAGTTTCCTTAAAAAAGCTAGAAATAGAATTACCATCTGATCCAGCAATCCCACTTCTGGGCATATACCCAGAGAAAACCGTATTTCAAAAAGGCACATTCACCACAATGTTCGTTGCAGCACTATTTACAATAGCCAGGTAATGGAAGCAACCTAAATGCCCACAGACAGATGAATGGATAAAGATGTGGTACATATATAAAATGGAATATTACTCGGCCATAAAAAGGAATGAAACTGGGTCATTTGTAGAGACATCGATGGATCGAGAGACTGTCATACAGAATGAAGTAAGTCAGAAAGAGGAAAACAAATATTGTGTATTAATGCATATATGTGGAGCCTAAAACTGGTACAGATGAACTGGTTTGCAGGGAAGAAATAGAGACACAGAGGTAGAGAACAAACGTATGGACACCAAGTGTGGGAAGCCATGGGGTGGTGGTGGTGGAATGAGTTGGGAGTTTGGGATTGACCTGTATACATGTATATGCATAAAATACATAACTAATAATAACGTGCTGTATAAAAAAAATAAATAAAATTAAATTTCAAAATTTTAAAAAATAAAATTTAAAAATAAAACAGAAAAAAGTTCTTCCCGTCACACAGATGTATTTATAGGAATGAATTATTTCCATGCTTATATCTATAAATACATAAAAGAGGAATAAAATCTAACTTGAACGATAAAAGAAAAAAAAGTGAACCCACGAGTTATACAGAGGAAAACCCTATCACGGCACTTGCTCCAGCGGTCAACAATTCTGAAATTGGTCAGAGGTGGGAAACCATCTCCCATACAGCCAGCAACCCACCCCCCACGCAAGGAGCGTCCTCATTGCAAAGCTGGGGGACCGTGCCGAGGCATCTGTGAGTAAACGTGAGCTGAGCCCCAGGCCAGCTGCTGCTGAACTGTCCCCACCCTTTCCAGGTAAAACACCTGAATATGTACAAGGGCTTGAAAGCCTAGAGGAAGGACCGTGGAGCCACACCAGCGACAGCACGCAGGCCAACTTGGTGCCTGCAGGCCAGCCAGGGTGGTCCTGGACCCTGGCGCTCTTCCAGAAGCTTTCCATTGCCCTGCCTGAGATACCCCTCCTGTCCCGGCCCCCACTGCTTTTTTCCTTCCTCACCTCTGACCGGAGAGAAATTCCAGCGGAAGGTATGGGTGACACATCCTCTTCTTTACAGGCGGCAGCCTGGCAACTCCTGCAGAAAGGCCAGCAGAACCCCACTCACACCGGGCCACCCACAAAGCTGTGGCCCCTCACTCCCTCCCACAAGCACAGCCCCGAGACTGCTGACGGGGCAGAGAATATGGAGTCAGGCACAGCTTCAGGGGCTATTGCTGCCTGGAGCTCTGTTTATATTGTCCTCAACGAGGCACACCTGGGCAGGGCGGGCCGGCAGGGTAAGGCTGCCCAGGTCAGCTAATCCACAACCCTCAGGGAATCACATTGTTGAAAATGGACCCCGCTAAGGCAGAAGAGATGCCAAGGAAAAAAAGGACACAATGCCATTTGCAGCACCGTAGATGAGTCTAGAAGTAATCACGTGACTTGTAGTAAGTCAGAAAGTGAAAGACACATATCATATCATATCACTTATAGGTGTTACCTAAAAATGGATACCAGGGCAGATATTTCCATGGAGAAGGGCAATCACAGATTCATTAAACAAACTTATGGTTCACCAATGGAAAGGTGTGAGGATTGGTTTCATTACGATATCGGGGTTAACAGACATATACAAACACAGGTGACATATATAATCACCAAAGACCTACAGAATACCAAGAGAGGACTACTCAACATTCTGTCATAACGTACATGGGAAAAGGATCCCAGGAAGAACAGCTATCTGTATATGTGTAAAAGAACCACATCTTCCACACCTACAACAAGCCAAACATTGTAATCAAACTTGCTGTAAGAACAAATAAAAAATTAAATTAAAAACACGAACAAGAAGTAGTGAGACAAACGTGAGGGGCTTTCTCCTGGCACATTCCATTCTAAACTCCAATCTAGAACACCACTTCCACTGAGGCTCTCTTGCCCTAGTAACCAGATTTGGTAAGGGTGAACTGCTGCCACCTTGTGGCCGTTTCACACAACAGCAGCTTTAATCCCAGCGCTAATGGTCAGTTGATATTCAAAATCATTGCAGGCCTGTAAATGACACCTGCCCTGAAAACAAATCCTGGGGTCACATATCGACCAAAAAATTCAAAGGACGTCCATATTTCAAAACGACCGTTTCAAAAGGCATATTTTACGCACATTAGTATTCTGCCTCTTTTCCTTTCTTTCCTTTTTTGTTAAAAAACACGGGAATGGAAAAAGGCATCCCTCAGAATGGGTGAAAATCGTTGCAGACGAATCAATGGACAGAGGTTTAATCTCCAATATATATAAACAGCTCATGCAGCTTAATATTAAAAAAACAAACAACCGATACAAAAATGGGCAGAAGATCTAAAGAGACGTTTCTTCAAAGGAGACACAGAGATGGCCAAGACGCACATGAAAAGCTGCTCAACAGCACTAATTATTAGAGAAATGCAAATCAAAACTACAATGAGGTATCACCTCACACCTGTTAGAATCGGCATCATCAGGAAATCTGCAAACAACCAATTCTGGGGAGGGTGTGGACAAAAGGAGCCCTCTTCCACTATTGGTGGGAATGTAAATTGATACAGTCACTATGGAGAACTGTATGGAGTTTCCTTAAAAAAGCTAGAAATAGAATTACCATCTGATCCAGCAATCCCACTTCTGGGCATATACCCAGAGAAAACCGTATTTCAAAAAGGCACATTCACCACAATGTTCGTTGCAGCACTATTTACAATAGCCAGGTAATGGAAGCAACCTAAATGCCCACAGACAGATGAATGGATAAAGATGTGGTACATATATAAAATGGAATATTACTCGGCCATAAAAAGGAATGAAACTGGGTCATTTGTAGAGACATCGATGGATCGAGAGACTGTCATACAGAATGAAGTAAGTCAGAAAGAGGAAAACAAATATTGTGTATTAATGCATATATGTGGAGCCTAAAACTGGTACAGATGAACTGGTTTGCAGGGAAGAAATAGAGACACAGAGGTAGAGAACAAACGTATGGACACCAAGTGTGGGAAGCCATGGGGTGGTGGTGGTGGAATGAGTTGGGAGTTTGGGATTGACCTGTATACATGTATATGCATAAAATACATAACTAATAATAACGTGCTGTATAAAAAAAATAAATAAAATTAAATTTCAAAATTTTAAAAAATAAAATTTAAAAATAAAACAGAAAAAAGTTCTTCCCGTCACACAGATGTATTTATAGGAATGAATTATTTCCATGCTTATATCTATAAATACATAAAAGAGGAATAAAATCTAACTTGAACGATAAAAGAAAAAAAAGTGAACCCACGAGTTATACAGAGGAAAACCCTATCACGGCACTTGCTCCAGCGGTCAACATTTCTGAAATTGGTCAGAGGTGGGAAACCATCTCCCATACAGCCAGCAACCCACCCCCCACGCAAGGAGCGTCCTCATTGCAAAGCTGGGGGACCGTGCCGAGGCATCTGTGAGTAAACGTGAGCTGAGCCCCAGGCCAGCTGCTGCTGAACTGTCCCCACCCTTTCCAGGTAAAACACCTGAATATGTACAAGGGCTTGAAAGCCTAGAGGAAGGACCGTGGAGCCACACCAGCGACAGCACGCAGGCCAACTTGGTGCCTGCAGGCCAGCCAGGGTGGTCCTGGACCCTGGCGCTCTTCCAGAAGCTTTCCATTGCCCTGCCTGAGATACCCCTCCTGTCCCGGCCCCACTGTTTTTTCCTTCCTCACCTCTGTCCGGAGAGAAATTCCAGCGGAAGGTATGGGTGACACATCCTCTTCTTTACAGGCGGCAGCCTGGCAACTCCTGCAGAAAGGCCAGCAGAACCCCACTCACACCGGGCCACCCACAAAGCTGTGGCCCCTCACTCCCTCCCACCAGCACAGCCCCGAGACTGCTGACGGGGCAGAGAATATGGAGTCAGGCACAGCTTCAGGGGCTATTGCTGCCTGGAGCTCTGTTTATATTGACCTCAACGAGGCACACCTGGGGAGGGCGGGCCGGCAGGGTAAGGCTGCCCAGGTCAGCTAATCCACAACCCTCAGGGAATCACATTGTTGAAAATGGACCCCGCTAAGGCAGAAGAGATGCCAAGGAAAAAAAGGACACAATGCCATTTGCAGCACCGTAGATGAGTCTAGAAGTAATCACGTGACTTGTAGTAAGTCAGAAAGTGAAAGACACATATCCTATCATATCACTTATAGGTGTTACCTAAAAATGGATACCAGGGCAGATATTTCCACGGAGAAGGGCAATCACAGATTCATTAAACAAACTTATGGTTCACCAATGGAAAGGTGTGAGGATTGGTTTCATTACGATATCGGGGTTAACAGACATATACAAACACAGGTGACATATATAATCACCAAAGACCTACAGAATACCAAGAGAGGACTACTCAACATTCTGTCATAACGTACATGGGAAAAGGATCCCAGGAAGAACAGCCATCTGTATATGTGTAAAAGAACCACATCTTCCACACCTACAACAAGCCAAACATTGTAATCAAACTTGCTGTAAGAACAAATAAAAAATTAAATTAAAAACACGAACAAGAAGTAGTGAGACAAACGTGAGGGGCTTTCTCCTGGCACATTCCATTCTAAACTCCAATCTAGAACACCACTTCCACTGAGGCTCTCTTGCCCTAGTAACCACATTTGGTAAGGGTGAACTGCTGCCACCTTGTGGCCGTTTCACACAACAGCAGCTTTAATCCCAGCGCTAATGGTCAGTTGATATTCAAAATCATTGCAGGCCTGTAAATGACACCTGCCCTGAAAACAAATCCTGGTGTCACATATCGACCAAAAAATTCAAAAGACGCCCATATTTCAAAACGACCGTTTCAAAAGGCATATTTTACGCACATTAGTATTCTGCTTGTTTTCCTTTCTTTCCTTTTTTGTTAAAAAACACGGGAATGGAAAAAGGCATCCCTCAGAATGGGCGAAAATCGTTGCAGACGAATCAATGGACAGAGGTTTAATCTCCAATATATATAAACAGCTCATGCAGCTTAATATTAAAAAAACAAACAACCGATACAAAAATGGGCAGAAGATCTAAAGAGACGTTTCTTCAAAGGAGACACAGAGATGGCCAAGACGCACATGAAAAGCTGCTCAACAGCACTAATTATTAGAGAAATGCAAATCAAAACTACAATGAGGTATCACCTCACACCTGTTAGAATCGGCATCATCAGGAAATCTGCAAACAACCAATTCTGGGGAGGGTGTGGACAAAAGGAGCCCTCTTCCACTATTGGTGGGAATGTAAATTGATACAGTCACTATGGAGAACAGTATGGAGTTTCCTTAAAAAAGCTAGAAATAGAATTACCATCTGATCCAGCAATCCCACTTCTGGGCATATACCCAGAGAAAACCGTATTTCAAAAAGGCACATTCACCACAATGTTCGTTGCAGCACTATTTACAATAGCCAGGTAATGGAAGCAACCTAAATGCCCACAGACAGATGAATGGATAAAGATGTGGTACATATATAAAATGGAATATTACTCGGCCATAAAAAGGAATGAAACTGGGTCATTTGTAGAGACATCGATGGATCGAGAGACTGTCATACAGAATGAAGTAAGTCAGAAAGAGGAAAACAAATATTGTGTATTAATGCATATATGTGGAGCCTAAAACTGGTACAGATGAACTGGTTTGCAGGGAAGAAATAGAGACACAGAGGTAGAGAACAAACGTATGGACACCAAGTGTGGGAAGCCATGGGGTGGTGGTGGTGGAATGAGTTGGGAGTTTGGGATTGACCTGTATACATGTATATGCATAAAATACATAACTAATAATAACGTGCTGTATAAAAAAAATAAATAAAATTAAATTTCAAAATTTTAAAAAATAAAATTTAAAAATAAAACAGAAAAAAGTTCTTCCCGTCACACAGATGTATTTATAGGAATGAATTATTTCCATGCTTATATCTATAAATACATAAAAGAGGAATAAAATCTAACTTGAACGATAAAAGAAAAAAAAGTGAACCCACGAGTTATACAGAGGAAAACCCTATCACGGCACTTGCTCCAGCGGTCAACAATTCTGAAATTGGTCAGAGGTGGGAAACCATCTCCCATACAGCCAGCAACCCACCCCCCACGCAAGGAGCGTCCTCATTGCAAAGCTGGGGGACTGTGCCGAGGCATCTGTGAGTAAACGTGAGCTGAGCCCCAGGCCAGCTGCTGCTGAACTGTCCCCACCCTTTCCAGGTAAAACACCTGAATATGTACAAGGGCTTGAAAGCCTAGAGGAAGGACTGTGGAGCCACACCAGCGACAGCACGCAGGCCAACTTGGTGCCTGCAGGCCAGCCAGGGTGGTCCTGGACCCTGGCGCTCTTCCAGAAGCTTTCCATTGCCCTGCCTGAGATACCCCTCCTGTCCCGGCCCCCACTGATTTTTTCCTTCCTCACCTCTGTCCGGAGAGAAATTCCAGCGGAAGGTATGGGTGACACATCCTCTTCTTTACAGGCGGCAGCCTGGCAACTCCTGCAGAAAGGCCAGCAGAACCCCACTCACACCGGGCCACCCACAAAGCTGTGGCCCCTCACTCCCTCCCACCAGCACAGCCCCGAGACTGCTGACGGGGCAGAGAATATGGAGTCAGGCACAGCTTCAGGGGCTATTGCTGCCTGGAGCTCTGTTTATATTGACCTCAACGAGGCACACCTGGGGAGGGCGGGCCGGCAGGGTAAGGCTGCCCAGGTCAGCTAATCCACAACCCTCAGGGAATCACATTGTTGAAAATGGACCCCGCTAAGGCAGAAGAGATGCCAAGGAAAAAAAGGACACAATGCCATTTGCAGCACCGTAGATGAGTCTAGAAGTAATCACGTGACTTGTAGTAAGTCAGAAAGTGAAAGACACATATCCTATCATATCACTTATAGGTGTTACCTAAAAATGGATACCAGGGCAGATATTTCCACGGAGAAGGGCAATCACAGATTCATTAAACAAACTTATGGTTCACCAATGGAAAGGTGTGAGGATTGGTTTCATTACAATATCGGGGTTAACAGACATATACAAACACAGGTGACATATATAATCACCAAAGACCTACAGAATACCAAGAGAGGACTACTCAACATTCTGTCATAATGTACATGGGAAAAGGATCCCAGGAAGAACAGACATCTGTATATGTGTAAAAGAACCACATCTTGGGCCTCCCTGGTGGCGCAGTGGTTGAGAGTCCGCCTGCCGATGCAGGGGATACGGGTTCGTGCCCCGGTCTGGGAGGATCCCATATGCCGCGGAGCGGCTGGGCCCGTGAGCCATGGCCGCTGGGCCTGCGCATCCGGAGCCTGTGCTCCGCAACGGGAGAGGCCACAACAGTGAGAGGCCCACATACCGCAAAAAGAAAAAAAAAAAAAAAAAAAAAAAAAAAAAAAAAAAAAAAAAAGAACCACATCTTCCACACCTACAACAAGCCAAACATTGTAATCAAACTTGCTGTAAGAAAAAATAAAAAATTAAATTAAAAACACGAACAAGAAGTAGTGAGACAAACGTGAGGGGCTTTCTCCTGGCACATTCCATTCTAAACTCCAATCTAGAACACCACTTCCACTGAGGCTCTCTTGCCCTAGTAACCAGATTTGGTAAGGGTGAACTGCTGCCACCTTGTGGCCGTTTCACACAACAGCAGCTTTAATCCCAGCGCTAATGGTCAGTTGATATTCAAAATCATTGCAGGCCTGTAAATGACACCTGCCCTGAAAACAAATCCTGGGGTCACATATCGACCAAAAAATTCAAAGGACGTCCATATTTCAAAACGACCGTTTCAAAAGGCATATTTTACGCACATTAGTATTCTGCCTCTTTTCCTTTCTTTCCTTTTTTGTTGAAAAACACGGAAATGGAAAAAGGCATCCCTCAGAATGGGTGAAAATCGTTGCAGACGAATCAATGGACAGAGGTTTAATCTCCAATATATATAAACAGCTCATGCAGCTTAATATTAAAAAAACAAACAACCCAAAATAAAATGGGCAGAAGATCTAAAGAGACGTTTCTTCAAAGGAGACACAGAGATGGCCAAGACGCACATGAAAAGCTGCTCAACAGCACTAATTATTAGAGAAATGCAAATCAAAACTACAATGAGGTATCACCTCACACCTGTTAGAATAGGCATCATCAGGAAATCTGCAAACAACCAATTCTGGGGAGGGTGTGGACAAAAGGAGCCCTCTTCCACTATTGGTGGGAATGTAAATTGATACAGTCACTATGGAGAACAGTATGGAGTTTCCTTAAAAAAAATTAGAAATAGAATTACCATCTGATCCAGCAATCCCACTTCTGGGCATATACCCAGAGAAAACCGTATTTCAAAAAGGCACATTCACCACAATGTTCGTTGCAGCACTATTTACAATAGCCAGGTAATGGAAGCAACCTAAATGCCCACAGACAGATGAATGGATAAAGATGTGGTACATATATAAAATGGAATATTACTCGGCCATAAAAAGGAATGAAACTGGGTCATTTGTAGAGACATCGATGGATCGAGAGACTGTCATACAGAATGAAGTAAGTCAGAAAGAGGAAAACAAATATTGTGTATTAATGCATATATGTGGAGCCTAAAACTGGTACAGATGAACTGGTTTGCAGGGAAGAAATAGAGACACAGAGGTAGAGAACAAACGTATGGACACCAAGTGTGGGAAGCCATGGGGTGGTGGGGTGGGATGTGTTGGGAGTTTGGGATTGACCTGTATACATGTATATGCATAAAATACATAACTAATAATAACGTGCTGTATAAAAAAATAAATAAAATTAAATTTCAAAATTTTAAAAAATAAAATTTAAAAATAAAACAGAAAAAAGTTCTTCCCGTCACACAGATGTATTTATAGGAATGAATTATTTCCATGCTTATATCTATAAATACATAAAAGAGGAATAAAATCTAACTTGAACGATAAAAGAAAAAAAAGTGAACCCACGAGTTATACAGAGGAAAACCCTATCACGGCACTTGCTCCAGCGGTCAACAATTCTGAAATTGGTCAGAGGTGGGAAACCATCTCCCATACAGCCAGCAACCCACCCCCCACGCAAGGAGCGTCCTCATTGCAAAGCTGGGGGACCGTGCCGAGGCATCTGTGAGTAAACGTGAGCTGAGCCCCAGGCCAGCTGCTGCTGAACTGTCCCCACCCTTTCCAGGTAAAACACCTGAATATGTACAAGGGCTTGAAAGCCTAGAGGAAGGACCGTGGAGCCACACCAGCGACAGCACGCAGGCCAACTTGGTGCCTGCAGGCCAGCCAGGGTGGTCCTGGACCCTGGCGCTCTTCCAGAAGCTTTCCATTGCCCTGCCTGAGATACCCCTCCTGTCCCGGCCCCCACTGCTTTTTTCCTTCCTCACCTCTGTCCGGAGAGAAATTCCAGCGGAAGGTATGGGTGACACATCCTCTTCTTTACAGGCGGCAGCCTGGCAACTCCTGCAGAAAGGCCAGCAGAACCCCACTCACACCGGGCCACCCACAAAGCTGTGGCCCCTCACTCCCTCCCACAAGCACAGCCCCGAGACTGCTGACGGGGCAGAGAATATGGAGTCAGGCACAGCTTCAGGGGCTATTGCTGCCTGGAGCTCTGTTTATATTGTCCTCAACGAGGCACACCTGGGCAGGGCGGGCCGGCAGGGTAAGGCTGCCCAGGTCAGCTAATCCACAACCCTCAGGGAATCACATTGTTGAAAATGGACCCCGCTAAGGCAGAAGAGATGCCAAGGAAAAAAAGGACACAATGCCATTTGCAGCACCGTAGATGAGTCTAGAAGTAATCACGTGACTTGTAGTAAGTCAGAAAGTGAAAGACACATATCATATCATATCACTTATAGGTGTTACCTAAAAATGGATACCAGGGCAGATATTTCCATGGAGAAGGGCAATCACAGATTCATTAAACAAACTTATGGTTCACCAATGGAAAGGTGTGAGGATTGGTTTCATTACGATATCGGGGTTAACAGACATATACAAACACAGGTGACATATATAATCACCAAAGACCTACAGAATACCAAGAGAGGACTACTCAACATTCTGTCATAACGTACATGGGAAAAGGATCCCAGGAAGAACAGCCATCTGTATATGTGTAAAAGAACCACATCTTCCACACCTACAACAAGCCAAACATTGTAATCAAACTTGCTGTAAGAACAAATAAAAAATTAAATTAAAAACACGAACAAGAAGTAGTGAGACAAACGTGAGGGGCTTTCTCCTGGCACATTCCATTCTAAACTCCAATCTAGAACACCACTTCCACTGAGGCTCTCTTGCCCTAGTAACCAGATTTGGTAAGGGTGAACTGCTGCCACCTTGTGGCCGTTTCACACAACAGCAGCTTTAATCCCAGCGCTAATGGTCAGTTGATATTCAAAATCATTGCAGGCCTGTAAATGACACCTGCCCTGAAAACAAATCCTGGGGTCACATATCGACCAAAAAATTCAAAGGACGTCCATATTTCAAAACGACCGTTTCAAAAGGCATATTTTACGCACATTAGTATTCTGCCTCTTTTCCTTTCTTTCCTTTTTTGTTAAAAAACACGGGAATGGAAAAAGGCATCCCTCAGAATGGGTGAAAATCGTTGCAGACGAATCAATGGACAGAGGTTTAATCTCCAATATATATAAACAGCTCATGCAGCTTAATATTAAAAAAACAAACAACCGATACAAAAATGGGCAGAAGATCTAAAGAGACGTTTCTTCAAAGGAGACACAGAGATGGCCAAGACGCACATGAAAAGCTGCTCAACAGCACTAATTATTAGAGAAATGCAAATCAAAACTACAATGAGGTATCACCTCACACCTGTTAGAATCGGCATCATCAGGAAATCTGCAAACAACCAATTCTGGGGAGGGTGTGGACAAAAGGAGCCCTCTTCCACTATTGGTGGGAATGTAAATTGATACAGTCACTATGGAGAACAGTATGGAGTTTCCTTAAAAAAGCTAGAAATAGAATTACCATCTGATCCAGCAATCCCACTTCTGGGCATATACCCAGAGAAAACCGTATTTCAAAAAGGCACATTCACCACAATGTTCGTTGCAGCACTATTTACAATAGCCAGGTAATGGAAGCAACCTAAATGCCCACAGACAGATGAATGGATAAAGATGTGGTACATATATAAAATGGAATATTACTCGGCCATAAAAAGGAATGAAACTGGGTCATTTGTAGAGACATCGATGGATCGAGAGACTGTCATACAGAATGAAGTAAGTCAGAAAGAGGAAAACAAATATTGTGTATTAATGCATATATGTGGAGCCTAAAACTGGTACAGATGAACTGGTTTGCAGGGAAGAAATAGAGACACAGAGGTAGAGAACAAACGTATGGACACCAAGTGTGGGAAGCCATGGGGTGGTGGTGGTGGAATGAGTTGGGAGTTTGGGATTGACCTGTATACATGTATATGCATAAAATACATAACTAATAATAACGTGCTGTATAAAAAAAATAAATAAAATTAAATTTCAAAATTTTAAAAAATAAAATTTAAAAATAAAACAGAAAAAAGTTCTTCCCGTCACACAGATGTATTTATAGGAATGAATTATTTCCATGCTTATATCTATAAATACATAAAAGAGGAATAAAATCTAACTTGAACGATAAAAGAAAAAAAAGTGAACCCACGAGTTATACAGAGGAAAACCCTATCACGGCACTTGCTCCAGCGGTCAACATTTCTGAAATTGGTCAGAGGTGGGAAACCATCTCCCATACAGCCAGCAACCCACCCCCCACGCAAGGAGCGTCCTCATTGCAAAGCTGGGGGACCGTGCCGAGGCATCTGTGAGTAAACGTGAGCTGAGCCCCAGGCCAGCTGCTGCTGAACTGTCCCCACCCTTTCCAGGTAAAACACCTGAATATGTACAAGGGCTTGAAAGCCTAGAGGAAGGACCGTGGAGCCACACCAGCGACAGCACGCAGGCCAACTTGGTGCCTGCAGGCCAGCCAGGGTGGTCCTGGACCCTGGCGCTCTTCCAGAAGCTTTCCATTGCCCTGCCTGAGATACCCCTCCTGTCCCGGCCCCACTGTTTTTTCCTTCCTCACCTCTGTCCGGAGAGAAATTCCAGCGGAAGGTATGGGTGACACATCCTCTTCTTTACAGGCGGCAGCCTGGCAACTCCTGCAGAAAGGCCAGCAGAACCCCACTCACACCGGGCCACCCACAAAGCTGTGGCCCCTCACTCCCTCCCACCAGCACAGCCCCGAGACTGCTGACGGGGCAGAGAATATGGAGTCAGGCACAGCTTCAGGGGCTATTGCTGCCTGGAGCTCTGTTTATATTGACCTCAACGAGGCACACCTGGGGAGGGCGGGCCGGCAGGGTAAGGCTGCCCAGGTCAGCTAATCCACAACCCTCAGGGAATCACATTGTTGAAAATGGACCCCGCTAAGGCAGAAGAGATGCCAAGGAAAAAAAGGACACAATGCCATTTGCAGCACCGTAGATGAGTCTAGAAGTAATCACGTGACTTGTAGTAAGTCAGAAAGTGAAAGACACATATCCTATCATATCACTTATAGGTGTTACCTAAAAATGGATACCAGGGCAGATATTTCCACGGAGAAGGGCAATCACAGATTCATTAAACAAACTTATGGTTCACCAATGGAAAGGTGTGAGGATTGGTTTCATTACGATATCGGGGTTAACAGACATATACAAACACAGGTGACATATATAATCACCAAAGACCTACAGAATACCAAGAGAGGACTACTCAACATTCTGTCATAACGTACATGGGAAAAGGATCCCAGGAAGAACAGACATCTGTATATGTGTAAAAGAACCACATCTTCCACACCTACAACAAGCCAAACATTGTAATCAAACTTGCTGTAATAAAAAATAAAAAAATAAATTAAAAACACGAACAAGAAGTAGTGAGAGAAACGTGAGGGGCTTTCTCCTGGCACATTCCATTCTAAACTCCAATCTAGAACACCACTTCCACTGAGGCTCTCTTGCCCTAGTAACCAGATTTGGTAAGGGTGAACTGCTGCCACCTTGTGGCCGTTTCACACAACAGCAGCTTTAATCCCAGCGCTAATGGTCAGTTGATATTCAAAATCATTGCAGGCCTGTAAATGACACCTGCCCTGAAAACAAATCCTGGTGTCACATATCGACCAAAAAATTCAAAAGACGCCCATATTTCAAAACGACCGTTTCAAAAGGCATATTTTACGCACATTAGTATTCTGCTTCTTTTCCTTTCTTTCCTTTTTTGTTAAAAAACACGGGAATGGAAAAAGGCATCCCTCAGAATGGGCGAAAATCGTTGCAGACGAATCAATGGACAGAGGTTTAATCTCCAATATATATAAACAGCTCATGCAGCTTAATATTAAAAAAACAAACAACCCAAAATAAAATGGGCAGAAGATCTAAAGAGACGTTTCTTCAAAGGAGACACAGAGATGGCCAAGACGCACATGAAAAGCTGCTCAACAGCACTAATTATTAGAGAAATGCAAATCAAAACTACAATGAGGTATCACCTCACACCTGTTAGAATCGGCATCATCAGGAAATCTGCAAACAACCAATTCTGGGGAGGGTGTGGACAAAAGGAGCCCTCTTCCACTATTGGTGGGAATGTAAATTGATACAGTCACTATGGAGAACAGTATGGAGTTTCCTTAAAAAAGCTAAAAATAGAATTACCATCTGATCCAGCAATCCCACTTCTGGGCATATACCCAGAGAAAACCGTATTTCAAAAAGGCACATTCACCACAATGTTCGTTGCAGCACTATTTACAATAGCCAGGTAATGGAAGCAACCTAAATGCCCACAGACAGATGAATGGATAAAGATGTGGTACATATATAAAATGGAATATTACTCGGCCATAAAAAGGAATGAAACTGGGTCATTTGTAGAGACATCGATGGATCGAGAGACTGTCATACAGAATGAAGTAAGTCAGAAAGAGGAAAACAAATATTGTGTATTAATGCATATATGTGGAGCCTAAAACTGGTACAGATGAACTGGTTTGCAGGGAAGAAATAGAGACACAGAGGTAGAGAACAAACGTATGGACACCAAGTGTGGGAAGCCATGGGGTGGTGGTGGTGGAATGAGTTGGGAGTTTGGGATTGACCTGTATACATGTATATGCATAAAATACATAACTAATAATAACGTGCTGTATAAAAAAAATAAATAAAATTAAATTTCAAAATTTTAAAAAATAAAATTTAAAAATAAAACAGAAAAAAGTTCTTCCCGTCACACAGATGTATTTATAGGAATGAATTATTTCCATGCTTATATCTATAAATACATAAAAGAGGAATAAAATCTAACTTGAACGATAAAAGAAAAAAAAGTGAACCCACGAGTTATACAGAGGAAAACCCTATCACGGCACTTGCTCCAGCGGTCAACAATTCTGAAATTGGTCAGAGGTGGGAAACCATCTCCCATACAGCCAGCAACCCACCCCCCACGCAAGGAGCGTCCTCATTGCAAAGCTGGGGGACTGTGCCGAGGCATCTGTGAGTAAACGTGAGCTGAGCCCCAGGCCAGCTGCTGCTGAACTGTCCCCACCCTTTCCAGGTAAAACACCTGAATATGTACAAGGGCTTGAAAGCCTAGAGGAAGGACTGTGGAGCCACACCAGCGACAGCACGCAGGCCAACTTGGTGCCTGCAGGCCAGCCAGGGTGGTCCTGGACCCTGGCGCTCTTCCAGAAGCTTTCCATTGCCCTGCCTGAGATACCCCTCCTGTCCCGGCCCCCACTGCTTTTTTCCTTCCTCACCTCTGTCCGGAGAGAAATTCCAGCGGAAGGTATGGGTGACACATCCTCTTCTTTACAGGCGGCAGCCTGGCAACTCCTGCAGAAAGGCCAGCAGAACCCCACTCACACCGGGCCACCCACAAAGCTGTGGCCCCTCACTCCCTCCCACCAGCACAGCCCCGAGACTGCTGACGGGGCAGAGAATATGGAGTCAGGCACAGCTTCAGGGGCTATTGCTGCCTGGAGCTCTGTTTATATTGACCTCAACGAGGCACACCTGGGGAGGGCGGGCCGGCAGGGTAAGGCTGCCCAGGTCAGCTAATCCACAACCCTCAGGGAATCACATTGTTGAAAATGGACCCCGCTAAGGCAGAAGAGATGCCAAGGAAAAAAAGGACACAATGCCATTTGCAGCACCGTAGATGAGTCTAGAAGTAATCACGTGACTTGTAGTAAGTCAGAAAGTGAAAGACACATATCCTATCATATCACTTATAGGTGTTACCTAAAAATGGATACCAGGGCAGATATTTCCACGGAGAAGGGCAATCACAGATTCATTAAACAAACTTATGGTTCACCAATGGAAAGGTGTGAGGATTGGTTTCATTACAATATCGGGGTTAACAGACATATACAAACACAGGTGACATATATAATCACCAAAGACCTACAGAATACCAAGAGAGGACTACTCAACATTCTGTCATAATGTACATGGGAAAAGGATCCCAGGAAGAACAGACATCTGTATATGTGTAAAAGAACCACATCTTGGGCCTCCCTGGTGGCGCAGTGGTTGAGAGTCCGCCTGCCGATGCAGGGGATACGGGTTCGTGCCCCGGTCTGGGAGGATCCCATATGCCGCGGAGCGGCTGGGCCCGTGAGCCATGGCCGCTGGGCCTGCGCATCCGGAGCCTGTGCTCCGCAACGGGAGAGGCCACAACAGTGAGAGGCCCACATACCGCAAAAAGAAAAAAAAAAAAAAAAAAAAAAAAAAAAAAAAAAAAAAAAAGAACCACATCTTCCACACCTACAACAAGCCAAACATTGTAATCAAACTTGCTGTAAGAAAAAATAAAAAATTAAATTAAAAACACGAACAAGAAGTAGTGAGACAAACGTGAGGGGCTTTCTCCTGGCACATTCCATTCTAAACTCCAATCTAGAACACCACTTCCACTGAGGCTCTCTTGCCCTAGTAACCAGATTTGGTAAGGGTGAACTGCTGCCACCTTGTGGCCGTTTCACACAACAGCAGCTTTAATCCCAGCGCTAATGGTCAGTTGATATTCAAAATCATTGCAGGCCTGTAAATGACACCTGCCCTGAAAACAAATCCTGGGGTCACATATCGACCAAAAAATTCAAAGGACGTCCATATTTCAAAACGACCGTTTCAAAAGGCATATTTTACGCACATTAGTATTCTGCCTCTTTTCCTTTCTTTCCTTTTTTGTTGAAAAACACGGAAATGGAAAAAGGCATCCCTCAGAATGGGTGAAAATCGTTGCAGACGAATCAATGGACAGAGGTTTAATCTCCAATATATATAAACAGCTCATGCAGCTTAATATTAAAAAAACAAACAACCCAAAATAAAATGGGCAGAAGATCTAAAGAGACGTTTCTTCAAAGGAGACACAGAGATGGCCAAGACGCACATGAAAAGCTGCTCAACAGCACTAATTATTAGAGAAATGCAAATCAAAACTACAATGAGGTATCACCTCACACCTGTTAGAATAGGCATCATCAGGAAATCTGCAAACAACCAATTCTGGGGAGGGTGTGGACAAAAGGAGCCCTCTTCCACTATTGGTGGGAATGTAAATTGATACAGTCACTATGGAGAACAGTATGGAGTTTCCTTAAAAAAAATTAGAAATAGAATTACCATCTGATCCAGCAATCCCACTTCTGGGCATATACCCAGAGAAAACCGTATTTCAAAAAGGCACATTCACCACAATGTTCGTTGCAGCACTATTTACAATAGCCAGGTAATGGAAGCAACCTAAATGCCCACAGACAGATGAATGGATAAAGATGTGGTACATATATAAAATGGAATATTACTCGGCCATAAAAAGGAATGAAACTGGGTCATTTGTAGAGACATCGATGGATCGAGAGACTGTCATACAGAATGAAGTAAGTCAGAAAGAGGAAAACAAATATTGTGTATTAATGCATATATGTGGAGCCTAAAACTGGTACAGATGAACTGGTTTGCAGGGAAGAAATAGAGACACAGAGGTAGAGAACAAACGTATGGACACCAAGTGTGGGAAGCCATGGGGTGGTGGGGTGGGATGTGTTGGGAGTTTGGGATTGACCTGTATACATGTATATGCATAAAATACATAACTAATAATAACGTGCTGTATAAAAAAATAAATAAAATTAAATTTCAAAATTTTAAAAAATAAAATTTAAAAATAAAACAGAAAAAAGTTCTTCCCGTCACACAGATGTATTTATAGGAATGAATTATTTCCATGCTTATATCTATAAATACATAAAAGAGGAATAAAATCTAACTTGAACGATAAAAGAAAAAAAAGTGAACCCACGAGTTATACAGAGGAAAACCCTATCACGGCACTTGCTCCAGCGGTCAACAATTCTGAAATTGGTCAGAGGTGGGAAACCATCTCCCATACAGCCAGCAACCCACCCCCCACGCAAGGAGCGTCCTCATTGCAAAGCTGGGGGACCGTGCCGAGGCATCTGTGAGTAAACGTGAGCTGAGCCCCAGGCCAGCTGCTGCTGAACTGTCCCCACCCTTTCCAGGTAAAACACCTGAATATGTACAAGGGCTTGAAAGCCTAGAGGAAGGACCGTGGAGCCACACCAGCGACAGCACGCAGGCCAACTTGGTGCCTGCAGGCCAGCCAGGGTGGTCCTGGACCCTGGCGCTCTTCCAGAAGCTTTCCATTGCCCTGCCTGAGATACCCCTCCTGTCCCGGCCCCCACTGCTTTTTTCCTTCCTCACCTCTGTCCGGAGAGAAATTCCAGCGGAAGGTATGGGTGACACATCCTCTTCTTTACAGGCGGCAGCCTGGCAACTCCTGCAGAAAGGCCAGCAGAACCCCACTCACACCGGGCCACCCACAAAGCTGTGGCCCCTCACTCCCTCCCACAAGCACAGCCCCGAGACTGCTGACGGGGCAGAGAATATGGAGTCAGGCACAGCTTCAGGGGCTATTGCTGCCTGGAGCTCTGTTTATATTGTCCTCAACGAGGCACACCTGGGCAGGGCGGGCCGGCAGGGTAAGGCTGCCCAGGTCAGCTAATCCACAACCCTCAGGGAATCACATTGTTGAAAATGGACCCCGCTAAGGCAGAAGAGATGCCAAGGAAAAAAAGGACACAATGCCATTTGCAGCACCGTAGATGAGTCTAGAAGTAATCACGTGACTTGTAGTAAGTCAGAAAGTGAAAGACACATATCATATCATATCACTTATAGGTGTTACCTAAAAATGGATACCAGGGCAGATATTTCCATGGAGAAGGGCAATCACAGATTCATTAAACAAACTTATGGTTCACCAATGGAAAGGTGTGAGGATTGGTTTCATTACGATATCGGGGTTAACAGACATATACAAACACAGGTGACATATATAATCACCAAAGACCTACAGAATACCAAGAGAGGACTACTCAACATTCTGTCATAACGTACATGGGAAAAGGATCCCAGGAAGAACAGCCATCTGTATATGTGTAAAAGAACCACATCTTCCACACCTACAACAAGCCAAACATTGTAATCAAACTTGCTGTAAGAACAAATAAAAAATTAAATTAAAAACACGAACAAGAAGTAGTGAGACAAACGTGAGGGGCTTTCTCCTGGCACATTCCATTCTAAACTCCAATCTAGAACACCACTTCCACTGAGGCTCTCTTGCCCTAGTAACCAGATTTGGTAAGGGTGAACTGCTGCCACCTTGTGGCCGTTTCACACAACAGCAGCTTTAATCCCAGCGCTAATGGTCAGTTGATATTCAAAATCATTGCAGGCCTGTAAATGACACCTGCCCTGAAAACAAATCCTGGGGTCACATATCGACCAAAAAATTCAAAGGACGTCCATATTTCAAAACGACCGTTTCAAAAGGCATATTTTACGCACATTAGTATTCTGCCTCTTTTCCTTTCTTTCCTTTTTTGTTAAAAAACACGGGAATGGAAAAAGGCATCCCTCAGAATGGGTGAAAATCGTTGCAGACGAATCAATGGACAGAGGTTTAATCTCCAATATATATAAACAGCTCATGCAGCTTAATATTAAAAAAACAAACAACCGATACAAAAATGGGCAGAAGATCTAAAGAGACGTTTCTTCAAAGGAGACACAGAGATGGCCAAGACGCACATGAAAAGCTGCTCAACAGCACTAATTATTAGAGAAATGCAAATCAAAACTACAATGAGGTATCACCTCACACCTGTTAGAATCGGCATCATCAGGAAATCTGCAAACAACCAATTCTGGGGAGGGTGTGGACAAAAGGAGCCCTCTTCCACTATTGGTGGGAATGTAAATTGATACAGTCACTATGGAGAACAGTATGGAGTTTCCTTAAAAAAGCTAGAAATAGAATTACCATCTGATCCAGCAATCCCACTTCTGGGCATATACCCAGAGAAAACCATATTTCAAAAAGGCACATTCACCACAATGTTCGTTGCAGCACTATTTACAATAGCCAGGTAATGGAAGCAACCTAAATGCCCACAGACAGATGAATGGATAAAGATGTGGTACATATATAAAATGGAATATTACTCGGCCATAAAAAGGAATGAAACTGGGTCATTTGTAGAGACATCGATGGATCGAGAGACTGTCATACAGAATGAAGTAAGTCAGAAAGAGGAAAACAAATATTGTGTATTAATGCATATATGTGGAGCCTAAAACTGGTACAGATGAACTGGTTTGCAGGGAAGAAATAGAGACACAGAGGTAGAGAACAAACGTATGGACACCAAGTGTGGGAAGCCATGGGGTGGTGGTGGTGGAATGAGTTGGGAGTTTGGGATTGACCTGTATACATGTATATGCATAAAATACATAACTAATAATAACGTGCTGTATAAAAAAAATAAATAAAATTAAATTTCAAAATTTTAAAAAATAAAATTTAAAAATAAAACAGAAAAAAGTTCTTCCCGTCACACAGATGTATTTATAGGAATGAATTATTTCCATGCTTATATCTATAAATACATAAAAGAGGAATAAAATCTAACTTGAACGATAAAAGAAAAAAAAGTGAACCCACGAGTTATACAGAGGAAAACCCTATCACGGCACTTGCTCCAGCGGTCAACATTTCTGAAATTGGTCAGAGGTGGGAAACCATCTCCCATACAGCCAGCAACCCACCCCCCACGCAAGGAGCGTCCTCATTGCAAAGCTGGGGGACCGTGCCGAGGCATCTGTGAGTAAACGTGAGCTGAGCCCCAGGCCAGCTGCTGCTGAACTGTCCCCACCCTTTCCAGGTAAAACACCTGAATATGTACAAGGGCTTGAAAGCCTAGAGGAAGGACCGTGGAGCCACACCAGCGACAGCACGCAGGCCAACTTGGTGCCTGCAGGCCAGCCAGGGTGGTCCTGGACCCTGGCGCTCTTCCAGAAGCTTTCCATTGCCCTGCCTGAGATACCCCTCCTGTCCCGGCCCCACTGTTTTTTCCTTCCTCACCTCTGTCCGGAGAGAAATTCCAGCGGAAGGTATGGGTGACACATCCTCTTCTTTACAGACGGCAGCCTGGCAACTCCTGCAGAAAGGCCAGCAGAACCCCACTCACACCGGGCCACCCACAAAGCTGTGGCCCCTCACTCCCTCCCACCAGCACAGCCCCGAGACTGCTGACGGGGCAGAGAATATGGAGTCAGGCACAGCTTCAGGGGCTATTGCTGCCTGGAGCTCTGTTTATATTGACCTCAACGAGGCACACCTGGGGAGGGCGGGCCGGCAGGGTAAGGCTGCCCAGGTCAGCTAATCCACAACCCTCAGGGAATCACATTGTTGAAAATGGACCCCGCTAAGGCAGAAGAGATGCCAAGGAAAAAAAGGACACAATGCCATTTGCAGCACCGTAGATGAGTCTAGAAGTAATCACGTGACTTGTAGTAAGTCAGAAAGTGAAAGACACATATCCTATCATATCACTTATAGGTGTTACCTAAAAATGGATACCAGGGCAGATATTTCCACGGAGAAGGGCAATCACAGATTCATTAAACAAACTTATGGTTCACCAATGGAAAGGTGTGAGGATTGGTTTCATTACGATATCGGGGTTAACAGACATATACAAACACAGGTGACATATATAATCACCAAAGACCTACAGAATACCAAGAGAGGACTACTCAACATTCTGTCATAACGTACATGGGAAAAGGATCCCAGGAAGAACAGACATCTGTATATGTGTAAAAGAACCACATCTTCCACACCTACAACAAGCCAAACATTGTAATCAAACTTGCTGTAATAAAAAATAAAAAAATAAATTAAAAACACGAACAAGAAGTAGTGAGAGAAACGTGAGGGGCTTTCTCCTGGCACATTCCATTCTAAACTCCAATCTAGAACACCACTTCCACTGAGGCTCTCTTGCCCTAGTAACCAGATTTGGTAAGGGTGAACTGCTGCCACCTTGTGGCCGTTTCACACAACAGCAGCTTTAATCCCAGCGCTAATGGTCAGTTGATATTCAAAATCATTGCAGGCCTGTAAATGACACCTGCCCTGAAAACAAATCCTGGTGTCACATATCGACCAAAAAATTCAAAAGACGCCCATATTTCAAAACGACCGTTTCAAAAGGCATATTTTACGCACATTAGTATTCTGCTTGTTTTCCTTTCTTTCCTTTTTTGTTAAAAAACACGGGAATGGAAAAAGGCATCCCTCAGAATGGGCGAAAATCGTTGCAGACGAATCAATGGACAGAGGTTTAATCTCCAATATATATAAACAGCTCATGCAGCTTAATATTAAAAAAACAAACAACCGATACAAAAATGGGCAGAAGATCTAAAGAGACGTTTCTTCAAAGGAGACACAGAGATGGCCAAGACGCACATGAAAAGCTGCTCAACAGCACTAATTATTAGAGAAATGCAAATCAAAACTACAATGAGGTATCACCTCACACCTGTTAGAATCGGCATCATCAGGAAATCTGCAAACAACCAATTCTGGGGAGGGTGTGGACAAAAGGAGCCCTCTTCCACTATTGGTGGGAATGTAAATTGATACAGTCACTATGGAGAACAGTATGGAGTTTCCTTAAAAAAGCTAAAAATAGAATTACCATCTGATCCAGCAATCCCACTTCTGGGCATATACCCAGAGAAAACCGTATTTCAAAAAGGCACATTCACCACAATGTTCGTTGCAGCACTATTTACAATAGCCAGGTAATGGAAGCAACCTAAATGCCCACAGACAGATGAATGGATAAAGATGTGGTACATATATAAAATGGAATATTACTCGGCCATAAAAAGGAATGAAACTGGGTCATTTGTAGAGACATCGATGGATCGAGAGACTGTCATACAGAATGAAGTAAGTCAGAAAGAGGAAAACAAATATTGTGTATTAATGCATATATGTGGAGCCTAAAACTGGTACAGATGAACTGGTTTGCAGGGAAGAAATAGAGACACAGAGGTAGAGAACAAACGTATGGACACCAAGTGTGGGAAGCCATGGGGTGGTGGTGGTGGAATGAGTTGGGAGTTTGGGATTGACCTGTATACATGTATATGCATAAAATACATAACTAATAATAACGTGCTGTATAAAAAAAATAAATAAAATTAAATTTCAAAATTTTAAAAAATAAAATTTAAAAATAAAACAGAAAAAAGTTCTTCCCGTCACACAGATGTATTTATAGGAATGAATTATTTCCATGCTTATATCTATAAATACATAAAAGAGGAATAAAATCTAACTTGAACGATAAAAGAAAAAAAAGTGAACCCACGAGTTATACAGAGGAAAACCCTATCACGGCACTTGCTCCAGCGGTCAACAATTCTGAAATTGGTCAGAGGTGGGAAACCATCTCCCATACAGCCAGCAACCCACCCCCCACGCAAGGAGCGTCCTCATTGCAAAGCTGGGGGACTGTGCCGAGGCATCTGTGAGTAAACGTGAGCTGAGCCCCAGGCCAGCTGCTGCTGAACTGTCCCCACCCTTTCCAGGTAAAACACCTGAATATGTACAAGGGCTTGAAAGCCTAGAGGAAGGACTGTGGAGCCACACCAGCGACAGCACGCAGGCCAACTTGGTGCCTGCAGGCCAGCCAGGGTGGTCCTGGACCCTGGCGCTCTTCCAGAAGCTTTCCATTGCCCTGCCTGAGATACCCCTCCTGTCCCGGCCCCCACTGCTTTTTTCCTTCCTCACCTCTGTCCGGAGAGAAATTCCAGCGGAAGGTATGGGTGACACATCCTCTTCTTTACAGGCGGCAGCCTGGCAACTCCTGCAGAAAGGCCAGCAGAACCCCACTCACACCGGGCCACCCACAAAGCTGTGGCCCCTCACTCCCTCCCACCAGCACAGCCCCGAGACTGCTGACGGGGCAGAGAATATGGAGTCAGGCACAGCTTCAGGGGCTATTGCTGCCTGGAGCTCTGTTTATATTGACCTCAACGAGGCACACCTGGGGAGGGCGGGCCGGCAGGGTAAGGCTGCCCAGGTCAGCTAATCCACAACCCTCAGGGAATCACATTGTTGAAAATGGACCCCGCTAAGGCAGAAGAGATGCCAAGGAAAAAAAGGACACAATGCCATTTGCAGCACCGTAGATGAGTCTAGAAGTAATCACGTGACTTGTAGTAAGTCAGAAAGTGAAAGACACATATCCTATCATATCACTTATAGGTGTTACCTAAAAATGGATACCAGGGCAGATATTTCCACGGAGAAGGGCAATCACAGATTCATTAAACAAACTTATGGTTCACCAATGGAAAGGTGTGAGGATTGGTTTCATTACGATATCGGGGTTAACAGACATATACAAACACAGGTGACATATATAATCACCAAAGACCTACAGAATACCAAGAGAGGACTACTCAACATTCTGTCATAATGTACATGGGAAAAGGATCCCAGGAAGAACAGACATCTGTATATGTGTAAAAGAACCACATCTTGGGCCTCCCTGGTGGCGCAGTGGTTGAGAGTCCGCCTGCCGATGCAGGGGATACGGGTTCGTGCCCCGGTCTGGGAGGATCCCATATGCCGCGGAGCGGCTGGGCCCGTGAGCCATGGCCGCTGGGCCTGCGCATCCGGAGCCTGTGCTCCGCAACGGGAGAGGCCACAACAGTGAGAGGCCCACATACCGCAAAAAGAAAAAAAAAAAAAAAAAAAAAAAAGAACCACATCTTCCACACCTACAACAAGCCAAACATTGTAATCAAACTTGCTGTAAGAAAAAATAAAAAATTAAATTAAAAACACGAACAAGAAGTAGTGAGAGAAACGTGAGGGGCTTTCTCCTGGCACATTCCATTCTAAACTCCAATCTAGAACACCACTTCCACTGAGGCTCTCTTGCCCTAGTAACCAGATTTGGTAAGGGTGAACTGCTGCCACCTTGTGGCCGTTTCACACAACAGCAGCTTTAATCCCAGCGCTAATGGTCAGTTGATATTCAAAATCATTGCAGGCCTGTAAATGACACCTGCCCTGAAAACAAATCCTGGGGTCACATATCGACCAAAAAATTCAAAGGACGTCCATATTTCAAAACGACCGTTTCAAAAGGCATATTTTACGCACATTAGTATTCTGCCTCTTTTCCTTTCTTTCCTTTTTTGTTGAAAAACACGGAAATGGAAAAAGGCATCCCTCAGAATGGGTGAAAATCGTTGCAGACGAATCAATGGACAGAGGTTTAATCTCCAATATATATAAACAGCTCATGCAGCTTAATATTAAAAAAACAAACAACCCAAAATAAAATGGGCAGAAGATCTAAAGAGACGTTTCTTCAAAGGAGACACAGAGATGGCCAAGACGCACATGAAAAGCTGCTCAACAGCACTAATTATTAGAGAAATGCAAATCAAAACTACAATGAGGTATCACCTCACACCTGTTAGAATAGGCATCATCAGGAAATCTGCAAACAACCAATTCTGGGGAGGGTGTGGACAAAAGGAGCCCTCTTCCACTATTGGTGGGAATGTAAATTGATACAGTCACTATGGAGAACAGTATGGAGTTTCCTTAAAAAAAATTAGAAATAGAATTACCATCTGATCCAGCAATCCCACTTCTGGGCATATACCCAGAGAAAACCGTATTTCAAAAAGGCACATTCACCACAATGTTCGTTGCAGCACTATTTACAATAGCCAGGTAATGGAAGCAACCTAAATGCCCACAGACAGATGAATGGATAAAGATGTGGTACATATATAAAATGGAATATTACTCGGCCATAAAAAGGAATGAAACTGGGTCATTTGTAGAGACATCGATGGATCGAGAGACTGTCATACAGAATGAAGTAAGTCAGAAAGAGGAAAACAAATATTGTGTATTAATGCATATATGTGGAGCCTAAAACTGGTACAGATGAACTGGTTTGCAGGGAAGAAATAGAGACACAGAGGTAGAGAACAAACGTATGGACACCAAGTGTGGGAAGCCATGGGGTGGTGGGGTGGGATGTGTTGGGAGTTTGGGATTGACCTGTATACATGTATATGCATAAAATACATAACTAATAATAACGTGCTGTATAAAAAAATAAATAAAATTAAATTTCAAAATTTTAAAAAATAAAATTTAAAAATAAAACAGAAAAAAGTTCTTCCCGTCACACAGATGTATTTATAGGAATGAATTATTTCCATGCTTATATCTATAAATACATAAAAGAGGAATAAAATCTAACTTGAACGATAAAAGAAAAAAAAGTGAACCCACGAGTTATACAGAGGAAAACCCTATCACGGCACTTGCTCCAGCGGTCAACAATTCTGAAATTGGTCAGAGGTGGGAAACCATCTCCCATACAGCCAGCAACCCACCCCCCACGCAAGGAGCGTCCTCATTGCAAAGCTGGGGGACTGTGCCGAGGCATCTGTGAGTAAACGTGAGCTGAGCCCCAGGCCAGCTGCTGCTGAACTGTCCCCACCCTTTCCAGGTAAAACACCTGAATATGTACAAGGGCTTGAAAGCCTAGAGGAAGGACTGTGGAGCCACACCAGCGACAGCACGAGGGGCCAACTTGGTGCCTGCAGGCCAGCCAGGGTGGTCCTGGACCCTGGCGCTCTTCCAGAAGCTTTCCATTGCCCTGCCTGAGATACCCCTCCTGTCCCGGCCCCCACTGCTTTTTTCCTTCCTCACCTCTGTCCGGAGAGAAATTCCAGCGGAAGGTATGGGTGACACATCCTCTTCTTTACAGGCGGCAGCCTGGCAACTCCTGCAGAAAGGCCAGCAGAACCCCACTCACACCGGGCCACCCACAAAGCTGTGGCCCCTCACTCCCTCCCACCAGCACAGCCCCGAGACTGCTGACGGGGCAGAGAATATGGAGTCAGGCACAGCTTCAGGGGCTATTGCTGCCTGGAGCTCTGTTTATATTGACCTCAACGAGGCACACCTGGGGAGGGCGGGCCGGCAGGGTAAGGCTGCCCAGGTCAGCTAATCCACAACCCTCAGGGAATCACATTGTTGAAAATGGACCCCGCTAAGGCAGAAGAGATGCCAAGGAAAAAAAGGACACAATGCCATTTGCAGCACCGTAGATGAGTCTAGAAGTAATCACGTGACTTGTAGTAAGTCAGAAAGTGAAAGACACATATCATATCATATCACTTATAGGTGTTACCTAAAAATGGATACCAGGGCAGATATTTCCACGGAGAAGGGCAATCACAGATTCATTAAACAAACTTATGGTTCACCAATGGAAAGGTGTGAGGATTGGTTTCATTACGATATCGGGGTTAACAGACATATACAAACACAGGTGACATATATAATCACCAAAGACCTACAGAATACCAAGAGAGGACTACTCAACATTCTGTCATAATGTACATGGGAAAAGGATCCCAGGAAGAACAGACATCTGTATATGTGTAAAAGAACCACATCTTCCACACCTACAACAAGCCAAACATTGTAATCAAACTTGCTGTAAGAAAAAATAAATAATTAAATTAAAAACACGAACAAGAAGTAGTGAGACAAACGTGAGGGGCTTTCTCCTGGCACATTCCATTCTAAACTCCAATCTAGAACACCACTTCCACTGAGGCTCTCTTGCCCTAGTAACCAGATTTTGTAAGGGTGAACTGCTGCCACCTTGTGGCCGTTTCACACAACAGCAGCTTTAATCCCAGCGCTAATGGTCAGTTGATATTCAAAATCATTGCAGGCCTGTAAATGACACCTGCCCTGAAAACAAATCCTGGGGTCACATATCGACCAAAAAATTCAAAGGACGTCCATATTTCAAAACGACCGTTTCAAAAGGCATATTTTACGCACATTAGTATTCTGCCTCTTTTCCTTTCTTTCCTTTTTTGTTGAAAAACACGGGAATGGAAAAAGGCATCCCTCAGAATGGGTGAAAATCGTTGCAGACGAATCAATGGACAGAGGTTTAATCTCCAATATATATAAACAGCTCATGCAGCTTAATATTAAAAAAACAAACAACCCAAAATAAAATGGGCAGAAGATCTAAAGAGACGTTTCTTCAAAGGAGACACAGAGATGGCCAAGACGCACATGAAAAGCTGCTCAACAGCACTAATTATTAGAGAAATGCAAATCAAAACTACAATGAGGTATCACCTCACACCTGTTAGAATAGGCATCATCAGGAAATCTGCAAACAACCAATTCTGGGGAGGGTGTGGACAAAAGGAGCCCTCTTCCACTATTGGTGGGAATGTAAATTGATACAGTCACTATGGAGAACAGTAAGGAGTTTCCTTAAAAAAGCTAGAAATAGAATTACCATCTGATCCAGCATTCCCACTTCTGGGCATATACCCAGAGAAAACCGTATTTCAAAAAGGCACATTCACCACAATGTTCGTTGCAGCACTATTTACAATAGCCAGGTAATGGAAGCAACCTAAATGCCCACAGACAGATGAATGGATAAAGATGTGGTACATATATAAAATGGAATATTACTCGGCCATAAAAAGGAATGAAACTGGGTCATTTGTAGAGACATCGATGGATCGAGAGACTGTCATACAGAATGAAGTAAGTCAGAAAGAGGAAAACAAATATTGTGTATTAATGCATATATGTGGAGCCTAAAACTGGTACAGATGAACTGGTTTGCAGGGAAGAAATAGAGACACAGAGGTAGAGAACAAACGTATGGACACCAAGTGTGGGAAGCAATGGGGTGGTGGTGGTGGAATGAGTTGGGAGTTTGGGATTGACCTGTATACATGTATATGCATAAAATACATAACTAATAATAACGTGCTGTATAAAAAAAATAAATAAAATTAAATTTCAAAATTTTAAAAAATAAAATTTAAAAATAAAACAGAAAAAAGTTCTTCCCGTCACACAGATGTATTTATAGGAATGAATTATTTCCATGCTTATATCTATAAATACATAAAAGAGGAATAAAATATAACTTGAACGATAAAAGAAAAAAACCTGAACCCACGAGTTATTCAGAGGAAAACCCTATCAGGGCACTTGCTCCAGTGGTAAACAATTCTGAAATTGGTCAGAGGTGGGAAACCATCTCCCATACAGCCAGCAACCCACCACACACGCAAGGAGCGTCCTCATTGCAAAGCTGGGGGACCATGCCGAGGCATCTGTGAGTAAACGTGAGCTGAGCCCCAGGCCAGCTGCTGCTGAACTGTCCCCACCCTTTCCAGGTAAAACACCTGAATATGTACAAGGGCTTGAAAGCCTAGAGGAAGGACCGTGGAGCCACACCAGCGACAGCACGCAGGCCAACTTGGTGCCTGCAGGCCAGCCAGGGTGGTCCTGGACCCTGGCGCTCTTCCAGAAGCTTTCCATTGCCCTGCCTGAGATACCCCTCCTGTCCCGGCCCCCACTGCTTTTTTCCTTCCTCACCTCTGTCCGGAGAGAAATTCCAGCGGAAGGTATGGGTGACACATCCTCTTCTTTACAGGCGGCAGCCTGGCAACTCCTGCAGAAAGGCCAGCAGAACCCCACTCACACCGGGCCACCCACAAAGCTGTGGCCCCTCACTCCCTCCCACCAGCACAGCCCCGAGACTGCTGACGGGGCAGAGAATATGGAGTCAGGCACAGCTTCAGGGGCTATTGCTGCCTGGAGCTCTGTTTATATTGACCTCAACGAGGCACACCTGGGGAGGGCGGGCCGGCAGGGTAAGGCTGCCCAGGTCAGCTAATCCACAACCCACAGGGAATCACATTGTTGAAAATGGACCCCGCTAAGGCAGAAGAGAAGCCAAGGAAAAAAAGGACACAATGCCATTTGCAGCACCGTAGATGAGTCTAGAAGTAATCACGTGACTTGTAGTAAGTCAGAAAGTGAAAGACACATATCATATCATATCACTTATAGGTGTTACCTAAAAATGGATACCAGGGCAGATATTTCCACGGAGAAGGGCAATCACAGATTCATTAAACAAACTTATGGTTCACCAATGGAAAGGTGTGAGGATTGGTTTCATTACGATATCGGGGTTAACAGACATATACAAACACAGGTGACATATATAATCACCAAAGACCTACAGAATACCAAGAGAGGACTACTCAACATTCTGTCATAACGTACATGGGAAAAGGATCCCAGGAAGAACAGACATCTGTATATGTGTAAAAGAACCACATCTTCCACACCTACAACAAGCCAAACATTGTAATCAAACTTGCTGTAATAAAAAATAAAAAAATAAATTACAAACACGAACAAGAAGTAGTGAGAGAAACGTGAGGGGCTTTCTCCTGGCACATTCCATTCTAAACTCCAATCTAGAACACCACTTCCACTGAGGCTCTCTTGCCCTAGTAACCACATTTGGTAAGGGTGAACTGCTGCCACCTTGTGGCCGTTTCACACAACAGCAGCTTTAATCCCAGCGCTAATGGTCAGTTGATATTCAAAATCATTGCAGGCCTGTAAATGACACCTGCCCTGAAAACAAATCCTGGTGTCACATATCGACCAAAAAATTCAAAAGACGCCCATATTTCAAAACGACCGTTTCAAAAGGCATATTTTACGCACATTAGTATTCTGCTTCTTTTCCTTTCTTTCCTTTTTTGTTAAAAAACACGGGAATGGAAAAAGGCATCCCTCAGAATGGGCGAAAATCGTTGCAGACGAATCAATGGACAGAGGTTTAATCTCCAATATATATAAACAGCTCATGCAGCTTAATATTAAAAAAACAAACAACCCAAAATAAAATGGGCAGAAGATCTAAAGAGACGTTTCTTCAAAGGAGACACAGAGATGGCCAAGACGCACATGAAAAGCTGCTCAACAGCACTAATTATTAGAGAAATGCAAATCAAAACTACAATGAGGTATCACCTCACACCTGTTAGAATCGGCATCATCAGGAAATCTGCAAACAACCAATTCTGGGGAGGGTGTGGACAAAAGGAGCCCTCTTCCACTATTGGTGGGAATGTAAATTGATACAGTCACTATGGAGAACAGTATGGAGTTTCCTTAAAAAAGCTAGAAATAGAATTACCATCTGATCCAGCAATCCCACTTCTGGGCATATACCCAGAGAAAACCGTATTTCAAAAAGGCACATTCACCACAATGTTCGTTGCAGCACTATTTACAATAGCCAGGTAATGGAAGCAACCTAAATGCCCACAGACAGATGAATGGATAAAGATGTGGTACATATATAAAATGGAATATTACTGGGCCATAAAAAGGAATGAAACTGGGTCATTTGTAGAGACATCGATGGATCGAGAGACTGTCATACAGAATGAAGTAAGTCAGAAAGAGGAAAACAAATATTGTGTATTAATGCATATATGTGGAGCCTAAAACTGGTACAGATGAACTGGTTTGCAGGGAAGAAATAGAGACACAGAGGTAGAGAACAAACGTATGGACACCAAGTGTGGGAAGCCATGGGGTGGTGGGGTGGGATGAGTTGGGAGTTTGGGATTGACCTGTATACATGTATATGCATAAAATACATAACTAATAATAACGTGCTGTATAAAAAAAATAAATAAAATTAAATTTCAAAATTTTAAAAAATAAAATTTAAAAATAAAACAGAAAAAAGTTCTTCCCATCACACAGATGTATTTATAGGAATGAATTATTTCCATGCTTATATCTATAAATACATAAAAGAGGAATAAAATCTAACTTGAACGATAAAAGAAAAAAAAGTGAACCCACGAGTTATACAGAGGAAAACCCTATCACGGCACTTGCTCCAGTGGTCAACAATTCTGAAATTGGTCAGAGGTGGGAAACCATCTCCCATACAGCCAGCAACCCACCCCCCACGCAAGGAGCGTCCTCATTGCAAAGCTGGGGGACTGTGCCGAGGCATCTGTGAGTAAACGTGAGCTGAGCCCCAGGCCAGCTGCTGCTGAACTGTCCCCACCCTTTCCAGGTAAATCACCTGAATATGTACAAGGGCTTGAAAGCCTGGAGGAAGGACTGTGGAGCCACACCAGCGACAGCACGCAGGCCAACTTGTTGCCTGCAGGCCAGCCAGGGTGGTCCTGGACCCTGGCGGTCTTCCAGAAGCTTTCCATTGCCCTGCATGAGATACCCCTCCTGTCCCGGCCCCCACTGCTTTTTTCCTTCCTCACCTCTGTCCGGAGAGAAATTCCAGCGGAAGGTATGGGTGACACATCCTCTTCTTTACAGGCGGCAGCCTGGCAACTCCTGCAGAAAGGCCAGCAGAACCCCACTCACACCGGGCCACCCACAAAGCTGTGGCCCCTCACTCCCTCCCACCAGCACAGCCCCGAGACTGCTGACGGGGCAGAGAATATGGAGTCAGGCACAGCTTCAGGGGCTATTGCTGCCTGGAGCTCTGTTTATATTGACCTCAACGAGGCACACCTGGGGAGGGTGGGCCGGCAGGGTAAGGCTGCCCAGGTCAGCTAATCCACAACCCTCAGGGAATCACATTGTTGAAAATGGACCCCGCTAAGGCAGAAGAGATGCCAAGGAAAAAAAGGACACAATGTCATTTGCAGCACCGTAGATGAGTCTAGAAGTAATCACGTGACTTGTAGTAAGTCAGAAAGTGAAAGACACATATCATATCATATCACTTATAGGTGTTACCTAAAAATGGATACCAGGGCAGATATTTCCACGGAGAAGGGCAATCACAGATTCATTAAACAAACTTATGGTTCACCAATGGAAAGGTGTGAGGATTGGTTTCATTACGATATCGGGGTTAACAGACATATACAAACACAGGTGACATATATAATCACCAAAGACCTACAGAATACCAAGAGAGGACTACTCAACATTCTGTCATAACGTACATGGGAAAAGGATCCCAGGAAGAACAGACATCTGTATATGTGTAAAAGAACCACATCTTCCACACCTACAACAAGCCAAACATTGTAATCAAACTTGCTGTAATAAAAAATAAAAAAATAAATTACAAACACGAACAAGAAGTAGTGAGAGAAACGTGAGGGGCTTTCTCCTGGCACATTCCATTCTAAACTCCAATCTAGAACACCACTTCCACTGAGGCTCTCTTGCCCTAGTAACCACATTTGGTAAGGGTGAACTGCTGCCACCTTGTGGCCGTTTCACACAACAGCAGCTTTAATCCCAGCGCTAATGGTCAGTTGATATTCAAAATCATTGCAGGCCTGTAAATGACACCTGCCGTGAAAACAAATCCTGGTGTCACATATCGACCAAAAAATTCAAAAGACGTCCATATTTCAAAACGACCATTTCAAAAGGCATATTTTACGCACATTAGTATTCTGCTTCTTTTCCTTTCTTTCCTTTTTTGTTAAAAAACACGGGAATGGAAAAAGGCATCCCTCAGAATGGGCGAAAATCGTTGCAGACGAATCAATGGACAGAGGTTTAATCTCCAATATATATAAACAGCTCATTCAGCTTAATATTAAAAAAACAAACAACCCAAAATAAAATGGGCAGAAGATCTAAAGAGACGTTTCTTCAAAGGAGACACAGAGATGGCCAAGACGCACATGAAAAGCTGCTCAACAGCACTAATTATTAGAGAAATGCAAATCAAAACTACAATGAGGTATCACCTCACACCTGTTAGAATCGGCATCATCAGAAAATATGCAAACAACCAATTCTGGGGAGTGTGTGGACAAAAGGAGCCCTCTTCCACTATTGGTGGGAATGTAAATTGATACAGTCACTATGGAGTACAGTATGGAGTTTCCTTAAAAAAACTAGAAATAGAATTACCATCTGATCCAGCAATCCCACTTCTGGGCATATACCCAGAGAAAACCGTATTTCAAAAAGGCACATTCACCACAATGTTCGTTGCAGCACTATTTACAATAGCCAGGTAATGGAAGCAACCTAAATGCCCACAGACAGATGAATGGATAAAGATGTGGTACATATATAAAATGGAATATTACTCGGCCATAAAAAGGAATGAAACTGGGTCATTTGTAGAGACATCGATGGATCGAGAGACTGTCATACAGAATGAAGTAAGTCAGAAAGAGGAAAACAAATATTGTATATTAATGCATATATGTGGAGCCTAAAACTGGTACAGATGAACTGGTTTGCAGGGAAGAAATAGAGACACAGAGGTAGAGAACAAACGTATGGACACCAAGTGTGGGAAGCCATGGGGTGGTGGTGGTGGGATGAGTTGGGAGTTTGGGATTGACCTGTATACATGTATATGCATAAAATACATAACTAATAATAACGTGCTGTATAAAAAAATAAATAATATTAAATTTCAAAATATTAAATATAAAATTTAAAAATGAAACAGAAAAAAGTTCTTCCCGTCACACAGATGTATTTATAGGAATGAATTATTTCCATGCTTATATCTATAAATACATAAAAGGGGAATAAAATCTAACTTGAACCATAAAAGAAAAGAAAAAAACTGAACACACGAGTTATACAGAGGAAAACCCTATCACGGCACTTGCTCCAGCGGTAAACAATTCTGAAATTGGTCAGAGGTGGGGAACCATCTCCCATACAGCCAGCAACCCACCCCCCACGCAAGGAGCGTCCTCATTGCAAAGCTGGGGGACCGTGCCGAGGCATCTGTGTGTAAACGTGAGCTGAGCCCCAGGCCAGCTGCTGCTGAACTGTTCCCACCCTTTCCAGGTAAAACACCTGAATATGTACAAGGGATTGAAAGCCTAGAGGAAGGACCGTGGAGCCACACCAGCGATAGCACGCAGGCCAACTTGGTGCCTGCAGGCCAGCCAGGGTGGTCCTCGCCCCGGGCGCTCTTCCAGAAGCTTTCCATTGCCCTGCCTGAGATACCCCTCCTGTCCCGGCCCCCACTGCTTTTTTCCTTCCTCACCTCTGTCCGGAGAGAAATTCCAGTGGAAGATATGGGTGACACATCCTCTTCTTTACAGGCGGCAGCCTGGCAACTCCTGCAGAAAGGCCAGCAGAACCCCACTCACACCGGGCCACCCACAAAGCTGTGGCCCCTCACTCCCTCCCCCCAGCACAGCCACGAGACTGCTGACGGGGCAGAGAATATGGAGTCAGGCACAGCTTCAGGGGCTATTGCTGCCTGGAGCTCTGTTTATATTGACCTCAACGAGGCACACCTGGGGAGGGCGGGCCGGCAGGGTAAGGCTGCCCAGGTCAGCTAATCCACAACCCTCAGGGAATCACATTGTTGAAAATGGACCCCGCTAAGGCAGAAGAGAAGCCAAGGGAAAAAAGGACACAATGCCATTTGCAGCACCGTACATGAGTCTAGAAGTAATCACGTGACTTGTAGTAAGTCAGAAAGTGAAAGACACATATCATACCATATCACTTATAGGTGTTACCTAAAAATGGATACCAGGGCAGATATTTCCACGGAGAAGGGCAATCAGAGATTCATTAAACAAACTTATGGTTCACCAATGGAAAGGTGTGAGGATTGGTTTCATTACGATATCGGGGTTAACAGACATATACAAACACAGGTGACATATATAATCACCAAAGACCTACAGAATACCAAGAGAGGACTACTCAACATTCTGTCATAACGTACATGGGAAAAGGATCCCAGGAAGAACAGACATCTGTATATGTGTAAAAGAACCACATCTTCCACACCTACAACAAGCCAAACATTGTAATCAAACTTGCTGTAATAAAAAATAAAAAAAATTAAATTAAAAACACGAACAAGAAGTAGTGAGACAAACGTGAGGGGCTTTCTCCTGGCACATTCCATTCTAAACTCCAATCTAGAACACCACTTCCACTGAGGCTCTCTTGCCCTAGTAACCAGATTTGGTAAGGGTGAACTGCTGCCACCTTGTGGCCGTTTCACACAACAGCAGCTTTAATCCCAACGCTAATGGTCAGTTGATATTCAAAATCATTGCAGGCCTGTAAATGACACCTGCCCTGAAAACAAATCCTGGGGTCACATGTCAACCAAAAATTTCAAAGGACGTCCATATATCAAAAAGACCGTTTCAAAAGGCATATTTTACGCACATTAGTGTTCTGCTTCTTTTCCTTTCTTTCCTTTTTTGTTAAAAAACACGGGAATGGAAAAAGGCATCCTTCAGAATGGGCGAAAATCGTTGCAGACTAATCAATGGACAGAGGTTTAATCTCCAATATATATAAACAGCTCATGCAGCTTAATATTAAAAAAACAAACAACCCAAAAAAAAATGGGCAGAAGATCTAAAGAGACGTTTCTTCAAAGGAGACACAGAGGTGGCCTAGACGCACATGAGAAGCTTCTCAACAGCACTAATTATTAGAGAAATGCAAATCAAAACTACAATGAGGTATCACCTCACACCTGTTAGAATCGGCATCATCAGAAAATCTACAAACAACCAATTCTGGGGAGGGTGTGGACAAAAGGAGCCCTCTTCCACTATTGGTGGGAATGTAAATTGATACAGTCACTATGGAGAACAGTATGGAGTTTCCTTAAAAAAGCTAGAAATAGAATTACCATCTGATCCAGCAATCCCACTTCTGGGCATATACCCAGAGAAAACCGTATTTCAAAAAGGCACATTCACCACAATGTTCGTTGCAGCACTATTTACAATAGCCAGGTAATGGAAGCAACCTAAATGCCCACAGACAGATGAATGGATAAAGATGTGGTACATATATAAAATGGAATATTACTCGGCCATAAAAAGGAATGAAACTGGGTCATTTGTAGAGACATCGATGGATCGAGAGACTGTCATACAGAATGAAGTAAGTCAGAAAGAGGAAAACAAATATTGTATATTAATGCATATATGTGGAGCCTAAAAATGGTACAGATGAACTGGTTTGCAGGGAAGAAATAGAGACACAGAGGTAGAGAACAAACGTATGGACACCAAGTGTGGGAAGCCATGGGGAGGTGGTGGTGGGATGAGTTGGGAGTTTGGGATTGACCTGTATACATGTATATGCATAAAATACATAACTAATAATAACGTGCTGTATAAAAAAAAATAAATAAAATTAAATTTCAAAATTTTAAAAAATAAAATTTAAAAATAAAACAGAAAAAATTTCTTCCCGTCACACAGATGTATTTATAGGAATGAATTATTTCCATGCTTATATCTATAAATACATAAAAGAGGAATAAAATCTAACTTGAACGATAAAAGAAAAAAAAAGTGAACCCACGAGTTATACAGAGGAAAACCCTATCACGGCACTTGCTCCAGCGGTCAACAATTCTGAAATTGGTCAGAGGTGGGGAATCATCTCCCATACAGCCAGCAACCCACCCCCCACGCAAGGAGCGTCCTCATTGCAAAGCTGGGGGACCGTGCCGAGGCATCTGTGAGTAAACGTGAGCTGAGCCCCAGGCCAGCTGCTGCTGAACTGTCCCCACCCTTTCCAGGTAAAACACCTGAATATGTACAAGGGCTTGCAAGCCTAGAGGAAGGACCGTGGAGCCACACCAGCGACAGCACGCAGGCCAACTTGGTGCCTGCAGGCCAGCCAGGGTGGTCCTGGACCCTGGCGCTCTTCCAGAAGCTTTCCATTGCCCTGCCTGAGATACCCCTCCTGTCCCGGCCCCCACTGCTTTTTTTCCTTCCTCACCTCTGTCCGGAGAGAAATTCCAGAGGAAGGTATGGGTGACACATCCTCTTCTTTACAGGCGGCAGCCTGGCAACTCCTGCAGAAAGGCCAGCAGAACCCCACTCACACCGGGCCACCCACAAAGCTGTGGCCCCTCACTCCCTCCCACCAGCACAGCCCCGAGACTGCTGACGGGGCAGAGAATATGGAGTCAGGCACAGCTTCAGGGGCTATTGCTGCCTGGAGCTCTGTTTATATTGACCTCAACGAGGCACACCTGGGGAGGGCGGGGCGGCAGGGTAAGGCTGCCCAGGTCAGCTAATCCACAACCCTCAGGGAATCACATTGTTGAAAATGGACCCCGCTAAGGCAGAAGAGATGCCAAGGAAAAAAAGGACACAATGCCATTTGCAGCACCGTAGATGAGTCTAGAAGTAATCACGTGACTTGTAGTAAGTCAGAAAGTGAAAGACACATATCATATCATATCACTTATAGGTGTTACCTAAAAATGGATACCAGGGCAGATATTTCCACGGAGAAGGGCAATCACAGATTCATTAAACAAACTTATGGTTCACCAATGGAAAGGTGTGAGGATTGGTTTCATTATGATATCGGGGTTAACAGACATATACAAACACAGGTGACATATATAATCACCAAAGACCTACAGAATACCAAGAGAGGACTACTCAACATTCTGTCATAACGTACATGGGAAAAGGATCCCAGGAAGAACAGACATCTGTATATGTGTAAAAGAACCACATCTTCCACACCTACAACAAGCCAAACATTGTAATCAAACTTGCTGTAATAAAAAATAAAAAAATAAATTAAAAACACGAACAAGAAGTAGTGAGAGAAACGTGAGGGGCTTTCTCCTGGCACATTCCATTCTAAACTCCAATCTAGAACACCACTTCCACTGAGGCTCTCTTGCCCTAGTAACCACATTTGGTAAGGGTGAACTGCTGCCACCTTGTGGCCGTTTCACACAACAGCAGCTTTAATCCCAGCGCTAATGGTCAGTTGATATTCAAAATCATTGCAGGCCTGTAAATGACACCTGCCCTGAAAACAAATCCTGGTGTCACATATCGACCAAAAAATTCAAAAGACGTCCATATTTCAAAACGACCGTTTCAAAAGGCATATTTTACGCACATTAGTATTCTGCTTCTTTTCCTTTCTTTCCTTTTTTGTTAAAAAACACGGGAATGGAAAAAGGCATCCCTCAGAATGGGCGAAAATCGTTGCAGACGAATCAATGGACAGAGGTTTAATCTCCAATATATATAAACAGCTCATGCAGCTTAATATTAAAAAAACAAACAACCCAAAATAAAATGGGCAGAAGATCTAAAGAGACGTTTCTTCAAAGGAGACACAGAGATGGCCAAGACGCACATGAAAAGCTGCTCAACAGCACTAATTATTAGAGAAATGCAAATCAAAACTACAATGAGGTATCACCTCACACCTGTTAGAATCGGCATCATCAGGAAATCTGCAAACAACCAATTCTGGGGAGGGTGTGGACAAAAGGAGCCCTCTTCCACTATTGGTGGGAATGTAAATTGATACAGTCACTATGGAGTACAGTATGGAGTTTCCTTAAAAAAGCTAGAAATAGAATTACCATCTGATCCAGCAATCCCACTTCTGGGCATATACCCAGAGAAAACCGTATTTCAAAAAGGCACATTCACCACAATGTTCGTTGCAGCACTATTTACAATAGCCAGGTAATGGAAGCAACCTAAATGCCCACAGACAGATGAATGGATAAAGATGTGGTACATATATAAAATGGAATATTACTCGGCCATAAAAAGGAATGAAACTGGGTCATTTGTAGAGACATCGATGGATCGAGAGACTGTCATACAGAATGAAGTAAGTCAGAAAGAGGAAAACAAATATTGTATATTAATGCATATATGTGGAGCCTAAAACTGGTACAGATGAACTGGTTTGCAGGGAAGAAATAGAGACACAGAGGTAGAGAACAAACGTATGGACACCAAGTGTGGGAAGCCATGGGGTGGTGGTGGTGGGATGAGTTGGGAGTTTGGGATTGACCTGTATACATGTATATGCATAAAATACATAACTAATAATAACGTGCTGTATAAAAAAATAAATAATATTAAATTTCAAAATATTAAATATAAAATTTAAAAATGAAACAGAAAATATTATTCCCGTCACACAGATGTATTTCTAGGAATGAATTATTTCCATGCTTATATCTATAAATACATAAAAGGGGAATAAAATCTAACTTGAACCATAAAAGAAAAGAAAAAAACTGAACACACGAGTTATACAGAGGAAAACCCTATCACGGCACTTGCTCCAGCGGTAAACAATTCTGAAATTGGTCAGAGGTGGGGAACCATCTCCCATACAGCCAGCAACCCACCCCCCACGCAAGGAGCGTCCTCATTGCAAAGCTGGGGGACCGTGCCGAGGCATCTGTGTGTAAACGTGAGCTGAGCCCCAGGCCAGCTGCTGCTGAACTGTTCCCACCCTTTCCAGGTTAAACACCTGAATATGTACAAGGGATTGAAAGCCTAGAGGAAGGACCGTGGAGCCACACCAGCGATAGCACGCAGGCCAACTTGGTGCCTGCAGGCCAGCCAGGGTGGTCCTCGCCCCGGGCGCTCTTCCAGAAGCTTTCCATTGCCCTGCCTGAGATACCCCTCCTGTCCCGGCCCCCACTGCTTTTTTCCTTCCTCACCTCTGTCCGGAGAGAAATTCCAGTGGAAGGTATGGGTGACACATCCTCTTCTTTACAGGCGGCAGCCTGGCAACTCCTGCAGAAAGGCCAGCAGAACCCCACTCACACCGGGCCACCCACAAAGCTGTGGCCCCTCACTCCCTCCCCCCAGCACAGCCACGAGACTGCTGACGGGGCAGAGAATATGGAGTCAGGCACAGCTTCAGGGGCTATTGCTGCCTGGAGCTCTGTTTATATTGACCTCAACGAGGCACACCTGGGGAGGGCGGGCCGGCAGGGTAAGGCTGCCCAGGTCAGCTAATCCACAACCCTCAGGGAATCACATTGTTGAAAATGGACCCCGCTAAGGCAGAAGAGAAGCCAAGGGAAAAAAGGACACAATGCCATTTGCAGCACCGTACATGAGTCTAGAAGTAATCACGTGACTTGTAGTAAGTCAGAAAGTGAAAGACACATATCATACCATATCACTTATAGGTGTTACCTAAAAATGGATACCAGGGCAGATATTTCCACGGAGAAGGGCAATCAGAGATTCATTAAACAAACTTATGGTTCACCAATGGAAAGGTGTGAGGATTGGTTTCATTACGATATCGGGGTTAACAGACATATACAAACACAGGTGACATATATAATCACCAAAGACCTACAGAATACCAAGAGAGGACTACTCAACATTCTGTCATAACGTACATGGGAAAAGGATCCCAGGAAGAACAGACATCTGTATATGTGTAAAAGAACCACATCTTCCACACCTACAACAAGCCAAACATTGTAATCAAACTTGCTGTAATAAAAAATAAAAAAAATTAAATTAAAAACACGAACAAGAAGTAGTGAGACAAACGTGAGGGGCTTTCTCCTGGCACATTCCATTCTAAACTCCAATCTAGAACACCACTTCCACTGAGGCTCTCTTGCCCTAGTAACCAGATTTGGTAAGGGTGAACTGCTGCCACCTTGTGGCCGTTTCACACAACAGCAGCTTTAATCCCAACGCTAATGGTCAGTTGATATTCAAAATCATTGCAGGCCTGTAAATGACACCTGCCCTGAAAACAAATCCTGGGGTCACATGTCAACCAAAAATTTCAAAGGACGTCCATATATCAAAACGACCGTTTCAAAAGGCATATTTTACGCACATTAGTGTTCTGCTTCTTTTCCTTTCTTTCCTTTTTTGTTAAAAAACACGGGAATGGAAAAAGGCATCCTTCAGAATGGGCGAAAATCGTTGCAGACTAATCAATGGACAGAGGTTTAATCTCCAATATATATAAACAGCTCATGCAGCTTAATATTAAAAAAACAAACAACCCAAAAAAAAATGGGCAGAAGATCTAAAGAGACGTTTCTTCAAAGGAGACACAGAGGTGGCCAAGACGCACATGAGAAGCTTCTCAACAGCACTAATTATTAGAGAAATGCAAATCAAAACTACAATGAGGTATCACCTCACACCTGTTAGAATCGGCATCATCAGAAAATCTACAAACAACCAATTCTGGGGAGGGTGTGGACAAAAGGAGCCCTCTTCCACTATTGGTGGGAATGTAAATTGATACAGTCACTATGGAGAACAGTATGGAGTTTCCTTAAAAAAGCTAGAAATAGAATTACCATCTGATCCAGCAATCCCACTTCTGGGCATATACCCAGAGAAAACCGTATTTCAAAAAGGCACATTCACCACAATGTTCGTTGCAGCACTATTTAAAATAGCCAGGTAATGGAAGCAACCTAAATGCCCACAGTCAGATGAATGGATAAAGATGTGGTACATATATAAAATGGAATATTACTCGGCCATAAAAAGGAATGAAACTGGGTCATTTGTAGAGACATCGATGGATCGAGAGACTGTCATACAGAATGAAGTAAGTCAGAAAGAGGAAAACAAATATTGTATATTAATGCATATATGTGGAGCCTAAAAATGGTACAGATGAACTGGTTTGCAGGGAAGAAATAGAGACACAGAGGTAGAGAACAAACGTATGGACACCAAGTGTGGGAAGCCATGGGGAGGTGGTGGTGGGATGAGTTGGGAGTTTGGGATTGACCTGTATACATGTATATGCATAAAATACATAACTAATAATAACGTGCTGTATAAAAAAAATAAATAAAATTAAATTTCAAAATTTTAAAAAATAAAATTTAAAAATAAAACAGAAAAAAGTTCTTCCCGTCACACAGATGTATTTATAGGAATGAATTATTTCCATGCTTATATCTATAAATACATAAAAGAGGAATAAAATCTAACTTGAACGATAAAAGAAAAAAAAAGTGAACCCACGAGTTATACAGAGGAAATCCCTATCACGGCACTTGCTCCAGCGGTCAACAATTCTGAAATTGGTCAGAGGTGGGGAATCATCTCCCATACAGCCAGCAACCCACCCCCCACGCAAGGAGCGTCCTCATTGCAAAGCTGGGGGACCGTGCCGAGGCATCTGTGAGTAAACGTGAGCTGAGCCCCAGGCCAGCTGCTGCTGAACTGTCCCCACCCTTTCCAGGTAAAACACCTGAATATGTACAAGGGCTTGAAAGCCTAGAGAAAGGACCGTGGAGCCACACCGGCGACAGCACGCAGGCCAACTTGGTGCCTGCAGGCCAGCCAGGGTGGTCCTGGACCCTGGCGCTCTTCCAGAAGCTTTCCATTGCCCTGCCTGAGATACCCCTCCTGTCCCGGCCCCCACTGCTTTTTTTCCTTCCTCACCTCTGTCCGGAGAGAAATTCCAGCGGAAGGTATGGGTGACACATCCTCTTCTTTACAGGCGGCAGCCTGGCAACTCCTGCAGAAAGGCCAGCAGAACCCCACTCACACCGGGCCACCCACAAAGCTGTGGCCCCTCACTCCCTCCCACCAGCACAGCCCCGAGACTGCTGACGGGGCAGAGAATATGGAGTCAGGCACAGCTTCAGGGGCTATTGCTGCCTGGAGCTCTGTTTATATTGACCTCAACGAGGCACACCTGGGGAGGGCGGGCCGGCAGGGTAAGGCTGCCCAGGTCAGCTAATCCACAACCCTCAGGGAATCACATTGTTGAAAATGGACCCCGCTAAGGCAGAAGAGATGCCAAGGAAAAAAAGGACACAATGCCATTTGCAGCACCGTAGATGAGTCTAGAAGTAATCACGTGACTTGTAGTAAGTCAGAAAGTGAAAGACACATATCCTATCATATCACTTATAGGTGTTACCTAAAAATGGATACCAGGGCAGATATTTCCACGGAGAAGGGCAATCAGAGATTCATTAAACAAACTTATGGTTCACCAATGGAAAGGTGTGAGGATTGGTTTCATTATGATATCGGGGTTAACAGACATATACAAACACGGGTGACATATATAATCACCAAAGACCTACAGAATACCAAGAGAGGACTACTCAACATTCTGTCATAACGTACATGGGAAAAGGATCCCAGGAAGAACAGACATCTGTATATGTGTAAAAGAACCACATCTTCCACACCTACAACAAGCCAAACATTGTAATCAAACTTGCTGTAATAAAAAATAAAAAAATAAATTAAAAACACGAACAAGAAGTAGTGAGAGAAACGTGAGGGGCTTTCTCCTGGCACATTCCATTCTAAACTCCAATCTAGAACACCACTTCCACTGAGGCTCTCTTGCCCTAGTAACCACATTTGGTAAGGGTGAACTGCTGCCACCTTGTGGCCGTTTCACACAACAGCAGCTTTAATCCCAGCGCTAATGGTCAGTTGATATTCAAAATCATTGCAGGCCTGTAAATGACACCTGCCCTGAAAACAAATCCTGGTGTCACATATCGACCAAAAAATTCAAAAGACGTCCATATTTCAAAACGACCGTTTCAAAAGGCATATTTTACGCACATTAGTATTCTGCTTCTTTTCCTTTCTTTCCTTTTTTGTTAAAAAACACGGGAATGGAAAAAGGCATCCCTCAGAATGGGCGAAAATCGTTGCAGACGAATCAATGGACAGAGGTTTAATCTCCAATATATATAAACAGCTCATGCAGCTTAATATTAAAAAAACAAACAACCCAAAATAAAATGGGCAGAAGATCTAAAGAGACGTTTCTTCAAAGGAGACACAGAGATGGCCAAGACGCACATGAAAAGCTGCTCAACAGCACTAATTATTAGAGAAATGCAAATCAAAACTACAATGAGGTATCACCTCACACCTGTTAGAATCGGCATCATCAGGAAATCTGCAAACAACCAATTCTGGGGAGGGTGTGGACAAAAGGAGCCCTCTTCCACTATTGGTGGGAATGTAAATTGATACAGTCACTATGGAGTACAGTATGGAGTTTCCTTAAAAAAGCTAGAAATAGAATTACCATCTGATCCAGCAATCCCACTTCTGGGCATATACCCAGAGAAAACCGTATTTCAAAAAGGCACATTCACCACAATGTTCGTTGCAGCACTATTTACAATAGCCAGGTAATGGAAGCAACCTAAATGCCCACAGACAGATGAATGGATAAAGATGTGGTACATATATAAAATGGAATATTACTCGGCCATAAAAAGGAATGAAACTGGGTCATTTGTAGAGACATCGATGGATCGAGTGACTGTCATACAGAATGAAGTAAGTCAGAAAGAGGAAAACAAATATTGTGTATTAATGCATATATGTGGAGCCTAAAACTGGTACAGATGAACTGGTTTGCAGGGAAGAAATAGAGACACAGAGGTAGAGAACAAACGTATGGACACCAAGTGTGGGAAGCCATGGGGTGGTGGTGGTGGAATGAGTTGGGAGTTTGGGATTGACCTGTATACATGTATATGCATAAAATACATAACTAATAATAACGTGCTGTATAAAAAAAATAAATAAAATTAAATTTCAAAATTTTAAAAAATAAAATTTAAAAATAAAACAGAAAAAAGTTCTTCCCATCACACAGATGTATTTATAGGAATGAATTATTTCCATGCTTATATCTATAAATACATAAAAGAGGAATAAAATCTAACTTGAACGATAAAAGAAAAAAAAGTGAACCCACGAGTTATACAGAGGAAAACCCTATCACGGCACTTGCTCCAGCGGTCAACAATTCTGAAATTGGTCAGAGGTGGGAAACCATCTCCCATACAGCCAGCAACCCACCCCCCACGCAAGGAGCGTCCTCATTGCAAAGCTGGGGGTCTGTGCCGAGGCATCTGTGAGTAAACGTGAGCTGAGCCCCAGGCCAGCTGCTGCTGAACTGTCCCCACCCTTTCCAGGTAAAACACCTGAATATGTACAAGGGCTTGAAAGCCTAGAGGAAGGACCGTGGAGCCACACCAGCGACAGCACGCAGGCCAACTTGGTGCCTGCAGGCCAGCCAGGGTGGTCCTGGACCCTGGCGCTCTTCCAGAAGCTTTCCATTGCCCTGCCTGAGATACCCCTCCTGTCCCGGCCCCCACTGCTTTTTTCCTTCCTCACCTCTGTCCGGAGAGAAATTCCAGCGGAAGGTATGGGTGACACATCCTCTTCTTTACAGGCGGCAGCCTGGCAACTCCTGCAGAAAGGCCAGCAGAACCCCACTCACACCGGGCCACCCACAAAGCTGTGGCCCCTCACTCCCTCCCACAAGCACAGCCCCGAGACTGCTGACGGGGCAGAGAATATGGAGTCAGGCACAGCTTCAGGGGCTATTGCTGCCTGGAGCTCTGTTTATATTGTCCTCAACGAGGCACACCTGGGGAGGGCGGGCCGGCAGGGTAAGGCTGCCCAGGTCAGCTAATCCACAACCCTCAGGGAATCACATTGTTGAAAATGGACCCCGCTAAGGCAGAAGAGATGCCAAGGAAAAAAAGGACACAATGCCATTTGCAGCACCGTAGATGAGTCTAGAAGTAATCACGTGACTTGTAGTAGGTCAGAAAGTGAAAGACACATATCATATCATATCACTTATAGGTGTTACCTAAAAATGGATACCAGGGCAGATATTTCCACGGAGAAGGGCAATCACAGATTCATTAAACAAACTTATGGTTCACCAATGGAAAGGTGTGAGGATTGGTTTCATTACGATATCGGGGTTAACAGACATATACAAACACAGGTGATATATATAATCACCAAAGACCTACAGAATACCAAGAGAGGACTACTCAACATTCTGTCATAACGTACATGGGAAAAGGATCCCAGGAAGAACAGACATCTGTATATGTGTAAAAGAACCACATCTTCCACACCTACAACAAGCCAAACATTGTAATCAAACTTGCTGTAATAAAAAATAAAAAAATAAATTAAAAACACGAACAAGAAGTAGTGAGAGAAACGTGAGGGGCTTTCTCCTGGCACATTCCATTCTAAACTCCAATCTAGAACACCACTTCCACTGAGGCTCTCTTGCCCTAGTAACCAGATTTGGTAAGGGTGAACTGCTGCCACCTTGTGGCCGTTTCACACAACAGCAGCTTTAATCCCAGCGCTAATGGTCAGTTGATATTCAAAATCATTGCAGGCCTGTAAATGACACCTGCCCTGAAAACAAATCCTGGTGTCACATATCGACCAAAAAATTCAAAAGACGCCCATATTTCAAAACGACCGTTTCAAAAGGCATATTTTACGCACATTAGTATTCTGCTTGTTTTCCTTTCTTTCCTTTTTTGTTAAAAAACACGGGAATGGAAAAAGGCATCCCTCAGAATGGGCGAAAATCGTTGCAGACGAATCAATGGACAGAGGTTTAATCTCCAATATATATAAACAGCTCATGCAGCTTAATATTAAAAAAACAAACAACCGATACAAAAATGGGCAGAAGATCTAAAGAGACGTTTCTTCAAAGGAGACACAGAGATGGCCAAGACGCACATGAAAAGCTGCTCAACAGCACTAATTATTAGAGAAATGCAAATCAAAACTACAATGAGGTATCACCTCACACCTGTTAGAATCGGCATCATCAGGAAATCTGCAAACAACCAATTCTGGGGAGGGTGTGGACAAAAGGAGCCCTCTTCCACTATTGGTGGGAATGTAAATTGATACAGTCACTATGGAGAACAGTATGGAGTTTCCTTAAAAAAGCTAAAAATAGAATTACCATCTGATCCAGCAATCCCACTTCTGGGCATATACCCAGAGAAAACCGTATTTCAAAAAGGCACATTCACCACAATGTTCGTTGCAGCACTATTTACAATAGCCAGGTAATGGAAGCAACCTAAATGCCCACAGACAGATGAATGGATAAAGATGTGGTACATATATAAAATGGAATATTACTCGGCCATAAAAAGGAATGAAACTGGGTCATTTGTAGAGACATCGATGGATCGAGAGACTGTCATACAGAATGAAGTAAGTCAGAAAGAGGAAAACAAATATTGTGTATTAATGCATATATGTGGAGCCTAAAACTGGTACAGATGAACTGGTTTGCAGGGAAGAAATAGAGACACAGAGGTAGAGAACAAACGTATGGACACCAAGTGTGGGAAGCCATGGGGTGGTGGTGGTGGAATGAGTTGGGAGTTTGGGATTGACCTGTATACATGTATATGCATAAAATACATAACTAATAATAACGTGCTGTATAAAAAAAATAAATAAAATTAAATTTCAAAATTTTAAAAAATAAAATTTAAAAATAAAACAGAAAAAAGTTCTTCCCGTCACACAGATGTATTTATAGGAATGAATTATTTCCATGCTTATATCTATAAATACATAAAAGAGGAATAAAATCTAACTTGAACGATAAAAGAAAAAAAAGTGAACCCACGAGTTATACAGAGGAAAACCCTATCACGGCACTTGCTCCAGCGGTCAACAATTCTGAAATTGGTCAGAGGTGGGAAACCATCTCCCATACAGCCAGCAACCCACCCCCCACGCAAGGAGCGTCCTCATTGCAAAGCTGGGGGACTGTGCCGAGGCATCTGTGAGTAAACGTGAGCTGAGCCCCAGGCCAGCTGCTGCTGAACTGTCCCCACCCTTTCCAGGTAAAACACCTGAATATGTACAAGGGCTTGAAAGCCTAGAGGAAGGACTGTGGAGCCACACCAGCGACAGCACGCAGGCCAACTTGGTGCCTGCAGGCCAGCCAGGGTGGTCCTGGACCCTGGCGCTCTTCCAGAAGCTTTCCATTGCCCTGCCTGAGATACCCCTCCTGTCCCGGCCCCCACTGCTTTTTTCCTTCCTCACCTCTGTCCGGAGAGAAATTCCAGCGGAAGGTATGGGTGACACATCCTCTTCTTTACAGGCGGCAGCCTGGCAACTCCTGCAGAAAGGCCAGCAGAACCCCACTCACACCGGGCCACCCACAAAGCTGTGGCCCCTCACTCCCTCCCACCAGCACAGCCCCGAGACTGCTGACGGGGCAGAGAATATGGAGTCAGGCACAGCTTCAGGGGCTATTGCTGCCTGGAGCTCTGTTTATATTGACCTCAACGAGGCACACCTGGGGAGGGCGGGCCGGCAGGGTAAGGCTGCCCAGGTCAGCTAATCCACAACCCTCAGGGAATCACATTGTTGAAAATGGACCCCGCTAAGGCAGAAGAGATGCCAAGGAAAAAAAGGACACAATGCCATTTGCAGCACCGTAGATGAGTCTAGAAGTAATCACGTGACTTGTAGTAAGTCAGAAAGTGAAAGACACATATCCTATCATATCACTTATAGGTGTTACCTAAAAATGGATACCAGGGCAGATATTTCCACGGAGAAGGGCAATCACAGATTCATTAAACAAACTTATGGTTCACCAATGGAAAGGTGTGAGGATTGGTTTCATTACGATATCGGGGTTAACAGACATATACAAACACAGGTGACATATATAATCACCAAAGACCTACAGAATACCAAGAGAGGACTACTCAACATTCTGTCATAACGTACATGGGAAAAGGATCCCAGGAAGAACAGACATCTGTATATGTGTAAAAGAACCACATCTTCCACACCTACAACAAGCCAAACATTGTAATCAAACTTGCTGTAATAAAAAATAAAAAAAATTAAATTAAAAACACGAACAAGAAGTAGTGAGACAAACGTGAGGGGCTTTCTCCTGGCACATTCCATTCTAAACTCCAATCTAGAACACCACTTCCACTGAGGCTCTCTTGCCCTAGTAACCAGATTTGGTAAGGGTGAACTGCTGCCACCTTGTGGCCGTTTCACACAACAGCAGCTTTAATCCCAACGCTAATGGTCAGTTGATATTCAAAATCATTGCAGGCCTGTAAATGACACCTGCCCTGAAAACAAATCCTGGGGTCACATGTCAACCAAAAATTTCAAAGGACGTCCATATATCAAAACGACCGTTTCAAAAGGCATATTTTACGCACATTAGTGTTCTGCTTCTTTTCCTTTCTTTCCTTTTTTGTTAAAAAACACGGGAATGGAAAAAGGCATCCTTCAGAATGGGCGAAAATCGTTGCAGACTAATCAATGGACAGAGGTTTAATCTCCAATATATATAAACAGCTCATGCAGCTTAATATTAAAAAAACAAACAACCCAAAAAAAAATGGGCAGAAGATCTAAAGAGACGTTTCTTCAAAGGAGACACAGAGGTGGCCAAGACGCACATGAGAAGCTTCTCAACAGCACTAATTATTAGAGAAATGCAAATCAAAACTACAATGAGGTATCACCTCACACCTGTTAGAATCGGCATCATCAGAAAATCTACAAACAACCAATTCTGGGGAGGGTGTGGACAAAAGGAGCCCTCTTCCACTATTGGTGGGAATGTAAATTGATACAGTCACTATGGAGAACAGTATGGAGTTTCCTTAAAAAAGCTAGAAATAGAATTACCATCTGATCCAGCAATCCCACTTCTGGGCATATACCCAGAGAAAACCGTATTTCAAAAAGGCACATTCACCACAATGTTCGTTGCAGCACTATTTAAAATAGCCAGGTAATGGAAGCAACCTAAATGCCCACAGTCAGATGAATGGATAAAGATGTGGTACATATATAAAATGGAATATTACTCGGCCATAAAAAGGAATGAAACTGGGTCATTTGTAGAGACATCGATGGATCGAGAGACTGTCATACAGAATGAAGTAAGTCAGAAAGAGGAAAACAAATATTGTATATTAATGCATATATGTGGAGCCTAAAAATGGTACAGATGAACTGGTTTGCAGGGAAGAAATAGAGACACAGAGGTAGAGAACAAACGTATGGACACCAAGTGTGGGAAGCCATGGGGAGGTGGTGGTGGGATGAGTTGGGAGTTTGGGATTGACCTGTATACATGTATATGCATAAAATACATAACTAATAATAACGTGCTGTATAAAAAAAATAAATAAAATTAAATTTCAAAATTTTAAAAAATAAAATTTAAAAATAAAACAGAAAAAAGTTCTTCCCGTCACACAGATGTATTTATAGGAATGAATTATTTCCATGCTTATATCTATAAATACATAAAAGAGGAATAAAATCTAACTTGAACGATAAAAGAAAAAAAAAGTGAACCCACGAGTTATACAGAGGAAATCCCTATCACGGCACTTGCTCCAGCGGTCAACAATTCTGAAATTGGTCAGAGGTGGGGAATCATCTCCCATACAGCCAGCAACCCACCCCCCACGCAAGGAGCGTCCTCATTGCAAAGCTGGGGGACCGTGCCGAGGCATCTGTGAGTAAACGTGAGCTGAGCCCCAGGCCAGCTGCTGCTGAACTGTCCCCACCCTTTCCAGGTAAAACACCTGAATATGTACAAGGGCTTGAAAGCCTAGAGAAAGGACCGTGGAGCCACACCGGCGACAGCACGCAGGCCAACTTGGTGCCTGCAGGCCAGCCAGGGTGGTCCTGGACCCTGGCGCTCTTCCAGAAGCTTTCCATTGCCCTGCCTGAGATACCCCTCCTGTCCCGGCCCCCACTGCTTTTTTTCCTTCCTCACCTCTGTCCGGAGAGAAATTCCAGCGGAAGGTATGGGTGACACATCCTCTTCTTTACAGGCGGCAGCCTGGCAACTCCTGCAGAAAGGCCAGCAGAACCCCACTCACACCGGGCCACCCACAAAGCTGTGGCCCCTCACTCCCTCCCACCAGCACAGCCCCGAGACTGCTGACGGGGCAGAGAATATGGAGTCAGGCACAGCTTCAGGGGCTATTGCTGCCTGGAGCTCTGTTTATATTGACCTCAACGAGGCACACCTGGGGAGGGCGGGCCGGCAGGGTAAGGCTGCCCAGGTCAGCTAATCCACAACCCTCAGGGAATCACATTGTTGAAAATGGACCCCGCTAAGGCAGAAGAGATGCCAAGGAAAAAAAGGACACAATGCCATTTGCAGCACCGTAGATGAGTCTAGAAGTAATCACGTGACTTGTAGTAAGTCAGAAAGTGAAAGACACATATCCTATCATATCACTTATAGGTGTTACCTAAAAATGGATACCAGGGCAGATATTTCCACGGAGAAGGGCAATCAGAGATTCATTAAACAAACTTATGGTTCACCAATGGAAAGGTGTGAGGATTGGTTTCATTATGATATCGGGGTTAACAGACATATACAAACACGGGTGACATATATAATCACCAAAGACCTACAGAATACCAAGAGAGGACTACTCAACATTCTGTCATAACGTACATGGGAAAAGGATCCCAGGAAGAACAGACATCTGTATATGTGTAAAAGAACCACATCTTCCACACCTACAACAAGCCAAACATTGTAATCAAACTTGCTGTAATAAAAAATAAAAAAATAAATTAAAAACACGAACAAGAAGTAGTGAGAGAAACGTGAGGGGCTTTCTCCTGGCACATTCCATTCTAAACTCCAATCTAGAACACCACTTCCACTGAGGCTCTCTTGCCCTAGTAACCACATTTGGTAAGGGTGAACTGCTGCCACCTTGTGGCCGTTTCACACAACAGCAGCTTTAATCCCAGCGCTAATGGTCAGTTGATATTCAAAATCATTGCAGGCCTGTAAATGACACCTGCCCTGAAAACAAATCCTGGTGTCACATATCGACCAAAAAATTCAAAAGACGTCCATATTTCAAAACGACCGTTTCAAAAGGCATATTTTACGCACATTAGTATTCTGCTTCTTTTCCTTTCTTTCCTTTTTTGTTAAAAAACACGGGAATGGAAAAAGGCATCCCTCAGAATGGGCGAAAATCGTTGCAGACGAATCAATGGACAGAGGTTTAATCTCCAATATATATAAACAGCTCATGCAGCTTAATATTAAAAAAACAAACAACCCAAAATAAAATGGGCAGAAGATCTAAAGAGACGTTTCTTCAAAGGAGACACAGAGATGGCCAAGACGCACATGAAAAGCTGCTCAACAGCACTAATTATTAGAGAAATGCAAATCAAAACTACAATGAGGTATCACCTCACACCTGTTAGAATCGGCATCATCAGGAAATCTGCAAACAACCAATTCTGGGGAGGGTGTGGACAAAAGGAGCCCTCTTCCACTATTGGTGGGAATGTAAATTGATACAGTCACTATGGAGTACAGTATGGAGTTTCCTTAAAAAAGCTAGAAATAGAATTACCATCTGATCCAGCAATCCCACTTCTGGGCATATACCCAGAGAAAACCGTATTTCAAAAAGGCACATTCACCACAATGTTCGTTGCAGCACTATTTACAATAGCCAGGTAATGGAAGCAACCTAAATGCCCACAGACAGATGAATGGATAAAGATGTGGTACATATATAAAATGGAATATTACTCGGCCATAAAAAGGAATGAAACTGGGTCATTTGTAGAGACATCGATGGATCGAGTGACTGTCATACAGAATGAAGTAAGTCAGAAAGAGGAAAACAAATATTGTGTATTAATGCATATATGTGGAGCCTAAAACTGGTACAGATGAACTGGTTTGCAGGGAAGAAATAGAGACACAGAGGTAGAGAACAAACGTATGGACACCAAGTGTGGGAAGCCATGGGGTGGTGGTGGTGGAATGAGTTGGGAGTTTGGGATTGACCTGTATACATGTATATGCATAAAATACATAACTAATAATAACGTGCTGTATAAAAAAAATAAATAAAATTAAATTTCAAAATTTTAAAAAATAAAATTTAAAAATAAAACAGAAAAAAGTTCTTCCCATCACACAGATGTATTTATAGGAATGAATTATTTCCATGCTTATATCTATAAATACATAAAAGAGGAATAAAATCTAACTTGAACGATAAAAGAAAAAAAAGTGAACCCACGAGTTATACAGAGGAAAACCCTATCACGGCACTTGCTCCAGCGGTCAACAATTCTGAAATTGGTCAGAGGTGGGAAACCATCTCCCATACAGCCAGCAACCCACCCCCCACGCAAGGAGCGTCCTCATTGCAAAGCTGGGGGTCTGTGCCGAGGCATCTGTGAGTAAACGTGAGCTGAGCCCCAGGCCAGCTGCTGCTGAACTGTCCCCACCCTTTCCAGGTAAAACACCTGAATATGTACAAGGGCTTGAAAGCCTAGAGGAAGGACCGTGGAGCCACACCAGCGACAGCACGCAGGCCAACTTGGTGCCTGCAGGCCAGCCAGGGTGGTCCTGGACCCTGGCGCTCTTCCAGAAGCTTTCCATTGCCCTGCCTGAGATACCCCTCCTGTCCCGGCCCCCACTGCTTTTTTCCTTCCTCACCTCTGTCCGGAGAGAAATTCCAGCGGAAGGTATGGGTGACACATCCTCTTCTTTACAGGCGGCAGCCTGGCAACTCCTGCAGAAAGGCCAGCAGAACCCCACTCACACCGGGCCACCCACAAAGCTGTGGCCCCTCACTCCCTCCCACAAGCACAGCCCCGAGACTGCTGACGGGGCAGAGAATATGGAGTCAGGCACAGCTTCAGGGGCTATTGCTGCCTGGAGCTCTGTTTATATTGTCCTCAACGAGGCACACCTGGGGAGGGCGGGCCGGCAGGGTAAGGCTGCCCAGGTCAGCTAATCCACAACCCTCAGGGAATCACATTGTTGAAAATGGACCCCGCTAAGGCAGAAGAGATGCCAAGGAAAAAAAGGACACAATGCCATTTGCAGCACCGTAGATGAGTCTAGAAGTAATCACGTGACTTGTAGTAGGTCAGAAAGTGAAAGACACATATCATATCATATCACTTATAGGTGTTACCTAAAAATGGATACCAGGGCAGATATTTCCACGGAGAAGGGCAATCACAGATTCATTAAACAAACTTATGGTTCACCAATGGAAAGGTGTGAGGATTGGTTTCATTACGATATCGGGGTTAACAGACATATACAAACACAGGTGATATATATAATCACCAAAGACCTACAGAATACCAAGAGAGGACTACTCAACATTCTGTCATAACGTACATGGGAAAAGGATCCCAGGAAGAACAGACATCTGTATATGTGTAAAAGAACCACATCTTCCACACCTACAACAAGCCAAACATTGTAATCAAACTTGCTGTAATAAAAAATAAAAAAATAAATTAAAAACACGAACAAGAAGTAGTGAGAGAAACGTGAGGGGCTTTCTCCTGGCACATTCCATTCTAAACTCCAATCTAGAACACCACTTCCACTGAGGCTCTCTTGCCCTAGTAACCAGATTTGGTAAGGGTGAACTGCTGCCACCTTGTGGCCGTTTCACACAACAGCAGCTTTAATCCCAGCGCTAATGGTCAGTTGATATTCAAAATCATTGCAGGCCTGTAAATGACACCTGCCCTGAAAACAAATCCTGGTGTCACATATCGACCAAAAAATTCAAAAGACGCCCATATTTCAAAACGACCGTTTCAAAAGGCATATTTTACGCACATTAGTATTCTGCTTGTTTTCCTTTCTTTCCTTTTTTGTTAAAAAACACGGGAATGGAAAAAGGCATCCCTCAGAATGGGCGAAAATCGTTGCAGACGAATCAATGGACAGAGGTTTAATCTCCAATATATATAAACAGCTCATGCAGCTTAATATTAAAAAAACAAACAACCGATACAAAAATGGGCAGAAGATCTAAAGAGACGTTTCTTCAAAGGAGACACAGAGATGGCCAAGACGCACATGAAAAGCTGCTCAACAGCACTAATTATTAGAGAAATGCAAATCAAAACTACAATGAGGTATCACCTCACACCTGTTAGAATCGGCATCATCAGGAAATCTGCAAACAACCAATTCTGGGGAGGGTGTGGACAAAAGGAGCCCTCTTCCACTATTGGTGGGAATGTAAATTGATACAGTCACTATGGAGAACAGTATGGAGTTTCCTTAAAAAAGCTAAAAATAGAATTACCATCTGATCCAGCAATCCCACTTCTGGGCATATACCCAGAGAAAACCGTATTTCAAAAAGGCACATTCACCACAATGTTCGTTGCAGCACTATTTACAATAGCCAGGTAATGGAAGCAACCTAAATGCCCACAGACAGATGAATGGATAAAGATGTGGTACATATATAAAATGGAATATTACTCGGCCATAAAAAGGAATGAAACTGGGTCATTTGTAGAGACATCGATGGATCGAGAGACTGTCATACAGAATGAAGTAAGTCAGAAAGAGGAAAACAAATATTGTGTATTAATGCATATATGTGGAGCCTAAAACTGGTACAGATGAACTGGTTTGCAGGGAAGAAATAGAGACACAGAGGTAGAGAACAAACGTATGGACACCAAGTGTGGGAAGCCATGGGGTGGTGGTGGTGGAATGAGTTGGGAGTTTGGGATTGACCTGTATACATGTATATGCATAAAATACATAACTAATAATAACGTGCTGTATAAAAAAAATAAATAAAATTAAATTTCAAAATTTTAAAAAATAAAATTTAAAAATAAAACAGAAAAAAGTTCTTCCCGTCACACAGATGTATTTATAGGAATGAATTATTTCCATGCTTATATCTATAAATACATAAAAGAGGAATAAAATCTAACTTGAACGATAAAAGAAAAAAAAGTGAACCCACGAGTTATACAGAGGAAAACCCTATCACGGCACTTGCTCCAGCGGTCAACAATTCTGAAATTGGTCAGAGGTGGGAAACCATCTCCCATACAGCCAGCAACCCACCCCCCACGCAAGGAGCGTCCTCATTGCAAAGCTGGGGGACTGTGCCGAGGCATCTGTGAGTAAACGTGAGCTGAGCCCCAGGCCAGCTGCTGCTGAACTGTCCCCACCCTTTCCAGGTAAAACACCTGAATATGTACAAGGGCTTGAAAGCCTAGAGGAAGGACTGTGGAGCCACACCAGCGACAGCACGCAGGCCAACTTGGTGCCTGCAGGCCAGCCAGGGTGGTCCTGGACCCTGGCGCTCTTCCAGAAGCTTTCCATTGCCCTGCCTGAGATACCCCTCCTGTCCCGGCCCCCACTGCTTTTTTCCTTCCTCACCTCTGTCCGGAGAGAAATTCCAGCGGAAGGTATGGGTGACACATCCTCTTCTTTACAGGCGGCAGCCTGGCAACTCCTGCAGAAAGGCCAGCAGAACCCCACTCACACCGGGCCACCCACAAAGCTGTGGCCCCTCACTCCCTCCCACCAGCACAGCCCCGAGACTGCTGACGGGGCAGAGAATATGGAGTCAGGCACAGCTTCAGGGGCTATTGCTGCCTGGAGCTCTGTTTATATTGACCTCAACGAGGCACACCTGGGGAGGGCGGGCCGGCAGGGTAAGGCTGCCCAGGTCAGCTAATCCACAACCCTCAGGGAATCACATTGTTGAAAATGGACCCCGCTAAGGCAGAAGAGATGCCAAGGAAAAAAAGGACACAATGCCATTTGCAGCACCGTAGATGAGTCTAGAAGTAATCACGTGACTTGTAGTAAGTCAGAAAGTGAAAGACACATATCCTATCATATCACTTATAGGTGTTACCTAAAAATGGATACCAGGGCAGATATTTCCACGGAGAAGGGCAATCACAGATTCATTAAACAAACTTATGGTTCACCAATGGAAAGGTGTGAGGATTGGTTTCATTACGATATCGGGGTTAACAGACATATACAAACACAGGTGACATATATAATCACCAAAGACCTACAGAATACCAAGAGAGGACTACTCAACATTCTGTCATAATGTACATGGGAAAAGGATCCCAGGAAGAACAGACATCTGTATATGTGTAAAAGAACCACATCTTGGGCCTCCCTGGTGGCGCAGTGGTTGAGAGTCCGCCTGCCGATGCAGGGGATACGGGTTCGTGCCCCGGTCTGGGAGGATCCCATATGCCGCGGAGCGGCTGGGCCCGTGAGCCATGGCCGCTGGGCCTGCGCATCCGGAGCCTGTGCTCCGCAACGGGAGAGGCCACAACAGTGAGAGGCCCACATACCGCAAAAAGAAAAAAAAAAAAAAAAAAAAAAAAAAAAAAAAAAAAGAACCACATCTTCCACACCTACAACAAGCCAAACATTGTAATCAAACTTGCTGTAAGAAAAAATAAAAAATTAAATTAAAAACACGAACAAGAAGTAGTGAGACAAACGTGAGGGGCTTTCTCCTGGCACATTCCATTCTAAACTCCAATCTAGAACACCACTTCCACTGAGGCTCTCTTGCCCTAGTAACCAGATTTGGTAAGGGTGAACTGCTGCCACCTTGTGGCCGTTTCACACAACAGCAGCTTTAATCCCAGCGCTAATGGTCAGTTGATATTCAAAATCATTGCAGGCCTGTAAATGACACCTGCCCTGAAAACAAATCCTGGGGTCACATATCGACCAAAAAATTCAAAGGACGTCCATATTTCAAAACGACCGTTTCAAAAGGCATATTTTACGCACATTAGTATTCTGCCTCTTTTCCTTTCTTTCCTTTTTTGTTGAAAAACACGGAAATGGAAAAAGGCATCCCTCAGAATGGGTGAAAATCGTTGCAGACGAATCAATGGACAGAGGTTTAATCTCCAATATATATAAACAGCTCATGCAGCTTAATATTAAAAAAACAAACAACCCAAAATAAAATGGGCAGAAGATCTAAAGAGACGTTTCTTCAAAGGAGACACAGAGATGGCCAAGACGCACATGAAAAGCTGCTCAACAGCACTAATTATTAGAGAAATGCAAATCAAAACTACAATGAGGTATCACCTCACACCTGTTAGAATAGGCATCATCAGGAAATCTGCAAACAACCAATTCTGGGGAGGGTGTGGACAAAAGGAGCCCTCTTCCACTATTGGTGGGAATGTAAATTGATACAGTCACTATGGAGAACAGTATGGAGTTTCCTTAAAAAAAATTAGAAATAGAATTACCATCTGATCCAGCAATCCCACTTCTGGGCATATACCCAGAGAAAACCGTATTTCAAAAAGGCACATTCACCACAATGTTCGTTGCAGCACTATTTACAATAGCCAGGTAATGGAAGCAACCTAAATGCCCACAGACAGATGAATGGATAAAGATGTGGTACATATATAAAATGGAATATTACTCGGCCATAAAAAGGAATGAAACTGGGTCATTTGTAGAGACATCGATGGATCGAGAGACTGTCATACAGAATGAAGTAAGTCAGAAAGAGGAAAACAAATATTGTGTATTAATGCATATATGTGGAGCCTAAAACTGGTACAGATGAACTGGTTTGCAGGGAAGAAATAGAGACACAGAGGTAGAGAACAAACGTATGGACACCAAGTGTGGGAAGCCATGGGGTGGTGGGGTGGGATGTGTTGGGAGTTTGGGATTGACCTGTATACATGTATATGCATAAAATACATAACTAATAATAACGTGCTGTATAAAAAAATAAATAAAATTAAATTTCAAAATTTTAAAAAATAAAATTTAAAAATAAAACAGAAAAAAGTTCTTCCCGTCACACAGATGTATTTATAGGAATGAATTATTTCCATGCTTATATCTATAAATACATAAAAGAGGAATAAAATCTAACTTGAACGATAAAAGAAAAAAAAGTGAACCCACGAGTTATACAGAGGAAAACCCTATCACGGCACTTGCTCCAGCGGTCAACAATTCTGAAATTGGTCAGAGGTGGGAAACCATCTCCCATACAGCCAGCAACCCACCCCCCACGCAAGGAGCGTCCTCATTGCAAAGCTGGGGGACCGTGCCGAGGCATCTGTGAGTAAACGTGAGCTGAGCCCCAGGCCAGCTGCTGCTGAACTGTCCCCACCCTTTCCAGGTAAAACACCTGAATATGTACAAGGGCTTGAAAGCCTAGAGGAAGGACCGTGGAGCCACACCAGCGACAGCACGCAGGCCAACTTGGTGCCTGCAGGCCAGCCAGGGTGGTCCTGGACCCTGGCGCTCTTCCAGAAGCTTTCCATTGCCCTGCCTGAGATACCCCTCCTGTCCCGGCCCCCACTGCTTTTTTCCTTCCTCACCTCTGTCCGGAGAGAAATTCCAGCGGAAGGTATGGGTGACACATCCTCTTCTTTACAGGCGGCAGCCTGGCAACTCCTGCAGAAAGGCCAGCAGAACCCCACTCACACTGGGCCACCCACAAAGCTGTGGCCCCTCACTCCCTCCCACAAGCACAGCCCCGAGACTGCTGACGGGGCAGAGAATATGGAGTCAGGCACAGCTTCAGGGGCTATTGCTGCCTGGAGCTCTGTTTATATTGTCCTCAACGAGGCACACCTGGGCAGGGCGGGCCGGCAGGGTAAGGCTGCCCAGGTCAGCTAATCCACAACCCTCAGGGAATCACATTGTTGAAAATGGACCCCGCTAAGGCAGAAGAGATGCCAAGGAAAAAAAGGACACAATGCCATTTGCAGCACCGTAGATGAGTCTAGAAGTAATCACGTGACTTGTAGTAAGTCAGAAAGTGAAAGACACATATCATATCATATCACTTATAGGTGTTACCTAAAAATGGATACCAGGGCAGATATTTCCATGGAGAAGGGCAATCACAGATTCATTAAACAAACTTATGGTTCACCAATGGAAAGGTGTGAGGATTGGTTTCATTACGATATCGGGGTTAACAGACATATACAAACACAGGTGACATATATAATCACCAAAGACCTACAGAATACCAAGAGAGGACTACTCAACATTCTGTCATAACGTACATGGGAAAAGGATCCCAGGAAGAACAGCCATCTGTATATGTGTAAAAGAACCACATCTTCCACACCTACAACAAGCCAAACATTGTAATCAAACTTGCTGTAAGAACAAATAAAAAATTAAATTAAAAACACGAACAAGAAGTAGTGAGACAAACGTGAGGGGCTTTCTCCTGGCACATTCCATTCTAAACTCCAATCTAGAACACCACTTCCACTGAGGCTCTCTTGCCCTAGTAACCAGATTTGGTAAGGGTGAACTGCTGCCACCTTGTGGCCGTTTCACACAACAGCAGCTTTAATCCCAGCGCTAATGGTCAGTTGATATTCAAAATCATTGCAGGCCTGTAAATGACACCTGCCCTGAAAACAAATCCTGGGGTCACATATCGACCAAAAAATTCAAAGGACGTCCATATTTCAAAACGACCGTTTCAAAAGGCATATTTTACGCACATTAGTATTCTGCCTCTTTTCCTTTCTTTCCTTTTTTGTTAAAAAACACGGGAATGGAAAAAGGCATCCCTCAGAATGGGTGAAAATCGTTGCAGACGAATCAATGGACAGAGGTTTAATCTCCAATATATATAAACAGCTCATGCAGCTTAATATTAAAAAAACAAACAACCGATACAAAAATGGGCAGAAGATCTAAAGAGACGTTTCTTCAAAGGAGACACAGAGATGGCCAAGACGCACATGAAAAGCTGCTCAACAGCACTAATTATTAGAGAAATGCAAATCAAAACTACAATGAGGTATCACCTCACACCTGTTAGAATCGGCATCATCAGGAAATCTGCAAACAACCAATTCTGGGGAGGGTGTGGACAAAAGGAGCCCTCTTCCACTATTGGTGGGAATGTAAATTGATACAGTCACTATGGAGAACAGTATGGAGTTTCCTTAAAAAAGCTAGAAATAGAATTACCATCTGATCCAGCAATCCCACTTCTGGGCATATACCCAGAGAAAACCGTATTTCAAAAAGGCACATTCACCACAATGTTCGTTGCAGCACTATTTACAATAGCCAGGTAATGGAAGCAACCTAAATGCCCACAGACAGATGAATGGATAAAGATGTGGTACATATATAAAATGGAATATTACTCGGCCATAAAAAGGAATGAAACTGGGTCATTTGTAGAGACATCGATGGATCGAGAGACTGTCATACAGAATGAAGTAAGTCAGAAAGAGGAAAACAAATATTGTGTATTAATGCATATATGTGGAGCCTAAAACTGGTACAGATGAACTGGTTTGCAGGGAAGAAATAGAGACACAGAGGTAGAGAACAAACGTATGGACACCAAGTGTGGGAAGCCATGGGGTGGTGGTGGTGGAATGAGTTGGGAGTTTGGGATTGACCTGTATACATGTATATGCATAAAATACATAACTAATAATAACGTGCTGTATAAAAAAAATAAATAAAATTAAATTTCAAAATTTTAAAAAATAAAATTTAAAAATAAAACAGAAAAAAGTTCTTCCCGTCACACAGATGTATTTATAGGAATGAATTATTTCCATGCTTATATCTATAAATACATAAAAGAGGAATAAAATCTAACTTGAACGATAAAAGAAAAAAAAGTGAACCCACGAGTTATACAGAGGAAAACCCTATCACGGCACTTGCTCCAGCGGTCAACATTTCTGAAATTGGTCAGAGGTGGGAAACCATCTCCCATACAGCCAGCAACCCACCCCCCACGCAAGGAGCGTCCTCATTGCAAAGCTGGGGGACCGTGCCGAGGCATCTGTGAGTAAACGTGAGCTGAGCCCCAGGCCAGCTGCTGCTGAACTGTCCCCACCCTTTCCAGGTAAAACACCTGAATATGTACAAGGGCTTGAAAGCCTAGAGGAAGGACCGTGGAGCCACACCAGCGACAGCACGCAGGCCAACTTGGTGCCTGCAGGCCAGCCAGGGTGGTCCTGGACCCTGGCGCTCTTCCAGAAGCTTTCCATTGCCCTGCCTGAGATACCCCTCCTGTCCCGGCCCCACTGTTTTTTCCTTCCTCACCTCTGTCCGGAGAGAAATTCCAGCGGAAGGTATGGGTGACACATCCTCTTCTTTACAGACGGCAGCCTGGCAACTCCTGCAGAAAGGCCAGCAGAACCCCACTCACACCGGGCCACCCACAAAGCTGTGGCCCCTCACTCCCTCCCACCAGCACAGCCCCGAGACTGCTGACGGGGCAGAGAATATGGAGTCAGGCACAGCTTCAGGGGCTATTGCTGCCTGGAGCTCTGTTTATATTGACCTCAACGAGGCACACCTGGGGAGGGCGGGCCGGCAGGGTAAGGCTGCCCAGGTCAGCTAATCCACAACCCTCAGGGAATCACATTGTTGAAAATGGACCCTGCTAAGGCAGAAGAGATGCCAAGGAAAAAAAGGACACAATGCCATTTGCAGCACCGTAGATGAGTCTAGAAGTAATCACGTGACTTGTAGTAAGTCAGAAAGTGAAAGACACATATCCTATCATATCACTTATAGGTGTTACCTAAAAATGGATACCAGGGCAGATATTTCCACGGAGAAGGGCAATCACAGATTCATTAAACAAACTTATGGTTCACCAATGGAAAGGTGTGAGGATTGGTTTCATTACGATATCGGGGTTAACAGACATATACAAACACAGGTGACATATATAATCACCAAAGACCTACAGAATACCAAGAGAGGACTACTCAACATTCTGTCATAACGTACATGGGAAAAGGATCCCAGGAAGAACAGACATCTGTATATGTGTAAAAGAACCACATCTTCCACACCTACAACAAGCCAAACATTGTAATCAAACTTGCTGTAATAAAAAATAAAAAAATAAATTAAAAACACGAACAAGAAGTAGTGAGAGAAACGTGAGGGGCTTTCTCCTGGCACATTCCATTCTAAACTCCAATCTAGAACACCACTTCCACTGAGGCTCTCTTGCCCTAGTAACCAGATTTGGTAAGGGTGAACTGCTGCCACCTTGTGGCCGTTTCACACAACAGCAGCTTTAATCCCAGCGCTAATGGTCAGTTGATATTCAAAATCATTGCAGGCCTGTAAATGACACCTGCCCTGAAAACAAATCCTGGTGTCACATATCGACCAAAAAATTCAAAAGACGCCCATATTTCAAAACGACCGTTTCAAAAGGCATATTTTACGCACATTAGTATTCTGCTTGTTTTCCTTTCTTTCCTTTTTTGTTAAAAAACACGGGAATGGAAAAAGGCATCCCTCAGAATGGGCGAAAATCGTTGCAGACGAATCAATGGACAGAGGTTTAATCTCCAATATATATAAACAGCTCATGCAGCTTAATATTAAAAAAACAAACAACCGATACAAAAATGGGCAGAAGATCTAAAGAGACGTTTCTTCAAAGGAGACACAGAGATGGCCAAGACGCACATGAAAAGCTGCTCAACAGCACTAATTATTAGAGAAATGCAAATCAAAACTACAATGAGGTATCACCTCACACCTGTTAGAATCGGCATCATCAGGAAATCTGCAAACAACCAATTCTGGGGAGGGTGTGGACAAAAGGAGCCCTCTTCCACTATTGGTGGGAATGTAAATTGATACAGTCACTATGGAGAACAGTATGGAGTTTCCTTAAAAAAGCTAAAAATAGAATTACCATCTGATCCAGCAATCCCACTTCTGGGCATATACCCAGAGAAAACCGTATTTCAAAAAGGCACATTCACCACAATGTTCGTTGCAGCACTATTTACAATAGCCAGGTAATGGAAGCAACCTAAATGCCCACAGACAGATGAATGGATAAAGATGTGGTACATATATAAAATGGAATATTACTCGGCCATAAAAAGGAATGAAACTGGGTCATTTGTAGAGACATCGATGGATCGAGAGACTGTCATACAGAATGAAGTAAGTCAGAAAGAGGAAAACAAATATTGTGTATTAATGCATATATGTGGAGCCTAAAACTGGTACAGATGAACTGGTTTGCAGGGAAGAAATAGAGACACAGAGGTAGAGAACAAACGTATGGACACCAAGTGTGGGAAGCCATGGGGTGGTGGTGGTGGAATGAGTTGGGAGTTTGGGATTGACCTGTATACATGTATATGCATAAAATACATAACTAATAATAACGTGCTGTATAAAAAAAATAAATAAAATTAAATTTCAAAATTTTAAAAAATAAAATTTAAAAATAAAACAGAAAAAAGTTCTTCCCGTCACACAGATGTATTTATAGGAATGAATTATTTCCATGCTTATATCTATAAATACATAAAAGAGGAATAAAATCTAACTTGAACGATAAAAGAAAAAAAAGTGAACCCACGAGTTATACAGAGGAAAACCCTATCACGGCACTTGCTCCAGCGGTCAACAATTCTGAAATTGGTCAGAGGTGGGAAACCATCTCCCATACAGCCAGCAACCCACCCCCCACGCAAGGAGCGTCCTCATTGCAAAGCTGGGGGACTGTGCCGAGGCATCTGTGAGTAAACGTGAGCTGAGCCCCAGGCCAGCTGCTGCTGAACTGTCCCCACCCTTTCCAGGTAAAACACCTGAATATGTACAAGGGCTTGAAAGCCTAGAGGAAGGACTGTGGAGCCACACCAGCGACAGCACGCAGGCCAACTTGGTGCCTGCAGGCCAGCCAGGGTGGTCCTGGACCCTGGCGCTCTTCCAGAAGCTTTCCATTGCCCTGCCTGAGATACCCCTCCTGTCCCGGCCCCCACTGCTTTTTTCCTTCCTCACCTCTGTCCGGAGAGAAATTCCAGCGGAAGGTATGGGTGACACATCCTCTTCTTTACAGGCGGCAGCCTGGCAACTCCTGCAGAAAGGCCAGCAGAACCCCACTCACACCGGGCCACCCACAAAGCTGTGGCCCCTCACTCCCTCCCACCAGCACAGCCCCGAGACTGCTGACGGGGCAGAGAATATGGAGTCAGGCACAGCTTCAGGGGCTATTGCTGCCTGGAGCTCTGTTTATATTGACCTCAACGAGGCACACCTGGGGAGGGCGGGCCGGCAGGGTAAGGCTGCCCAGGTCAGCTAATCCACAACCCTCAGGGAATCACATTGTTGAAAATGGACCCCGCTAAGGCAGAAGAGATGCCAAGGAAAAAAAGGACACAATGCCATTTGCAGCACCGTAGATGAGTCTAGAAGTAATCACGTGACTTGTAGTAAGTCAGAAAGTGAAAGACACATATCCTATCATATCACTTATAGGTGTTACCTAAAAATGGATACCAGGGCAGATATTTCCACGGAGAAGGGCAATCACAGATTCATTAAACAAACTTATGGTTCACCAATGGAAAGGTGTGAGGATTGGTTTCATTACGATATCGGGGTTAACAGACATATACAAACACAGGTGACATATATAATCACCAAAGACCTACAGAATACCAAGAGAGGACTACTCAACATTCTGTCATAATGTACATGGGAAAAGGATCCCAGGAAGAACAGACATCTGTATATGTGTAAAAGAACCACATCTTGGGCCTCCCTGGTGGCGCAGTGGTTGAGAGTCCGCCTGCCGATGCAGGGGATACGGGTTCGTGCCCCGGTCTGGGAGGATCCCATATGCCGCGGAGCGGCTGGGCCCGTGAGCCATGGCCGCTGGGCCTGCGCATCCGGAGCCTGTGCTCCGCAACGGGAGAGGCCACAACAGTGAGAGGCCCACATACCGCAAAAAGAAAAAAAAAAAAAAAAAAAAAAAAAAGAACCACATCTTCCACACCTACAACAAGCCAAACATTGTAATCAAACTTGCTGTAAGAAAAAATAAAAAATTAAATTAAAAACACGAACAAGAAGTAGTGAGAGAAACGTGAGGGGCTTTCTCCTGGCACATTCCATTCTAAACTCCAATCTAGAACACCACTTCCACTGAGGCTCTCTTGCCCTAGTAACCAGATTTGGTAAGGGTGAACTGCTGCCACCTTGTGGCCGTTTCACACAACAGCAGCTTTAATCCCAGCGCTAATGGTCAGTTGATATTCAAAATCATTGCAGGCCTGTAAATGACACCTGCCCTGAAAACAAATCCTGGGGTCACATATCGACCAAAAAATTCAAAGGACGTCCATATTTCAAAACGACCGTTTCAAAAGGCATATTTTACGCACATTAGTATTCTGCCTCTTTTCCTTTCTTTCCTTTTTTGTTGAAAAACACGGAAATGGAAAAAGGCATCCCTCAGAATGGGTGAAAATCGTTGCAGACGAATCAATGGACAGAGGTTTAATCTCCAATATATATAAACAGCTCATGCAGCTTAATATTAAAAAAACAAACAACCCAAAATAAAATGGGCAGAAGATCTAAAGAGACGTTTCTTCAAAGGAGACACAGAGATGGCCAAGACGCACATGAAAAGCTGCTCAACAGCACTAATTATTAGAGAAATGCAAATCAAAACTACAATGAGGTATCACCTCACACCTGTTAGAATAGGCATCATCAGGAAATCTGCAAACAACCAATTCTGGGGAGGGTGTGGACAAAAGGAGCCCTCTTCCACTATTGGTGGGAATGTAAATTGATACAGTCACTATGGAGAACAGTATGGAGTTTCCTTAAAAAAAATTAGAAATAGAATTACCATCTGATCCAGCATTCCCACTTCTGGGCATATACCCAGAGAAAACCGTATTTCAAAAAGGCACATTCACCACAATGTTCGTTGCAGCACTATTTACAATAGCCAGGTAATGGAAGCAACCTAAATGCCCACAGACAGATGAATGGATAAAGATGTGGTACATATATAAAATGGAATATTACTCGGCCATAAAAAGGAATGAAACTGGGTCATTTGTAGAGACATCGATGGATCGAGAGACTGTCATACAGAATGAAGTAAGTCAGAAAGAGGAAAACAAATATTGTGTATTAATGCATATATGTGGAGCCTAAAACTGGTACAGATGAACTGGTTTGCAGGGAAGAAATAGAGACACAGAGGTAGAGAACAAACGTATGGACACCAAGTGTGGGAAGCCATGGGGTGGTGGGGTGGGATGTGTTGGGAGTTTGGGATTGACCTGTATACATGTATATGCATAAAATACATAACTAATAATAACGTGCTGTATAAAAAAATAAATAAAATTAAATTTCAAAATTTTAAAAAATAAAATTTAAAAATAAAACAGAAAAAAGTTCTTCCCGTCACACAGATGTATTTATAGGAATGAATTATTTCCATGCTTATATCTATAAATACATAAAAGAGGAATAAAATCTAACTTGAACGATAAAGGAAAAAAAAGTGAACCCACGAGTTATACAGAGGAAAACCCTATCACGGCACTTGCTCCAGCGGTCAACAATTCTGAAATTGGTCAGAGGTGGGAAACCATCTCCCATACAGCCAGCAACCCACCCCCCACGCAAGGAGCGTCCTCATTGCAAAGCTGGGGGACTGTGCCGAGGCATCTGTGAGTAAACGTGAGCTGAGCCCCAGGCCAGCTGCTGCTGAACTGTCCCCACCCTTTCCAGGTAAAACACCTGAATATGTACAAGGGCTTGAAAGCCTAGAGGAAGGACTGTGGAGCCACACCAGCGACAGCACGAGGGGCCAACTTGGTGCCTGCAGGCCAGCCAGGGTGGTCCTGGACCCTGGCGCTCTTCCAGAAGCTTTCCATTGCCCTGCCTGAGATACCCCTCCTGTCCCGGCCCCCACTGCTTTTTTCCTTCCTCACCTCTGTCCGGAGAGAAATTCCAGCGGAAGGTATGGGTGACACATCCTCTTCTTTACAGGCGGCAGCCTGGCAACTCCTGCAGAAAGGCCAGCAGAACCCCACTCACACCGGGCCACCCACAAAGCTGTGGCCCCTCACTCCCTCCCACCAGCACAGCCCCGAGACTGCTGACGGGGCAGAGAATATGGAGTCAGGCACAGCTTCAGGGGCTATTGCTGCCTGGAGCTCTGTTTATATTGACCTCAACGAGGCACACCTGGGGAGGGCGGGCCGGCAGGGTAAGGCTGCCCAGGTCAGCTAATCCACAACCCTCAGGGAATCACATTGTTGAAAATGGACCCCGCTAAGGCAGAAGAGATGCCAAGGAAAAAAAGGACACAATGCCATTTGCAGCACCGTAGATGAGTCTAGAAGTAATCACGTGACTTGTAGTAAGTCAGAAAGTGAAAGACACATATCATATCATATCACTTATAGGTGTTACCTAAAAATGGATACCAGGGCAGATATTTCCACGGAGAAGGGCAATCACAGATTCATTAAACAAACTTATGGTTCACCAATGGAAAGGTGTGAGGATTGGTTTCATTACGATATCGGGGTTAACAGACATATACAAACACAGGTGACATATATAATCACCAAAGACCTACAGAATACCAAGAGAGGACTACTCAACATTCTGTCATAATGTACATGGGAAAAGGATCCCAGGAAGAACAGACATCTGTATATGTGTAAAAGAACCACATCTTCCACACCTACAACAAGCCAAACATTGTAATCAAACTTGCTGTAAGAAAAAATAAATAATTAAATTAAAAACACGAACAAGAAGTAGTGAGACAAACGTGAGGGGCTTTCTCCTGGCACATTCCATTCTAAACTCCAATCTAGAACACCACTTCCACTGAGGCTCTCTTGCCCTAGTAACCAGATTTTGTAAGGGTGAACTGCTGCCACCTTGTGGCCGTTTCACACAACAGCAGCTTTAATCCCAGCGCTAATGGTCAGTTGATATTCAAAATCATTGCAGGCCTGTAAATGACACCTGCCCTGAAAACAAATCCTGGGGTCACATATCGACCAAAAAATTCAAAGGACGTCCATATTTCAAAACGACCGTTTCAAAAGGCATATTTTACGCACATTAGTATTCTGCCTCTTTTCCTTTCTTTCCTTTTTTGTTGAAAAACACGGGAATGGAAAAAGGCATCCCTCAGAATGGGTGAAAATCGTTGCAGACGAATCAATGGACAGAGGTTTAATCTCCAATATATATAAACAGCTCATGCAGCTTAATATTAAAAAAACAAACAACCCAAAATAAAATGGGCAGAAGATCTAAAGAGACGTTTCTTCAAAGGAGACACAGAGATGGCCAAGACGCACATGAAAAGCTGCTCAACAGCACTAATTATTAGAGAAATGCAAATCAAAACTACAATGAGGTATCACCTCACACCTGTTAGAATAGGCATCATCAGGAAATCTGCAAACAACCAATTCTGGGGAGGGTGTGGACAAAAGGAGCCCTCTTCCACTATTGGTGGGAATGTAAATTGATACAGTCACTATGGAGAACAGTAAGGAGTTTCCTTAAAAAAGCTAGAAATAGAATTACCATCTGATCCAGCATTCCCACTTCTGGGCATATACCCAGAGAAAACCGTATTTCAAAAAGGCACATTCACCACAATGTTCGTTGCAGCACTATTTACAATAGCCAGGTAATGGAAGCAACCTAAATGCCCACAGACAGATGAATGGATAAAGATGTGGTACATATATAAAATGGAATATTACTCGGCCATAAAAAGGAATGAAACTGGGTCATTTGTAGAGACATCGATGGATCGAGAGACTGTCATACAGAATGAAGTAAGTCAGAAAGAGGAAAACAAATATTGTGTATTAATGCATATATGTGGAGCCTAAAACTGGTACAGATGAACTGGTTTGCAGGGAAGAAATAGAGACACAGAGGTAGAGAACAAACGTATGGACACCAAGTGTGGGAAGCCATGGGGTGGTGGTGGTGGAATGAGTTGGGAGTTTGGGATTGACCTGTATACATGTATATGCATAAAATACATAACTAATAATAACGTGCTGTATAAAAAAAATAAATAAAATTAAATTTCAAAATTTTAAAAAATAAAATTTAAAAATAAAACAGAAAAAAGTTCTTCCCGTCACACAGATGTATTTATAGGAATGAATTATTTCCATGCTTATATCTATAAATACATAAAAGAGGAATAAAATATAACTTGAACGATAAAAGAAAAAAAAGTGAACCCACGAGTTATACAGAGGAAAACCCTATCACGGCACTTGCTCCAGCGGTCAACAATTCTGAAATTGGTCAGAGGTGGGAAACCATCTCCCATACAGCCAGCAACCCACCACACACGCAAGGAGCGTCCTCATTGCAAAGCTGGGGGACCATGCCGAGGCATCTGTGAGTAAACGTGAGCTGAGCCCCAGGCCAGCTGCTGCTGAACTGTCCCCACCCTTTCCAGGTAAAACACCTGAATATGTACAAGGGCTTGAAAGCCTAGAGGAAGGACCGTGGAGCCACACCAGCGACAGCACGCAGGCCAACTTGGTGCCTGCAGGCCAGCCAGGGTGGTCCTGGACCCTGGCGCTCTTCCAGAAGCTTTCCATTGCCCTGCCTGAGATACCCCTCCTGTCCCGGCCCCCACTGCTTTTTTCCTTCCTCACCTCTGTCCGGAGAGAAATTCCAGCGGAAGGTATGGGTGACACATCCTCTTCTTTACAGGCGGCAGCCTGGCAACTCCTGCAGAAAGGCCAGCAGAACCCCACTCACACCGGGCCACCCACAAAGCTGTGGCCCCTCACTCCCTCCCACCAGCACAGCCCCGAGACTGCTGACGGGGCAGAGAATATGGAGTCAGGCACAGCTTCAGGGGCTATTGCTGCCTGGAGCTCTGTTTATATTGACCTCAACGAGGCACACCTGGGGAGGGCGGGCCGGCAGGGTAAGGCTGCCCAGGTCAGCTAATCCACAACCCACAGGGAATCACATTGTTGAAAATGGACCCCGCTAAGGCAGAAGAGAAGCCAAGGAAAAAAAGGACACAATGCCATTTGCAGCACCGTAGATGAGTCTAGAAGTAATCACGTGACTTGTAGTAAGTCAGAAAGTGAAAGACACATATCATATCATATCACTTATAGGTGTTACCTAAAAATGGATACCAGGGCAGATATTTCCACGGAGAAGGGCAATCACAGATTCATTAAACAAACTTATGGTTCACCAATGGAAAGGTGTGAGGATTGGTTTCATTACGATATCGGGGTTAACAGACATATACAAACACAGGTGACATATATAATCACCAAAGACCTACAGAATACCAAGAGAGGACTACTCAACATTCTGTCATAACGTACATGGGAAAAGGATCCCAGGAAGAACAGACATCTGTATATGTGTAAAAGAACCACATCTTCCACACCTACAACAAGCCAAACATTGTAATCAAACTTGCTGTAATAAAAAATAAAAAAATAAATTACAAACACGAACAAGAAGTAGTGAGAGAAACGTGAGGGGCTTTCTCCTGGCACATTCCATTCTAAACTCCAATCTAGAACACCACTTCCACTGAGGCTCTCTTGCCCTAGTAACCAGATTTGGTAAGGGTGAACTGCTGCCACCTTGTGGCCGTTTCACACAACAGCAGCTTTAATCCCAGCGCTAATGGTCAGTTGATATTCAAAATCATTGCAGGCCTGTAAATGACACCTGCCCTGAAAACAAATCCTGGTGTCACATATCGACCAAAAAATTCAAAAGACGTCCATATTTCAAAACGACCGTTTCAAAAGGCATATTTTACGCACATTAGTATTCTGCTTCTTTTCCTTTCTTTCCTTTTTTGTTAAAAAACACGGGAATGGAAAAAGGCATCCCTCAGAATGGGCGAAAATCGTTGCAGACGAATCAATGGACAGAGGTTTAATCTCCAATATATATAAACAGCTCATGCAGCTTAATATTAAAAAAACAAACAACCCAAAATAAAATGGGCAGAAGATCTAAAGAGACGTTTCTTCAAAGGAGACACAGAGATGGCCAAGACGCACATGAAAAGCTGCTCAACAGCACTAATTATTAGAGAAATGCAAATCAAAACTACAATGAGGTATCACCTCACACCTGTTAGAATCGGCATCATCAGGAAATCTGCAAACAACCAATTCTGGGGAGGGTGTGGACAAAAGGAGCCCTCTTCCACTATTGGTGGGAATGTAAATTGATACAGTCACTATGGAGAACAGTATGGAGTTTCCTTAAAAAAGCTAGAAATAGAATTACCATCTGATCCAGCAATCCCACTTCTGGGCATATACCCAGAGAAAACCGTATTTCAAAAAGGCACATTCACCACAATGTTCGTTGCAGCACTATTTACAATAGCCAGGTAATGGAAGCAACCTAAATGCCCACAGACAGATGAATGGATAAAGATGTGGTACATATATAAAATGGAATATTACTGGGCCATAAAAAGGAATGAAACTGGGTCATTTGTAGAGACATCGATGGATCGAGAGACTGTCATACAGAATGAAGTAAGTCAGAAAGAGGAAAACAAATATTGTGTATTAATGCATATATGTGGAGCCTAAAACTGGTACAGATGAACTGGTTTGCAGGGAAGAAATAGAGACACAGAGGTAGAGAACAAACGTATGGACACCAAGTGTGGGAAGCCATGGGGTGGTGGGGTGGGATGAGTTGGGAGTTTGGGATTGACCTGTATACATGTATATGCATAAAATACATAACTAATAATAACGTGCTGTATAAAAAAAATAAATAAAATTAAATTTCAAAATTTTAAAAAATAAAATTTAAAAATAAAACAGAAAAAAGTTCTTCCCATCACACAGATGTATTTATAGGAATGAATTATTTCCATGCTTATATCTATAAATACATAAAAGAGGAATAAAATCTAACTTGAACGATAAAAGAAAAAAAAGTGAACCCACGAGTTATACAGAGGAAAACCCTATCACGGCACTTGCTCCAGTGGTCAACAATTCTGAAATTGGTCAGAGGTGGGAAACCATCTCCCATACAGCCAGCAACCCACCCCCCACGCAAGGAGCGTCCTCATTGCAAACCTGGGGGACTGTGCCGAGGCATCTGTGAGTAAACGTGAGCTGAGCCCCAGGCCAGCTGCTGCTGAACTGTCCCCACCCTTTCCAGGTAAATCACCTGAATATGTACAAGGGCTTGAAAGCCTGGAGGAAGGACTGTGGAGCCACACCAGCGACAGCACGCAGGCCAACTTGTTGCCTGCAGGCCAGCCAGGGTGGTCCTGGACCCTGGCGGTCTTCCAGAAGCTTTCCATTGCCCTGCATGAGATACCCCTCCTGTCCCGGCCCCCACTGCTTTTTTCCTTCCTCACCTCTGTCCGGAGAGAAATTCCAGCGGAAGGTATGGGTGACACATCCTCTTCTTTACAGGCGGCAGCCTGGCAACTCCTGCAGAAAGGCCAGCAGAACCCCACTCACACCGGGCCACCCACAAAGCTGTGGCCCCTCACTCCCTCCCACCAGCACAGCCCCGAGACTGCTGACGGGGCAGAGAATATGGAGTCAGGCACAGCTTCAGGGGCTATTGCTGCCTGGAGCTCTGTTTATATTGACCTCAACGAGGCACACCTGGGGAGGGTGGGCCGGCAGGGTAAGGCTGCCCAGGTCAGCTAATCCACAACCCTCAGGGAATCACATTGTTGAAAATGGACCCCGCTAAGGCAGAAGAGATGCCAAGGAAAAAAAGGACACAATGTCATTTGCAGCACCGTAGATGAGTCTAGAAGTAATCACGTGACTTGTAGTAAGTCAGAAAGTGAAAGACACATATCATATCATATCACTTATAGGTGTTACCTAAAAATGGATACCAGGGCAGATATTTCCACGGAGAAGGGCAATCACAGATTCATTAAACAAACTTATGGTTCACCAATGGAAAGGTGTGAGGATTGGTTTCATTACGATATCGGGGTTAACAGACATATACAAACACAGGTGACATATATAATCACCAAAGACCTACAGAATACCAAGAGAGGACTACTCAACATTCTGTCATAACGTACATGGGAAAAGGATCCCAGGAAGAACAGACATCTGTATATGTGTAAAAGAACCACATCTTCCACACCTACAACAAGCCAAACATTGTAATCAAACTTGCTGTAATAAAAAATAAAAAAATAAATTACAAACACGAACAAGAAGTAGTGAGAGAAACGTGAGGGGCTTTCTCCTGGCACATTCCATTCTAAACTCCAATCTAGAACACCACTTCCACTGAGGCTCTCTTGCCCTAGTAACCAGATTTGGTAAGGGTGAACTGCTGCCACCTTGTGGCCGTTTCACACAACAGCAGCTTTAATCCCAGCGCTAATGGTCAGTTGATATTCAAAATCATTGCAGGCCTGTAAATGACACCTGCCGTGAAAACAAATCCTGGTGTCACATATCGACCAAAAAATTCAAAAGACGTCCATATTTCAAAACGACCATTTCAAAAGGCATATTTTACGCACATTAGTATTCTGCTTCTTTTCCTTTCTTTCCTTTTTTGTTAAAAAACACGGGAATGGAAAAAGGCATCCCTCAGAATGGGCGAAAATCGTTGCAGACGAATCAATGGACAGAGGTTTAATCTCCAATATATATAAACAGCTCATTCAGCTTAATATTAAAAAAACAAACAACCCAAAATAAAATGGGCAGAAGATCTAAAGAGACGTTTCTTCAAAGGAGACACAGAGATGGCCAAGACGCACATGAAAAGCTGCTCAACAGCACTAATTATTAGAGAAATGCAAATCAAAACTACAATGAGGTATCACCTCACACCTGTTAGAATCGGCATCATCAGAAAATATGCAAACAACCAATTCTGGGGAGTGTGTGGACAAAAGGAGCCCTCTTCCACTATTGGTGGGAATGTAAATTGATACAGTCACTATGGAGTACAGTATGGAGTTTCCTTAAAAAAACTAGAAATAGAATTACCATCTGATCCAGCAATCCCACTTCTGGGCATATACCCAGAGAAAACCGTATTTCAAAAAGGCACATTCACCACAATGTTCGTTGCAGCACTATTTACAATAGCCAGGTAATGGAAGCAACCTAAATGCCCACAGACAGATGAATGGATAAAGATGTGGTACATATATAAAATGGAATATTACTCGGCCATAAAAAGGAATGAAACTGGGTCATTTGTAGAGACATCGATGGATCGAGAGACTGTCATACAGAATGAAGTAAGTCAGAAAGAGGAAAACAAATATTGTATATTAATGCATATATGTGGAGCCTAAAACTGGTACAGATGAACTGGTTTGCAGGGAAGAAATAGAGACACAGAGGTAGAGAACAAACGTATGGACACCAAGTGTGGGAAGCCATGGGGTGGTGGTGGTGGGATGAGTTGGGAGTTTGGGATTGACCTGTATACATGTATATGCATAAAATACATAACTAATAATAACGTGCTGTATAAAAAAATAAATAATATTAAATTTCAAAATATTAAATATAAAATTTAAAAATGAAACAGAAAAAAGTTCTTCCCGTCACACAGATGTATTTATAGGAATGAATTATTTCCATGCTTATATCTATAAATACATAAAAGGGGAATAAAATCTAACTTGAACCATAAAAGAAAAGAAAAAAACTGAACACACGAGTTATACAGAGGAAAACCCTATCACGGCACTTGCTCCAGCGGTAAACAATTCTGAAATTGGTCAGAGGTGGGGAACCATCTCCCATACAGCCAGCAACCCACCCCCCACGCAAGGAGCGTCCTCATTGCAAAGCTGGGGGACCGTGCCGAGGCATCTGTGTGTAAACGTGAGCTGAGCCCCAGGCCAGCTGCTGCTGAACTGTTCCCACCCTTTCCAGGTAAAACACCTGAATATGTACAAGGGATTGAAAGCCTAGAGGAAGGACCGTGGAGCCACACCAGCGATAGCACGCAGGCCAACTTGGTGCCTGCAGGCCAGCCAGGGTGGTCCTCGCCCCGGGCGCTCTTCCAGAAGCTTTCCATTGCCCTGCCTGAGATACCCCTCCTGTCCCGGCCCCCACTGCTTTTTTCCTTCCTCACCTCTGTCCGGAGAGAAATTCCAGTGGAAGATATGGGTGACACATCCTCTTCTTTACAGGCGGCAGCCTGGCAACTCCTGCAGAAAGGCCAGCAGAACCCCACTCACACCGGGCCACCCACAAAGCTGTGGCCCCTCACTCCCTCCCCCCAGCACAGCCACGAGACTGCTGACGGGGCAGAGAATATGGAGTCAGGCACAGCTTCAGGGGCTATTGCTGCCTGGAGCTCTGTTTATATTGACCTCAACGAGGCACACCTGGGGAGGGCGGGCCGGCAGGGTAAGGCTGCCCAGGTCAGCTAATCCACAACCCTCAGGGAATCACATTGTTGAAAATGGACCCCGCTAAGGCAGAAGAGAAGCCAAGGGAAAAAAGGACACAATGCCATTTGCAGCACCGTACATGAGTCTAGAAGTAATCACGTGACTTGTAGTAAGTCAGAAAGTGAAAGACACATATCATACCATATCACTTATAGGTGTTACCTAAAAATGGATACCAGGGCAGATATTTCCACGGAGAAGGGCAATCACAGATTCATTAAACAAACTTATGGTTCACCAATGGAAAGGTGTGAGGATTGGTTTCATTACGATATCGGGGTTAACAGACATATACAAACACAGGTGACATATATAATCACCAAAGACCTACAGAATACCAAGAGAGGACTACTCAACATTCTGTCATAACGTACATGGGAAAAGGATCCCAGGAAGAACAGACATCTGTATATGTGTAAAAGAACCACATCTTCCACACCTACAACAAGCCAAACATTGTAATCAAACTTGCTGTAATAAAAAATAAAAAAAATTAAATTAAAAACACGAACAAGAAGTAGTGAGACAAACGTGAGGGGCTTTCTCCTGGCACATTCCATTCTAAACTCCAATCTAGAACACCACTTCCACTGAGGCTCTCTTGCCCTAGTAACCAGATTTGGTAAGGGTGAACTGCTGCCACCTTGTGGCCGTTTCACACAACAGCAGCTTTAATCCCAACGCTAATGGTCAGTTGATATTCAAAATCATTGCAGGCCTGTAAATGACACCTGCCCTGAAAACAAATCCTGGGGTCACATGTCAACCAAAAATTTCAAAGGACGTCCATATATCAAAAAGACCGTTTCAAAAGGCATATTTTACGCACATTAGTGTTCTGCTTCTTTTCCTTTCTTTCCTTTTTTGTTAAAAAACACGGGAATGGAAAAAGGCATCCTTCAGAATGGGCGAAAATCGTTGCAGACTAATCAATGGACAGAGGTTTAATCTCCAATATATATAAACAGCTCATGCAGCTTAATATTAAAAAAACAAACAACCCAAAAAAAAATGGGCAGAAGATCTAAAAAGACGTTTCTTCAAAGGAGACACAGAGGTGGCCTAGACGCACATGAGAAGCTTCTCAACAGCACTAATTATTAGAGAAATGCAAATCAAAACTACAATGAGGTATCACCTCACACCTGTTAGAATCGGCATCATCAGAAAATCTACAAACAACCAATTCTGGGGAGGGTGTGGACAAAAGGAGCCCTCTTCCACTATTGGTGGGAATGTAAATTGATACAGTCACTATGGAGAACAGTATGGAGTTTCCTTAAAAAAGCTAGAAATAGAATTACCATCTGATCCAGCAATCCCACTTCTGGGCATATACCCAGAGAAAACCGTATTTCAAAAAGGCACATTCACCACAATGTTCGTTGCAGCACTATTTACAATAGCCAGGTAATGGAAGCAACCTAAATGCCCACAGACAGATGAATGGATAAAGATGTGGTACATATATAAAATGGAATATTACTCGGCCATAAAAAGGAATGAAACTGGGTCATTTGTAGAGACATCGATGGATCGAGAGACTGTCATACAGAATGAAGTAAGTCAGAAAGAGGAAAACAAATATTGTATATTAATGCATATATGTGGAGCCTAAAAATGGTACAGATGAACTGGTTTGCAGGGAAGAAATAGAGACACAGAGGTAGAGAACAAACGTATGGACACCAAGTGTGGGAAGCCATGGGGAGGTGGTGGTGGGATGAGTTGGGAGTTTGGGATTGACCTGTATACATGTATATGCATAAAATACATAACTAATAATAACGTGCTGTATAAAAAAAAATAAATAAAATTAAATTTCAAAATTTTAAAAAATAAAATTTAAAAATAAAACAGAAAAAATTTCTTCCCGTCACACAGATGTATTTATAGGAATGAATTATTTCCATGCTTATATCTATAAATACATAAAAGAGGAATAAAATCTAACTTGAACGATAAAAGAAAAAAAAAGTGAACCCACGAGTTATACAGAGGAAAACCCTATCACGGCACTTGCTCCAGCGGTCAACAATTCTGAAATTGGTCAGAGGTGGGGAATCATCTCCCATACAGCCAGCAACCCACCCCCCACGCAAGGAGCGTCCTCATTGCAAAGCTGGGGGACCGTGCCGAGGCATCTGTGAGTAAACGTGAGCTGAGCCCCAGGCCAGCTGCTGCTGAACTGTCCCCACCCTTTCCAGGTAAAACACCTGAATATGTACAAGGGCTTGCAAGCCTAGAGGAAGGACCGTGGAGCCACACCAGCGACAGCACGCAGGCCAACTTGGTGCCTGCAGGCCAGCCAGGGTGGTCCTGGACCCTGGCGCTCTTCCAGAAGCTTTCCATTGCCCTGCCTGAGATACCCCTCCTGTCCCGGCCCCCACTGCTTTTTTTCCTTCCTCACCTCTGTCCGGAGAGAAATTCCAGAGGAAGGTATGGGTGACACATCCTCTTCTTTACAGGCGGCAGCCTGGCAACTCCTGCAGAAAGGCCAGCAGAACCCCACTCACACCGGGCCACCCACAAAGCTGTGGCCCCTCACTCCCTCCCACCAGCACAGCCCCGAGACTGCTGACGGGGCAGAGAATATGGAGTCAGGCACAGCTTCAGGGGCTATTGCTGCCTGGAGCTCTGTTTATATTGACCTCAACGAGGCACACCTGGGGAGGGCGGGGCGGCAGGGTAAGGCTGCCCAGGTCAGCTAATCCACAACCCTCAGGGAATCACATTGTTGAAAATGGACCCCGCTAAGGCAGAAGAGATGCCAAGGAAAAAAAGGACACAATGCCATTTGCAGCACCGTAGATGAGTCTAGAAGTAATCACGTGACTTGTAGTAAGTCAGAAAGTGAAAGACACATATCATATCATATCACTTATAGGTGTTACCTAAAAATGGATACCAGGGCAGATATTTCCACGGAGAAGGGCAATCACAGATTCATTAAACAAACTTATGGTTCACCAATGGAAAGGTGTGAGGATTGGTTTCATTATGATATCGGGGTTAACAGACATATACAAACACAGGTGACATATATAATCACCAAAGACCTACAGAATACCAAGAGAGGACTACTCAACATTCTGTCATAACGTACATGGGAAAAGGATCCCAGGAAGAACAGACATCTGTATATGTGTAAAAGAACCACATCTTCCACACCTACAACAAGCCAAACATTGTAATCAAACTTGCTGTAATAAAAAATAAAAAAATAAATTAAAAACACGAACAAGAAGTAGTGAGAGAAACGTGAGGGGCTTTCTCCTGGCACATTCCATTCTAAACTCCAATCTAGAACACCACTTCCACTGAGGCTCTCTTGCCCTAGTAACCACATTTGGTAAGGGTGAACTGCTGCCACCTTGTGGCCGTTTCACACAACAGCAGCTTTAATCCCAACGCTAATGGTCAGTTGATATTCAAAATCATTGCAGGCCTGTAAATGACACCTGCCCTGAAAACAAATCCTGGTGTCACATATCGACCAAAAAATTCAAAAGACGTCCATATTTCAAAACGACCGTTTCAAAAGGCATATTTTACGCACATTAGTATTCTGCTTCTTTTCCTTTCTTTCCTTTTTTGTTAAAAAACACGGGAATGGAAAAAGGCATCCCTCAGAATGTGCGAAAATCGTTGCAGACGAATCAATGGACAGAGGTTTAATCTCCAATATATATAAACAGCTCATGCAGCTTAATATTAAAAAAACAAACAACCCCAAAAAAATGGGCAGAAGATCTAAAGAGACGTTTCTTCAAAGGAGACACAGAGATGGCCAAGACGCACATGAAAAGCTGCTCAACAGCACTAATTATTAGAGAAATGCAAATCAAAACTACAATGAGGTATCACCTCACACCTGCTAGAATCGGCATCATCAGAAAATATGCAAACAACCAATTCTGGGGAGGGTGTGGACAAAAGGAGCCCTCTTCCACTATTGGTGGGAATGTAAATTGATACAGTCACTATGGAGTACAGTATGGAGTTTCCTTAAAAAAACTAGAAATAGAATTACCATCTGATCCAGCAATCCCACTTCTGGGCATATACCCAGAGAAAACCGTATTTCAAAAAGGCACATTCACCACAATGTTCGTTGCAGCACTATTTACAATAGCCAGGTAATGGAAGCAACCTAAATGCCCACAGACAGATGAATGGATAAAGATGTGGTACATATATAAAATGGAATATTACTCGGCCATAAAAAGGAATGAAACTGGGTCATTTGTAGAGACATCGATGGATCGAGAGACTGTCATACAGAATGAAGTAAGTCAGAAAGAGGAAAACAAATATTGTATATTAATGCATATATGTGGAGCCTAAAACTGGTACAGATGAACTGGTTTGCAGGGAAGAAATAGAGACACAGAGGTAGAGAACAAACGTATGGACACCAAGTGTGGGAAGCCATGGGGTGGTGGTGGTGGGATGAGTTGGGAATTTGGGATTGACCTGTATACATGTATATGCATAAAATACATAACTAATAATAACGTGCTGTATAAAAAAATAAATAATATTAAATTTCAAAATATTAAATATAAAATTTAAAAATGAAACAGAAAATATTATTCCCGTCACACAGATGTATTTCTAGGAATGAATTATTTCCATGCTTATATCTATAAATACATAAAAGGGGAATAAAATCTAACTTGAACCATAAAAGAAAAGAAAAAAACTGAACACACGAGTTATACAGAGGAAAACCCTATCACGGCACTTGCTCCAGCGGTAAACAATTCTGAAATTGGTCAGAGGTGGGGAACCATCTCCCATACAGCCAGCAACCCACCCCCCACGCAAGGAGCGTCCTCATTGCAAAGCTGGGGGACCGTGCCGAGGCATCTGTGTGTAAACGTGAGCTGAGCCCCAGGCCAGCTGCTGCTGAACTGTTCCCACCCTTTCCAGGTTAAACACCTGAATATGTACAAGGGATTGAAAGCCTAGAGGAAGGACCGTGGAGCCACACCAGCGATAGCACGCAGGCCAACTTGGTGCCTGCAGGCCAGCCAGGGTGGTCCTCGCCCCGGGCGCTCTTCCAGAAGCTTTCCATTGCCCTGCCTGAGATACCCCTCCTGTCCCGGCCCCCACTGCTTTTTTCCTTCCTCACCTCTGTCCGGAGAGAAATTCCAGTGGAAGGTATGGGTGACACATCCTCTTCTTTACAGGCGGCAGCCTGGCAACTCCTGCAGAAAGGCCAGCAGAACCCCACTCACACCGGGCCACCCACAAAGCTGTGGCCCCTCACTCCCTCCCCCCAGCACAGCCACGAGACTGCTGACGGGGCAGAGAATATGGAGTCAGGCACAGCTTCAGGGGCTATTGCTGCCTGGAGCTCTGTTTATATTGACCTCAACGAGGCACACCTGGGGAGGGCGGGCCGGCAGGGTAAGGCTGCCCAGGTCAGCTAATCCACAACCCTCAGGGAATCACATTGTTGAAAATGGACCCCGCTAAGGCAGAAGAGAAGCCAAGGGAAAAAAGGACACAATGCCATTTGCAGCACCGTACATGAGTCTAGAAGTAATCACGTGACTTGTAGTAAGTCAGAAAGTGAAAGACACATATCATACCATATCACTTATAGGTGTTACCTAAAAATGGATACCAGGGCAGATATTTCCACGGAGAAGGGCAATCAGAGATTCATTAAACAAACTTATGGTTCACCAATGGAAAGGTGTGAGGATTGGTTTCATTACGATATCGGGGTTAACAGACATATACAAACACAGGTGACATATATAATCACCAAAGACCTACAGAATACCAAGAGAGGACTACTCAACATTCTGTCATAACGTACATGGGAAAAGGATCCCAGGAAGAACAGACATCTGTATATGTGTAAAAGAACCACATCTTCCACACCTACAACAAGCCAAACATTGTAATCAAACTTGCTGTAATAAAAAATAAAAAAAATTAAATTAAAAACACGAACAAGAAGTAGTGAGACAAACGTGAGGGGCTTTCTCCTGGCACATTCCATTCTAAACTCCAATCTAGAACACCACTTCCACTGAGGCTCTCTTGCCCTAGTAACCAGATTTGGTAAGGGTGAACTGCTGCCACCTTGTGGCCGTTTCACACAACAGCAGCTTTAATCCCAACGCTAATGGTCAGTTGATATTCAAAATCATTGCAGGCCTGTAAATGACACCTGCCCTGAAAACAAATCCTGGGGTCACATGTCAACCAAAAATTTCAAAGGACGTCCATATATCAAAACGACCGTTTCAAAAGGCATATTTTACGCACATTAGTGTTCTGCTTCTTTTCCTTTCTTTCCTTTTTTGTTAAAAAACACGGGAATGGAAAAAGGCATCCTTCAGAATGGGCGAAAATCGTTGCAGACTAATCAATGGACAGAGGTTTAATCTCCAATATATATAAACAGCTCATGCAGCTTAATATTAAAAAAACAAACAACCCAAAAAAAAATGGGCAGAAGATCTAAAGAGACGTTTCTTCAAAGGAGACACAGAGGTGGCCAAGACGCACATGAGAAGCTTCTCAACAGCACTAATTATTAGAGAAATGCAAATCAAAACTACAATGAGGTATCACCTCACACCTGTTAGAATCGGCATCATCAGAAAATCTACAAACAACCAATTCTGGGGAGGGTGTGGACAAAAGGAGCCCTCTTCCACTATTGGTGGGAATGTAAATTGATACAGTCACTATGGAGAACAGTATGGAGTTTCCTTAAAAAAGCTAGAAATAGAATTACCATCTGATCCAGCAATCCCACTTCTGGGCATATACCCAGAGAAAACCGTATTTCAAAAAGGCACATTCACCACAATGTTCGTTGCAGCACTATTTAAAATAGCCAGGTAATGGAAGCAACCTAAATGCCCACAGTCAGATGAATGGATAAAGATGTGGTACATATATAAAATGGAATATTACTCGGCCATAAAAAGGAATGAAACTGGGTCATTTGTAGAGACATCGATGGATCGAGAGACTGTCATACAGAATGAAGTAAGTCAGAAAGAGGAAAACAAATATTGTATATTAATGCATATATGTGGAGCCTAAAAATGGTACAGATGAACTGGTTTGCAGGGAAGAAATAGAGACACAGAGGTAGAGAACAAACGTATGGACACCAAGTGTGGGAAGCCATGGGGAGGTGGTGGTGGGATGAGTTGGGAGTTTGGGATTGACCTGTATACATGTATATGCATAAAATACATAACTAATAATAACGTGCTGTATAAAAAAAATAAATAAAATTAAATTTCAAAATTTTAAAAAATAAAATTTAAAAATAAAACAGAAAAAAGTTCTTCCCGTCACACAGATGTATTTATAGGAATGAATTATTTCCATGCTTATATCTATAAATACATAAAAGAGGAATAAAATCTAACTTGAACGATAAAAGAAAAAAAAAGTGAACCCACGAGTTATACAGAGGAAATCCCTATCACGGCACTTGCTCCAGCGGTCAACAATTCTGAAATTGGTCAGAGGTGGGGAATCATCTCCCATACAGCCAGCAACCCACCCCCCACGCAAGGAGCGTCCTCATTGCAAAGCTGGGGGACCGTGCCGAGGCATCTGTGAGTAAACGTGAGCTGAGCCCCAGGCCAGCTGCTGCTGAACTGTCCCCACCCTTTCCAGGTAAAACACCTGAATATGTACAAGGGCTTGAAAGCCTAGAGAAAGGACCGTGGAGCCACACCGGCGACAGCACGCAGGCCAACTTGGTGCCTGCAGGCCAGCCAGGGTGGTCCTGGACCCTGGCGCTCTTCCAGAAGCTTTCCATTGCCCTGCCTGAGATACCCCTCCTGTCCCGGCCCCCACTGCTTTTTTTCCTTCCTCACCTCTGTCCGGAGAGAAATTCCAGCGGAAGGTATGGGTGACACATCCTCTTCTTTACAGGCGGCAGCCTGGCAACTCCTGCAGAAAGGCCAGCAGAACCCCACTCACACCGGGCCACCCACAAAGCTGTGGCCCCTCACTCCCTCCCACCAGCACAGCCCCGAGACTGCTGACGGGGCAGAGAATATGGAGTCAGGCACAGCTTCAGGGGCTATTGCTGCCTGGAGCTCTGTTTATATTGACCTCAACGAGGCACACCTGGGTAGGGCGGGCCGGCAGGGTAAGGCTGCCCAGGTCAGCTAATCCACAACCCTCAGGGAATCACATTGTTGAAAATGGACCCCGCTAAGGCAGAAGAGATGCCAAGGAAAAAAAGGACACAATGCCATTTGCAGCACCGTAGATGAGTCTAGAAGTAATCACGTGACTTGTAGTAAGTCAGAAAGTGAAAGACACATATCCTATCATATCACTTATAGGTGTTACCTAAAAATGGATACCAGGGCAGATATTTCCACGGAGAAGGGCAATCAGAGATTCATTAAACAAACTTATGGTTCACCAATGGAAAGGTGTGAGGATTGGTTTCATTATGATATCGGGGTTAACAGACATATACAAACACGGGTGACATATATAATCACCAAAGACCTACAGAATACCAAGAGAGGACTACTCAACATTCTGTCATAACGTACATGGGAAAAGGATCCCAGGAAGAACAGACATCTGTATATGTGTAAAAGAACCACATCTTCCACACCTACAACAAGCCAAACATTGTAATCAAACTTGCTGTAATAAAAAATAAAAAAATAAATTAAAAACACGAACAAGAAGTAGTGAGAGAAACGTGAGGGGCTTTCTCCTGGCACATTCCATTCTAAACTCCAATCTAGAACACCACTTCCACTGAGGCTCTCTTGCCCTAGTAACCACATTTGGTAAGGGTGAACTGCTGCCACCTTGTGGCCGTTTCACACAACAGCAGCTTTAATCCCAGCGCTAATGGTCAGTTGATATTCAAAATCATTGCAGGCCTGTAAATGACACCTGCCCTGAAAACAAATCCTGGTGTCACATATCGACCAAAAAATTCAAAAGACGTCCATATTTCAAAACGACCGTTTCAAAAGGCATATTTTACGCACATTAGTATTCTGCTTCTTTTCCTTTCTTTCCTTTTTTGTTAAAAAACACGGGAATGGAAAAAGGCATCCCTCAGAATGGGCGAAAATCGTTGCAGACGAATCAATGGACAGAGGTTTAATCTCCAATATATATAAACAGCTCATGCAGCTTAATATTAAAAAAACAAACAACCCAAAATAAAATGGGCAGAAGATCTAAAGAGACGTTTCTTCAAAGGAGACACAGAGATGGCCAAGACGCACATGAAAAGCTGCTCAACAGCACTAATTATTAGAGAAATGCAAATCAAAACTACAATGAGGTATCACCTCACACCTGTTAGAATCGGCATCATCAGGAAATCTGCAAACAACCAATTCTGGGGAGGGTGTGGACAAAAGGAGCCCTCTTCCACTATTGGTGGGAATGTAAATTGATACAGTCACTATGGAGTACAGTATGGAGTTTCCTTAAAAAAGCTAGAAATAGAATTACCATCTGATCCAGCAATCCCACTTCTGGGCATATACCCAGAGAAAACCGTATTTCAAAAAGGCACATTCACCACAATGTTCGTTGCAGCACTATTTACAATAGCCAGGTAATGGAAGCAACCTAAATGCCCACAGACAGATGAATGGATAAAGATGTGGTACATATATAAAATGGAATATTACTCGGCCATAAAAAGGAATGAAACTGGGTCATTTGTAGAGACATCGATGGATCGAGTGACTGTCATACAGAATGAAGTAAGTCAGAAAGAGGAAAACAAATATTGTGTATTAATGCATATATGTGGAGCCTAAAACTGGTACAGATGAACTGGTTTGCAGGGAAGAAATAGAGACACAGAGGTAGAGAACAAACGTATGGACACCAAGTGTGGGAAGCCATGGGGTGGTGGTGGTGGAATGAGTTGGGAGTTTGGGATTGACCTGTATACATGTATATGCATAAAATACATAACTAATAATAACGTGCTGTATAAAAAAAATAAATAAAATTAAATTTCAAAATTTTAAAAAATAAAATTTAAAAATAAAACAGAAAAAAGTTCTTCCCATCACACAGATGTATTTATAGGAATGAATTATTTCCATGCTTATATCTATAAATACATAAAAGAGGAATAAAATCTAACTTGAACGATAAAAGAAAAAAAGGTGAACCCACGAGTTATACAGAGGAAAACCCTATCACGGCACTTGCTCCAGCGGTCAACAATTCTGAAATTGGTCAGAGGTGGGAAACCATCTCCCATACAGCCAGCAACCCACCCCCCACGCAAGGAGCGTCCTCATTGCAAAGCTGGGGGTCTGTGCCGAGGCATCTGTGAGTAAACGTGAGCTGAGCCCCAGGCCAGCTGCTGCTGAACTGTCCCCACCCTTTCCAGGTAAAACACCTGAATATGTACAAGGGCTTGAAAGCCTAGAGGAAGGACCGTGGAGCCACACCAGCGACAGCACGCAGGCCAACTTGGTGCCTGCAGGCCAGCCAGGGTGGTCCTGGACCCTGGCGCTCTTCCAGAAGCTTTCCATTGCCCTGCCTGAGATACCCCTCCTGTCCCGGCCCCCACTGCTTTTTTCCTTCCTCACCTCTGTCCGGAGAGAAATTCCAGCGGAAGGTATGGGTGACACATCCTCTTCTTTACAGGCGGCAGCCTGGCAACTCCTGCAGAAAGGCCAGCAGAACCCCACTCACACCGGGCCACCCACAAAGCTGTGGCCCCTCACTCCCTCCCACAAGCACAGCCCCGAGACTGCTGACGGGGCAGAGAATATGGAGTCAGGCACAGCTTCAGGGGCTATTGCTGCCTGGAGCTCTGTTTATATTGTCCTCAACGAGGCACACCTGGGGAGGGCGGGCCGGCAGGGTAAGGCTGCCCAGGTCAGCTAATCCACAACCCTCAGGGAATCACATTGTTGAAAATGGACCCCGCTAAGGCAGAAGAGATGCCAAGGAAAAAAAGGACACAATGCCATTTGCAGCACCGTAGATGAGTCTAGAAGTAATCACGTGACTTGTAGTAGGTCAGAAAGTGAAAGACACATATCATATCATATCACTTATAGGTGTTACCTAAAAATGGATACCAGGGCAGATATTTCCACGGAGAAGGGCAATCACAGATTCATTAAACAAACTTATGGTTCACCAATGGAAAGGTGTGAGGATTGGTTTCATTACGATATCGGGGTTAACAGACATATACAAACACAGGTGATATATATAATCACCAAAGACCTACAGAATACCAAGAGAGGACTACTCAACATTCTGTCATAACGTACATGGGAAAAGGATCCCAGGAAGAACAGCCATCTGTATATGTGTAAAAGAACCACATCTTCCACACCTACAACAAGCCAAACATTGTAATCAAACTTGCTGTAATAAAAAATAAAAAAATAAATTAAAAACACGAACAAGAAGTAGTGAGACAAACGTGAGGGGCTTTCTCCTGGCACATTCCATTCTAAACTCCAATCTAGAACACCACTTCCACTGAGGCTCTCTTGCCCTAGTAACCAGATTTGGTAAGGGTGAACTGCTGCCACGTTGTGGCCGTTTCACACAACAGCAGCTTTAGTCCCAGCGCTAATGGTCAGTTGATATTCAAAATCATTGCAGGCCTGTAAATGACACCTGCCCTGAAAAAAAATCCTGGGGTCACATATCGACCAAAAAATTCAAAGGACGTCCATATTTCAAAACGACCGTTTCAAAAGGCATATTTTACGCACATTAGTGTTCTGCTTCTTTTCCTTTCTTTCCTTTTTTGTTAAAAAACACGGGAATGGAAAAAGGCATCCCTCAGAATGGGCGAAAATCGTTGCAGACGAATCAATGGACAGAGGTTTAATCTCCAATATATATAAACAGCTCATGCAGCTTAATATTAAAAAAACAAACAACCGATACAAAAATGGGCAGAAGATCTAAAGAGACGTTTCTTCAAAGGAGACACAGAGATGGCCAAGACGCACATGAAAAGCTGCTCAACAGCACTAATTATTAGAGAAATGCAAATCAAAACTACAATGAGGTATCACCTCACACCTGTTAGAATCGGCATCATCAGGAAATCTGCAAACAACCAATTCTGGGGAGGGTGTGGACAAAAGGAGCCCTCTTCCACTATTGGTGGGAATGTAAATTGATACAGTCACTATGGAGAACAGTATGGAGTTTCCTTAAAAAAGCTAGAAATAGAATTACCATCTGATCCAGCAATCCCACTTCTGGGCATATACCCAGAGAAAACCGTATTTCAAAAAGGCACATTCACCACAATGTTCGTTGCAGCACTATTTACAATAGCCAGGTAATGGAAGCAACCTAAATGCCCACAGACAGATGAATGGATAAAGATGTGGTACATATATAAAATGGAATATTACTCGGCCATAAAAAGGAATGAAACTGGGTCATTTGTAGAGACATCGATGGATCGAGAGACTGTCATACAGAATGAAGTAAGTCAGAAAGAGGAAAACAAATATTGTGTATTAATGCATATATGTGGAGCCTAAAACTGGTACAGATGAACTGGTTTGCAGGGAAGAAATAGAGACACAGAGGTAGAGAACAAACGTATGGACACCAAGTGTGGGAAGCCATGGGGTGGTGGGGTGGGATGTGTTGGGAGTTTGGGATTGACCTGTATACATGTATATGCATAAAATACATAACTAATAATAACGTGCTGTATAAAAAAATAAATAAAATTAAATTTCAAAATTTTAAAAAATAAAATTTAAAAATAAAACAGAAAAAAGTTCTTCCTGTCACACAGATGTATTTATAGGAATGAATTATTTCCATGCTTATATCTATAAATACATAAAAGAGGAATAAAATCTAACTTGAACGATAAAAGAAAAAAAAGTGAACCCACGAGTTATACAGAGGAAAACCCTATCACGGCACTTGCTCCAGCGGTCAACAATTCTGAAATTGGTCAGAGGTGGGAAACCATCTCCCATACAGCCAGCAACCCACCCCCCACGCAAGGAGCGTCCTCATTGCAAAGCTGGGGGACTGTGCCGAGGCATCTGTGAGTAAACGTGAGCTGAGCCCCAGGCCAGCTGCTGCTGAACTGTCCCCACCCTTTCCAGGTAAAACACCTGAATAAGTACAAGGGCTTGAAAGCCTAGAGGAAGGACTGTGGAGCCACACCAGCGACAGCACGCAGGCCAACTTGGTGCCTGCAGGCCAGCCAGGGTGGTCCTGGACCCTGGCGCTCTTCCAGAAGCTTTCCATTGCCCTGCCTGAGATACCCCTCCTGTCCCGGCCCCCACTGCTTTTTTCCTTCCTCACCTCTGTCCGGAGAGAAATTCCAGTGGAAGGTATGGGTGACACATCCTCTTCTTTACAGGCGGCAGCCTGGCAACTCCTGCAGAAAGGCCAGCAGAACCCCACTCACACCGGGCCACCCACAAAGCTGTGGCCCCTCACTCCCTCCCACCAGCACAGCCCCGAGACTGCTGACGGGGCAGAGAATATGGAGTCAGGCACAGCTTCAGGGGCTATTGCTGCCTGGAGCTCTGTTTATATTGACCTCAACGAGGCACACCTGGGGAGGGCGGGCCGGCAGGGTAAGGCTGCCCAGGTCAGCTAATCCACAACCCTCAGGGAATCACATTGTTGAAAATGGACCCCGCTAAGGCAGAAGAGATGCCAAGGAAAAAAAGGACACAATGCCATTTGCAGCACCGTAGATGAGTCTAGAAGTAATCACGTGACTTGTAGTAAGTCAGAAAGTGAAAGACACATATCCTATCATATCACTTATAGGTGTTACCTAAAAATGGATACCAGGGCAGATATTTCCACGGAGAAGGGCAATCACAGATTCATTAAACAAACTTATGGTTCACCAATGGAAAGGTGTGAGGATTGGTTTCATTACGATATCGGGGTTAACAGACATATACAAACACAGGTGACATATATAATCACCAAAGGCCTACAGAATACCAAGAGAGGACTACTCAACATTCTGTCATAACGTACATGGGAAAAGGATCCCAGGAAGAACAGACATCTGTATATGTGTAAAAGAACCACATCTTCCACACCTACAACAAGCCAAACATTGTAATCAAACTTGCTGTAATAAAAAATAAAAAAATAAATTAAAAACACGAACAAGAAGTAGTGAGACAAACGTGAGGGGCTTTCTCCTGGCACATTCCATTCTAAACTCCAATCTAGAACACCACTTCCACTGAGGCTCTCTTGCCCTAGTAACCAGATTTGGTAAGGGTGAACTGCTGCCACGTTGTGGCCGTTTCACACAACAGCAGCTTTAGTCCCAGCGCTAATGGTCAGTTGATATTCAAAATCATTGCAGGCCTGTAAATGACACCTGCCCTGAAAAAAAATCCTGGGGTCACATATCGACCAAAAAATTCAAAGGACGTCCATATTTCAAAACGACCGTTTCAAAAGGCATATTTTACGCACATTAGTGTTCTGCTTCTTTTCCTTTCTTTCCTTTTTTGTTAAAAAACACGGGAATGGAAAAAGGCATCCCTCAGAATGGGCGAAAATCGTTGCAGACGAATCAATGGACAGAGGTTTAATCTCCAATATATATAAACAGCTCATGCAGCTTAATATTAAAAAAACAAACAACCGATACAAAAATGGGCAGAAGATCTAAAGAGACGTTTCTTCAAAGGAGACACAGAGATGGCCAAGACGCACATGAAAAGCTGCTCAACAGCACTAATTATTAGAGAAATGCAAATCAAAACTACAATGAGGTATCACCTCACACCTGTTAGAATCGGCATCATCAGGAAATCTGCAAACAACCAATTCTGGGGAGGGTGTGGACAAAAGGAGCCCTCTTCCACTATTGGTGGGAATGTAAATTGATACAGTCACTATGGAGAACAGTATGGAGTTTCCTTAAAAAAGCTAGAAATAGAATTACCATCTGATCCAGCAATCCCACTTCTGGGCATATACCCAGAGAAAACCGTATTTCAAAAAGGCACATTCACCACAATGTTCGTTGCAGCACTATTTACAATAGCCAGGTAATGGAAGCAACCTAAATGCCCACAGACAGATGAATGGATAAAGATGTGGTACATATATAAAATGGAATATTACTCGGCCATAAAAAGGAATGAAACTGGGTCATTTGTAGAGACATCGATGGATCGAGAGACTGTCATACAGAATGAAGTAAGTCAGAAAGAGGAAAACAAATATTGTGTATTAATGCATATATGTGGAGCCTAAAACTGGTACAGATGAACTGGTTTGCAGGGAAGAAATAGAGACACAGAGGTAGAGAACAAACGTATGGACACCAAGTGTGGGAAGCCATGGGGTGGTGGGGTGGGATGTGTTGGGAGTTTGGGATTGACCTGTATACATGTATATGCATAAAATACATAACTAATAATAACGTGCTGTATAAAAAAATAAATAAAATTAAATTTCAAAATTTTAAAAAATAAAATTTAAAAATAAAACAGAAAAAAGTTCTTCCTGTCACACAGATGTATTTATAGGAATGAATTATTTCCATGCTTATATCTATAAATACATAAAAGAGGAATAAAATCTAACTTGAACGATAAAAGAAAAAAAAGTGAACCCACGAGTTATACAGAGGAAAACCCTATCACGGCACTTGCTCCAGCGGTCAACAATTCTGAAATTGGTCAGAGGTGGGAAACCATCTCCCATACAGCCAGCAACCCACCCCCCACGCAAGGAGCGTCCTCATTGCAAAGCTGGGGGACTGTGCCGAGGCATCTGTGAGTAAACGTGAGCTGAGCCCCAGGCCAGCTGCTGCTGAACTGTCCCCACCCTTTCCAGGTAAAACACCTGAATAAGTACAAGGGCTTGAAAGCCTAGAGGAAGGACTGTGGAGCCACACCAGCGACAGCACGCAGGCCAACTTGGTGCCTGCAGGCCAGCCAGGGTGGTCCTGGACCCTGGCGCTCTTCCAGAAGCTTTCCATTGCCCTGCCTGAGATACCCCTCCTGTCCCGGCCCCCACTGCTTTTTTCCTTCCTCACCTCTGTCCGGAGAGAAATTCCAGTGGAAGGTATGGGTGACACATCCTCTTCTTTACAGGCGGCAGCCTGGCAACTCCTGCAGAAAGGCCAGCAGAACCCCACTCACACCGGGCCACCCACAAAGCTGTGGCCCCTCACTCCCTCCCACCAGCACAGCCCCGAGACTGCTGACGGGGCAGAGAATATGGAGTCAGGCACAGCTTCAGGGGCTATTGCTGCCTGGAGCTCTGTTTATATTGACCTCAACGAGGCACACCTGGGGAGGGCGGGCCGGCAGGGTAAGGCTGCCCAGGTCAGCTAATCCACAACCCTCAGGGAATCACATTGTTGAAAATGGACCCCGCTAAGGCAGAAGAGATGCCAAGGAAAAAAAGGACACAATGCCATTTGCAGCACCGTAGATGAGTCTAGAAGTAATCACGTGACTTGTAGTAAGTCAGAAAGTGAAAGACACATATCCTATCATATCACTTATAGGTGTTACCTAAAAATGGATACCAGGGCAGATATTTCCACGGAGAAGGGCAATCACAGATTCATTAAACAAACTTATGGTTCACCAATGGAAAGGTGTGAGGATTGGTTTCATTACGATATCGGGGTTAACAGACATATACAAACACAGGTGACATATATAATCACCAAAGGCCTACAGAATACCAAGAGAGGACTACTCAACATTCTGTCATAACGTACATGGGAAAAGGATCCCAGGAAGAACAGACATCTGTATATGTGTAAAAGAACCACATCTTCCACACCTACAACAAGCCAAACATTGTAATCAAACTTGCTGTAATAAAAAATAAAAAAATAAATTAAAAACACGAACAAGAAGTAGTGAGAGAAACGTGAGGGGCTTTCTCCTGGCACATTCCATTCTAAACTCCAATCTAGAACACCACTTCCACTGAGGCTCTCTTGCCCTAGTAACCAGATTTGGTAAGGGTGAACTGCTGCCACCTTGTGGCCGTTTCACACAACAGCAGCTTTAATCCCAGCGCTAATGGTCAGTTGATATTCAAAATCATTGCAGGCCTGTAAATGACACCTGCCCTGAAAACAAATCCTGGTGTCACATATCGACCAAAAAATTCAAAAGACGTCCATATTTCAAAACGACCGTTTCAAAAGGCATATTTTACGCACATTAGTATTCTGCTTCTTTTCCTTTCTTTCCTTTTTTGTTAAAAAACACGGGAATGGAAAAAGGCATCCCTCAGAATGGGCGAAAATCGTTGCAGACGAATCAATGGACAGAGGTTTAATCTCCAATATATATAAACAGCTCATGCAGCTTAATATTAAAAAAACAAACAACCCAAAATAAAATGGGCAGAAGATCTAAAGAGACGTTTCTTCAAAGGAGACACAGAGATGGCCAAGACGCACATGAAAAGCTGCTCAACAGCACTAATTATTAGAGAAATGCAAATCAAAACTACAATGAGGTATCACCTCACACCTGTTAGAATCGGCATCATCAGGAAATCTGCAAACAACCAATTCTGGGGAGGGTGTGGACAAAAGGAGCCCTCTTCCACTATTGGTGGGAATGTAAATTGATACAGTCACTATGGAGAACAGTATGGAGTTTCCTTAAAAAAGCTAGAAATAGAATTACCATCTGATCCAGCAATCCCACTTCTGGGCATATACCCAGAGAAAACCGTATTTCAAAAAGGCACATTCACCACAATGTTCGTTGCAGCACTATTTACAATAGCCAGGTAATGGAAGCAACCTAAATGCCCACAGACAGATGAATGGATAAAGAAGTGGTACATATATAAAATGGAATATTACTCGGCCATAAAAAGGAATGAAACTGGGTCATTTGTAGAGACATCGATGGATCGAGAGACTGTCATACAGAATGAAGTAAGTCAGAAAGAGGAAAACAAATATTGTGTATTAATGCATATATGTGGAGCCTAAAACTGGTACAGATGAACTGGTTTGCAGGGAAGAAATAGAGACACAGAGGTAGAGAACAAACGTATGGACACCAAGTGTGGGAAGCCATGGGGTGGTGGTGGTGGAATGAGTTGGGAGTTTGGGATTGACCTGTATACATGTATATGCATAAAATACATAACTAATAATAACGTGCTGTATAAAAAAAATAAATAAAATTAAATTTCAAAATTTTAAAAAATAAAATTTAAAAATAAAACAGAAAAAAGTTCTTCCCGTCACACAGATGTATTTATAGGAATGAATTATTTCCATGCTTATATCTATAAATACATAAAAGAGGAATAAAATCTAACTTGAACGATAAAAGAAAAAAAAGTGAACCCACGAGTTATACAGAGGAAAACCCTATCACGGCACTTGCTCCAGCGGTCAACAATTCTGAAATTGGTCAGAGGTGGGAAAACATCTTCTATACAGACAGCAACCCACCCCCCACGCAAGGAGCGTCCTCATTGCAAAGCTGGGGGACCGTGCCGAGGCATCTGTGAGTAAACGTGAGCTGAGCCCCAGGCCAGCTGCTGCTGAACTGTCCCCACCCTTTCCTGGTAAAACACCTGAATATGTACAAGGGCTTGAAAGCCTAGAGGAAGGACCGTGGAGCCACACCAGCGACAGCACACAGGCCAACTTGGTGCCTGCAGGCCAGCCAGGGTGGTCCTGGACCCTGGCGCTCTTCCAGAAGCTTTCCATTGCCCTGCCTGAGATACCCCTCCTGTCCCGGCCCCCACTGCTTTTTTCCTTCCTCACCTCTGTCCGGAGAGAAATTCCAGCGGAAGGTATGGGTGACACATCCTCTTCTTTACAGGCGGCAGCCTGGCAACTCCTGCAGAAAGGCCAGCAGAACCCCACTCACACCGGGCCACCCACAAAGCTGTGGCCCCTCACTCCCTCCCACCAGCACAGCCCCGAGACTGCTGACGGGGCAGAGAATATGGAGTCAGGCACAGCTTCAGGGGCTATTGCTGCCTGGAGCTCTGTTTATATTGACCTCAACGAGGCACACCTCGGGAGGGTGGGCCGGCAGGGTAAGGCTGCCCAGGTCAGCTAATCCACAACCCTCAGGGAATCACATTGTTGAAAATGGACCCCGCTAAGCCAGAAGAGATGCCAAGGAAAAAAAGGACACAATGCCATTTGCAGCACCGTAGATGAGTCTAGAAGTAATCACGTGACTTGTAGTAAGTCAGAAAGTGAAAGACACATATCATATCATATCACTTATAGGTGTTACCTAAAAATGGATACCAGGGCAGATATTTCCACGGAGAAGGGCAATCACAGATTCATTAAACAAACTTATGGTTCACCAATGGAAAGGTGTGAGGATTGGTTTCATTACGATATCGGGGTTAACAGACATATACAAACACAGGTGACATATATAATCACCAAAGACCTACAGAATACCAAGAGAGGACTACTCAACATTCTGTCATAACGTACATGGGAAAAGGATCCCAGGAAGAACAGACATCTGTATATGTGTAAAAGAACCACATCTTCCACACCTACAACAAGCCAAACATTGTAATCAAACTTGCTGTAATAAAAAATAAAAAAATAAATTAAAAACACGAACAAGAAGTAGTGAGAGAAACGTGAGGGGCTTTCTCCTGGCACATTCCATTCTAAACTCCAATCTAGAACACCACTTCCACTGAGGCTCTCTTGCCCTAGTAACCACATTTGGTAAGGGTGAACTGCTGCCACCTTGTGGCCGTTTCACACAACAGCAGCTTTAATCCCAGCGCTAATGGTCAGTTGATATTCAAAATCATTGCAGGCCTGTAAATGACACCTGCCCTGAAAACAAATCCTGGTGTCACATATCGACCAAAAAATTCAAAAGACGTCCATATTTCAAAACGACCGTTTCAAAAGGCATATTTTACGCACATTAGTATTCTGCTTCTTTTCCTTTCTTTCCTTTTTTGTTAAAAAACACGGGAATGGAAAAAGGCATCCCTCAGAATGGGCGAAAATCGTTGCAGACGAATCAATGGACAGAGGTTTAATCTCCAATATATATAAACAGCTCATGCAGCTTAATATTAAAAAAACAAACAACCCAAAATAAAATGGGCAGAAGATCTAAAGAGACGTTTCTTCAAAGGAGACACAGAGATGGCCAAGACGCACATGAAAAGCTGCTCAACAGCACTAATTATTAGAGAATTGCAAATCAAAACTACAATGAGGTATCACCTCACACCTGTTAGAATCGGCATCATCAGGAAATCTGCAAACAACCAATTCTGGGGAGGGTGTGGACAAAAGGAGCCCTCTTCCACTATTGGTGGGAATGTAAATTGATACAGTCACTATGGAGAACAGTATGGAGTTTCCTTAAAAAAGCTAGAAATAGAATTACCATCTGATCCAGCAATCCCACTTCTGGGCATATACACAGAGAAAACCGTATTTCAAAAAGGCACATTCACCACAATGTTCGTTGCAGCACTATTTACAATAGCCAGGTAATGGAAGCAACCTAAATGCCCACAGACAGATGAATGGATAAAGATGTGGTACATATATAAAATGGAATATTACTCGGCCATAAAAAGGAATGAAACTGGGTCATTTGTAGAGACATCGATGGATCGAGAGACTGTCATACAGAATGAAGTAAGTCAGAAAGAGGAAAACAAATATTGTGTATTAATGCATATATGTGGAGCCTAAAACTGGTACAGATGAACTGGTTTGCAGGGAAGAAATAGAGACACAGAGGTAGAGAACAAACGTATGGACACCAAGTGTGAGAAGCCATGGGGTGGTGGTGGTGGAATGAGTTGGGAGTTTGGGATTGACCTGTATACATGTATATGCATAAAATACATAACTAATAATAACGTGCTGTATAAAAAAATAAATAAAATTAAATTTCAAAATTTTAAAAAATAAAATTTAAAAATAAAACAGAAAAAAGTTCTTCCCGTCACACAGATGTATTTATAGGAATGAATTATTTCCATGCTTATATCTATAAATACATAAAAGAGGAATAAAATCTAACTTGAACGATAAAAGAAAAAAAAGTGAACCCACGAGTTATACAGAGGAAAACCCTATCACGGCACTTGCTCCAGCGGTCAACAATTCTGAAATTGGTCAGAGGTGGGAAACCATCTCCCATACAGCCAGCAACCCACCCCCCACGCAAGGAGCGTCCTCATTGCAAAGCTGGGGGACCGTGCCGAGGCATCTGTGAGTAAACGTGAGCTGAGCCCCAGGCCAGCTGCTGCTGAACTGTCCCCACCCTTTCCAGGTAAAACACCTGAATATGTACAAGGGCTTGAAAGCCTAGAGGAAGGACCGTGGAGCCACACCAGCGACAGCACGCAGGCCAACTTGGTGCCTGCAGGCCAGCCAGGGTGGTCCTGGACCCTGGCGCTCTTCCAGAAGCTTTCCATTGCCCTGCCTGAGATACCCCTCCTGTCCCGGCCCCCACTGCTTTTTTCCTTCCTCACCTCTGTCCGGAGAGAAATTCCAGCGGAAGGTATGGGTGACACATCCTCTTCTTTACAGGCGGCAGCCTGGCAACTCCTGCAGAAAGGCCAGCAGAACCCCACTCACACCGGGCCACCCACAAAGCTGTGGCCCCTCACTCCCTCCCACCAGCACAGCCCCGAGACTGCTGACGGGGCAGAGAATATGGAGTCAGGCACAGCTTCAGGGGCTATTGCTGCCTGGAGCTCTGTTTATATTGACCTCAACGAGGCACACCTGGGGAGGGCGGGCCGGCAGGGTAAGGCTGCCCAGGTCAGCTAATCCACAACCCACAGGGAATCACATTGTTGAAAATGGACCCCGCTAAGGCAGAAGAGAAGCCAAGGAAAAAAAGGACACAATGCCATTTGCAGCACCGTAGATGAGTCTAGAAGTAATCACGTGACTTGTAGTAAGTCAGAAAGTGAAAGACACATATCATATCATATCACTTATAGGTGTTACCTAAAAATGGATACCAGGGCAGATATTTCCACGGAGAAGGGCAATCACAGATTCATTAAACAAACTTATGGTTCACCAATGGAAAGGTGTGAGGATTGGTTTCATTACGATATCGGGGTTAACAGACATATACAAACACAGGTGACATATATAATCACCAAAGACCTACAGAATACCAAGAGAGGACTACTCAACATTCTGTCATAACGTACATGGGAAAAGGATCCCAGGAAGAACAGACATCTGTATATGTGTAAAAGAACCACATCTTCCACACCTACAACAAGCCAAACATTGTAATCAAACTTGCTGTAATAAAAAATAAAAAAATAAATTAAAAACACGAACAAGAAGTAGTGAGAGAAACGTGAGGGGCTTTCTCCTGGCACATTCCATTCTAAACTCCAATCTAGAACACCACTTCCACTGAGGCTCTCTTGCCCTAGTAACCAGATTTGGTAAGGGTGAACTGCTGCCACCTTGTGGCCGTTTCACACAACAGCAGCTTTAATCCCAGCGCTAATGGTCAGTTGATATTCAAAATCATTGCAGGCCTGTAAATGACACCTGCCCTGAAAACAAATCCTGGTGTCACATATCGACCAAAAAATTCAAAAGACGTCCATATTTCAAAACGACCGTTTCAAAAGGCATATTTTACGCACATTAGTATTCTGCTTCTTTTCCTTTCTTTCCTTTTTTGTTAAAAAACACGGGAATGGAAAAAGGCATCCCTCAGAATGGGCGAAAATCGTTGCAGACGAATCAATGGACAGAGGTTTAATCTCCAATATATATAAACAGCTCATGCAGCTTAATATTAAAAAAACAAACAACCCAAAATAAAATGGGCAGAAGATCTAAAGAGACGTTTCTTCAAAGGAGACACAGAGATGGCCAAGACGCACATGAAAAGCTGCTCAACAGCACTAATTATTAGAGAATTGCAAATCAAAACTACAATGAGGTATCACCTCACACCTGTTAGAATCGGCATCATCAGGAAATCTGCAAACAACCAATTCTGGGGAGGGTGTGGACAAAAGGAGCCCTCTTCCACTATTGGTGGGAATGTAAATTGATACAGTCACTATGGAGAACAGTATGGAGTTTCCTTAAAAAAGCTAGAAATAGAATTACCATCTGATCCAGCAATCCCACTTCTGGGCATATACCCAGAGAAAACCGTATTTCAAAAAGGCACATTCACCACAATGTTCGTTGCAGCACTATTTACAATAGCCAGGTAATGGAAGCAACCTAAATGCCCACAGACAGATGAATGGATAAAGATGTGGTACATATATAAAATGGAATATTACTCGGCCATAAAAAGGAATGAAACTGGGTCATTTGTAGAGACATCGATGGATCGAGAGACTGTCATACAGAATGAAGTAAGTCAGAAAGAGGAAAACAAATATTGTGTATTAATGCATATATGTGGAGCCTAAAACTGGTACAGATGAACTGGTTTGCAGGGAAGAAATAGAGACACAGAGGTAGAGAACAAACGTATGGACACCAAGTGTGGGAAGCCATGGGGTGGTGGGGTGGGATGAGTTGGGAGTTTGGGATTGACCTGTATACATGTATATGCATAAAATACATAACTAATAATAACGTGCTGTATAAAAAAAAATAAATAAAATTAAATTTCAAAATTTTAAAAAATAAAATTTAAAAATAAAACAGAAAAAAGTTCTTCCCATCACACAGATGTATTTATAGGAATGAATTATTTCCATGCTTATATCTATAAATACATAAAAGAGGAATAAAATCTAACTTGAACGATAAAAGAAACAAAAGTGAACCCACGAGTTATACAGAGGAAAACCCTATCACGGCACTTGCTCCAGCGGTCAACAATTCTGAAATTGGTCAGAGGTGGGAAACCATCTCCCATACAGCCAGCAACCCACCCCCCACGCAAGGAGCGTCCTCATTGCAAAGCTGGGGGACTGTGCCGAGGCATCTGTGAGTAAACGTGAGCTGAGCCCCAGGCCAGCTGCTGCTGAACTGTCCCCACCCTTTCCAGGTAAAACACCTGAATATGTACAAGGGCTTGAAAGCCTAGAGGAAGGACTGTGGAGCCACACCAGCGACAGCACGCAGGCCAACTTGTTGCCTGCAGGCCAGCCAGGGTGGTCCTGGACCCTGGCGCTCTTCCAGAAGCTTTCCATTGCCCTGCCTGAGATACCCCTCCTGTCCCGGCCCCCACTGCTTTTTTCCTTCCTCACCTCTGTCCGGAGAGAAATTCCAGCGGAAGGTATGGGTGACACATCCTCTTCTTTACAGGCGGCAGCCTGGCAACTCCTGCAGAAAGGCCAGCAGAACCCCACTCACACCGGGCCACCCACAAAGCTGTGGCCCCTCACTCCCTCCCACGAGCACAGCCCCGAGACTGCTGACGGGGCAGAGAATATGGAGTCAGGCACAGCTTCAGGGGCTATTGCTGCCTGGAGCTCTGTTTATATTGACCTCAACGAGGCACACCTGGGGAGGGTGGGCCGGCAGGGTAAGGCTGCCCAGGTCAGCTAATCCACAACCCTCAGGGAATCACATTGTTGAAAATGGACCCCGCTAAGGCAGAAGAGATGCCAAGGAAAAAAAGGACACAATGCCATTTGCAGCACCGTAGATGAGTCTAGAAGTAATCACGTGACTTGTAGTAAGTCAGAAAGTGAAAGACACATATCATATCATATCACTTATAGGTGTTACCTAAAAATGGATACCAGGGCAGATATTTCCACGGAGAAGGGCAATCACAGATTCATTAAACAAACTTATGGTTCACCAATGGAAAGGTGTGAGGATTGGTTTCATTACGATATCGGGGTTAACAGACATATACAAACACAGGTGACATATATAATCACCAAAGACCTACAGAATACCAAGAGAGGACTACTCAACATTCTGTCATAACGTACATGGGAAAAGGATCCCAGGAAGAACAGACATCTGTATATGTGTAAAAGAACCACATCTTCCACACCTACAACAAGCCAAACATTGTAATCAAACTTGCTGTAATAAAAAATAAAAAAATAAATTAAAAACACGAACAAGAAGTAGTGAGAGAAACGTGAGGGGCTTTCTCCTGGCACATTCCATTCTAAACTCCAATCTAGAACACCACTTCCACTGAGGCTCTCTTGCCCTAGTAACCAGATTTGGTAAGGGTGAACTGCTGCCACCTTGTGGCCGTTTCACACAACAGCAGCTTTAATCCCAGCGCTAATGGTCAGTTGATATTCAAAATCATTGCAGGCCTGTAAATGACACCTGCCCTGAAAACAAATCCTGGTGTCACATATCGACCAAAAAATTCAAAAGACGTCCATATTTCAAAACGACCGTTTCAAAAGGCATATTTTACGCACATTAGTATTCTGCTTCTTTTCCTTTCTTTCCTTTTTTGTTAAAAAACACGGGAATGGAAAAAGGCATCCCTCAGAATGGGCGAAAATCGTTGCAGACGAATCAATGGACAGAGGTTTAATCTCCAATATATATAAACAGCTCATGCAGCTTAATATTAAAAAAACAAACAACCCAAAATAAAATGGGCAGAAGATCTAAAGAGACGTTTCTTCAAAGGAGACACAGAGATGGCCAAGACGCACATGAAAAGCTGCTCAACAGCACTAATTATTAGAGAATTGCAAATCAAAACTACAATGAGGTATCACCTCACACCTGTTAGAATCGGCATCATCAGGAAATCTGCAAACAACCAATTCTGGGGAGGGTGTGGACAAAAGGAGCCCTCTTCCACTATTGGTGGGAATGTAAATTGATACAGTCACTATGGAGAACAGTATGGAGTTTCCTTAAAAAAGCTAGAAATAGAATTACCATCTGATCCAGCAATCCCACTTCTGGGCATATACCCAGAGAAAACCGTATTTCAAAAAGGCACATTCACCACAATGTTCGTTGCAGCACTATTTACAATAGCCAGGTAATGGAAGCAACCTAAATGCCCACAGACAGATGAATGGATAAAGATGTGGTACATATATAAAATGGAATATTACTCGGCCATAAAAAGGAATGAAACTGGGTCATTTGTAGAGACATCGATGGATCGAGAGACTGTCATACAGAATGAAGTAAGTCAGAAAGAGGAAAACAAATATTGTGTATTAATGCATATATGTGGAGCCTAAAACTGGTACAGATGAACTGGTTTGCAGGGAAGAAATAGAGACACAGAGGTAGAGAACAAACGTATGGACACCAAGTGTGGGAAGCCATGGGGTGGTGGGGTGGGATGAGTTGGGAGTTTGGGATTGACCTGTATACATGTATATGCATAAAATACATAACTAATAATAACGTGCTGTATAAAAAAAATAAATAAAATTAAATTTCAAAATTTTAAAAAATAAAATTTAAAAATAAAACAGAAAAAAGTTCTTCCCGTCACACAGATGTATTTATAGGAATGAATTATTTCCATGCTTATATCTATAAATACATAAAAGAGGAATAAAATCTAACTTGAACGATAAAAGAAAAAAATGTGAACCCACGAGTTATACAGAGGAAAACCCTATCACGGCACTTGCTCCAGCGGTCAACAATTCTGAAATTGGTCAGAGGTGGGAAACCATCTCCCATACAGCCAGCAACCCACCCCCCACGCAAGGAGCGTCCTCATTGCAAAGCTGGGGGACTGTGCCGAGGCATCTGTGAGTAAACGTGAGCTGAGCCCCAGGCCAGCTGCTGCTGAACTGTGCCCACCCTTTCCAGGTAAAACACCTGAATATGTACAAGGGCTTGAAAGCCTAGAGGAAGGACCGTGGAGCCACACCAGCGACAGCACGCAGGCCAACTTGTTGCCTGCAGGCCAGCCAGGGTGGTCCTGGACCCTGGCGCTCTTCCAGAAGCTTTCCATTGCCCTGCCTGAGATACCCCTCCTGTCCCGGCCCCCACTGCTTTTTTCCTTCCTCACCTCTGTCCGGAGAGAAATTCCAGCGGAAGTTATGGGTGACACATCCTCTTCTTTACAGGCGGCAGCCTGGCAACTCCTGCAGAAAGGCCAGCAGAACCCCACTCACACCGGGCCACCCACAAAGCTGTGGCCCCTCACTCCCTCCCACGAGCACAGCCCCGAGACTGCTGACGGGGCAGAGAATATGGAGTCAGGCACAGCTTCAGGGGCTATTGCTGCCTGGAGCTCTGTTTATATTGACCTCAACGAGGCACACCTGGGGAGGGCGGGCCGGCAGGGTAAGGCTGCCCAGGTCAGCTAATCCACAACCCTCAGGGAATCACATTGTTGAAAATGGACCCCGCTAAGGCAGAAGAGATGCCAAGGAAAAAAAGGACACAATGCCATTTGCAGCACCGTAGATGAGTCTAGAAGTAATCACGTGACTTGTAGTAAGTCAGAAAGTGAAAGACACATATCATATCATATCACTTATAGGTGTTACCTAAAAATGGATACCAGGGCAGATATTTCCACGGAGAAGGGCAATCACGGATTCATTAAACAAACTTATGGTTCACCAATGGAAAGGTGTGAGGATTGGTTTCATTATGATATCGGGGTTAACAGACATATACAAACACAGGTGACATATATAATCACCAAAGACCTACAGAATACCAAGAGAGGACTACTCAACATTCTGTCATAACGTACATGGGAAAAGGATCCCAGGAAGAACAGACATCTGTATATGTGTAAAAGAACCACATTTTCCTCACCTACAACAAGCCAAACATTGTAATCAAACTTGCTGTAATAAAAAATAAAAAAAAATTAAATTAAAAACACGTACAAGAAGTAGTGAGACAAACTTGAGGGGCTTTCTCCTGGCACATTCCATTCTAAATTCCAATCTAGAACACCACTTCCATTGAGTCTCTCTTGCCCTAGTAACCAGATTTGGCAAGGGAGAACTGCTGCCACCTTGTGGCCGTTTCACACAACAGCAGCTTTAATCCCAGCGCTAATGGTCAGTTGATATTCAAAATCATTGCAGGCCTGTAAATGACACCTGCCCTGAAAACAAATCCTGGGGTCACATATCGACCAAAAAATTCAAAGGACGTCCATATTTCAAAAGGAACCTTTCAAAAGGCATATTTTACGCACATTAGTATTCTGCTTCTTTTCCTTTCTTTCCTTTTTTGTTAAAAAAAACGGGAATGGAAAAAGGCATCCCTCATAATGGGCGAAAATCGTTGCAAACGAATCAATGGACAGAGGTTTAATCTCCAATATATATAAACAGCTCATGCAGCTTAATATTAAAAAAACAAACAACCCAATACAAAAATGGGCAGAAGATCTAAAGAGACGTTTCTTCAAAGGAGACACAGAGATGGCCAAGACGCACATGAAAAGCTGCTCAACATCACTAATTGTTAGAGAAATGCAAATCAAAACTACAATAAGTTATGACGTCACACCCATTAGAGTAGGCATCATCAGAAAATCTACAAACAAAAATTCTGTGGAGGGTGTGGACAAAAGGAACCCTCTTCCACTATTGGTGGGAATGTAAATTGATACAGTCACTATGGAGAACAGTATGGAGGTTCCTTTAAAAAACTAAAAAGAGGAGTACAATCTGATCCAGCAATCCCACTTCTGAGCATATACCCAGAGAAAACCATAAATCAAAGAGACACATTCAGCACAATGTTCATTGCAGCACTATTTACAATAGCCAGGTAATGGAAGCAACCTAAATGCCCACAGACAGAAGAACGGATAAAGATGTGGTACATATATAAAATGGAGTATTACTCAACCATATAAAGGAATGAAACTGGGTCATTTGTAGAGAACTCGATGGATCTAGAGACTGTCATACAGAGTGGAGTAAGTCAGAAACAGAAAAACAAATATTGTATACTAATGCCTATATTTGGTACCTAGAAAAGTGGTACAGATGAACTTGTTTGCAGGGCAGAAATAGAGACACAGAGGTAGAGAACAAACGTATGGACACAAAGAGGGGGAAGCCATGGGGTGGTGGTGGTGGTGGGATGAGTTGGGAGATTGGGATTGACCTGTATACATGTAAATGCATAAAATACATAACTAATAATAACCTGCTGTATAAGAAAATAAAATTAAATTTCAAAATTTTTAAAAATAAAACAGAAAAAAGTTCTTCCATTCACACAGATGTATTTATATGAATGACTTATTTCCATGCTTATATCTATAAATACATAAAAGAGGAATAAAATTTAACTTGAAACAATGGAGAAAAAAAAACCTGAACCCAACAGTTATACAGAGGAAAACCCTATCAAGGCACTTACTCCAGCGGTAAACAATTCTGAAATTGGTCAGATGTGGAGAATCATCTCCCATACAGCCAGCAGCCCCACCCCACACAAGGAGGGTCCTCATTGCAAAGCTGCGGGACCGTGCCGAGGCGTCTGTGAGTAAACGTGAGCTGAGCCCCAGGCCAGCTGCTGCTGAACTGTTCACACCCTTCCCAGGTAAAACAACTGAAAATGTACAAGGGCTTGAAAGCCTAGAGGAAGGGCAGTGGAGCCACACCAGCGACAGCACACAGCCCCACTTGGTGCCTGCCGGCCAGCCAGGATGGTCCTGGCCACGGGCGCTCTTCTGGAAGCTTTCCATTTTCCTGCCTGGAACGGAAACCCACCACCAGCCCTAAACCTGACCCACAAGCCGTAGCCTACTCCTGGCCCGTATGCTGGCAAGGACCCGTGCGTCAGCACGTAGCCTGACCCTCCCACGTTTCCGTACCATCATATGTGCCCTAAGCTTTGCCATTCCCTAACCCTAACCGTAGCCCGGAACGGAAACCCACCACCAGCCCTACACCTTACCCTACGCCGTAGCGTACTCCTGGCCCGTACGCTGGCACTGACCTGTGCGTCAGTAAGTAGCCTGACCCTCCCACGTTACCATACCCTCACCTGTGCCCTAAGACTTGACGCTCCCTAACTCTTACCCTAGCCCCCAATGGAAACCCACCACCAGCCCTACACCTTAACCTACGCCGTAGCCTACTCCTGGCCTGTACGGTGGCACTGAACCTTGCGTCAGCATGTAGCCTGACCCTCCCACGTTTTCGTACCCTCACCTGTGCGCTAAGCCTTGCCGTTCCTTAACCCTAACCCTAGCCCGGAACGGAAATGCACCACCAGCCCTACACATTACCCCCAAGCCGTAGCCTACTCCTGGACCATATGCTGGCACTGACCCGTGCGTCAGCACGTAGCGTGTACCTCCCACGTTTCCGTACCCTCACCTGTGGCCTAAGCCTTGCCGTTCCCTAACCCTAACCCTAGCCCGGAACGGAAACCCACCACCAGCTCTACACCTTACCCAATGCTGTAGCCTACACCTGGCCCGTACGCGGGCACTGACCCATGCGTCAGCACGTAGCCTGAAGCTCCCACTTTTCCGTACCCTCACCTGTGCCCTAAGCCTTGCCGTTCTCTAAGCCTAATCCTAACCCTGAACGGAAAGCCACCACCAGCCCTAAAACTTAGCCACAAGCCGTAGCCTACTCCTGTCCCATACGCTGGCACTGACCCATGCGTCAGCACGTAGCCTGACCCTCCCACGTTTCCGTACCCTCACCTGTGCCCTAAGCCTTGCCATTCCCTAACCCTAACCCTAGACCAGAACGGAAACCCACCACCAGCCCTAAACCATACCCTACGCCATAGCCTACTCCTGGCCCGTACGCTGGCACTGACCCATGCGTCAGCATGTAGCCTGACCCTCCCACGTTTCTGTAACCTCACCTCTGCCCTAAGACTTCCCGTTCCCTAACCCTAACCCTAGACCGGAACGCAAACCCACCACCAGCCCTACACCTTTCCCTACGCCGTCGCCTACTCCTGACCCGTACGCTGGCACTGACCCATGCGTCATCACGTAGCCTGACCCTCCCACGTTTCCGTACCCTCACCTGTGCCCTAAGCCTTGCCGTTCCCTCACCCTAACCCTAGCCATGAATGGAAACCCACCACCAGCCCTACACCTTACCCCCAAGCCGTAGCCTACTCTTGGTCCATACGCTGGCACTGACCTCTGCGTCAGCACGTAGCGTGAACTTCTCACATTACCGTAACGTCACCTGTGCCCTAAGCCTTGCCGTTCCCTAACCCTAACCCTAGTACGGAACGGAAACACACCACAAGCCCTACACCTAAGCCCCAAGACATAGCCTACTCCTGGCCGGTACGCTGGCACTGACCCGTGCGTCAGCACGTAGCCTGACCCTCCCAAGTTTCCGTACCCTCACCTGTGCCCTAAGCCTTGCCGTTCCGTTACCCTAACCCTAGCCCAGAATGGAAACCCACCACCAGCCCTAAACCTTTCCCTACTCCGTAGCCTACTCCGGGCCCGTACGCTGGGACTGACCCGTGCGTCAGCATGTAGTCTGACTCACCCAAGTTTCCGTACCATCACCTGGGCCCTAAGCCTTGCCACTCCCTAACCCTAACCCTAGCCCGGAATGGAAACCCACCACCAGCCCTACCCTTTACCCTATGCCGTAGCCTACTCCTGGCCTGTACGCTGGCACTGACCCGTGCGTCAGCACGTAGCCTGAACCTACCACGTTTCCGTACGCTCACCTGTGCCCTAAGTCTTGCCATTCCCTAACCCTAACCCTAGCCTGTAACGGACACCCAACACCAGCCCTACACCGTACCCTACGACGTAGCCTACTCCTGGCCCGTACGCTGGCACTGACACGTGCGTCAGCACGTAGCCTGAACTTCCCACATTTCCGTACCCTCACCTGTGCCCTAAGCCTTGCTGTTCCCTAACCCTAACACTACTACGGAACGGAAACCCACCACCATCCCTACACCTAACCTCCAAGCCATAGCCTACTCATGGCCCGTACGCTGGCACTGACCCGTGCGTCAGCAGGTAGCCCGAAACTCCCACGTTTCTGTAACCTCACGTGTGTCCTAAGTTTTGCCGTTCCCTATCCCTAAACCTAGCCAGGAACGGAAACCTACCACCAGCCCTACACCTAACCCCCAAGCCGTAGCCTACTACTGGCCCGTACGATGGCACTGACCTGTGCGTCAGCATGTAACCTGAACCTCCCACTTTTCCGTACCCTCACCTGTGGCCTAAGCATTGCCGTTCCCTAACCCTAACCCTAGACCCGAACGGAAACCCACAACCAGCCCTAAACTTTACCGTACGTCGTAGCCTACTCCTGGCCCGTTCGCTGGCAGTGAACCGTGCGTCAGCATGTAGCCCGACCCTCCCACGTTTCTGTACCTCACCTGTGCCCTAAGCTTCCCGTTCCCTAACACTAACCCTAGCCCGGAACGAAAACCCACCACCAGCCCTACACCTTACCCTACGCTGTAGCCTACTCCTGGCCTGTTCGCTGCCACTAACTCGTGCGTCAGCATGTAGCCCGACCCTCCCACGTTTCCGTACCCTCACCTATGCCCTAAGCCTTGCCGTTCCCTAACCCTAACCCTAGCCAAGAACAGAAACCCACCACCAACCCTACAACTAAACCCCAAGCCGTAGCCTACACCTGGCCCATACGCTGGCACTGACCCATGCGTCAGCACGTAGCCTGACACTCCCACGTTGCTATACCCTCACCTGTGCCCTAAGCCTTGCCGTTCCCTAACCCTAACCCTACACAGTAACGGAAACCCACCACCAGCCCTACACATTACCCTATGCCGTAGACTACTCCTGGCCCGTACGCTGGCACTGACCCGTGCGTCAGCACGTAGCCTGAAATTCCCACGTTTCAGTACCCTCACCTGTGCCCTAAGCCTTGCCGTTCCCTAACCCTAACCCTAGCCCGGAACGGAAACCCACCAGCAGCCCTGCACCTTACCCTATGCCGTAGCCTACTCCTGGCCCGTACGCTAGCACTGACACGTGCGTCACCACGTAGCCTGACACTCCCACGTTTCCGTACCCTCACCTGTGCCCTAAGAATTGCTGTTCCTTAACCCTAACCGTAGCCCGGAACGGAAACACACCAACAGCCCTACACTTTACCCTACGCCGTAGCCTACTCCTGGCCCGTACGCTGGCACTGACCCGTGCGTCAGCACGAAGCCTGACCCTCCAACGTTTCCGTACCCTCACCTGTGCCCTAAGACTTGCCGTTTCCTAACCCTAACCCTAGCACGGAACGGAAAACCACCACCAGCCCTACACCTAACCCCCAAGCCGTAGCCTACTCCTGGCCAGTACGCTGGCACTGACCCGTGCGTCAGCACATAGCCTGACCCTCCCACGTTTCTGTACCCTCACCTGTGCCCTAAGACTTGCCGTTCCCTAACCCTAACCCTAGCCCGGAACGGAAACCCACCACCAGCCCTACACTTTACCCTACGCCGTTGCCTACTCCTGGCCCGTACGCTGGCACTGACCTGTGTGTCAGCACGTTGCCTGAACCTCCCACGTTTCCGTACCCTCACCTGTGCCCTAAGCCTTGCCGTTCCCTAACCCTAACCCTAGCCCAGAACGGAAAACCACCACCAGCCCTACACTTTACCCTACGCCGCAGCGTACTCCTGGCCCGTACGCTGGCACTGACCCGTGCGTCAGCACGTAGCCTGACCCTCCCACGTTTCCGTACCCTCACCTGTGCCCTAAGCCTTGCCGTTCCCTAACCCTAACCCTAGCCCAGAACGGAAAACCACCACCAGCCCTACACTTTACCCTACGCCGTAGCCTACTCCTGGCCCGTACGCTGGCACTGACCCGTGCGTCAGCACGTAGCCAGACCCTCCCACTTGTCCGTACCCTCACCTGTGCCCTAAGCCTTGCCGTTCCCTAACCCTAACCCTAGCCCGGAACGGAAACCTACCACCAGCCCTACACCTTTCTCTACTACGTAGCCTACTCCTGGCCCGTACGCTGGAAATGACCCGTGCATCAGCACGTAGCCTGAACCTCCAACTTTTCTGTACCTCACCTGTGCCCTAAGCCTCGCCATTCCCTAACACTAACCCTAGCCCGGAATGGAAACCCACCACCAGCCCTACACCTTACCCTACGCCGTAGCATACTCCTTGCCCGTACGCTGGCACTGACCAGTGCGTCAGCACGTAGCCTGACCCTCCCACGTTTCCGTACCCTTACCTGTGCCCTAAGCCTTGCCGTTCCCTAACCCTAACCGTAGCCCGCAATGAAAACCCACCACCAGCCCTACACCTAACCCCCAAGACGAAGCGTACTCCTGGCAGGTACGCTGGCACTGACCCGTGCATCAGCACGTAGCCTGACCCTCCCACGTTTCCGTACCCTCACCTGTGCCCTAAGCCTTGCCGTTCCCTAACACTAACCCTAGCCCGGAACGGAAACCCACCACCAGCCCTAAACCTTTCCGTACGCCGTAGCCTATTCCTGGCCCGTACGCAGGCACTGAACCTTTCATCAGCACGTATCCTGACCCTGCCAATTTGCCGTACCCTCACCTGTGCCCTAAGCCTTGCCGTTCCCTAACCCTAACCCTAGCCCGGAACGGAAACCCACCAAAAGCCCTACAACTTACCCCCAAGCCGTAGCCTACTCCTGGTCCATACGCGGGCACTGATTTGTGCGTCAGCACGTAGCCTGTCCTTCCCACATTACCGTAATGTCACCTGTGCCCTAAGCCTTGCCGTTCCCTAACCCTAACCCTAGTACGGAATGGAAACACACCACAAGCCCTACACCTAACCCCCAAGCCATAGCCTACTCCTGGCCCGTACGCTGGCACTGACCCGTGCGTCAGCACGTAGCCTGACCCTCCCAAGTTTCCGTACCCTCACCTGTGCCCTAAGCCTTGCTGTTCCCTAACACTAACCCTAGCCCAGAACGGAAACCCACCACCAGCCCTACACCTAACCCCCAAACCGTGGCCTACTCCTGGCCGGTACGCTGGCACTGACCCGTGCGTCAGCACGTAGCCTGACCCTCCCACGTTTCCGTACCCTCACCTGGGCCGTAAGCCTTGCCGGTCCCTAACCCTAACCCTAGCCCGGAACGGAAACCCACCACCAGCCCTAGACCTTACCCTACGACATAGCCTACTCCTGGCCTGTACGCTGGCACTGGCCCATCCGTCAGCACGTAGCCTGACGCTCCCACGTTTCTGTACCCTCACCTGTGCCCTAAACCTTGCCGTTCCCTAACCCTAACCCTAGCCTGGAACGGAAACCCACCACCAGCCCTACACCTAACCCCGAAGCCGTAGCCTACTCCTGGCCAGTACGCTGGCACTGACCCATGCGTCAGCACGTAACCTGACCCTCGCACGTTTCTGTACCCTCACCTGTGCCCTAAGCCTTGCCGTTCCCTAACCCTAACCCTAGCCCGGAACGGAAACCCACCACCAGCCCTACACTTTAACCCCAAGCCGTAACCTACACCTGGCCCGTAGTCTGGCACTGACACGTGCGTCAGCAAGTAGCCTGACCCTCCTACGTTTCCGTACCCTCAACTGTGCCCTAAGCCTGGCCGTTCCCTAACCCTAACCCTAGCCCGTAATGGAAACCCACCACCAGCTCTACACAGTACCCCCAAGCCGTAGCCTACTCCTGGCCCGTATGCTGGCACTGACCCGTGCGTCAGCACGTAGCCTGACCCTCCCACGTTTCCGTACACTCACCTGTGCCATAAGCCTTGCCGTTCCCTAACCCTAACCCGAGCCCCTAACGGAAACCCACCACCAGCCCTAAACCTGACCCACAAGCCGTAGCCTACTCCTGGCCCGTATGCTGGCAAGGACCCGTGCGTCAGCACGTAGCCTGACCCTCCCACGTTTCCGTACCATCATATGTGCCCTAAGCTTTGCCATTCCCTAACCCTAACCGTAGCCCGGAACGGAAACCCACCACCAGCCCTACACCTTACCCTACGCCGTAGCGTACTCCTGGCCCGTACGCTGGCACTGACCTGTGCGTCAGTAAGTAGCCTGACCCTCCCACGTTACCATACCCTCACCTGTGCCCTAAGACTTGACGCTCCCTAACTCTTACCCTAGCCCCCAATGGAAACCCACCACCAGCCCTACACCTTAACCTACGCCGTAGCCTACTCCTGGCCTGTACGGTGGCACTGAACCTTGCGTCAGCATGTAGCCTGACCCTCCCACGTTTTCGTACCCTCACCTGTGCGCTAAGCCTTGCCGTTCCTTAACCCTAACCCTAGCCCGGAACGGAAATGCACCACCAGCCCTACACATTACCCCCAAGCCGTAGCCTACTCCTGGACCATATGCTGGCACTGACCCGTGCGTCAGCACGTAGCGTGTACCTCCCACGTTTCCGTACCCTCACCTGTGGCCTAAGCCTTGCCGTTCCCTAACCCTAACCCTAGCCCGGAACGGAAACCCACCACCAGCTCTACACCTTACCCAATGCTGTAGCCTACACCTGGCCCGTACGCGGGCACTGACCCATGCGTCAGCACGTAGCCTGAAGCTCCCACTTTTCCGTACCCTCACCTGTGCCCTAAGCCTTGCCGTTCTCTAAGCCTAATCCTAACCCTGAACGGAAAGCCACCACCAGCCCTAAAACTTAGCCACAAGCCGTAGCCTACTCCTGTCCCATACGCTGGCACTGACCCATGCGTCAGCACGTAGCCTGACCCTCCCACGTTTCCGTACCCTCACCTGTGCCCTAAGCCTTGCCATTCCCTAACCCTAACCCTAGACCAGAACGGAAACCCACCACCAGCCCTAAACCATACCCTACGCCATAGCCTACTCCTGGCCCGTACGCTGGCACTGACCCATGCGTCAGCATGTAGCCTGACCCTCCCACGTTTCTGTAACCTCACCTCTGCCCTAAGACTTCCCGTTCCCTAACCCTAACCCTAGACCGGAACGCAAACCCACCACCAGCCCTACACCTTTCCCTACGCCGTCGCCTACTCCTGACCCGTACGCTGGCACTGACCCATGCGTCATCACGTAGCCTGACCCTCCCACGTTTCCGTACCCTCACCTGTGCCCTAAGCCTTGCCGTTCCCTCACCCTAACCCTAGCCATGAATGGAAACCCACCACCAGCCCTACACCTTACCCCCAAGCCGTAGCCTACTCTTGGTCCATACGCTGGCACTGACCTCTGCGTCAGCACGTAGCGTGAACTTCTCACATTACCGTAACGTCACCTGTGCCCTAAGCCTTGCCGTTCCCTAACCCTAACCCTAGTACGGAACGGAAACACACCACAAGCCCTACACCTAACCCCCAAGACATAGCCTACTCCTGGCCGGTACGCTGGCACTGACCCGTGCGTCAGCACGTAGCCTGACCCTCCCAAGTTTCCGTACCCTCACCTGTGCCCTAAGCCTTGCCGTTCCGTTACCCTAACCCTAGCCCGAAATGGAAACCCACCACCAGCCCTAAACCTTTCCCTACTCCGTAGCCTACTCCGGGCCCGTACGCTGGGACTGACCCGTGCGTCAGCATGTAGTCTGACTCACCCAAGTTTCCGTACCATCACCTGGGCCCTAAGCCTTGCCACTCCCTAACCCTAACCCTAGCCCGGAATGGAAACCCACCACCAGCCCTACACTTTACCCTACGCCGTAGCCTACTCCTGGCCTGTACGCTGGCACTGACCCGTGCGTCAGCACGTAGCCTGAACCTACCACGTTTCCGTACGCTCACCTGTGCCCTAAGTCTTGCCATTCCCTAACCCTAACCCTAGCCTGTAACGGACACCCAACACCAGCCCTACACCGTACCCTACGACGTAGCCTACTCCTGGCCCGTACGCTGGCACTGACACGTGCGTCAGCACGTAGCCTGAACTTCCCACATTTCCGTACCCTCACCTGTGCCCTAAGCCTTGCTGTTCCCTAACCCTAACACTACTACGGAACGGAAACCCACCACCATCCCTACACCTAACCTCCAAGCCATAGCCTACTCATGGCCCGTACGCTGGCACTGACCCGTGCGTCAGCAGGTAGCCCGAAACTCCCACGTTTCTGTAACCTCACGTGTGTCCTAAGTTTTGCCGTTCCCTATCCCTAAACCTAGCCAGGAACGGAAACCTACCACCAGCCCTACACCTAACCCCCAAGCCGTAGCCTACTACTGGCCCGTACGATGGCACTGACCTGTGCGTCAGCATGTAACCTAAACCTCCCACTTTTCCGTACCCTCACCTGTGGCCTAAGCATTGCCGTTCCCTAACCCTAACCCTAGACCCGAACGGAAACCCACAACCAGCCCTAAACTTTACCGTACGTCGTAGCCTACTCCTGGCCCGTTCGCTGGCAGTGAACCGTGCGTCAGCATGTAGCCCGACCCTCCCACGTTTCTGTACCTCACCTGTGCCCTAAGCTTCCCGTTCCCTAACACTAACCCTAGCCCGGAACGAAAACCCACCACCAGCCCTACACCTTACCCTACGCTGTAGCCTACTCCTGGCCTGTTCGCTGCCACTAACTCGTGCGTCAGCATGTAGCCCGACCCTCCCACGTTTCCGTACCCTCACCTATGCCCTAAGCCTTGCCGTTCCCTAACCCTAACCCTAGCCAAGAACAGAAACCCACCACCAACCCTACAACTAAACCCCAAGCCGTAGCCTACACCTGGCCCATACGCTGGCACTGACCCATGCGTCAGCACGTAGCCTGACACTCCCACGTTGCTATACCCTCACCTGTGCCCTAAGCCTTGCCGTTCCCTAACCCTAACCCTACACAGTAACGGAAACCCACCACCAGCCCTACACATTACCCTATGCCGTAGACTACTCCTGGCCCGTACGCTGGCACTGACCCGTGCGTCAGCACGTAGCCTGAAATTCCCACGTTTCAGTACCCTCACCTGTGCCCTAAGCCTTGCCGTTCCCTAACCCTAACCCTAGCCCGGAACGGAAACCCACCAGCAGCCCTGCACCTTACCCTATGCCGTAGCCTACTGCTGGCCCGTACGCTAGCACTGACACGTGCGTCACCACGTAGCCTGACACTCCCACGTTTCCGTACCCTCACCTGTGCCCTAAGAATTGCTGTTCCTTAACCCTAACCGTAGCCCGGAACGGAAACACACCACCAGCCCTACACTTTACCCTACGCCGTAGCCTACTCCTGGCCCGTACGCTGGCACTGACCCGTGCGTCAGCACGAAGCCTGACCCTCCAACGTTTCCGTACCCTCACCTGTGCCCTAAGACTTGCCGTTCCCTAACCCTAACCCTAGCACGGAACGGAAAACCACCACCAGCCCTACACCTAACCCCCAAGCCGTAGCCTACTCCTGGCCAGTACGCTGGCACTGACCCGTGCGTCAGCACATAGCCTGACCCTCCCACGTTTCTGTACCCTCACCTGTGCCCTAAGACTTGCCGTTCCCTAACCCTAACCCTAGCCCGGAACGGAAACCCACCACCAGCCCTACACTTTACCCTACGCCGTTGCCTACTCCTGGCCCGTACGCTGGCACTGACCTGTGCGTCAGCACGTTGCCTGAACCTCCCACGTTTCCGTACCCTCACCTGTGCCCTAAGCCTTGCCGTTCCCTAACCCTAACCCTAGCCCAGAACGGAAAACCACCACCAGCCCTACACTTTACCCTACGCCGCAGCGTACTCCTGGCCCGTACGCTGGCACTGACCCGTGCGTCAGCACGTAGCCTGACCCTCCCACGTTTCCGTACCCTCACCTGTGCCCTAAGCCTTGCCGTTCCCTAACCCTAACCCTAGCCCAGAACGGAAAACCACCACCAGCCCTACACTTTACCCTATGCCGTAGCCTACTCCTGGCCCGTACGCTGGCACTGACCCGTGCGTCAGCACGTAGCCAGACCCTCCCACTTGTCCGTACCCTCACCTGTGCCCTAAGCCTTGCCGTTCCCTAACCCTAACCCTAGCCCGGAACGGAAACCTACCACCAGCCCTACACCTTTCTCTACTACGTAGCCTACTCCTGGCCCGTACGCTGGAAATGACCCGTGCATCAGCACGTAGCCTGAACCTCCAACTTTTCTGTACCTCACCTGTGCCCTAAGCCTCGCCATTCCCTAACACTAACCCTAGCCCGGAATGGAAACCCACCACCAGCCCTACACCTTACCCTACGCCGTAGCATACTCCTTGCCCGTACGCTGGCACTGACCAGTGCGTCAGCACGTAGCCTGACCCTCCCACGTTTCCGTACCCTTACCTGTGCCCTAAGCCTTGCCGTTCCCTAACCCTAACCGTAGCCTGCAATGAAAACCCACCACCAGCCCTACACCTAACCCCCAAGACGAAGCGTACTCCTGGCAGGTACGCTGGCACTGACCCGTGCATCAGCACGTAGCCTGACCCTCCCACGTTTCCGTACCCTCACCTGTGCCCTAAGCCTTGCCGTTCCCTAACACTAACCCTAGCCCGGAACGGAAACCCACCACCAGCCCTAAACCTTTCCGTACGCCGTAGCCTATTCCTGGCCCGTACGCAGGCACTGAACCTTTCATCAGCACGTATCCTGACCCTGCCAATTTGCCGTACCCTCACCTGTGCCCTAAGCCTTGCCGTTCCCTAACCCTAACCCTAGCCCGGAACGGAAACCCACCAAAAGCCCTACAACTTACCCCCAAGCCGTAGCCTACTCCTGGTCCATACGCGGGCACTGATTTGTGCGTCAGCACGTAGCCTGTCCTTCCCACATTACCGTAATGTCACCTGTGCCCTAAGCCTTGCCGTTCCCTAACCCTAACCCTAGTACGGAATGGAAACACACCACAAGCCCTACACCTAACCCCCAAGCCATAGCCTACTCCTGGCCCGTACGCTGGCACTGACCCGTGCGTCAGCACGTAGCCTGACCCTCCCAAGTTTCCGTACCCTCACCTGTGCCCTAAGCCTTGCTGTTCCCTAACACTAACCCTAGCCCAGAACGGAAACCCACCACCAGCCCTACACCTAACCCCCAAACCGTGGCCTACTCCTGGCCGGTACGCTGGCACTGACCCGTGCGTCAGCACGTAGCCTGACCCTCCCACGTTTCCGTACCCTCACCTGGGCCGTAAGCCTTGCCGGTCCCTAACCCTAACCCTAGCCCGGAACGGAAACCCACCACCAGCCCTAGACCTTACCCTACGACATAGCCTACTCCTGGCCTGTACGCTGGCACTGGCCCATCCGTCAGCACGTAGCCTGACGCTCCCACGTTTCTGTACCCTCACCTGTGCCCTAAGCCTTGCCGTTCCCTAACCCTAACCCTAGCCTGGAACGGAAACCCACCACCAGCCCTACACCTAACCCCGAAGCCGTAGCCTACTCCTGGCCAGTACGCTGGCACTGACCCATGCGTCAGCACGTAACCTGACCCTCGCACGTTTCTGTACCCTCACCTGTGCCCTAAGCCTTGCCGTTCCCTAACCCTAACCCTAGCCCGGAACGGAAACCCACCACCAGCCCTACACTTTAACCCCAAGCCGTAACCTACACCTGGCCCGTAGTCTGGCACTGACACGTGCGTCAGCAAGTAGCCTGACCCTCCTACGTTTCCGTACCCTCAACTGTGCCCTAAGCCTGGCCGTTCCCTAACCCTAACCCTAGCCCGTAATGGAAACCCACCACCAGCTCTACACAGTACCCCCAAGCCGTAGCCTACTCCTGGCCCGTATGCTGGCACTGACCCGTGCGTCAGCACGTAGCCTGACCCTCCCACGTTTCAGTACCCTCACCTGTGCCCTAAGCCTTGCCGTTCCCTAACGCTAACCCTAGCCCCCAACTGAAACCCACCACCAGCCCTACAACTTACCCCAAAACCCTAGCCTACTCCTGGCCCGTATTCTGGCACTGACACGTGCGTCAGCACATAGCCTGACGCTCCCACGTTTCCGTATCCTCACCTGTGCCCTAAGCCTTGCCTTTCACTAACCCTAACCATAGCCTGGAACGGAAACCCACCACCAACCCTACACCTTACCCTACGCCGTAGCCTACTCCTGGCCCGTACGCTGGCACTGACCCATGTGTCAGCACGTAGCCTGACCTTGCCTCATTTCCGTACCATCACCTGTGCCCTAAGCCTTGCCGTTCCCTAACCCTAACCCTAGTACGGAACGGAAACACACCATCAGCCCTACACCTAACACCCAAGCCATAGCCTACTCCTGGCCTGTACGCTGGCACTGACCCATGCGTCAGCACGTAGCCTGACCCTCTGACGTTTCCCTACCCTCACCTGTGCCCTAAGCCTTGCCGTTCCCTATCCCTAACCCTAGCCCAGAACGGAAACCCACCACCAGCCATACACCTTTCTCTACGACGTAGCCTACTCCTGGCCCGTATGCTGGCATTGACACGTGCATTAGCACGTAGCCTGAACCGCCAACTTTTCTGTACCCTCACCTGTGCCCTAAGCCTTGACGTTCCCTAACACTAACCGTAGCCCGGAACGGAAACCCACCACCAGCCCTAGACCTTACCCTACCCCGTAGCCTACTCCTGGCCCGTACGCTGGCACTGACCCGTGCGTCAGCACGTAGCCTGACCTTCACACATTTCCGTACCCTCACCTGTGCCCTAAGCCTTGCCGTTCCCTAACCCTAACCCTAGTACCGAACGGAAACCCACCACCAGCCCTACACCTAAGCTCCATGCCATAGCCTACTCATGGCCCATACGCTGGCACTGACCCGTGCGTCAGCACGTATCCTGACCCTCCCAAGTTTCCGTACCCTCACCTGTGCACTAAGCCTTGCCGTTCCCTAACCCTAACCCTAGCCCGGAACGGAAACCCACCACCAGCCATACACCTAACCCACAAGCCTTAGCCTACTCCTGGCCGGTACGCTGGCACTGACACGTGCGTCAGCACGTAGCCTGACTCTCCCACGTTTTTGTACACTAACCTGTGCCCTAAGCCTTGCCGTTCCCTAACCCTAACCCTAGACCGGAACGGAAACCCACCACAATCCCTACACGTTACCCTACGCCGTAGCCTACTCTTGGCCCGTACGCTGGCACTGACCCGTGCGTCATCACGTAGCCTGACCCTCCCACGTTTCCGTACCCTCACCTGTGCCCTAAGCCTTGCCGTTCCCTCACCCTAACCCTAGTCATGAACGGATACCCACCACCAGCCCTACACCTTGCCCTACGCCATAGCCTACTCCTGGGCCGTACGCTGGCACTGACACGTGCGTCAGCACGTAGCCTGACCTTCCACATTTCCCTACCCTCACCTGTGCCCTAAGCCTTGCTGTTCCCTAACACTAACCCTAGTACGGATCGGAAACCCACCACCAGCCATAAACCTAACCTCCAAGCCATAGCCTACTCATGGCCCGTACGCTGGCACTGACTCGTGCGTCAGCATGTAGCCTGACCCTCCCACGTTTCCGTATCCTCACCTGTGCCCTAAGCCTTGCCGTTCCCTAACCCTAACCCTAGCCCCAAACGGAAACCCACCACCAGCCCTCCACCTTACCCCCAAACCGTAGCCTACTCCTGGCCCGTATTCTGGCACTGACACATGCGTCAGCACGTAGCCTGACCCTCCCACATTTCCGTACCCTCACCTGTGCCCTAAGCCTTGCCGTTCCCTAACCCTAACCCTAGCCCGTAAAGGAAACCCACCACCAGCCCTACACCTAAAACCCAAGCCATAGCCTACTCCTGGCCTGTACGCTGGCACTGACCCATGCGTCAGCACGTAGCCTGACCCTCCCACGTTTCCCTACCCTCACCTGTGCCCTAAGCCTTGCCGTTCCCTATCCCTAACCCTAGCCCAGAACGGAAACCCACCACCAGCCATACACCTTTCTCTACGACATAGCCTACTCCTGGCCCGTACGCTGGCATTGACACGTGCATTAGCACGTAGCCTGAACCTCCAACTTTTCTGTACCCTCACCTGTGCCCTAAGCCTTGCCGTTCCCTAACACTAACCCTAGCCCGGAACGGAAACCCACCACCAGCCCTAGACCTTACCCTGCCCCGTAGCCTACTCCTTGCCCATACGCTGGCACTGACCCGTGCGTCAGCACGTAGCCTGACCCTCCCACGTTTCCGTGCCCTCACCTGTGCCCTAAGCCTTGCGGTTCCCTAACCCTAACCGTACCCCGGAATGAAAGCCCACCAACAGCCCTACACGTTACCCTACACCGTAGCCTACTCCTGGCCCGTACGCTGGCACTGACCCATGCATCAGTACGTAGCCTGACCCTCCCACGTTTCCGTACCCTCACCTGTGCCCTAAGCCTTGACGTTCCCTAACCCTAACCCTAGCCCGGAACGGAAACACACCACCAGCCCTAGACATTACCCTACGCCGTAGCCTACTCCTGGCCTGTACGCTGGCACTGACCCGTGCGTCATCACGAAGCCTGACACTCCCACGTTTCCGTACCCTCACCTGTGCCCTAAGCCTTGCCGTTCCCTCACCCTAACCCTAGCCAGGAACGGAAACCCACCACCAGCCCTACACCTTACCCTACGCCGTAGCCTACTCCTGGCCCGTACGCTGGCACTAACACGTGCATCAGCACGTAGCCTGACCCTCACAGGTTTCCGTACCCTCACCTGTGCCCTAAGCCTTGCCGTTCCCTAACCCTCACCCTATTCCGAAAAGGAAACACACCACCAGCCCTACAGCTTACCCCCAAGCCATAGCCTACTCCTGGCCCGTACGCTGGCACTGACACGTGCGTCAGCACGTAGCCAGAACTTCCCACATTTCCGTACTCTCAACTGTGCCCTAAGCCTTGCTGTTCCCTAACGCTAACCCTAGTACGGAACGGAAACCCACCACCAGCCCTACACCTAACCTCCAAGCCATAGCCTACTCATGGCCCGTACGCTGGCACTGACCCTTGCGTCAGCACGTAGCCTGACCCTCCCACGTTTCCGTACCCTCACCTGCGCCCTAAGCCTTGCCGTTCCCTAACCCTAACCCTAGCCCGGAACGGAAACCCACCACCAGCCCTACACTTTACCCAACGCCATAGCCTACTCCTGGCCCGTACGCTGGCACTCACCCGTGCGTCAGCACATAGCCAGACCCTCCCACGTTTCCGTACCCTCACCTGTGCCCTAAGCCTTGCCGTTCCCTAACCCTAACCCTAGCCCCAAACGGAAACCCACCACCAGCCCTACACCTTACCCCCAAACCGTAGCCTACTCCTGGCCCGTATTCTGGCACTGACACATGCGTCAGCACGTAGCCTGACACTCCCACGTTTCCGTATCCTCACCTGTGCCCTAAGCCTTGCCTTTCACTAACCCTAACCATAGCCCGGAACGGAAACCCACCACCAACCCTACACCTTACCCTACGCCATAGCCTACTCCTGGCCCGTACACTGGCACTGACCCGTGTGTCAGCACGTAGCCTGACCTTCCCACATTTCCGTACCCTCACCTGTGCCCTAAGTTTTGCCGTTCCCTAACCCTAACCCTAGCCCGTAAAGGAAACCCACCACCAGCCCTACACCTTTCTCTACGACGTAGCCTACTCCTGGCCCGTACGCTGGCATTGACACGTGCATTAGCACGTAGCCTGAACCTCCAACTTTTCTGTACCCTCACCTGTGCCGTAAGCCTTGCCGTTCCCTAACACTAACCCTAGCCCGGAACGGAAACCCACCACCAGCCCTAGACCTTACCCTGCCCCGTAGCCTACTCCTTGCCCATACGCTGGCACTGACCCGTGCGTCAGCACGTAGCCTGACCCTCCCACGTTTCCGTGCCCTCACCTGTGCCCTAAGCCTTGCCGTTCCCTAACCCTAACCGTACCCCGCAATGAAAACCCACCAACAGCCCTACACGTTACCCTACACCGTAGCCTACTCCTGGCCCGTACGCTGGCACTGACCCATGCGTCAGCACGTAGCCTGATCTTCACACATTTCCGTACCCTCACCTGTGCCCTAAGCCTTGCCGTTCCCTAACCCTAACCCTAGTACCGAACGGAAACCCACCACCAGCCCTAAACCTAAATCCATGCCATAGCCTACTCATGGCCCGTACGCTGGCACTGACCCGTGCGTCAGCACGTATCCTGACCCTCCCACTTTTCCGTACCCTCACCTGTGCACTAAGCCTTGCCGTTGCCTAACCCTAACCCTAGCCCGGAAAGGAAACCCACCACCAGCCCTACACCTAACCCCCAAGCCGTAGCCTACTCCTGACCGGTACGCTGGCACTGACATGTGCGTCAGCACGTAGCCTGACTCTCCCACGTTTCTGTACCCTAACCTGTGCCCTAAGCCTTGCCGTTCCCTAACCCTAACCCTAGCCCGTAAAGGAAACTCACCACCAGCCCTACAACTTACACCCAAGCCATAGCCTACTCCTGGCCTGTACGCTGGCACTGACCCATGCGTCAGCACGTAGCCTGACCCTCCCACGTTTCCGTACGCTCACCTGTGCCCTAAGCCTTGCCGTTCCCTATCCCTAACCCTAGCCCAGAACGGAAACCCACCACCAGCCATACACCTTTCTCTACGACGTAGCCTACTCCTGGCCCATACGCTGGCATTGACATGTGCATTAGCACGTAGCCTGAACCTCCAACTTTTCTGTACCCTCACCTGTGCCCTAAGCCTTGCCGTTCGCTAACACTAACCCTAGCCCGGAACGGAAACCCACCACCAGCCCTAGACGTTACCCAACACCATAGCCTACTCCTTGCCCATACGCTGGCACTGACCCGTGCGTCAGCACGTAGCCTGACCCTCCCACGTTTCCGTGCCCTCACCTGTGCCCTAAGACTTGCCGTTCCCTAACCCTAACCGTACCCCGCAATGAAAAGCCACTAACAGCCCTACACGTTACCCTACACCGTAGCCTACTCCGGGCCCGTACGCTGGCACTGACCCATGCATCAGTACGTAGCCTGACCCTCCCACGTTTCCGTACCCTCACCTGTGCCCTAAGCCTTGACGTTCCCTAACCCTAACCCTAGCCCGGAACGGAAACCCACCACCATCCCTAGACATTACCCTACGCCGTAGCCTACTCCTGGCCTGTACGCTGGCACTGACCCGTGCGTCATCACGAAGCCTGACACTCCCACGTTTCCATACCCTCACCTGTGCCCTAAGCTTTGCCGTTCCCTCACCCTAACCCTAGCCAGGAACGGAAACCCACCACCAGGCCTACACCTTACCCTACGCCGTAGCCTACTCCTGGCCCGTACGCTGGCACTAACCCGCGCATCAGCACGTAGCCTGACCATCACACGTTTCCGTACCCTCACCTGTGCCCTAAGCCTTGCCGTGCCCTAACCCTAACCCTATTCCGAAAAGGAAATACACCACCAGCCCTACAGCTTACCCCCAAGCCATAGCCTACTCCTGGCCCGTACGCTGGCACTGAACCGTGCGTCAGCATGTAGCCTGACCCTCCCACGTTTCCGTACCCTCACCTGTGCCCTATGCCTTGCCGTTCCCTAACTCTAACCCTAGCCCGGAACGGAAAAGCACCACCAGCCCTAAACCTTACCATACGCCGTAGCCTACTCCTGGCCCGAACGCTGGCACTGAGCCTTGCGTCAGCACGTAGCCTGACCCTACCACGTTTCTGTACCCTCACCTGTGCCCTGAGTCTTGCCATTCCATAAACCTAACCCTAGTCCGGAACGGAAACCCTGCACCAGACCTACACCTTACCCTACGCCGTAGCCTACTCCTGGCCCGTACGCTGGCACTGACCCATGCGTCAGCACGTAGCCTGATCTTCAAACATTTCCGTACCCTCACCTGTGCCCTAAGCCTTGCCGTTCCCTAACTCTAACCCTAGTACCGAACGGAAACCCACCACCAGCCCTACACCTAAACTCCATGCCATAGCCTACTCATGGCCCGTACGCTGGCACTTACCCGTGCGTCAACACGTATCCTGGCCCTCCCACTTTTCCGTACCCTCACCTGTGCACTAAGCCTTGCTGTTCCCTAACCCTAACCCTAGCCCGGAAAGGAAACCCACCACCAGCCCTACACCTAACCCCCAAGCCGTAGCCTACTCCTGGCCGGTACGCTGGCACTGACACGTGCGTCAGCACGTAGCCTGACTCTCCCACGTTTCTGTACCCTAACCTGTGCCCTAAGCCTTGCCGTTCCCTAACCCTAACCCTAGCCCTGAACGGAAACCCACCACAATCCCTACACGTTACCCTACGCCGTAGCCTACTCTTGGCCCGTACGCTGGCACTCACCCGTGCGTCATCACGTAGCCTGAACCTCCCACGTTTCCGTACCCTCACCTGTGCCCTAAGCCTTGCCGTTCCCTCACCCTAACCCTAGCCATGATCGGATACCCACCACCAGCCCTACACCTTGCCCTACGCTGTAGCCTACTCCTGGGCCGTACGCTGGCACTGACACGTGCGTCAGCACGTAGCCTGACCTTCCACATTTCAGTACACTCACCTGTGCCCTAAGCCTTGCTGTTCCCTAACCCTAACCCTAGTACGGATCGGAAACCCACCACCAGCCCTACACCTAACCTCCAAGCCATAGCCTACTCATGGCCCGTACGCTGGCACTGACCCGTGCGTCAGCATGTAGCCTGACCCTCCCACGTTTCCGTACCCTCACCTGCTCCCTAAGCCTTGTCATTCCCTAACACTAACCCTAGTACCGAACGGAAACCCACCACCAGCCCTACACCTAAACTCCATGCCATAGCCTACTCATGGCCCATACGCTGGCACTTACCCGTGCGTCAGCACGTATCCTGACCCTCCCACTTTTCCGTACCCTCACCTGTGCACTAAGCCTTGCCGTTGCCTAACCCTAACCATAGCCCGGAAAGGAAACCCACCACCAGCCCTACACCTAACCCCCAAGCCGTAGCCTACTCCTGGCCGGTACGCTGGCACTGACATGTGCGTCAGCACATAGCCTGACTCTCCCACGTTTCTGTACCCTAACCTGTGCCCTAAGCCTTGCCGTTCCCTAACCCTAACCCTAGCCCGGAACGGAAACCCACCACAATCCCTACACGTTACCCTACGCCGTAGCCTACTCTTGGCCTGTACGGTGGCTCTGACACTTGCGACAGCATGTAGCCTGACCCTCCCACGTTTCCGTACCCTCACCTGTGCCCTAAGCCTTGCCGTTCCCTAACCCTAAACCTAGCCCGGAACGGAAACCCACCACCAGCCCTACACCTAACCCCCAAGCCGTAGCCTACTCCTGGCGGGTACGCTGGCACTGACACGTGCGTCAGCACGTAGCCTGACTCTCCCACGTTTCTGTACACTAACCTGTGCCCTAAGCCTTGCCGTTCCCTAAACGTAACCCTAGACCGGAACGGAAACCCACCAAAATCCCTACACGTTACCCTACGCCGTAGCCTACTCTTGGCCCGTACGCTGGCACTGACCCGTGCGTCATCACGTAACCTGACCCTCCCACGTTTCCGTACCCTCACCTGTGCCCTAAGCCTTGCCGTTCCCTCACCCTAACCCTAGCCATGAACGGAAACCCACCACCAGCCCTACACCTTGCCCTACGCCATAGCCTACTCCTGGCCCGTACGCTGGCACTGACACGTGCGTCAGCACGTAGCCAGAACTTCCCACATTTCCGTACTCTCACCTGTGCCCTAAGCCTTGCTGTTCACTAACGCTAACCCTAGTACGGAACGGAAACCCACCACCAGCCCTACACCTAACCTCCAAGCCATAGCCTACTCATGGCCCGTACGCTGGCACTGACCCGTGCGTCAGCACGTAGCCTGACCCTCCCACGTTTCCGTACCCTCACCTGCGCCCTAAGCCTTGCCGTTCCCTAACCCTAACCCTAGCCCGGAACGGAAACCCACCACCAGCCCTACACTTTACCCAACGCCATAGCCTACTCCTGGCCCGTACGCTGGCACTCACCCGTGCGTCAGCACATAGCCAGACCCTCCCACGTTTCCGTACCCTCACCTGTGCCCTAAGCCTTGCCGTTCCCTAACCCTAACCCTAGCCCCCAACGGAAACCCACCACCAGCCCTACACCTTACCCCCAAACCGTAGCCTACTCCTGGCCCGTATTCTGGCACTGACACATGCGTCAGCACGTAGCCTGACACTCCCACGTTTCCGTATCCTCACCTGTGCCCTAAGCCTTGCCTTTCACTAACCCTAACCATAGCCCGGAACGGAAACCCACCACCAACCCTACACCTTACCCTACGCCATAGCCTACTCGTGGCCCGTACACTGGCACTGACCCGTGTGTCAGCACGTAGCCTGACCTTCCCACGTTTCCGTACCCTCACCTGTGCCCTAAGTTTTGAAGTTCCCTAACCCTAACCCTAGCCCGTAAAGGAAACCCACCACCAGCCCTACAACTAACACCGAAGCCATAGCCTACTCCTGGCCTGTACGCTGGCACTGACCCATGCGTCAGAACTTAGCCTGACCCTCACACGTTTCCGTACCGTCACCTGTGCCCTAAGCCTTGCCGTTCCCTATCCCTAACCCTAGCCCAGAACGGAAACCCACCACCAGCCACACACCTATCTCTACGACGTAGCCTACTCCTGGCCCGTACGCTGGCATTGACACGTGCATTAGCACGTAGCCTGAACCTCCAACTTTTGTGTATCCTCACCTGTGCCCTAAGACTTGCCGTTCCCTAACACTAACCCTAGCCCGGAACGGAAACCCACCACCAGCCCTAGACTTTACCCTGCCCCGTAGCCTACTCCTGGCCCATACGCTGGCACTGACCCGTGCGTCAGCACGTAGCCTGACGCTCCCACGTTTCCGTGCCCTCACCTGTGCCCTAAGCCTTGCCGTTCCCTAACCCTAACCGTACCCCGCAATGAAAACCCACCAACAGCCCTACACGTTACCCTACACCGTAGCCTACTCCAGGCCCGTAAGCTGGCACTGACCCATGCATCAGTACGTAGCCTGACCCTCCCACGTTTCCGTACCCTCACCTGTGCCCTAAGCCTTGACGTTCCCTAACCCTAACCCTAGCCCGGAATGGAAACCCACCACCATCCCTAGACATTACCCTACGCCGTAGCCTACTCCTGGCCTGTACGCTGGCACTGACCCGTGCGTCATCACGAAGCCTGACACTCCCACGTTTCCGTACCCTCACCTGTGCCCTAAGCCTTGCCGTTCCCTCACCCTAACCCTAGCCAGGAACGGAAACCCACCACCAGCCCTACACCTTACCCTACGCCGTAGCCTACTCCTGGCCCTTACGCTGGCACTGACCCGCACATCAGCACGTAGCCTGACGCTCACACGTTTCCGTACCCTCACCTGTGCCCTAAGCCTTGCCGTTCCCTAACCCTAACCCTATTCCGAAAAGGAAACACACCACCAGCCCTACAGCTTACCCCCAAGCCATAGCCTACTCCTGGCCCGTACGCTGGCACTGACCCGTGCGTCAGCATGTAGCCTGACCCTCCCACGTTTCCGTACCCTCACCTGTGCCCTATGCCTTGCCATTCCCTAACCCTAACCCTAGCCCGGAACGGAAAAGCACCACCAGCCCTACACCTTACCCTACGCCATAGCCTACTCCTGGCCCGAACGCTGGCACTGACCCTTGCTTCAGCACGTAGCCTGACCCTACCACGTTTCCGTACCCTCACCTGTGCCCTAAGTCTTGCCATTCCCTAAACCTAACCCTAGTCCGGAACGGAAACCCTGCACCAGACCTACACCTTACCCTACGCCGTAGCCTACTCCTGGCCCGTACGCTGGCACTGACCCATGCGTCAGCACGTAGCCTGATCTTCACACATTTCCGTACCCTCACCTGTGCCCTAAGCCTTGCCGTTCCCTAACCCTAACCCTAGTACCGAACGGAAACCCACCACCAGCCCTAAACCTAAACTCCATGCCATAGCCTACTCATGGCCCGTACGCTGGCACTTACCAGTGCGTCAGCACGTATCCTGACCCTCCCACTTTTCCGTACCCTCACCTGTGCACTAAGCCTTGCCGTTGCCTAACCCTAACCCTAGCCCGGAAAGGAAACCCACCACCAGCCCTACACCTAACCCCCAAGCCGTAGCCTACTCCTGGCCGGTACACTGGCACTGACATGTGCTTCAGCACGTAGCCTGACTCTCCCACGTTTCTGTACCCTCACCTGTGCCCTAAGCCTTGCCGTTCCCTAACCCTAACCCTAGCCCATAAAGGAAACCCACCACCAGCCCTACAACTTACACCCAAGCCATAGCCTACTCCTGGCCTGTACGCTGGCACTGACCCATGCGTCAGCACGTAGCCTGACCCTTCCACGTTTCCGTACCCTCACCTGTGCCCTAAGCCTTGCCGTTCCCTATCCCTAACCCTAACCCAGAACGGAAACCCACCACCAGCCATAAACCTTTCTCTACGACGTAGCCTACTCCTGGCCCGTACGCTGGCATTGACACGTGCATTAGCACGTAGCCTGAACCTCCAACTTTTCTGTACCCTCACCTTTGCCCTAAGCCTTGCCGTTCCCTAACACTAACCCTAGCCCGGAACGGAAACCCACCACCAGCCCTAGACCTTACCCTGCCCCGTAGCCTACTCCTTGCCCATACGCTGGCACTGACCCGTGCGTCAGCACGTAGCCTGACGCTCCCACGTTTCCGTGCCCTCACCTGTGCCCTAAGCGTTGCCGTTCCCTAACCCTAACCGTACCCCGCAATGAAAACCCACCAACAGCCCTACACGTTACCCTACACCGTAGCCTACTCCTGGCCCGTACGCTGGCACTGACCCATGCGTCAGTACGTAGCCTGACCCTCCCACGTTTCCGTACCCTCACCTGTGCCCTAAGCCTTGACGTTCCCTAACCCTAACCCTAGCCCGGAACGGAAACCCACCACCATCCCTAGGCATTACCCTACGCCGTAGCCTACTCCTGGCCTGTACGCTGGCACTGACCCATGCGTCATCACGAAGCCTGACACTCCCACGTTTCCGTACCCTCACCTGTGCCCTAAGACTTGCCGTTCCCTAACCCTAACCCTAGCCCCAAACGGAAACCCACCACCAACCCTACACCTTACCCCGAAACCGTAGCCTATTCCTGGCCCGTATTCTGGCACTGACACATGCGTCAGCACGTAGCCTGACCCTCCCACGTTTCCGTATCCTCACCTGTGCCCTAAGCCTTGCCTTTCAATAACCCTAACCATAGCCTGGAACGGAAACCCACCACCAACCCTACACCTTACCCTACGCCGTAGCCTACTCCTGGCCCGTAACTGGCACTGACACGTGTGTCAGCACGTAGCCTGACCTTCCCACATTTCCGTACCCTCACCTGTGCCCTAAGCCTTGCCGTTCCCTAACCCTAACCCTAGCCCGTAAAGGAAACCCACCACCAGCCCTACACCTAACACCCAAGCCATAGCCTACTCCTGGCCTGTACGCTGGCACTGACCCATGCGTCAGCACGTAGCCTGACCCTCCCACGTTTCCGTACCCTCACCTGTGCCCTAAGCCTTGCCGTTCCCTAACCCTAACGCTAGCCCGGAACGGAAACCCACCACAATCCCTACACGTTACCCTACGCCGTAGCCTACTCTTGGCCTGTACGGTGGCTCTGACCCTTGCGTCAGCATGTAGCCTGACCCTCCCACGTTTCCGTACCATCACCTGTGCCCTAAGCCTTGCCGTTCCCAACCCTAAACCTAGCCCGGAACGGAAACCCACCACCAGCCCTACACCTAACCCCCAAGCCGTAGCCTACTCCTGGCCGGTACGCTGGCACTGACACGTTCGTCAGCACGTAGCCTGACTCTCCCACGTTTCTGTACCCTAACCTGTGCCCTAAGCCTTGACGTTCCCTAACCCTAACCCTAGCCCGGAACGGAAACCCACCACAATCCCTACACGTTACCCTACGCCGTAGCCTACTCCTGGCCTGTACGCTGGCACTGACCCATGCGTCATCACGAAGCCTGACACTCCCACGTTTCCGTACCCTCACCTGTGCCCTAAGACTTGCCGTTCCCTAACCCTAACCCTAGCCCCAAACGGAAACCCACCACCAACCCTACACCTTACCCCCAAACCGTAGCCTATTCCTGGCCCGTATTCTGGCACTGACACATGCGTCAGCACGTAGCCTGACCCTCCCACGTTTCCGTATCCTCACCTGTGCCCTAAGCCTTGCCTTTCAATAACCCTAACCATAGCCCGGAACGGAAACCCACCACCAACCCTACACCTTACCCTACGCCGTAGCCTACTCCTGGCCCGTAACTGGCACTGACACGTGTGTCAGCACGTAGCCTGACCTTCCCACATTTCCGTACCCTCACCTGTGCCCTAAGCCTTGCTGTTCCCTAACCCTAACCCTAGTACGGAACGGAAACCCACCACCAGCCCTACACCTAACCTCCAAGCCATAGCCTACTCATGGCCCGTACGCTGGCACTGACCCGTGCGTCATCACGTAGCCTGACCCTCCCACGTTTCCGTACCCTCACCTGCGCCCTAAGCCTTGCCGTTCCCTAACCCTAACCCTAGCCCGGAACGGAAAACCACCACCAGCCCTACACTTTACCCACCGCCATAGCCTACTCCTGGCCCGTACGCTGGCACTGACCCGTGCGTCAGCACGTAGCCAGACCCTCCCACGTTTCCGTACCCTCACCTGTGCCCTAAGCCTTGCCATTCCCTAACCCTAACCCTAGCCCCCATTGGAAACCCACCACCAGCCCTACACCTTACCCCCAAACCGTAGCCTACTCCTGGCCCGTATTCTGGCAGAGACAAATGAGTCAGCACGTAGCCTGACACTCCCACGTTTCCGTATCCTCACCTGTGCCCTAAGCCTTGCCTTTCACTAACCCTAACCATAGCCCGGAACAGAAACCCACCACCAACCCTACACCTTACCCTACGCCATAGCCTACTCCTGGCCCGTTCACTGGCACTGACCCGTGTGTCAGCACGTAGCCTGACCTTCCCACATTTCCGTACCCTCACCTGTGCCCTAAGCCTTGCCGTTCCCTAACCCTGACCCTAGTACGGAACGGAAACCCACCACCAGCCCTACAACTAACACCCAAGCCATAGCCTACTCCTGGCCTGTACGCTGGCACTGACCCATGCGTCAGCACGTAGCCTGACCCTCCCACGTTTCCGTACCCTCACCTGTGCCCTAAGCCTTGCCGTTCCCTATCCCTAACAGTACCCCGCAATGAAAACCCACCAACAGCCCTACACGTTACCCTACACCGTAGCCTACTCCTGGCCCGTACGCTGGCACTGACCCATGCATCAGTACGTAGCCTGACCCTCCCACGTTTCCGTACCCTCACCTGTGCCCTAAGCCTTGCCGTTCCCTATCCCTAACCCTAGCCCAGAACGGAAACCCACCACCAGCCATACACCTTTCTCTACGACGTAGCCTACTCCTGGCCCGTACGCTGGCATTGACACGTGCATTAGCATGTAGCCTGAACCTCCAACTTTTCTGTACCCTCACCTGTGCCCTAAGCCTTGCCGTTCCCTAACACTAACCCTAGCCCGGAACGGAAAACCACCACCAGCCCTAGACCTTACCCTGCCCCGTAGCCTACTCCTTGCCCATACGCTGGCACTGACCCGTGCGTCAGCACGTAGCCTGACCCTCCCACGTTTCTGTGCCCTCACCTGTGCCCTAAGCCTTGCCGTTCCCTAACCCTAACCGTACCCCGCAATGAAAACCCACCAACAGCCCTACACGTTACCCTACACCGTAGCCTACTCCTGGCCCGTATGCTGGCACTGACCCATGCATCAGTACGTAGCCTGACCCTCCCACGTTTCCGTACCCTCACCTGTGCCCTAAGCCTTGACGTTCCCTATCCCTAACCCTAGCCCGGAACGGAAACCCACCACCAGCCCTAGACATTACCCTACGCCGTAGCCTACTCCTGGCCTGTACGCTGGCACTGACCCGTGCGTCATCACGAAGCCTGACACTCCCACGTTTCCGTACCCTCACCTGTGCCCTAAGCCTTGCCGTTCCCTCACCCTAACCCTAGCCAGGAACCGAAACCCACCACCAGCCCTACACCTTACCCTACGCCGTAGCCTACTCCTGGCCCGTACGCTGGCACTAACCCGCACATCAGCACGTAGCCTGACCCTCACACGTTTCCGTACCCTCACCTGTGCCCTAAGCCTTGCCGTTCCCTAACCCTAACCCTATTCCGAAAAGGAAACACACCACCAGCCCTACAGCTTACCCCCAAGCCATAGCCTACTCCTGGCCCGTACGCTGGCACTGACCCGTGCGTCAGCATGTAGCCTGACCCTCCCACGTTTCCGTACCCTCACCTGTGCCCTATGCCTTGCCGTTCCCTAACCCTAACCCTAGCCCGGAACGGAAACCCACCACCAGCCCTACACCTTACCCTACGCCGTAGCCTACTCCTGGCCCGAACGCTGGCACTGACCCTTGCGTCAGCACGTAGCCTGACCCTACCACGTTTCCGTACCCTCACCTCTGCCCTAAGTCTTGCCGTTCCCTAAACCTAACCCTAGTCCGGAACGGAAACCCTGCACCAGACCTACACCTTACCCTACGCCGTAGCCTACTCCTGGCCCGTACGCTGGCACTGACCCATGCGTCAGCACGTAGCCTGATCTTCACACATTTCCGTACCCTCACCTGTGCCCTAAGCCTTGCCATTCCCTAACCCTAACCCTAGTACCGAACGGAAACCCACCACCAGCCCTACACCTAAACTCCATGCCATAGCCTACTCATGGCCCGTACGCTGGCACTTACCCGTGCGTCAGCACGTATCCTGACCCTCCCACTTTTCCGTACCCTCACCTGTGCACTAAGCCTTGCCGTTGCCTAACCCTAACCCTAGCCCGGAAAGGAAACCCACCACCAGCCCTACACCTAACCCCCAAGCCGTAGCCTACTCCTGGCCGGTACGCTGGCACTGACATGTGCGTCAGCACGTAGCCTGACTCTCCCACGTTTCTGTACCCTAACCTGTGCCCTAAGCCTTGCCGTTCCCTAACCCTAACGCTAGCCCGGAACGGAAACCCACCACAATCCCTACACGTTACCCTACGCCGTAGCCTACTCTTGGCCTGTACGGTGGCTCTGACCCTTGCGTCAGCATGTAGCCTGACCCTCCCACGTTTCCGTACCATCACCTGTGCCCTAAGCCTTGCCGTTCCCAACCCTAAACCTAGCCCGGAACGGAAACCCACCACCAGCCCTACACCTAACCCCCAAGCCGTAGCCTACTCCTGGCCGGTACGCTGGCACTGACACGTTCGTCAGCACATAGCCTGACTCTCCCACGTTTCTGTACCCTAACCTGTGCCCTAAGCCTTGCCGTTCCCTAACCCTAACCCTAGCCCGGAACGGAAACCCACCACAATCCCTACACGTTACCCTACGCCGTAGCCTACTCTTGGCCCGTACGCTGGCACTGACCGGTGCGTCATCACTTAACCTGACCCTCCCACGTTTCCGTACCCACACCTGTGCCCTAAGCCTTGCCGTTCCCTCACCCTAACCCTAGCCATGAACGGAAACCCACCACCAGCCCTACACCTTGCCCTACGCCGTAGCCTACTCCTGGCCCGTACGCTGGCACTGACACGTGCGTCAGCATGTAGCCTGACCCTCCCACGTTTCCGTACCCTCACCTGCTCCCTAAGCCTTGCCGTTCCCTAACCCTAACCCTAGTACCGAACGGAAACCCACCACCAGCCCTACACCTAAACTCCATGCCATAGCCTACTCATGGCCCGTACGCTGGCACTTACCCGTGCGTCAGCACGTATCCTGACCCTCCCACTTTTCCGTACCCTCACCTGTGCACTAAGCCTTGCCGTTGCCTAACCCTAACCATAGCCCGGAAAGGAAACCCACCACCAGCCCTACACCTAACCCCCAAGCCGTAGCCTACTCCTGGCCGGTACGCTGGCACTGACATGTGCGTCAGCACATAGCCTGACTCTCCCACGTTTCTGTACCCTAACCTGTGCCCTAAGCCTTGCCGTTCCCTAACCCTAACCCTAGCCCGGAACGGAAACCCACCACAATCCCTACACGTTACCCTACGCCGTAGCCTACTCTTGGCCTGTACGGTGGCTCTGACACTTGCGACAGCATGTAGCCTGACCCTCCCACGTTTCCGTACCCTCACCTGTGCCCTAAGCCTTGCCATTCCCTAACCCTAAACCTAGCCCGGAACGGAAACCCACCACCAGCCCTACACGTAACCCCCAAGCCGTAGCCTACTCCTGGCGGGTACGCTGGCACTGACACGTGCGTCAGCACGTAGCCTGACTCTCCCACGTTTCTGTACACTAACCTGTGCCCTAAGCCTTGCCGTTCCCTAACCGTAACCCTAGACCGGAACGGAAACCCACCAAAATCCCTACACGTTACCCTACGCCGTAGCCTACTCTTGGCCCGTACGCTGGCACTGACCCGTGCGTCATCATGTAACCTGACCCTCCCACGTTTCCGTACCCTCACCTGTGCCCTAAGCCTTGCCGTTCCCTCACCCTAACCCTAGCCATGAACGGAAACCCACCACCAGCCCTACACCTTGCCCTACGCCATAGCCTACTCCTGGCCCGTACGCTGGCACTGACACGTGCGTCAGCACGTAGCCAGAACTTCCCACATTTCCGTACTCTCACCTGTGCCCTAAGCCTTGCTGTTCCCTAACGCTAACCCTAGTACGGAACGGAAACCCACCACCAGCCCTACACCTAACCTCCAAGCCATAGCCTACTCATGGCCCGTACGCTGGCACTGACCCGTGCGTCAGCACGTAGCCTGACCCTCCCACGTTTCCGTACCCTCACCTGCGCCCTAAGCCTTGCCGTTCCCTAACACTAACCCTAGCCCGGAACGGAAACCCACCACCAACCCTACACTTTACCCAACGCCATAGCCTACTCCTGGCCCGTACGCTGGCACTCACCCGTGCGTCAGCACATAGCCAGACCCTCCCACGTTTCCGTACCCTCACCTGTGCCCTAAGCCTTGCCGTTCCCTAACCCTAACCCTAGCCCCCAACGGAAACCCACCACCAGCCCTACACCTTACCCCCAAACCGTAGCCTACTCCTGGCCCGTATTCTGGCACTGACACATGCGTCAGCACGTAGCCTGACACTCCCACGTTTCCGTATCCTCACCTGTGCCCTAAGCCTTGCCTTTCACTAACCCTAACCATAGCCCGGAACGGAAACCCACCACCAACCCTACACCTTACCCTACGCCATAGCCTACTCGTGGCCCGTACACTGGCACTGACCCGTGTGTCAGCACGTAGCCTGACCTTCCCACATTTCCGTACCCTCACCTGTGCCCTAAGTTTTGCCGTTCCCTAACCCTAACCCTAGCCCGTAAAGGAAACCCACCACCAGCCCTACAACTAACACCGAAGCCATAGCCTACTCCTGGCCTGTATGCTGGCACTGACCCATGCGTCAGAACTTAGCCTGACCCTCACACATTTCCGTACCGTCACCTGTGCCTTAAGCCTTGCCGTTCCCTATCCCTAACCCTAGCCCAGAACGGAAACCCACCACCAGCCACACACCTATCTCTACGACGTAGCCTACTCCTGGCCCGTACGCTGGCATTGACACGTGCATTAGCACGTAGCCTGAACCTCCAACTTTTGTGTATCCTCACCTGTGCCCTAAGACTTGCCGTTCCCTAACACTAACCCTAGCCCGGAACGGAAACCCACCACCAGCCCTAGACTTTACCCTGCCCCGTAGCCTACTCCTGGCCCATACGCTGGCACTGACCCGTGCGTCAGCACGTAGCCTGACGCTCCCACGTTTCCGTGCCCTCACCTGTGCCCTAAGCCTTGCCGTTCCCTAACCCTAACCGTACCCCGCAATGAAAACCCACCAACAGCCCTACACGTTACCCTACACCGTAGCCTACTCCAGGCCCGTACGCTGGCACTGACCCATGCATCAGTACGTAGCCTGACCCTCCCACGTTTCCGTACCCTCACCTGTGCCCTAAGCCTTGACGTTCCCTAACCCTAACCCTAGCCCGGAATGGAAACCCACCACCATCCCTAGACATTACCCTACGCCGTAGCCTACTCCTGGCCTGTACGCTGGCACTGACCCGTGCGTCATCACGAAGCCTGACACTCCCACGTTTCCGTACCCTCACCTGTGCCCTAAGCCTTGCCGTTCCCTCACCCTAACCCTAGCCAGGAACGGAAACCCACCACCAGCCCTACACCTTACCCTACGCCGTAGCCTACTCCTGGCCCTTACGCTGGCACTGACCCGCACATCAGCACGTAGCCTGACGCTCACACGTTTCCGTACCCTCACCTGTGCCCTAAGCCTTGCCGTTCCCTAACCCTAACCCTATTCCGAAAAGGAAACACACCACCAGCCCTACAGCTTACCCCCAAGCCATAGCCTACTCCTGGCCCGTACGCTGGCACTGACCCTTGCGTCAGCATGTAGCCTGACCCTCCCACGTTTCCGTACCCTCACCTGTGCCCTATGCCTTGCCATTCCCTAACCCTAACCCTAGCCCGGAACGGAAAAGCACCACCAGCCCTACACCTTACCCTACGCCATAGCCTACTCCTGGCCCGAACGCTGGCACTGACCCTTGCTTCAGCACGTAGCCTGACCCTACCACGTTTCCGTACCCTCACCTGTGCCCTAAGTCTTGCCATTCCCTAAACCTAACCCTAGTCCGGAACGGAAACCCTGCACCAGACCTACACCTTACCCTACGCCGTAGCCTACTCCTGGCCCGTACGCTGGCACTGACCCATGCGTCAGCACGTAGCCTGATCTTCACACATTTCCGTACCCTCACCTGTGCCCTAAGCCTTGCCATTCCCTAACCCTAACCCTAGTACCGAACGGAAACCCACCACCAGCCCTAAACCTAAACACCATGCCATAGCCTACTCATGGCCCGTACGCTGGCACTTACCAGTGCGTCAGCACGTATCCTGACCCTCCCACTTTTCCGTACCCTCACCTGTGCACTAAGCCTTGCCGTTGCCTAACCCTAACCCTAGCCCGGAAAGGAAACCCACCACCAGCCCTACACCTAACCCCCAAGCCGTAGCCTACTCCTGGCCGGTACGCTGGCACTGACATGTGCTTCAGCACGTAGCCTGACTCTCCCACGTTTCTGTACCCTCACCTGTGCCCTAAGCCTTGCCGTTCCCTAACCCTAACCCTAGCCCCAAACGGAAACCCACCACCAACCCTACACCTTACCCCCAAACCGTAGCCTATTCCTGGCCCGTATTCTGGCACTGACACATGCGTCAGCACGTAGCCTGACCCTCCCACGTTTCCGTATCCTCACCTGTGCCCTAAGCCTTGCCTTTCAATAACCCTAACCATAGCCCGGAACGGAAACCCACCACCAACCCTACACCTTACCCTACGCCGTAGCCTACTCCTGGCCCGTAACTGGCACTGACACGTGTGTCAGCACATAGCCTGACCTTCCCACATTTCCGTACCCTCACCTGTGCCCTAAGCCTTGCCGTTCCCTAACCCTAACCCTAGCCCGTAAAGGAAACCCACCACCAGCCCTACACCTAACACCCAAGCCATAGCCTACTCCTGGCCTGTACGCTGGCACTGACCCATGCGTCAGCACGTAGCCTGACCCTCCCACGTTTCCGTACCCTCACCTGTGCCCTAAGCCTTGCCGTTCCCTATCCCTAACCCTAGCCCAGAACGGAAATCCACCACCAGCCATACACCTTTCTCTACGACGTAGCCTACTCCTGGCCCGTACGCTGGCATTGACACGTGCATTAGCATGTAGCCTGAACCTCCAACTTTTCTGTACCCTCACCTGTGCCCTAAGCCTTGCCGTTCCCTAACACTAACCCTAGCCCGGAATGTAAAACCACCACCAGCCCTAGACCTTACCCTGCCCCGTAGCCTACTCCTTGCCCATACGCTGGCACTGACCCGTGCGTCAGCACGTAGCCTGACCCTCCCACGTTTCCGTGCCCTCACCTGTGCCCTAAGCCTTGCCGTTCCCTAACCCTAACCGTACCCCGCAATGAAAACCCACCAACAGCCCTACACGTTACCCTACACCGTAGCCTACTCCTGGCCCGTATGCTGGCACTGACCCATGCATCAGTACGTAGCCTGACCCTCCCACGTTTCCGTACCCTCACCTGTGCCCTAAGCCTTGACGTTCCCTAACCCTAACCCTAGCCCGGAACGGAAACCCACCACCAGCCCTAGACATTACCCTACGCCGTAGCCTACTCCTGGCCTGTACGCTGGCACTGACCCGTGTGTCATCACGAAGCCTGACACTCCCACGTTTCCGTACCCTCACCTGTGCCCTAAGCCTTGCCGTTCCCTCACCCTAACCCTAGCCCGGAACGGAAACCCACCACCAGCCCTACACCTTACCCTACGCCGTAGCCTACTCCTGGCCCGTACGCTGGCACTAACCCGCACATCAGCACGTAGCCTGACCCTCACACGTTTCCGTACCCTCACCTGTGCCCTAAGCCTTGCCGTTCCCTAACCCTAACCCTATTCCGAAAAGGAAACACACCACCAGCCCTACAGCTTACCCCCAAGCCATAGCCTACTCCTGGCCCGTACGCTGGCACTGACCCGTGCGTCAGCATGTAGCCTGACCCTCCCACGTTTCCGTACCCTCACCTGTGCCCTATGCCTTGCCGTTCCCTAACCCTAACCCTAGCCCGGAACGGAAACCCACCACCAGCCCTACACCTTACCCTACGCCGTAGCCTACTCCTGGCCCGAACGCTGGCACTGACCCTTGCGTCAGCACGTAGCCTGACCCTACCACGTTTCCGTACCCTCACCTCTGCCCTAAGTCTTGCCGTTCCCTAAACCTAACCCTAGTCCGGAACGGAAACCCTGCACCAGACCTACACCTTACCCTACGCCGTAGCCTACTCCTGGCCCGTACGCTGGCACTGACCCATGCGTCAGCACGTAGCCTGATCTTCACACATTTCCGTACCCTCACCTGTGCCCTAAGCCTTGCCATTCCCTAACCCTAACCCTAGTACCGAACGGAAACCCACCACCAGCCCTACACCTAAACTCCATGCCATAGCCTACTCATGGCCCGTACGCTGGCACTTACCCGTGCGTCAGCACGTATCCTGACCCTCCCACTTTTCCGTACCCTCACCTGTGCACTAAGCCTTGCCGTTGCCTAACCCTAACCCTAGCCCGGAAAGGAGACCCACCACCAGCCCTACACCTAACCCCCAAGCCGTAGCCTACTCCTGGCCGGTACGCTGGCACTGACATGTGCGTCAGCACGTAGCCTGACTCTCCCACGTTTCTGTACCCTAACCTGTGCCCTAAGCCTTGCCGTTCCCTAACCCTAACGCTAGCCCGGAACGGAAACCCACCACAATCCCTACACGTTACCCTACGCCGTAGCCTACTCTTGGCCTGTACGGTGGCTCTGACCCTTGCGTCAGCATGTAGCCTGACCCTCCCACGTTTCCGTACCATCACCTGTGCCCTAAGCCTTGCCGTTCCCAACCCTAAACCTAGCCCGGAACGGAAACCCACCACCAGCCCTACACCTAACCCCCAAGCCGTAGCCTACTCCTGGCCGGTACGCTGGCACTGACACGTTCGTCAGCACGTAGACTGACTCTCCCACGTTTCTGTACCCTAACCTGTGCCCTAAGCCTTGCCGTTCCCTAACCCTAACCCTAGCCCGGAACGGAAACCCACCACAATCCCTACACGTTACCCTACGCCGTAGCCTACTCTTGGCCCGTACGCTGGCACTGACCGGTGCGTCATCACTTAACCTGACCCTCCCACGTTTCCGTACCCACACCTGTGCCCTAAGCCTTGCCGTTCCCTCACCCTAACCCTAGCCATGAACGGAAACCCACCACCAGCCCTACACCTTGCCCTACGCCGTAGCCTACTCCTGGCCCGTACGCTGGCACTGACACGTGCGTCAGCACGTAGCCTGACCTTCCCACATTTCCGTACCCTCACCTGTGCCCTAAGCCTTGCTGTTCCCTAACCCTAACCCTAGTACGGAACGGAAACCCACCACCAGCCCTACACCTAACCTCCAAGCCATAGCCTACTCATGGCCCGTACGCTGGCACTGACCCGTGCGTCATCACGTAGCCTGACCCTCCCACGTTTCCGTACCCTCACCTGCGCCCTAAGCCTTGCCGTTCCCTAACCCTAACCCTAGCCCGGAACGGAAAACCACCACCAGCCCTACACTTTACCCACCGCCATAGCCTACTCCTGGCCCGTACGCTGGCACTGACCCGTGCGTCAGCACGTAGCCAGACCCTCCCACGTTTCCGTACCCTCACCTGTGCCCTAAGCCTTGCCATTCCCTAACCCTAACCCTAGCCCCCAACGGAAACCCACCACCAGCCCTACACCTTACCCCCAAACCGTAGCCTACTCCTGGCCCGTATTCTGGCACTGACAAATGAGTCAGCACGTAGCCTGACACTCCCACGTTTCCGTATCCTCACCTGTGCCCTAAGCCTTGCCTTTCACTAACCCTAACCATAGCCTGGAACGGAAACCCACCACCAACCCTACACCTTACCCTACGCCGTAGCCTACTCCTGGCCCGTACGCTGGCACTGACCCATGTGTCAGCACGTAGCCTGACCTTGCCTCATTTCCGTACCATCACCTGTGCCCTAAGCCTTGCCGTTCCCTAACCCTAACCCTAGTACGGAACGGAAACACACCATCAGCCCTACACCTAACACCCAAGCCATAGCCTACTCCTGGCCTGTACGCTGGCACTGACCCATGCGTCAGCACGTAGCCTGACCCTCTGACGTTTCCCTACCCTCACCTGTGCCCTAAGCCTTGCCGTTCCCTATCCCTAACCCTAGCCCAGAACGGAAACCCACCACCAGCCATACACCTTTCTCTACGACGTAGCCTACTCCTGGCCCGTATGCTGGCATTGACACGTGCATTAGCACGTAGCCTGAACCGCCAACTTTTCTGTACCCTCACCTGTGCCCTAAGCCTTGACGTTCCCTAACACTAACCGTAGCCCGGAACGGAAACCCACCACCAGCCCTAGACCTTACCCTACCCCGTAGCCTACTCCTGGCCCGTACGCTGGCACTGACCCGTGCGTCAGCACGTAGCCTGACCTTCACACATTTCCGTACCCTCACCTGTGCCCTAAGCCTTGCCGTTCCCTAACCCTAACCCTAGTACCGAACGGAAACCCACCACCAGCCCTACACCTAAGCTCCATGCCATAGCCTACTCATGGCCCATACGCTGGCACTGACCCGTGCGTCAGCACGTATCCTGACCCTCCCAAGTTTCCGTACCCTCACCTGTGCACTAAGCCTTGCCGTTCCCTAACCCTAACCCTAGCCCGGAACGGAAACCCACCACCAGCCATACACCTAACCCACAAGCCTTAGCCTACTCCTGGCCGGTACGCTGGCACTGACACGTGCGTCAGCACGTAGCCTGACTCTCCCACGTTTTTGTACACTAACCTGTGCCCTAAGCCTTGCCGTTCCCTAACCCTAACCCTAGACCGGAACGGAAACCCACCACAATCCCTACACGTTACCCTACGCCGTAGCCTACTCTTGGCCCGTACGCTGGCACTGACCAGTGCGTCATCACGTAGCCTGACCCTCCCACGTTTCCGTACCCTCACCTGTGCCCTAAGCCTTGCCGTTCCCTCACCCTAACCCTAGTCATGAACGGATACCCACCACCAGCCCTACACCTTGCCCTACGCCATAGCCTACTCCTGGGCCGTACGCTGGCACTGACACGTGCGTCAGCACGTAGCCTGACCTTCCACATTTCCCTACCCTCACCTGTGCCCTAAGCCTTGCTGTTCCCTAACACTAACCCTAGTACGGATCGGAAACCCACCACCAGCCATAAACCTAACCTCCAAGCCATAGCCTACTCATGGCCCGTACGCTGGCACTGACCCGTGCGTCAGCATGTAGCCTGACCCTCCCACGTTTCCGTATCCTCACCTGTGCCCTAAGCCTTGCCGTTCCCTAACCCTAACCCTAGCCCCAAACGGAAACCCACCACCAGCCCTCCAACTTACCCCCAAACCGTAGCCTACTCCTGGCCCGTATTCTGGCACTGACACATGCGTCAGCACGTAGCCTGACCCTCCCACATTTCCGTACCCTCACCTGTGCCCTAAGCCTTGCCGTTCCCTAACCCTAACCCTAGCCCGTAAAGGAAACCCACCACCAGCCCTACACCTAAAACCCAAGCCATAGCCTACTCCTGGCCTGTACGCTGGCACTGACCCATGCGTCAGCACGTAGCCTGACCCTCCCACGTTTCCCTACCCTCACCTGTGCCCTAAGCCTTGCCGTTCCCTATCCCTAACCCTAGCCCAGAACGGAAACCCACCACCAGCCATACACCTTTCTCTACGACATAGCCTACTCCTGGCCCGTACGCTGGCATTGACACGTGCATTAGCACGTAGCCTGAACCTCCAACTTTTCTGTACCCTCACCTGTGCCCTAAGCCTTGCCGTTCCCTAACACTAACCCTAGCCCGGAACGGAAACCCACCACCAGCCCTAGACCTTACCCTGCCCCGTAGCCTACTCCTTGCCCATACGCTGGCACTGACCCGTGCGTCAGCACGTAGCCTGACCCTCCCACGTTTCCGTGCCCTCACCTGTGCCCTAAGCCTTGCGGTTCCCTAACCCTAACCGTACCCCGCAATGAAAGCCCACCAACAGCCCTACACGTTACCCTACACCGTAGCCTACTCCTGGCCCGTACGCTGGCACTGACCCATGCATCAGTACGTAGCCTGACCCTCCCACGTTTCCGTACCCTCACCTGTGCCCTAAGCCTTGACGTTCCCTAACCCTAACCCTAGCCCGGAACGGAAACACACCACCAGCCCTAGACATTACCCTACGCCGTAGCCTACTCCTGGCCTGTACGCTGGCACTGACCCGTGCGTCATCACGAAGCCTGACACTCCCACGTTTCCGTACCCTCACCTGTGCCCTAAGCCTTGCCGTTCCCTCACCCTAACCCTAGCCAGGAACGGAAACCCACCACCAGCCCTACACCTTACCCTACGCCGTAGCCTACTCCTGGCCCGTACGCTGGCACTAACACGTGCATCAGCACGTAGCCTGACCCTCACAGGTTTCCGTACCCTCACCTGTGCCCTAAGCCTTGCCGTTCCCTAACCCTCACCCTATTCCGAAAAGGAAACACACCACCAGCCCTACAGCTTACCCCCAAGCCATAGCCTACTCCTGGCCCGTACGCTGGCACTGACACGTGCGTCAGCACGTAGCCAGAACTTCCCACATTTCCGTACTCTCACCTGTGCCCTAAGCCTTGCTGTTCCCTAACGCTAACCCTAGTACGGAACGGAAACCCACCACCAGCCCTACACCTAACCTCCAAGCCATAGCCTACTCATGGCCCGTACGCTGGCACTGACCCTTGCGTCAGCACGTAGCCTGACCCTCCCACGTTTCCGTACCCTCACCTGCGCCCTAAGCCTTGCCGTTCCCTAACCCTAACCCTAGCCCGGAACGGAAACCCACCACCAGCCCTACACTTTACCCAACGCCATAGCCTACTCCTGGCCCGTACGCTGGCACTCACCCGTGCGTCAGCACATAGCCAGACCCTCCCACGTTTCCGTACCCTCACCTGTGCCCTAAGCCTTGCCGTTCCCTAACCCTAACCCTAGCCCCAAACGGAAACCCACCACCAGCCCTACACCTTACCCCCAAACCGTAGCCTACTCCTGGCCCGTATTCTGGCACTGACACATGCGTCAGCACGTAGCCTGACACTCCCACGTTTCCGTATCCTCACCTGTGCCCTAAGCCTTGCCTTTCACTAACCCTAACCATAGCCCGGAACGGAAACCCACCACCAACCCTACACCTTACCCTACGCCATAGCCTACTCCTGGCCCGTACACTGGCACTGACCCGTGTGTCAGCACGTAGCCTGACCTTCCCACATTTCCGTACCCTCACCTGTGCCCTAAGATTTGCCGTTCCCTAACCCTAACCCTAGCCCGTAAAGGAAACCCACCACCAGCCCTACACCTTTCTCTACGACGTAGCCTACTCCTGGCACGTACGCTGGCATTGACACGTGCATTAGCACGTAGCCTGAACCTCCAACTTTTCTGTACCCTCACCTGTGCCGTAAGCCTTGCCGTTCCCTAACACTAACCCTAGCCCGGAACGGAAACCCACCACCAGCCCTAGACCTTACCCTGCCCCGTAGCCTACTCCTTGCCCATACGCTGGCACTGACCCGTGCGTCAGCACGTAGCCTGACCCTCCCACGTTTCCGTGCCCTCACCTGTGCCCTAAGCCTTGCCGTTCCCTAACCCTAACCGTACCCCGCAATGAAAACCCACCAACAGCCCTACACGTTACCCTACACCGCAGCCTACTCCTGGCCCGTACGCTGGCACTGACCCATGCGTCAGCACGTAGCCTGATCTTCACACATTTCCGTACCCTCACCTGTGCCCTAAGCCTTGCCGTTCCCTAACCCTAACCCTAGTACCGAACGGAAACCCACCACCAGCCCTAAACCTAAATCCATGCCATAGCCTACTCATGGCCCGTACGCTGGCACTGACCCGTGCGTCAGCACGTATCCTGACCCTCCCACTTTTCCGTACCCTCACCTGTGCACTAAGCCTTGCCGTTGCCTAACCCTAACCCTAGCCCGGAAAGGAAACCCACCACCAGCCCTACACCTAACCCCCAAGCCGTAGCCTACTCCTGACCGGTACGCTGGCACTGACATGTGCGTCAGCACGTAGCCTGACTCTCCCACGTTTCTGTACCCTAACCTGTGCCCTAAGCCTTGCCGTTCCCTAACCCTAACCCTAGCCCGTAAAGGAAACTCACCACCAGCCCTACAACTTACACCCAAGCCATAGCCTACTCCTGGCCTGTACGCTGGCACTGACCCATGCGTCAGCACGTAGCCTGACCCTCCCACGTTTCCGTACGCTCACCTGTGCCCTAAGCCTTGCCGTTCCCTATCCCTAACCCTAGCCCAGAACGGAAACCCACCACCAGCCATACACCTTTCTCTACGACGTAGCCTACTCCTGGCCCATACGCTGGCATTGACATGTGCATTAGCACGTAGCCTGAACCTCCAACTTTTCTGTACCCTCACCTGTGCCCTAAGCCTTGCCGTTCCCTAACACTAACCCTAGCCCGGAACGGAAACCCACCACCAGCCCTAGACGTTACCCAACCCCATAGCCTACTCCTTGCCCATACGCTGGCACTGACCCGTGCGTCAGCACGTAGCCTGACCCTCCCACGTTTCCGTGTCCTCACCTGTGCCCTAAGACTTGCCGTTCCCTAACCCTAACCGTACCACGCAATGAAAACCCACCAACAGCCCTACACGTTACCCTACACCGTAGCCTACTCCGGGCCCGTACGCTGGCACTGACCCATGCATCAGTACGTAGCCTGACCCTCCCACGTTTCCGTACCCTCACCTGTGCCCTAAGCCTTGACGTTCCCTAACCCTAACCCTAGCCCGGAACGGAAACCCACCACCATCCCTAGACATTACCCTACGCCGTAGCCTACTCCTGGCCTGTACGCTGGCACTGACCCGTGCGTCATCACGAAGCCTGACACTCCCACGTTTCCATACCCTCACCTGTGCCCTAAGCTTTGCCGTTCCCTCACCCTAACCCTAGCCAGGAACGGAAACCCACCACCAGCCCTACACCTTACCCTACGCCGTAGCCTACTCCTGGCCCGTACGCTGGCACTAACCCGCGCATCAGCACGTAGCCTGACCATCACACGTTTCCGTACCCTCACCTGTGCCCTAAGCCTTGCCGTGCCCTAACCCTAACCCTATTCCGAAAAGGAAATACACCACCAGCCCTACAGCTTACCCCCAAGCCATAGCCTACTCCTGGCCCGTACGCTGGCACTGACCCGTGCGTCAGCATGTAGCCTGACCCTCCCACGTTTCCGTACCCTCACCTGTGCCCTATGCCTTGCCGTTCCCTAACTCTAACCCTAGCCCGGAACGGAAAAGCACCACCAGCCCTACACCTTACCCTACGCCGTAGCCTACTCCTGGCCCGTACGCTGGCACTGACCCATGCGTCAGCACGTAGCCTGATCTTCAAACATTTCCGTACCCTCACCTGTGCCCTAAGCCTTGCCGTTCCCTAACTCTAACCCTAGTACCGAACGGAAACCCACCACCAGCCCTACACCTAAACTCCATGCCATAGCCTACTCATGGCCCGTACGCTGGCACTTACCCGTGCGTCAACACGTATCCTGGCCCTCCCACTTTTCCGTACCCTCACCTGTGCACTAAGCCTTGCTGTTCCCTAACCCTAACCCTAGCCCGGAAAGGAAACCCACCACCAGCCCTACACCTAACCCCCAAGCCGTAGCCTACTCCTGGCCGGTACGCTGGCACTGACACGTGCGTCAGCACGTAGCCTGACTCTCCCACGTTTCTGTACCCTAACCTGTGCCCTAAGCCTTGCCGTTCCCTAACCCTAACCCTAGCCCGGAACGGAAACCCACCACAATCCCTACACGTTACCCTACGCCGTAGCCTACTCTTGGCCCGTACGCTGGCACTCACCCGTGCGTCATCACGTAGCCTGAACCTCCCACGTTTCCGTACCCTCACCTGTGCCCTAAGCCTTGCCGTTCCCTCACCCTAACCCTAGCCATGATCGGATACCCACCACCAGCCCTACACCTTGCCCTACGCTGTAGCCTACTCCTGGGCCGTACGCTGGCACTGACACGTGCGTCAGCACGTAGCCTGACCTTCCACATTTCAGTACACTCACCTGTGCCCTAAGCCTTGCTGTTCCCTAACCCTAACCCTAGTACGGATCGGAAACCCACCACCAGCCCTACACCTAACCTCCAAGCCATAGCCTACTCATGGCCCGTACGCTGGCACTGACCCGTGCGTCAGCATGTAGCCTGACCCTCCGACGTTTCCGTACCCTCACCTGCTCCCTAAGCCTTGCCATTCCCTAACACTAACCCTAGTACCGAACGGAAACCCACCACCAGCCCTACACCTAAACTCCATGCCATAGCCTACTCATGGCCCATACGCTGGCACTTACCCGTGCGTCAGCACGTATCCTGACCCTCCCACTTTTCCGTACCCTCACCTGTGCACTAAGCCTTGCCGTTGCCTAACCCTAACCATAGCCCGGAAAGGAAACCCACCACCAGCCCTACACCTAACCCCCAAGCCGTAGCCTACTCCTGGCAGGTACGCTGGCACTGACATGTGCGTCAGCACATAGCCTGACTCTCCCACGTTTCTGTACCCTAACCTGTGCCCTAAGCCTTGCCGTTCCCTAACCCTAACCCTAGCCCGGAACGGAAACCCACCACAATCCCTACACGTTACCCTACGCCGTAGCCTACTCTTGGCCTGTACGGTGGCTCTGACACTTGCGACAGCATGTAGCCTGACCCTCCCACGTTTCCGTACCCTCACCTGTGCCCTAAGCCTTGCCGTTCCCTAACCCTAAACCTAGCCCGGAACGGAAACCCACCACCAGCCCTACACCTAACCCCCAAGCCGTAGCCTACTCCTGGCGGGTACGCTGGCACTGACACGTGCGTCAGCACGTAGCCTGACTCTCCCACGTTTCTGTACACTAACCTGTGCCCTAAGCCTTGCCGTTCCCTAACCGTAACCCTAGACCGGAACGGAAACCCACCAAAATCCCTACACGTTACCCTACGCCGTAGCCTACTCTTGGCCCGTACGCTGGCACTGACCCGTGCGTCATCACGTAACCTGACCCTCCCACGTTTCCGTACCCTCACCTGTGCCCTAAGCCTTGCCGTTCCCTCACCCTAACCCTAGCCATGAACGGAAACCCACCACCAGCCCTACACCTTGCCCTACGCCATAGCCTACTCCTGGCCCGTACGCTGGCACTGACACGTGCGTCAGCACGTAGCCAGAACTTCCCACATTTCCGTACTCTCACCTGTGCCCTAAGCCTTGCTGTTCCCTAACGCTAACCCTAGTACGGAACGGAAACCCACCACCAGCCCTACACCTAACCTCCAAGCCATAGCCTACTCATGGCCCGTACGCTGGCACTGACCCGTGCGTCAGCACGTAGCCTGACCCTCCCACGTTTCCGTACCCTCACCTGCGCCCTAAGCCTTGCCGTTCCCTAACCCTAACCCTAGCCCGGAACGGAAACCCACCACCAGCCCTACACTTTACCCAACGCCATAGCCTACTCCTGGCCCGTACGCTGGCACTCACCCGTGCGTCAGCACATAGCCAGACCCTCCCACGTTTCCGTACCCTCACCTGTGCCCTAAGCCTTGCCGTTCCCTAACCCTAACCCTAGCCCCCAACGGAAACCCACCACCAGCCCTACACCTTACCCCCAAACCGTAGCCTACTCCTGGCCCGTATTCTGGCACTGACACATGCGTCAGCACGTAGCCTGACACTCCCACGTTTCCGTATCCTCACCTGTGCCCTAAGCCTTGCCTTTCACTAACCCTAACCATAGCCCGGAACGGAAACCCACCACCAACCCTACACCTTACCCTACGCCATAGCCTACTCGTGGCCCGTACACTGGCACTGACCCGTGTGTCAGCACGTAGCCTGACCTTCCCACGTTTCCGTACCCTCACCTGTGCCCTAAGTTTTGCCGTTCCCTAACCCTAACCCTAGCCCGTAAAGGAAACCCACCACCAGCCCTACAACTAACACCGAAGCCATAGCCTACTCCTGGCCTGTACGCTGGCACTGACCCATGCGTCAGAACTTAGCCTGACCCTCACACGTTTCCGTACCGTCACCTGTGCCCTAAGCCTTGCCGTTCCCTATCCCTAACCCTAGCCCAGAACGGAAACCCACCACCAGCCACACACCTATCTCTACGACGTAGCCTACTCCTGGCCCGTACGCTGGCATTGACACGTGCATTAGCACGTAGCCTGAACCTCCAACTTTTGTGTATCCTCACCTGTGCCCTAAGACTTGCCGTTCCCTAACACTAACCCTAGCCCGGAACGGAAACCCACCACCAGCCCTAGACTTTACCCTGCCCCGTAGCCTACTCCTGGCCCATACGCTGGCACTGACCCATGCGTCAGCACGTAGCCTGACGCTCCCACGTTTCCGTGCCCTCACCTGTGCCCTAAGCCTTGCCGTTCCCTAACCCTAACCGTACCCCGCAATGAAAACCCACCAACAGCCCTACACGTTACCCTACACCGTAGCCTACTCCAGGCCCGTAAGCTGGCACTGACCCATGCATCAGTACGTAGCCTGACCCTCCCACGTTTCCGTACCCTCACCTGTGCCCTAAGCCTTGACGTTCCCTAACCCTAACCCTAGCCCGGAATGGAAACCCACCACCATCCCTAGACATTACCCTACGCCGTAGCCTACTCCTGGCCTGTACGCTGGCACTGACCCGTGCGTCATCACGAAGCCTGACACTCCCACGTTTCCGTACCCTCACCTGTGCCCTAAGCCTTGCCGTTCCCTCACCCTAACCCTAGCCAGGAACGGAAACCCACCACCAGCCCTACACCTTACCCTACGCCGTAGCCTACTCCTGGCCCTTACGCTGGCACTGACCCGCACATCAGCACGTAGCCTGACGCTCACACGTTTCCGTACCCTCACCTGTGCCCTAAGCCTTGCCGTTCCCTAACCCTAACCCTATTCCGAAAAGGAAACACACCACCAGCCCTACAGCTTACCCCCAAGCCATAGCCTACTCCTGGCCCGTACGCTGGCACTGACCCGTGCGTCAGCATGTAGCCTGACCCTCCCACGTTTCCGTACCCTCACCTGTGCCCTATGCCTTGCCATTCCCTAACCCTAACCCTAGCCCGGAACGGAAAAGCACCACCAGCCCTACACCTTACCCTACGCCATAGCCTACTCCTGGCCCGAACGCTGGCACTGACCCTTGCTTCAGCACGTAGCCTGAACCTACCACGTTTCCGTACCCTCACCTGTGCCCTAAGTCTTGCCATTCCCTAAACCTAACCCTAGTCCGGAACGGAAACCCTGCACCAGACCTACACCTTACCCTACGCCGTAGCCTACTCCTGGCCCGTACGCTGGCACTGACCCATGCGTCAGCATGTAGCCTGATCTTCACACATTTCCGTACCCTCACCTGTGCCCTAAGCCTTGCCGTTCCCTAACCCTAACCCTAGTACCGAACGGAAACCCACCACCAGCCCTAAACCTAAACTCCATGCCATAGCCTACTCATGGCCCGTACGCTGGCACTTACCAGTGCGTCAGCACGTATCCTGACCCTCCCAATTTTCCGTACCCTCACCTGTGCACTAAGCCTTGCCGTTGCCTAACCCTAACCCTAGCCCGGAAAGGAAACCCACCACCAGCCCTACACCTAACCCCCAAGCCGTAGCCTACTCCTGGCCGGTACGCTGGCACTTACATGTGCTTCAGCACGTAGCCTGACTCTCCCACGTTTCTGTACCCTCACCTGTGCCCTAAGCCTTGCCGTTCCCTAACCCTAACCCTAGCCCATAAAGGAAACCCACCACCAGCCCTACAACTTACACCCAAGCCATAGCCTACTCCTGGCCTGTACGCTGGCACTGACCCATGCGTCAGCACGTAGCCTGACCCTTCCACGTTTCCGTACCCTCACCTGTGCCCTAAGCCTTGCCGTTCCCTATCCCTAACCCTAACCCAGAACGGAAACCCACCACCAGCCATAAACCTTTCTCTACGACGTAGCCTACTCCTGGCCCGTACGCTGGCATTGACACGTGCATTAGCACGTAGCCTGAACCTCCAACTTTTCTGTACCCTCACCTTTGCCCTAAGCCTTGCCGTTCCCTAACACTAACCCTAGCCCGGAACGGAAACCCACCACCAGCCCTAGACCTTACCCTGCCCCGTAGCCTACTCCTTGCCCATACGCTGGCACTGACCCGTGCGTCAGCACGTAGCCTGACGCTCCCACGTTTCCGTGCCCTCACCTGTGCCCTAAGCGTTGCCGTTCCCTAACCCTAACCGTACCCCGCAATGAAAACCCACCAACAGCCCTACACGTTACCCTACACCGTAGCCTACTCCTGGCCCGTACGCTGGCACTGACCCATGCGTCAGTACGTAGCCTGACCCTCCCACGTTTCCGTACCCTCACCTGTGCCCTAAGCCTTGACGTTCCCTAACCCTAACCCTAGCCCGGAACGGAAACCCACCACCATCCCTAGGCATTACCCTACGCCGTAGCCTACTCCTGGCCTGTACGCTGGCACTGACCCATGCGTCATCACGAAGCCTGACACTCCCACGTTTCCGTACCCTCACCTGTGCCCTAAGACTTGCCGTTCCCTAACCCTAACCCTAGCCCCAAACGGAAACCCACCCCCAACCCTACACCTTACCCCCAAACCGTAGCCTATTCCTGGCCCGTATTCTGGCACTGACACATGCGTCAGCACGTAGCCTGACCCTCCCACGTTTCCGTATCCTCACCTGTGCCCTAAGCCTTGCCTTTCAATAACCCTAACCATAGCCTGGAACGGAAACCCACCACCAACCCTACACCTTACCCTACGCCGTAGCCTACTCCTGGCCCGTAACTGGCACTGACACGTGTGTCAGCACGTAGCCTGACCTTCCCACATTTCCGTACCCTCACCTGTGCCCTAAGCCTTGCCGTTCCCTAACCCTAACCCTAGCCCGTAAAGGAAACCCACCACCAGCCCTACACCTAACACCCAAGCCATAGCCTACTCCTGGCCTGTACGCTGGCACTGACCCATGCGTCAGCACGTAGCCTGACCCTCCCACGTTTCCGTACCCTCACCTGTGCCCTAAGCCTTGCCGTTCCCTATCCCTAACCCTAGCCCAGAACGGAAATCCACCACCAGCCATACACCTTTCTCTACGACGTAGCCTACTCCTGGCCCGTACGCTGGCATTGACACGTGCATTAGCATGTAGCCTGAACCTCCAACTTTTCTGTACCCTCACCTGTGCCCTAAGCCTTGCCGTTCCCTAACACTAACCCTAGCCCGGAACGTAAAACCACCACCAGCCCTAGACCTTACCCTGCCCCGTAGCCTACTCCTTGCCCATACGCTGGCACTGACCCGTGCGTCAGCACGTAGCCTGACCCTCCCACGTTTCCGTGCCCTCACCTGTGCCCTAAGCCTTGCCGTTCCCTAACCCTAACCGTACCCCGCAATGAAAACCCACCAACAGCCCTACACGTTACCCTACACCGTAGCCTACTCCTGGCCCGTATGCTGGCACTGACCCATGCATCAGTACGTAGCCTGACCCTCCCACGTTTCCGTACCCTCACCTGTGCCCTAAGCCTTGACGTTCCCTAACCCTAACCCTAGCCCGGAACGGAAACCCACCACCAGCCCTAGACATTACCCTACGCCGTAGCCTACTCCTGGCCTGTACGCTGGCACTGACCCGTGCGTCATCACGAAGCCTGACACTCCCACGTTTCCGTACCCTCACCTGTGCCCTAAGCCTTGCCGTTCCCTCACCCTAACCCTAGCCAAGAACGGAAACCCACCACCAGCCCTACACCTTACCCTACGCCGTAGCCTACTCCTGGCCCGTACGCTGGCACTAACCCGCACATCAGCACGTAGCCTGACCCTCACACGTTTCCGTACCCTCACCTGTGCCCTAAGCCTTGCCGTTCCCTAACCCTAACCCTATTCCGAAAAGGAAACACACCACCAGCCCTACAGCTTACCCCCAAGCCATAGCCTACTCCTGGCCCGTACGCTGGCACTGACCCGTGCGTCAGCATGTAGCCTGACCCTCCCACGTTTCCGTACCCTCACCTGTGCCCTATGCCTTGCCGTTCCCTAACCCTAACCCTAGCCCGGAACGGAAACCCACCACCAGCCCTACACATGACCCTACGCCGTAGCCTACTCCTGGCCCGAACGCTGGCACTGACACGTGCGTCAGCACGTAGCCTGACCCTACCACGTTTCCGTACCCTCACCTCTGCCCTAAGTCTTGCCGTTCCCTAAACCTAACCCTAGTCCGGAACGGAAACCCTGCACCAGACCTACACCTTACCCTACGCCGTAGCCTACTCCTGGCCCGTACGCTGGCACTGACCCATGCGTCAGCACGTAGCCTGATCTTCACACATTTCCGTACCCTCACCTGTGCCCTAAGCCTTGCCATTCCCTAACCCTAACCCTAGTACCGAACGGAAACCCACCACCAGCCCTACACCTAAACTCCATGCCATAGCCTACTCATGGCCCGTACGCTGGCACTTACCCGTGCGTCAGCACGTATCCTGACCCTCCCACTTTTCCGTACCCTCACCTGTGCACTAAGCCTTGCCGTTGCCTAACCCTAACCCTAGCCCGGAAAGGAAACCCACCACCAGCCCTACACCTAACCCCCAAGCCGTAGCCTACTCCTGGCCGGTACGCTGGCACTGACATGTGCGTCAGCACGTAGCCTGACTCTCCCACGTTTCTGTACCCTAACCTGTGCCCTAAGCCTTGCCGTTCCCTAACCCTAACGCTAGCCCGGAACGGAAACCCACCACAATCCCTACACGTTACCCTACGCCGTAGCCTACTCTTGGCCTGTACGGTGGCTCTGACCCTTGCGTCAGCATGTAGCCTGACCCTCCCACGTTTCCGTACCATCACCTGTGCCCTAAGCCTTGCCGTTCCCAACCCTAAACCTAGCCCGGAACGGAAACCCACCACCAGCCCTACACCTAACCCCCAAGCCGTAGCCTACTCCTGGCCGGTACGCTGGCACTGACACGTTCGTCAGCACGTAGCCTGACTCTCCCACGTTTCTGTACCCTAACCTGTGCCCTAAGCCTTGACGTTCCCTAACCCTAACCCTAGCCCGGAACGGAAACCCACCACAATCCCTACACGTTACCCTACGCCGTAGCCTACTCCTGGCCTGTACGCTGGCACTGACCCATGCGTCATCACGAAGCCTGACACTCCCACGTTTCCGTACCCTCACCTGTGCCCTAAGACTTGCCGTTCCCTAACCCTAACCCTAGCCCCAAACGGAAACCCACCACCAACCCTACACCTTACCCCCAAACCGTAGCCTATTCCTGGCCCGTATTCTGGCACTGACACATGCGTCAGCACGTAGCCTGACCCTCCCACGTTTCCGTATCCTCACCTGTGCCCTAAGCCTTGCCTTTCAATAACCCTAACCATAGCCCGGAACGGAAACCCACCACCAACCCTACACCTTACCCTACGCCGTAGCCTACTCCTGGCCCGTAACTGGCACTGACACGTGTGTCAGCACGTAGCCTGACCTTCCCACATTTCCGTACCCTCACCTGTGCCCTAAGCCTTGCCGTTCCCTAACCCTAACCCTAGCCCGTAAAGGAAACCCACCACCAGCCCTACACCTAACACCCAAGCCATAGCCTACTCCTGGCCTGTACGCTGGCACTGACCCATGCGTCAGCACGTAGCCTGACCCTCCCACGTTTCCGTACCCTCACCTGTGCCCTAAGCCTTGCCGTTCCCTATCCCTAACCCTAGCCCAGAACGGAAATCCACCACCAGCCATACACCTTTCTCTACGACGTAGCCTACTCCTGGCCCGTACGCTGGCATTGACACGTGCATTAGCATGTAGCCTGAACCTCCAACTTTTCTGTACCCTCACCTGTGCCCTAAGCCTTGCCGTTCCCTAACACTAACCCTAGCCCGGAACGTAAAACCACCACCAGCCCTAGACCTTACCCTGCCCCGTAGCCTACTCCTTGCCCATACGCTGGCACTGACCCGTGCGTCAGCACGTAGCCTGACCCTCCCACGTTTCCGTGCCCTCACCTGTGCCCTAAGCCTTGCCGTTCCCTAACCCTAACCGTACCCCGCAATGAAAACCCACCAACAGCCCTACACGTTACCCTACACCTTAGCCTACTCCTGGCCCGTATGCTGGCACTGACCCATGCATCAGTACGTAGCCTGACCCTCCCACGTTTCCGTACCCTCACCTGTGCCCTAAGCCTTGACGTTCCCTATCCCTAACCCTAGCCCGGAACGGAAACCCACCACCAGCCCTAGACATTACCCTACGCCGTAGCCTACTCCTGGCCTGTACGCTGGCACTGACCCGTGCGTCATCACGAAGCCTGACACTCCCACGTTTCCGTACCCTCACCTGTGCCCTAAGCCTTGCCGTTCCCTCACCCTAACCCTAGCCAGGAACGGAAACCCACCACCAGCCCTACACCTTACCCTACGCCGTAGCCTACTCCTGGCCCGTACGCTGGCACTAACCCGCACATCAGCACGTAGCCTGACCCTCACACGTTTCCGTACCCTCACCTGTGCCCTAAGCCTTGCCGTTCCCTAACCCTAACCCTATTCCGAAAAGGAAACACACCACCAGCCCTACAGCTTACCCCCAAGCCATAGCCTACTCCTGGCCCGTACGCTGGCACTGACCCGTGCGTCAGCATGTAGCCTGACCCTCCCACGTTTCCGTACCCTCACCTGTGCCCTATGCCTTGCCGTTCCCTAACCCTAACCCTAGCCCGGAACGGAAACCCACCACCAGCCCTACACCTTACCCTACGCCGTAGCCTACTCCTGGCCCGAACGCTGGCACTGACCCTTGCGTCAGCACGTAGCCTGACCCTACCACGTTTCCGTACCCTCACCTCTGCCCTAAGTCTTGCCGTTCCCTAAACCTAACCCTAGTCCGGAACGGAAACCCTGCACCAGACCTACACCTTACCCTACGCCGTAGCCTACTCCTGGCCCGTACGCTGGCACTGACCCATGCGTCAGCACGTAGCCTGATCTTCACACATTTCCGTACCCTCACCTGTGCCCTAAGCCTTGCCATTCCCTAACCCTAACCCTAGTACCGAACGGAAACCCACCACCAGCCCTACACCTAAACTCCATGCCATAGCCTACTCATGGCCCGTACGCTGGCACTTACCCGTGCGTCAGCACGTATCCTGACCCTCCCACTTTTCCGTACCCTCACCTGTGCACTAAGCCTTGCCGTTGCCTAACCCTAACCCTAGCCCGGAAAGGAAACCCACCACCAGCCCTACACCTAACCCCCAAGCCGTAGCCTACTCCTGGCCGGTACGCTGGCACTGACATGTGCGTCAGCACGTAGCCTGACTCTCCCACGTTTCTGTACCCTAACCTGTGCCCTAAGCCTTGCCGTTCCCTAACCCTAACGCTAGCCCGGAACGGAAACCCACCACAATCCCTACACGTTACCCTACGCCGTAGCCTACTCTTGGCCTGTACGGTGGCTCTGACCCTTGCGTCAGCATGTAGCCTGACCCTCCCACGTTTCCGTACCATCACCTGTGCCCTAAGCCTTGCCGTTCCCAACCCTAAACCTAGCCCGGAACGGAAACCCACCACCAGCCCTACACCTAACCCCCAAGCCGTAGCCTACTCCTGGCCGGTACGCTGGCACTGACACGTTCGTCAGCACGTAGCCTGACTCTCCCACGTTTCTGTACCCTAACCTGTGCCCTAAGCCTTGCCGTTCCCTAACCCTAACCCTAGCCCGGAACGGAAACCCACCACAATCCCTACACGTTACCCTACGCCGTAGCCTACTCTTGGCCCGTACGCTGGCACTGACCGGTGCGTCATCACTTAACCTGACCCTCCCACGTTTCCGTACCCACACCTGTGCCCTAAGCCTTGCCGTTCCATCACCCTAACCCTAGCCATGAACGGAAACCCACAACCAGCCCTACACCTTGCCCTACGCCGTAGCCTACTCCTGGCCCGTACGCTGGCACTGACACGTGCGTCAGCACGTAGCCTGACCTTCCCACATTTCCGTACCCTCACCTGTGCCCTAAGCCTTGCTGTTCCCTAACCCTAACCCTAGTACGGAACGGAAACCCACCACCAGCCCTACACCTAACCTCCAAGCCATAGCCTACTCATGGCCCGTACGCTGGCACTGACCCGTGCGTCATCACGTAGCCTGACCCTCCCACGTTTCCGTACCCTCACCTGCGCCCTAAGCCTTGCCGTTCCCTAACCCTAACCCTAGCCCGGAACGGAAAACCACCACCAGCCCTACACTTTACCCACCGCCATAGCCTACTCCTGGCCCGTACGCTGGCACTGACCCGTGCGTCAGCACGTAGCCAGACCCTCCCACGTTTCCGTACCCTCACCTGTGCCCTAAGCCTTGCCATTCCCTAACCCTAACCCTAGCCCCCATTGGAAACCCACCACCAGCCCTACACCTTACCCCCAAACCGTAGCCTACTCCTGGCCCGTATTCTGGCACTGACAAATGAGTCAGCACGTAGCCTGACACTCCCACGTTTCCGTATCCTCACCTGTGCCCTAAGCCTTGCCTTTCACTAACCCTAACCATAGCCCGGAACAGAAACCCACCACCAACCCTACACCTTACCCTACGCCATAGCCTACTCCTGGCCCGTTCACTGGCACTGACCCGTGTGTCAGCACGTAGCCTGACCTTCCCACATTTCCGTACCCTCACCTGTGCCCTAAGCCTTGCCGTTCCCTAACCCTGACCCTAGTACGGAACGGAAACCCACCACCAGCCCTACACCTAACACCCAAGCCATAGCCTACTCCTGGCCTGTACGCTGGCACTGACCCATGCGTCAGCACGTAGCCTGACCCTCCCACGTTTCCGTACCCTCACCTGTGCCCTAAGCCTTGCCGTTCCCTATCCCTAACAGTACCCCGCAATGAAAACCCACCAACAGCCCTACACGTTACCCTACACCGTAGCCTACTCCTGGCCCGTACGCTGGCACTGACCCATGCATCAGTACGTAGCCTGACCCTCCCACGTTTCCGTACCCTCACCTGTGCCCTAAGCCTTGCCGTTCCCTATCCCTAACCCTAGCCCAGAACGGAAACCCACCACCAGCCATACACCTTTCTCTACGACGTAGCCTACTCCTGGCCCGTACGCTGGCATTGACACGTGCATTAGCATGTAGCCTGAACCTCCAACTTTTCTGTACCCTCACCTGTGCCCTAAGCCTTGCCGTTCCCTAACACTAACCCTAGCCCGGAACGGAAAACCACCACCAGCCCTAGACCTTACCCTGCCCCGTAGCCTACTCCTTGCCCATACGCTGGCACTGACCCGTGCGTCAGCACGTAGCCTGACCCTCCCACGTTTCTGTGCCCTCACCTGTGCCCTAAGCCTTGCCGTTCCCTAACCCTAACCGTACCCCGCAATGAAAACCCACCAACAGCCCTACACGTTACCCTACACCGTAGCCTACTCCTGGCCCGTATGCTGGCACTGACCCATGCATCAGTACGTAGCCTGACCCTCCCACGTTTCCGTACCCTCACCTGTGCCCTAAGCCTTGACGTTCCCTATCCCTAACCCTAGCCCGGAACGGAAACCCACCACCAGCCCTAGACATTACCCTACGCCGTAGCCTACTCCTGGCCTGTACGCTGGCACTGACCCGTGCGTCATCACGAAGCCTGACACTCCCACGTTTCCGTACCCTCACCTGTGCCCTAAGCCTTGCCGTTCCCTCACCCTAACCCTAGCCAGGAACCGAAACCCACCACCAGCCCTACACCTTACCCTACGCCATAGCCTACTCCTGGCCCGTACGCTGGCACTAACCCGCACATCAGCACGTAGCCTGACCCTCACACGTTTCCGTACCCTCACCTGTGCCCTAAGCCTTGCCGTTCCCTAACCCTAACCCTATTCCGAAAAGGAAACACACCACCAGCCCTACAGCTTACCCCCAAGCCATAGCCTACTCCTGGCCCGTACGCTGGCACTGACCCGTGCGTCAGCATGTAGCCTGACCCTCCCACGTTTCCGTACCCTCACCTGTGCCCTATGCCTTGCCGTTCCCTAACCCTAACCCTAGCCCGGAACGGAAACCCACCACCAGCCCTACACCTTACCCTACGCCGTAGCCTACTCCTGGCCCGAACGCTGGCACTGACCCTTGCGTCAGCACGTAGCCTGACCCTACCACGTTTCCGTACCCTCACCTCTGCCCTAAGTCTTGCCGTTCCCTAAACCTAACCCTAGTCCGGAACGGAAACCCTGCACCAGACCTACACCTTACCCTACGCCGTAGCCTACTCCTGGCCCGTACGCTGGCACTGACCCATGCGTCAGCACGTAGCCTGATCTTCACACATTTCCGTACCCTCACCTGTGCCCTAAGCCTTGCCATTCCCTAACCCTAACCCTAGTACCGAACGGAAACCCACCACCAGCCCTACACCTAAACTCCATGCCATAGCCTACTCATGGCCCGTACGCTGGCACTTACCCGTGCGTCAGCACGTATCCTGACCCTCCCACTTTTCCGTACCCTCACCTGTGCACTAAGCCTTGCCGTTGCCTAACCCTAACCCTAGCCCGGAAAGGAAACCCACCACCAGCCCTACACCTAACCCCCAAGCCGTAGCCTACTCCTGGCCGGTACGCTGGCACTGACATGTGCATCAGCACGTAGCCTGACTCTCCCACGTTTCTGTACCCTAACCTGTGCCCTAAGCCTTGCCGTTCCCTAACCCTAACGCTAGCCCGGAACGGAAACCCACCACAATCCCTACACGTTACCCTACGCCGTAGCCTACTCTTGGCCCGTACGCTGGCACTGACCCGTGCGTCATCATGTAACCTGACCCTCCCACGTTTCCGTACCCTCACCTGTGCCCTAAGCCTTGCCGTTCCCTCACCCTAACCCTAGCCATGAACGGAAACCCACCACCAGCCCTACACCTTGCCCTACGCCATAGCCTACTCCTGGCCCGTACGCTGGCACTGACACGTGCGTCAGCACGTAGCCAGAACTTCCCACATTTCCGTACTCTCACCTGTGCCCTAAGCCTTGCTGTTCCCTAACGCTAACCCTAGTACGGAACGGAAACCCACCACCAGCCCTACACCTAACCTCCAAGCCATAGCCTACTCATGGCCCGTACGCTGGCACTGACCCGTGCGTCAGCACGTAGCCTGACCCTCCCACGTTTCCGTACCCTCACCTGCGCCCTAAGCCTTGCCGTTCCCTAACCCTAACCCTAGCCCGGAACGGAAACCCACCACCAACCCTACACTTTACCCAACGCCATAGCCTACTCCTGGCCCGTACGCTGGCACTCACCCGTGCGTCAGCACATAGCCAGACCCTCCCACGTTTCCGTACCCTCACCTGTGCCCTAAGCCTTGCCGTTCCCTAACCCTAACCCTAGCCCCCAACGGAAACCCACCACCAGCCCTACACCTTACCCCCAAACCGTAGCCTACTCCTGGCCCGTATTCTGGCACTGACACATGCGTCAGCACGTAGCCTGACACTCCCACGTTTCCGTATCCTCACCTGTGCCCTAAGCCTTGCCTTTCACTAACCCTAACCATAGCCCGGAACGGAAACCCACCACCAACCCTACACCTTACCCTACGCCATAGCCTACTCGTGGCCCGTACACTGGCACTGACCCGTGTGTCAGCACGTAGCCTGACCTTCCCACATTTCCGTACCCTCACCTGTGCCCTAAGTTTTGCCGTTCCCTAACCCTAACCCTAGCCCGTAAAGGAAACCCACCACCAGCCCTACAACTAACACCGAAGCCATAGCCTACTCCTGGCCTGTATGCTGGCACTGACCCATGCGTCAGAACTTAGCCTGACCCTCACACATTTCCGTACCGTCACCTGTGCCTTAAGCCTTGCCGTTCCCTATCCCTAACCCTAGCCCAGAACGGAAACCCACCACCAGCCACACACCTATCTCTACGACGTAGCCTACTCCTGGCCCGTACGCTGGCATTGACACGTGCATTAGCACGTAGCCTGAACCTCCAACTTTTGTGTATCCTCACCTGTGCCCTAAGACTTGCCGTTCCCTAACACTAACCCTAGCCCGGAACGGAAACCCACCACCAGCCCTAGACTTTACCCTGCCCCGTAGCCTACTCCTGGCCCATACGCTGGCACTGACCCGTGCGTCAGCACGTAGCCTGACGCTCCCACGTTTCCGTGCCCTCACCTGTGCCCTAAGCCTTGCCGTTCCCTAACCCTAACCGTACCCCGCAATGAAAACCCACCAACAGCCCTACACGTTACCCTACACCGTAGCCTACTCCAGGCCCGTACGCTGGCACTGACCCATGCATCAGTACGTAGCCTGACCCTCCCACGTTTCCGTACCCTCACCTGTGCCCTAAGCCTTGACGTTCCCTAACCCTAACCCTAGCCCGGAATGGAAACCCACCACCATCCCTAGACATTACCCTACGCCGTAGCCTACTCCTGGCCTGTACGCTGGCACTGACCCGTGCGTCATCACGAAGCCTGACACTCCCACGTTTCCGTACCCTCACCTGTGCCCTAAGCCTTGCCGTTCCCTCACCCTAACCCTAGCCAGGAACGGAAACCCACCACCAGCCCTACACCTTACCCTACGCCGTAGCCTACTCCTGGCCCTTACGCTGGCACTGACCCGCACATCAGCACGTAGCCTGACGCTCACACGTTTCCGTACCCTCACCTGTGCCCTAAGCCTTGCCGTTCCCTAACCCTAACCCTATTCCGAAAAGGAAACACACCACCAGCCCTACAGCTTACCCCCAAGCCATAGCCTACTCCTGGCCCGTACGCTGGCACTGACCCTTGCGTCAGCATGTAGCCTGACCCTCCCACGTTTCCGTACCCTCACCTGTGCCCTATGCCTTGCCATTCCCTAACCCTAACCCTAGCCCGGAACGGAAAAGCACCACCAGCCCTACACCTTACCCTACGCCATAGCCTACTCCTGGCCCGAACGCTGGCACTGACCCTTGCTTCAGCACGTAGCCTGACCCTACCACGTTTCCGTACCCTCACCTGTGCCCTAAGTCTTGCCATTCCCTAAACCTAACCCTAGTCCGGAACGGAAACCCTGCACCAGACCTACACCTTACCCTACGCCGTAGCCTACTCCTGGCCCGTACGCTGGCACTGACCCATGCGTCAGCACGTAGCCTGATCTTCACACATTTCCGTACCCTCACCTGTGCCCTAAGCCTTGCCGTTCCCTAACCCTAACCCTAGTACCGAACGGAAACCCACCACCAGCCCTAAACCTAAACACCATGCCATAGCCTACTCATGGCCCGTACGCTGGCACTTACCAGTGCGTCAGCACGTATCCTGACCCTCCCACTTTTCCGTACCCTCACCTGTGCACTAAGCCTTGCCGTTGCCTAACCCTAACCCTAGCCCGGAAAGGAAACCCACCACCAGCCCTACACCTAACCCCCAAGCCGTAGCCTACTCCTGGCCGGTACGCTGGCACTGACATGTGCTTCAGCACGTAGCCTGACTCTCCCACGTTTCTGTACCCTCACCTGTGCCCTAAGCCTTGCCGTTCCCTAACCCTAACCCTAGCCCCAAACGGAAACCCACCACCAACCCTACACCTTACCCCCAAACCGTAGCCTATTCCTGGCCCGTATTCTGGCACTGACACATGCGTCAGCACGTAGCCTGACCCTCCCACGTTTCCGTATCCTCACCTGTGCCCTAAGCCTTGCCTTTCAATAACCCTAACCATAGCCCGGAACGGAAACCCACCACCAACCCTACACCTTACCCTACGCCGTAGCCTACTCCTGGCCCGTAACTGGCACTGACACGTGTGTCAGCACATAGCCTGACCTTCCCACATTTCCGTACCCTCACCTGTGCCCTAAGCCTTGCCGTTCCCTAACCCTAACCCTAGCCCGTAAAGGAAACCCACCACCAGCCCTACACCTAACACCCAAGCCATAGCCTACTCCTGGCCTGTACGCTGGCACTGACCCATGCGTCAGCACGTAGCCTGACCCTCCCACGTTTCCGTACCCTCACCTGTGCCCTAAGCCTTGCCGTTCCCTATCCCTAACCCTAGCCCAGAACGGAAATCCACCACCAGCCATACACCTTTCTCTACGACGTAGCCTACTCCTGGCCCGTACGCTGGCATTGACACGTGCATTAGCATGTAGCCTGAACCTCCAACTTTTCTGTACCCTCACCTGTGCCCTAAGCCTTGCCGTTCCCTAACACTAACCCTAGCCCGGAACGTAAAACCACCACCAGCCCTAGACCTTACCCTGCCCCGTAGCCTACTCCTTGCCCATACGCTGGCACTGACCCGTGCGTCAGCACGTAGCCTGACCCTCCCACGTTTCCGTGCCCTCACCTGTGCCCTAAGCCTTGCCGTTCCCTAACCCTAACCGTACCCCGCAATGAAAACCCACCAACAGCCCTACACGTTACCCTACACCGTAGCCTACTCCTGGCCCGTATGCTGGCACTGACCCATGCATCAGTACGTAGCCTGACCCTCCCACGTTTCCGTACCCTCACCTGTGCCCTAAGCCTTGACGTTCCCTAACCCTAACCCTAGCCCGGAACGGAAACCCACCACCAGCCCTAGACATTACCCTACGCCGTAGCCTACTCCTGGCCTGTACGCTGGCACTGACCCGTGCGTCATCACGAAGCCTGACACTCCCACGTTTCCGTACCCTCACCTGTGCCCTAAGCCTTGCCGTTCCCTCACCCTAACCCTAGCCCGGAACGGAAACCCACCACCAGCCCTACACCTTACCCTACGCCGTAGCCTACTCCTGGCCCGTACGCTGGCACTAACCCGCACATCAGCACGTAGCCTGACCCTCACACGTTTCCGTACCCTCACCTGTGCCCTAAGCCTTGCCGTTCCCTAACCCTAACCCTATTCCGAAAAGGAAACACACCACCAGCCCTACAGCTTACCCCCAAGCCATAGCCTACTCCTGGCCCGTACGCTGGCACTGACCCGTGCGTCAGCATGTAGCCTGACCCTCCCACGTTTCCGTACCCTCACCTGTGCCCTATGCCTTGCCGTTCCCTAACCCTAACCCTAGCCCGGAACGGAAACCCACCACCAGCCCTACACCTTACCCTACGCCGTAGCCTACTCCTGGCCCGAACGCTGGCACTGACCCTTGCGTCAGCACGTAGCCTGACCCTACCACGTTTCCGTACCCTCACCTCTGCCCTAAGTCTTGCCGTTCCCTAAACCTAACCCTAGTCCGGAACGGAAACCCTGCACCAGACCTACACCTTACCCTACGCCGTAGCCTACTCCTGGCCCGTACGCTGGCACTGACCCATGCGTCAGCACGTAGCCTGATCTTCACACATTTCCGTACCCTCACCTGTGCCCTAAGCCTTGCCATTCCCTAACCCTAACCCTAGTACCGAACGGAAACCCACCACCAGCCCTACACCTAAACTCCATGCCATAGCCTACTCATGGCCCGTACGCTGGCACTTACCCGTGCGTCAGCACGTATCCTGACCCTCCCACTTTTCCGTACCCTCACCTGTGCACTAAGCCTTGCCGTTGCCTAACCCTAACCCTAGCCCGGAAAGGAGACCCACCACCAGCCCTACACCTAACCCCCAAGCCGTAGCCTACTCCTGGCCGGTACGCTGGCACTGACATGTGCGTCAGCACGTAGCCTGACTCTCCCACGTTTCTGTACCCTAACCTGTGCCCTAAGCCTTGCCGTTCCCTAACCCTAACGCTAGCCCGGAACGGAAACCCACCACAATCCCTACACGTTACCCTACGCCGTAGCCTACTCTTGGCCTGTACGGTGGCTCTGACCCTTGCGTCAGCATGTAGCCTGACCCTCCCACGTTTCCGTACCATCACCTGTGCCCTAAGCCTTGCCGTTCCCAACCCTAAACCTAGCCCGGAACGGAAACCCACCACCAGCCCTACACCTAACCCCCAAGCCGTAGCCTACTCCTGGCCGGTACGCTGGCACTGACACGTTCGTCAGCACGTAGACTGACTCTCCCACGTTTCTGTACCCTAACCTGTGCCCTAAGCCTTGCCGTTCCCTAACCCTAACCCTAGCCCGGAACGGAAACCCACCACAATCCCTACACGTTACCCTACGCCGTAGCCTACTCTTGGCCCGTACGCTGGCACTGACCGGTGCGTCATCACTTAACCTGACCCTCCCACGTTTCCGTACCCACACCTGTGCCCTAAGCCTTGCCGTTCCCTCACCCTAACCCTAGCCATGAACGGAAACCCACCACCAGCCCTACACCTTGCCCTACGCCGTAGCCTACTCCTGGCCCGTACGCTGGCACTGACACGTGCGTCAGCACGTAGCCTGACCTTCCCACATTTCCGTACCCTCACCTGTGCCCTAAGCCTTGCTGTTCCCTAACCCTAACCCTAGTACGGAACGGAAACCCACCACCAGCCCTACACCTAACCTCCAAGCCATAGCCTACTCATGGCCCGTACGCTGGCACTGACCCGTGCGTCATCACGTAGCCTGACCCTCCCACGTTTCCGTACCCTCACCTGCGCCCTAAGCCTTGCCGTTCCCTAACCCTAACCCTAGCCCGGAACGGAAAACCACCACCAGCCCTACACTTTACCCACCGCCATAGCCTACTCCTGGCCCGTACGCTGGCACTGACCCGTGCGTCAGCACGTAGCCAGACCCTCCCACGTTTCCGTACCCTCACCTGTGCCCTAAGCCTTGCCATTCCCTAACCCTAACCCTAGCCCCCAACGGAAACCCACCACCAGCCCTACACCTTACCCCCAAACCGTAGCCTACTCCTGGCCCGTATTCTGGCACTGACAAATGAGTCAGCACGTAGCCTGACCCTCCCACGTTTCCGTATCCTCACCTGTGCCCTAAGCCTTGCCTTTCACTAACCCTAACCATAGCCCGGAACGGAAACCCACCACCAACCCTACACCTTACCCTACGCCATAGCCTACTCCTGGCCCGTTCACTGGCACTGACCCGTGTGTCAGCACGTAGCCTGACCTTCCCACATTTCCGTACCCTCACCTGTGCCCTAAGCCTTGCCGTTCCCTAACCCTGACCCTAGTACGGAACGGAAACCCACCACCAGCCCTACACCTAACACCCAAGCCATAGCCTACTCCTGGCCTGTACGCTGGCACTGACCCATGCGTCAGCACGTAGCCTGACCCTCCCACGTTTCCGTACCCTCACCTGTGCCCTAAGCCTTGCCGTTCCCTATCCCTAACAGTACCCCGCAATGAAAACCCACCAACAGCCCTACACGTTACCCTACACCGTAGCCTACTCCTGGCCCGTACGCTGGCACTGACCCATGCATCAGTACGTAGCCTGACCCTCCCACGTTTCCGTACCCTCACCTGTGCCCTAAGCCTTGCCGTTCCCTATCCCTAACCCTAGCCCAGAACGGAAACCCACCACCAGCCATACACCTTTCTCTACGACGTAGCCTACTCCTGGCCCGTACGCTGGCATTGACACGTGCATTAGCATGTAGCCTGAACCTCCAACTTTTCTGTACCCTCACCTGTGCCCTAAGCCTTGCCGTTCCCTAACACTAACCCTAGCCGGGAACGGAAAACCACCACCAGCCCTAGACCTTACCCTGCCCCGTAGCCTACTCCTTGCCCATACGCTGGCACTGACCCGTGCGTCAGCACGTAGCCTGACCCTCCCACGTTTCTGTGCCCTCACCTGTGCCCTAAGCCTTGCCGTTCCCTAACCCTAACCGTACCCCGCAATGAAAACCCACCAACAGCCCTACACGTTACCCTACACCGTAGCCTACTCCTGGCCCGTATGCTGGCACTGACCCATGCATCAGTACGTAGCCTGACCCTCCCACGTTTCCGTACCCTCACCTGTGCCCTAAGCCTTGACGTTCCCTAACCCTAACCCTAGCCCGGAACGGAAACCCACCACCAGCCCTAGACATTACCCTACGCCGTAGCCTACTCCTGGCCTGTACGCTGGCACTGACCCGTGCGTCATCACGAAGCCTGACACTCCCACGTTTCCGTACCCTCACCTGTGCCCTAAGCCTTGCCGTTCCCTCACCCTAACCCTAGCCAGGAACGGAAACCCACCACCAGCCCTACACCTTACCCTACGCCATAGCCTACTCCTGGCCTGTACGCTGGCACTAACCCGCACATCAGCACGTAGCCTGACCCTCACACGTTTCCGTACCCTCACCTGTGCCCTAAGCCTTGCCGTTCCCTAACCCTAACCCTATTCCGAAAAGGAAACACACCACCAGCCCTACAGCTTACCCCCAAGCCATAGCCTACTCCTGGCCCGTACGCTGGCACTGACCCGTGCGTCAGCATGTAGCCTGACCCTCCCACGTTTCCGTACCCTCACCTGTGCCCTATGCCTTGCCGTTCCCTAACCCTAACCCTAGCCCGGAACGGAAACCCACCACCAGCCCTACACCTTACCCTACGCCGTAGCCTACTCCTGGCCCGAACGCTGGCACTGACCCTTGCGTCAGCACGTAGCCTGACCCTACCACGTTTCCGTACCCTCACCTCTGCCCTAAGTCTTGCCGTTCCCTAAACCTAACCCTAGTCCGGAACGGAAACCCTGCACCAGACCTACACCTTACCCTACGCCGTAGCCTACTCCTGGCCCGTACGCTGGCACTGACCCATGCGTCAGCACGTAGCCTGATCTTCACACATTTCCGTACCCTCACCTGTGCCCTAAGCCTTGCCATTCCCTAACCCTAACCCTAGTACCGAACGGAAACCCACCACCAGCCCTACACCTAAACTCCATGCCATAGCCTACTCATGGCCCGTACGCTGGCACTTACCAGTGCGTCAGCACGTATCCTGACCCTCCCACTTTTCCGTACCCTCACCTGTGCACTAAGCCTTGCCGTTGCCTAACCCTAACCCTAGCCCGGAAAGGAAACCCACCACCAGCCCTACACCTAACCCCCAAGCCGTAGCCTACTCCTGGCCGGTACGCTGGCACTGACATATGCGTCAGCACGTAGCCTGACTCTCCCACGTTTCTGTACCCTAACCTGTGCCCTAAGCCTTGCCGTTCCCTAACCCTAACGCTAGCCCGGAACGGAAACCCACCACAATCCCTACACGTTACCCTACGCCGTAGCCTACTCTTGGCCTGTACGGTGGCTCTGACCCTTGCGTCAGCATGTAGCCTGACCCTCCCACGTTTCCGTACCATCACCTGTGCCCTAAGCCTTGCCGTTCCCAACCCTAAACCTAGCCCGGAACGGAAACCCACCACCAGCCCTACACCTAACCCCCAAGCCGTAGCCTACTCCTGGCCGGTACGCTGGCACTGACACGTTCGTCAGCACGTAGCCTGACTCTCCCACGTTTCTGTACCCTAACCTGTGCCCTAAGCCTTGACGTTCCCTAACCCTAACCCTAGCCCGGAACGGAAACCCACCACAATCCCTACACGTTACCCTACGCCGTAGCCTACTCCTGGCCTGTACGCTGGCACTGACCCATGCGTCATCACGAAGCCTGACACTCCCACGTTTCCGTACCCTCACCTGTGCCCTAAGACTTGCCGTTCCCTAACCCTAACCCTAGCCCCAAACGGAAACCCACCACCAACCCTACACCTTACCCCCAAACCGTAGCCTATTCCTGGCCCGTATTCTGGCACTGACACATGCGTCAGCACGTAGCCTGACCCTCCCACGTTTCCGTATCCTCACCTGTGCCCTAAGCCTTGCCTTTCAATAACCCTAACCATAGCCCGGAACGGAAACCCACCACCAACCCTACACCTTACCCTACGCCGTAGCCTACTCCTGGCCCGTAACTGGCACTGACACGTGTGTCAGCACGTAGCCTGACCTTCCCACATTTCCGTACCCTCACCTGTGCCCTAAGCCTTGCCGTTCCCTAACCCTAACCCTAGCCCGTAAAGGAAACCCACCACCAGCCCTACACCTAACACCCAAGCCATAGCCTACTCCTGGCCTGTACGCTGGCACTGACCCATGCGTCAGCACGTAGCCTGACCCTCCCACGTTTCCGTACCCTCACCTGTGCCCTAAGCCTTGCCGTTCCCTATCCCTAACCCTAGCCCAGAACGGAAATCCACCACCAGCCATACACCTTTCTCTACGACGTAGCCTACTCCTGGCCCGTACGCTGGCATTGACACGTGCATTAGCATGTAGCCTGAACCTCCAACTTTTCTGTACCCTCACCTGTGCCCTAAGCCTTGCCGTTCCCTAACACTAACCCTAGCCCGGAACGTAAAACCACCACCAGCCCTAGACCTTACCCTGCCCCGTAGCCTACTCCTTGCCCATACGCTGGCACTGACCCGTGCGTCAGCACGTAGCCTGACCCTCCCACGTTTCCGTGCCCTCACCTGTGCCCTAAGCCTTGCCGTTCCCTAACCCTAACCGTACCCCGCAATGAAAACCCACCAACAGCCCTACACGTTACCCTACACCTTAGCCTACTCCTGGCCCGTATGCTGGCACTGACCCATGCATCAGTACGTAGCCTGACCCTCCCACGTTTCCGTACCCTCACCTGTGCCCTAAGCCTTGACGTTCCCTATCCCTAACCCTAGCCCGGAACGGAAACCCACCACCAGCCCTAGACATTACCCTACGCCGTAGCCTACTCCTGGCCTGTACGCTGGCACTGACCCGTGCGTCATCACGAAGCCTGACACTCCCACGTTTCCGTACCCTCACCTGTGCCCTAAGCCTTGCCGTTCCCTCACCCTAACCCTAGCCAGGAACGGAAACCCACCACCAGCCCTACACCTTACCCTACGCCGTAGCCTACTCCTGGCCCGTACGCTGGCACTAACCCGCACATCAGCACGTAGCCTGACCCTCACACGTTTCCGTACCCTCACCTGTGCCCTAAGCCTTGCCGTTCCCTAACCCTAACCCTATTCCGAAAAGGAAACACACCACCAGCCCTACAGCTTACCCCCAAGCCATAGCCTACTCCTGGCCCGTACGCTGGCACTGACCCGTGCGTCAGCATGTAGCCTGACCCTCCCACGTTTCCGTACCCTCACCTGTGCCCTATGCCTTGCCGTTCCCTAACCCTAACCCTAGCCCGGAACGGAAACCCACCACCAGCCCTACACCTTACCCTACGCCGTAGCCTACTCCTGGCCCGAACGCTGGCACTGACCCTTGCGTCAGCACGTAGCCTGACCCTACCACGTTTCCGTACCCTCACCTCTGCCCTAAGTCTTGCCGTTCCCTAAACCTAACCCTAGTCCGGAACGGAAACCCTGCACCAGACCTACACCTTACCCTACGCCGTAGCCTACTCCTGGCCCGTACGCTGGCACTGACCCATGCGTCAGCACGTAGCCTGATCTTCACACATTTCCGTACCCTCACCTGTGCCCTAAGCCTTGCCATTCCCTAACCCTAACCCTAGTACCGAACGGAAACCCACCACCAGCCCTACACCTAAACTCCATGCCATAGCCTACTCATGGCCCGTACGCTGGCACTTACCCGTGCGTCAGCACGTATCCTGACCCTCCCACTTTTCCGTACCCTCACCTGTGCACTAAGCCTTGCCGTTGCCTAACCCTAACCCTAGCCCGGAAAGGAAACCCACCACCAGCCCTACACCTAACCCCCAAGCCGTAGCCTACTCCTGGCCGGTACGCTGGCACTGACATGTGCGTCAGCACGTAGCCTGACTCTCCCACGTTTCTGTACCCTAACCTGTGCCCTAAGCCTTGCCGTTCCCTAACCCTAACGCTAGCCCGGAACGGAAACCCACCACAATCCCTACACGTTACCCTACGCCGTAGCCTACTCTTGGCCTGTACGGTGGCTCTGACCCTTGCGTCAGCATGTAGCCTGACCCTCCCACGTTTCCGTACCATCACCTGTGCCCTAAGCCTTGCCGTTCCCAACCCTAAACCTAGCCCGGAACGGAAACCCACCACCAGCCCTACACCTAACCCCCAAGCCGTAGCCTACTCCTGGCCGGTACGCTGGCACTGACACGTTCGTCAGCACGTAGCCTGACTCTCCCACGTTTCTGTACCCTAACCTGTGCCCTAAGCCTTGCCGTTCCCTAACCCTAACCCTAGCCCGGAACGGAAACCCACCACAATCCCTACACGTTACCCTACGCCGTAGCCTACTCTTGGCCCGTACGCTGGCACTGACCGGTGCGTCATCACTTAACCTGACCCTCCCACGTTTCCGTACCCACACCTGTGCCCTAAGCCTTGCCGTTCCATCACCCTAACCCTAGCCATGAACGGAAACCCACAACCAGCCCTACACCTTGCCCTACGCCGTAGCCTACTCCTGGCCCGTACGCTGGCACTGACACGTGCGTCAGCACGTAGCCTGACCTTCCCACATTTCCGTACCCTCACCTGTGCCCTAAGCCTTGCTGTTCCCTAACCCTAACCCTAGTACGGAACGGAAACCCACCACCAGCCCTACACCTAACCTCCAAGCCATAGCCTACTCATGGCCCGTACGCTGGCACTGACCCGTGCGTCATCACGTAGCCTGACCCTCCCACGTTTCCGTACCCTCACCTGCGCCCTAAGCCTTGCCGTTCCCTAACCCTAACCCTAGCCCGGAACGGAAAACCACCACCAGCCCTACACTTTACCCACCGCCATAGCCTACTCCTGGCCCGTACGCTGGCACTGACCCGTGCGTCATCACGTAGCCAGACCCTCCCACGTTTCCGTACCCTCACCTGTGCCCTAAGCCTTGCCATTCCCTAACCCTAACCCTAGCCCCCATTGGAAACCCACCACCAGCCCTACACCTTACCCCCAAACCGTAGCCTACTCCTGGCCCGTATTCTGGCACTGACAAATGAGTCAGCACGTAGCCTGACACTCCCACGTTTCCGTATCCTCACCTGTGCCCTAAGCCTTGCCTTTCACTAACCCTAACCATAGCCCGGAACAGAAACCCACCACCAACCCTACACCTTACCCTACGCCATAGCCTACTCCTGGCCCGTTCACTGGCACTGACCCGTGTGTCAGCACGTAGCCTGACCTTCCCACATTTCCGTACCCTCACCTGTGCCCTAAGCCTTGCCGTTCCCTAACCCTGACCCTAGTACGGAACGGAAACCCACCACCAGCCCTACACCTAACACCCAAGCCATAGCCTACTCCTGGCCTGTACGCTGGCACTGACCCATGCGTCAGCACGTAGCCTGACCCTCCCACGTTTCCGTACCCTCACCTGTGCCCTAAGCCTTGCCGTTCCCTATCCCTAACAGTACCCCGCAATGAAAACCCACCAACAGCCCTACACGTTACCCTACACCGTAGCCTACTCCTGGCCCGTACGCTGGCACTGACCCATGCATCAGTACGTAGCCTGACCCTCCCACGTTTCCGTACCCTCACCTGTGCCCTAAGCCTTGCCGTTCCCTATCCCTAACCCTAGCCCAGAACGGAAACCCACCACCAGCCATACACCTTTCTCTACGACGTAGCCTACTCCTGGCCCGTACGCTGGCATTGACACGTGCATTAGCATGTAGCCTGAACCTCCAACTTTTCTGTACCCTCACCTGTGCCCTAAGCCTTGCCGTTCCCTAACACTAACCCTAGCCCGGAACGGAAAACCACCACCAGCCCTAGACCTTACCCTGCCCCGTAGCCTACTCCTTGCCCATACGCTGGCACTGACCCGTGCGTCAGCACGTAGCCTGACCCTCCCACGTTTCTGTGCCCTCACCTGTGCCCTAAGCCTTGCCGTTCCCTAACCCTAACCGTACCCCGCAATGAAAACCCACCAACAGCCCTACACGTTACCCTACACCGTAGCCTACTCCTGGCCCGTATGCTGGCACTGACCCATGCATCAGTACGTAGCCTGACCCTCCCACGTTTCCGTACCCTCACCTGTGCCCTAAGCCTTGACGTTCCCTATCCCTAACCCTAGCCCGGAACGGAAACCCACCACCAGCCCTAGACATTACCCTACGCCGTAGCCTACTCCTGGCCTGTACGCTGGCACTGACCCGTGCGTCATCACGAAGCCTGACACTCCCACGTTTCCGTACCCTCACCTGTGCCCTAAGCCTTGCCGTTCCCTCACCCTAACCCTAGCCAGGAACCGAAACCCACCACCAGCCCTACACCTTACCCTACGCCATAGCCTACTCCTGGCCCGTACGCTGGCACTAACCCGCACATCAGCACGTAGCCTGACCCTCACACGTTTCCGTACCCTCACCTGTGCCCTAAGCCTTGCCGTTCCCTAACCCTAACCCTATTCCGAAAAGGAAACACACCACCAGCCCTACAGCTTACCCCCAAGCCATAGCCTACTCCTGGCCCGTACGCTGGCACTGACCCGTGCGTCAGCATGTAGCCTGACCCTCCCACGTTTCCGTACCCTCACCTGTGCCCTATGCCTTGCCGTTCCCTAACCCTAACCCTAGCCCGGAACGGAAACCCACCACCAGCCCTACACCTTACCCTACGCCGTAGCCTACTCCTGGCCCGAACGCTGGCACTGACCCTTGCGTCAGCACGTAGCCTGACCCTACCACGTTTCCGTACCCTCACCTCTGCCCTAAGTCTTGCCGTTCCCTAAACCTAACCCTAGTCCGGAACGGAAACCCTGCACCAGACCTACACCTTACCCTACGCCGTAGCCTACTCCTGGCCCGTACGCTGGCACTGACCCATGCGTCAGCACGTAGCCTGATCTTCACACATTTCCGTACCCTCACCTGTGCCCTAAGCCTTGCCATTCCCTAACCCTAACCCTAGTACCGAACGGAAACCCACCACCAGCCCTACACCTAAACTCCATGCCATAGCCTACTCATGGCCCGTACGCTGGCACTTACCCGTGCGTCAGCACGTATCCTGACCCTCCCACTTTTCCGTACCCTCACCTGTGCACTAAGCCTTGCCGTTGCCTAACCCTAACCCTAGCCCGGAAAGGAAACCCACCACCAGCCCTACACCTAACCCCCAAGCCGTAGCCTACTCCTGGCCGGTACGCTGGCACTGACATGTGCGTCAGCACGTAGCCTGACTCTCCCACGTTTCTGTACCCTAACCTGTGCCCTAAGCCTTGCCGTTCCCTAACCCTAACGCTAGCCCGGAACGGAAACCCACCACAATCCCTACACGTTACCCTACGCCGTAGCCTACTCTTGGCCTGTACGGTGGCTCTGACCCTTGCGTCAGCATGTAGCCTGACCCTCCCACGTTTCCGTACCATCACCTGTGCCCTAAGCCTTGCCGTTCCCAACCCTAAACCTAGCCCGGAACGGAAACCCACCACCAGCCCTACACCTAACCCCCAAGCCGTAGCCTACTCCTGGCCGGTACGCTGGCACTGACACGTTCGTCAGCACATAGCCTGACTCTCCCACGTTTCTGTACCCTAACCTGTGCCCTAAGCCTTGCCGTTCCCTAACCCTAACCCTAGCCCGGAACGGAAACCCACCACAATCCCTACACGTTACCCTACGCCGTAGCCTACTCTTGGCCCGTACGCTGGCACTGACCGGTGCGTCATCACTTAACCTGACCCTCCCACGTTTCCGTACCCACACCTGTGCCCTAAGCCTTGCCGTTCCCTCACCCTAACCCTAGCCATGAACGGAAACCCACCACCAGCCCTACACCTTGCCCTACGCCGTAGCCTACTCCTGGCCCGTACGCTGGCACTGACACGTGCGTCAGCATGTAGCCTGACCCTCCCACGTTTCCGTACCCTCACCTGCTCCCTAAGCCTTGCCGTTCCCTAACCCTAACCCTAGTACCGAACGGAAACCCACCACCAGCCCTACACCTAAACTCCATGCCATAGCCTACTCATGGCCCGTACGCTGGCACTTACCCGTGCGTCAGCACGTATCCTGACCCTCCCACTTTTCCGTACCCTCACCTGTGCACTAAGCCTTGCCGTTGCCTAACCCTAACCATAGCCCGGAAAGGAAACCCACCACCAGCCCTACACATAACCCCCAAGCCGTAGCCTACTCCTGGCCGGTACGCTGGCACTGACATGTGCGTCAGCACATAGCCTGACTCTCCCACGTTTCTGTACCCTAACCTGTGCCCTAAGCCTTGCCGTTCCCTAACCCTAACCCTAGCCCGGAACGGAAACCCACCACAATCCCTACACGTTACCCTACGCCGTAGCCTACTCTTGGCCTGTACGGTGGCTCTGACACTTGCGACAGCATGTAGCCTGACCCTCCCACGTTTCCGTACCCTCACCTGTGCCCTAAGCCTTGCCGTTCCCTAACCCTAAACCTAGCCCGGAACGGAAACCCACCACCAGCCCTACACCTAACCCCCAAGCCGTAGCCTACTCCTGGCGGGTACGCTGGCACTGACACGTGCGTCAGCACGTAGCCTGACTCTCCCACGTTTCTGTACACTAACCTGTGCCCTAAGCCTTGCCGTTCCCTAACCGTAACCCTAGACCGGAACGGAAACCCACCAAAATCCCTACACGTTACCCTACGCCGTAGCCTACTCTTGGCCCGTACGCTGGCACTGACCCGTGCGTCATCATGTAACCTGACCCTCCCACGTTTCCGTACCCTCACCTGTGCCCTAAGCCTTGCCGTTCCCTCACCCTAACCCTAGCCATGAACGGAAACCCACCACCAGCCCTACACCTTGCCCTACGCCATAGCCTACTCCTGGCCCGTACGCTGGCACTGACACGTGCGTCAGCACGTAGCCAGAACTTCCCACATTTCCGTACTCTCACCTGTGCCCTAAGCCTTGCTGTTCCCTAACGCTAACCCTAGTACGGAACGGAAACCCACCACCAGCCCTACACCTAACCTCCAAGCCATAGCCTACTCATGGCCCGTACGCTGGCACTGACCCGTGCGTCAGCACGTAGCCTGACCCTCCCACGTTTCCGTACCCTCACCTGCGCCCTAAGCCTTGCCGTTCCCTAACCCTAACCCTAGCCCGGAACGGAAACCCACCACCAACCCTACACTTTACCCAACGCCATAGCCTACTCCTGGCCCGTACGCTGGCACTCACCCGTGCGTCAGCACATAGCCAGACCCTCCCACGTTTCCGTACCCTCACCTGTGCCCTAAGCCTTGCCGTTCCCTAACCCTAACCCTAGCCCCCAACGGAAACCCACCACCAGCCCTACACCTTACCCCCAAACCGTAGCCTACTCCTGGCCCGTATTCTGGCACTGACACATGCGTCAGCACGTAGCCTGACACTCCCACGTTTCCGTATCCTCACCTGTGCCCTAAGCCTTGCCTTTCACTAACCCTAACCATAGCCCGGAACGGAAACCCACCACCAACCCTACACCTTACCCTACGCCATAGCCTACTCGTGGCCCGTACACTGGCACTGACCCGTGTGTCAGCACGTAGCCTGACCTTCCCACATTTCCGTACCCTCACCTGTGCCCTAAGTTTTGCCGTTCCCTAACCCTAACCCTAGCCCGTAAAGGAAACCCACCACCAGCCCTACAACTAACACCGAAGCCATAGCCTACTCCTGGCCTGTATGCTGGCACTGACCCATGCGTCAGAACTTAGCCTGACCCTCACACATTTCCGTACCGTCACCTGTGCCTTAAGCCTTGCCGTTCCCTATCCCTAACCCTAGCCCAGAACGGAAACCCACCACCAGCCACACACCTATCTCTACGACGTAGCCTACTCCTGGCCCGTACGCTGGCATTGACACGTGCATTAGCACGTAGCCTGAACCTCCAACTTTTGTGTATCCTCACCTGTGCCCTAAGACTTGCCGTTCCCTAACACTAACCCTAGCCCGGAACGGAAACCCACCACCAGCCCTAGACTTTACCCTGCCCCGTAGCCTACTCCTGGCCCATACGCTGGCACTGACCCGTGCGTCAGCACGTAGCCTGACGCTCCCACGTTTCCGTGCCCTCACCTGTGCCCTAAGCCTTGCCGTTCCCTAACCCTAACCGTACCCCGCAATGAAAACCCACCAACAGCCCTACACGTTACCCTACACCGTAGCCTACTCCAGGCCCGTACGCTGGCACTGACCCATGCATCAGTACGTAGCCTGACCCTCCCACGTTTCCGTACCCTCACCTGTGCCCTAAGCCTTGACGTTCCCTAACCCTAACCCTAGCCCGGAATGGAAACCCACCACCATCCCTAGACATTACCCTACGCCGTAGCCTAATCCTGGCCTGTACGCTGGCACTGACCCGTGCGTCATCACGAAGCCTGACACTCCCACGTTTCCGTACCCTCACCTGTGCCCTAAGCCTTGCCGTTCCCTCACCCTAACCCTAGCCAGGAACGGAAACCCACCACCAGCCCTACACCTTACCCTACGCCGTAGCCTACTCCTGGCCCTTACGCTGGCACTGACCCGCACATCAGCACGTAGCCTGACGCTCACACGTTTCCGTACCCTCACCTGTGCCCTAAGCCTTGCCGTTCCCTAACCCTAACCCTATTCCGAAAAGGAAACACACCACCAGCCCTACAGCTTACCCCCAAGCCATAGCCTACTCCTGGCCCGTACGCTGGCACTGACCCTTGCGTCAGCATGTAGCCTGACCCTCCCACGTTTCCGTACCCTCACCTGTGCCCTATGCCTTGCCATTCCCTAACCCTAACCCTAGCCCGGAACGGAAAAGCACCACCAGCCCTACACCTTACCCTACGCCATAGCCTACTCCTGGCCCGAACGCTGGCACTGACCCTTGCTTCAGCACGTAGCCTGACCCTACCACGTTTCCGTACCCTCACCTGTGCCCTAAGTCTTGCCATTCCCTAAACCTAACCCAAGTCCGGAACGGAAACCCTGCACCAGACCTACACCTTACCCTACGCCGTAGCCTACTCCTGGCCCGTACGCTGGCACTGACCCATGCGTCAGCACGTAGCCTGATCTTCACACATTTCCGTACCCTCACCTGTGCCCTAAGCCTTGCCGTTCCCTAACCCTAACCCTAGCCCGGAACGGAAACCCACCACAATCCCTACACGTTACCCTACGCCGTAGCCTACTCTTGGCCTGTACGGTGGCTCTGACACTTGCGACAGCATGTAGCCTGACCCTCCCACGTTTCCGTACCCTCACCTGTGCCCTAAGCCTTGCCGTTCCCTAACCCTAAACCTAGCCCGGAACGGAAACCCACCACCAGCCCTACACCTAACCCCCAAGCCGTAGCCTACTCCTGGCGGGTACGCTGGCACTGACACGTGCGTCAGCACGTAGCCTGACTCTCCCACGTTTCTGTACACTAACCTGTGCCCTAAGCCTTGCCGTTCCCTAACCGTAACCCTAGACCGGAACGGAAACCCACCAAAATCCCTACACGTTACCCTACGCCGTAGCCTACTCTTGGCCCGTACGCTGGCACTGACCCGTGCGTCATCATGTAACCTGACCCTCCCACGTTTCCGTACCCTCACCTGTGCCCTAAGCCTTGCCGTTCCCTCACCCTAACCCTAGCCATGAACGGAAACCCACCACCAGCCCTACACCTTGCCCTACGCCATAGCCTACTCCTGGCCCGTACGCTGGCACTGACACGTGCGTCAGCACGTAGCCAGAACTTCCCACATTTCCGTACTCTCACCTGTGCCCTAAGCCTTGCTGTTCCCTAACGCTAACCCTAGTACGGAACGGAAACCCACCACCAGCCCTACACCTAACCTCCAAGCCATAGCCTACTCATGGCCCGTACGCTGGCACTGACCCGTGCGTCAGCACGTAGCCTGACCCTCCCACGTTTCCGTACCCTCACCTGCGCCCTAAGCCTTGCCGTTCCCTAACCCTAACCCTAGCCCGGAACGGAAACCCACCACCAACCCTACACTTTACCCAACGCCATAGCCTACTCCTGGCCCGTACGCTGGCACTCACCCGTGCGTCAGCACATAGCCAGACCCTCCCACGTTTCCGTACCCTCACCTGTGCCCTAAGCCTTGCCGTTCCCTAACCCTAACCCTAGCCCCCAACGGAAACCCACCACCAGCCCTACACCTTACCCCCAAACCGTAGCCTACTCCTGGCCCGTATTCTGGCACTGACACATGCGTCAGCACGTAGCCTGACACTCCCACGTTTCCGTATCCTCACCTGTGCCCTAAGCCTTGCCTTTCACTAACCCTAACCATAGCCCGGAACGGAAACCCACCACCAACCCTACACCTTACCCTACGCCATAGCCTACTCGTGGCCCGTACACTGGCACTGACCCGTGTGTCAGCACGTAGCCTGACCTTCCCACATTTCCGTACCCTCACCTGTGCCCTAAGTTTTGCCGTTCCCTAACCCTAACCCTAGCCCGTAAAGGAAACCCACCACCAGCCCTACAACTAACACCGAAGCCATAGCCTACTCCTGGCCTGTATGCTGGCACTGACCCATGCGTCAGAACTTAGCCTGACCCTCACACATTTCCGTACCGTCACCTGTGCCTTAAGCCTTGCCGTTCCCTATCCCTAACCCTAGCCCAGAACGGAAACCCACCACCAGCCACACACCTATCTCTACGACGTAGCCTACTCCTGGCCCGTACGCTGGCATTGACACGTGCATTAGCACGTAGCCTGAACCTCCAACTTTTGTGTATCCTCACCTGTGCCCTAAGACTTGCCGTTCCCTAACACTAACCCTAGCCCGGAACGGAAACCCACCACCAGCCCTAGACTTTACCCTGCCCCGTAGCCTACTCCTGGCCCATACGCTGGCACTGACCCGTGCGTCAGCACGTAGCCTGACGCTCCCACGTTTCCGTGCCCTCACCTGTGCCCTAAGCCTTGCCGTTCCCTAACCCTAACCGTACCCCGCAATGAAAACCCACCAACAGCCCTACACGTTACCCTACACCGTAGCCTACTCCAGGCCCGTACGCTGGCACTGACCCATGCATCAGTACGTAGCCTGACCCTCCCACGTTTCCGTACCCTCACCTGTGCCCTAAGCCTTGACGTTCCCTAACCCTAACCCTAGCCCGGAATGGAAACCCACCACCATCCCTAGACATTACCCTACGCCGTAGCCTAATCCTGGCCTGTACGCTGGCACTGACCCGTGCGTCATCACGAAGCCTGACACTCCCACGTTTCCGTACCCTCACCTGTGCCCTAAGCCTTGCCGTTCCCTCACCCTAACCCTAGCCAGGAACGGAAACCCACCACCAGCCCTACACCTTACCCTACGCCGTAGCCTACTCCTGGCCCTTACGCTGGCACTGACCCGCACATCAGCACGTAGCCTGACGCTCACACGTTTCCGTACCCTCACCTGTGCCCTAAGCCTTGCCGTTCCCTAACCCTAACCCTATTCCGAAAAGGAAACACACCACCAGCCCTACAGCTTACCCCCAAGCCATAGCCTACTCCTGGCCCGTACGCTGGCACTGACCCTTGCGTCAGCATGTAGCCTGACCCTCCCACGTTTCCGTACCCTCACCTGTGCCCTATGCCTTGCCATTCCCTAACCCTAACCCTAGCCCGGAACGGAAAAGCACCACCAGCCCTACACCTTACCCTACGCCATAGCCTACTCCTGGCCCGAACGCTGGCACTGACCCTTGCTTCAGCACGTAGCCTGACCCTACCACGTTTCCGTACCCTCACCTGTGCCCTAAGTCTTGCCATTCCCTAAACCTAACCCTAGTCCGGAACGGAAACCCTGCACCAGACCTACACCTTACCCTACGCCGTAGCCTACTCCTGGCCCGTACGCTGGCACTGACCCATGCGTCAGCACGTAGCCTGATCTTCACACATTTCCGTACCCTCACCTGTGCCCTAAGCCTTGCCGTTCCCTAACCCTAACCCTAGTACCGAACGGAAACCCACCACAAGCCCTAAACCTAAACACCATGCCATAGCCTACTCATGGCCCGTACGCTGGCACTTACCAGTGCGTCAGCACGTATCCTGACCCTCCCACTTTTCCGTACCCTCACCTGTGCACTAAGCCTTGCCGTTGCCTAACCCTAACCCTAGCCCGGAAAGGAAACACACCACCAGCCCTACACCTAACCCCCAAGCCGTAGCCTACTCCTGGCCGGTACGCTGGCACTGACATGTGCTTCAGCACGTAGCCTGACTCTCCCACGTTTCTGTACCCTCACCTGTGCCCTAAGCCTTGCCGTTCCCTAACCCTAACCCTAGCCCCAAACGGAAACCCACCACCAACCCTACACCTTACCCCCAAACCGTAGCCTATTCCTGGCCCGTATTCTGGCACTGACACATGCGTCAGCACGTAGCCTGACCCTCCCACGTTTCCGTATCCTCACCTGTGCCCTAAGCCTTGCCTTTCAATAACCCTAACCATAGCCCGGAACGGAAACCCACCACCAACCCTACACCTTACCCTACGCCGTAGCCTACTCCTGGCCCGTAACTGGCACTGACACGTGTGTCAGCACATAGCCTGACCTTCCCACATTTCCGTACCCTCACCTGTGCCCTAAGCCTTGCCGTTCCCTAACCCTAACCCTAGCCCGTAAAGGAAACCCACCACCAGCCCTACACCTAACACCCAAGCCATAGCCTACTCCTGGCCTGTACGCTGGCACTGACCCATGCGTCAGCACGTAGCCTGACCCTCCCACGTTTCCGTACCCTCACCTGTGCCCTAAGCCTTGCCGTTCCCTATCCCTAACCCTAGCCCAGAACGGAAATCCACCACCAGCCATACACCTTTCTCTACGACGTAGCCTACTCCTGGCCCGTACGCTGGCATTGACACGTGCATTAGCATGTAGCCTGAACCTCCAACTTTTCTGTACCCTCACCTGTGCCCTAAGCCTTGCCGTTCCCTAACACTAACCCTAGCCCGGAACGGAAAACCACCACCAGCCCTAGACCTTACCCTGCCCCGTAGCCTACTCCTTGCCCATACGCTGGCACTGACCCGTGCGTCAGCACGTAGCCTGACCCTCCCACGTTTCCGTGCCCTCACCTGTGCCCTAAGCCTTGCCGTTCCCTAACCCTAACCGTACCCCGCAATGAAAACCCACCAACAGCCCTACACGTTACCCTACACCGTAGCCTACTCCTGGCCCGTATGCTGGCACTGACCCATGCATCAGTACGTAGCCTGACCCTCCCACGTTTCCGTACCCTCACCTGTGCCCTAAGCCTTGACGTTCCCTAACCCTAACCCTAGCCCGGAACGGAAACCCACCACCAGCCCTAGACATTACCCTACGCCGTAGCCTACTCCTGGCCTGTACGCTGGCACTGACCCGTGCGTCATCACGAAGCCTGACACTCCCACGTTTCCGTACCCTCACCTGTGCCCTAAGCCTTGCCGTTCCCTCACCCTAACCCTAGCCCGGAACGGAAACCCACCACCAGCCCTACACCTTACCCTACGCCGTAGCCTACTCCTGGCCCGTACGCTGGCACTAACCCGCACATCAGCACGTAGCCTGACCCTCACACGTTTCCGTACCCTCACCTGTGCCCTAAGCCTTGCCGTTCCCTAACCCTAACCCTATTCCGAAAAGGAAACACACCACCAGCCCTACAGCTTACCCCCAAGCCATAGCCTACTCCTGGCCCGTACGCTGGCACTGACCCGTGCGTCAGCATGTAGCCTGACCCTCCCACGTTTCCGTACCCTCACCTGTGCCCTATGCCTTGCCGTTCCCTAACCCTAACCCTAGCCCGGAACGGAAACCCACCACCAGCCCTACACCTTACCCTACGCCGTAGCCTACTCCTGGCCCGAACGCTGGCACTGACCCTTGCGTCAGCACGTAGCCTGACCCTACCACGTTTCCGTACCCTCACCTCTGCCCTAAGTCTTGCCGTTCCCTAAACCTAACCCTAGTCCGGAACGGAAACCCTGCACCAGACCTACACCTTACCCTACGCCGTAGCCTACTCCTGGCCCGTACGCTGGCACTGACCCATGCGTCAGCACGTAGCCTGATCTTCACACATTTCCGTACCCTCACCTGTGCCCTAAGCCTTGCCATTCCCTAACCCTAACCCTAGTACCGAACGGAAACCCACCACCAGCCCTACACCTAAACTCCATGCCATAGCCTACTCATGGCCCGTACGCTGGCACTTACCCGTGCGTCAGCACGTATCCTGACCCTCCCACTTTTCCGTACCCTCACCTGTGCACTAAGCCTTGCCGTTGCCTAACCCTAACCCTAGCCCGGAAAGGAGACCCACCACCAGCCCTACACCTAACCCCCAAGCCGTAGCCTACTCCTGGCCGGTACGCTGGCACTGACATGTGCGTCAGCACGTAGCCTGACTCTCCCACGTTTCTGTACCCTAACCTGTGCCCTAAGCCTTGCCGTTCCCTAACCCTAACGCTAGCCCGGAACGGAAACCCACCACAATCCCTACACGTTACCCTACGCCGTAGCCTACTCTTGGCCTGTACGGTGGCTCTGACCCTTGCGTCAGCATGTAGCCTGACCCTCCCACGTTTCCGTACCATCACCTGTGCCCTAAGCCTTGCCGTTCCCAACCCTAAACCTAGCCCGGAACGGAAACCCACCACCAGCCCTACACCTAACCCCCAAGCCGTAGCCTACTCCTGGCCGGTACGCTGGCACTGACACGTTCGTCAGTACGTAGACTGACTCTCCCACGTTTCTGTACCCTAACCTGTGCCCTAAGCCTTGCCGTTCCCTAACCCTAACCCTAGCCCGGAACGGAAACCCACCACAATCCCTACACGTTACCCTACGCCGTAGCCTACTCTTGGCCCGTACGCTGGCACTGACCGGTGCGTCATCACTTAACCTGACCCTCCCACGTTTCCGTACCCACACCTGTGCCCTAAGCCTTGCCGTTCCCTCACCCTAACCCTAGCCATGAACGGAAACCCACCACCAGCCCTACACCTTGCCCTACGCCGTAGCCTACTCCTGGCCCGTACGCTGGCACTGACACGTGCGTCAGCACGTAGCCTGACCTTCCCACATTTCCGTACCCTCACCTGTGCCCTAAGCCTTGCTGTTCCCTAACCCTAACCCTAGTACGGAACGGAAACCCACCACCAGCCCTACACCTAACCTCCAAGCCATAGCCTACTCATGGCCCGTACGCTGGCACTGACCCGTGCGTCATCACGTAGCCTGACCCTCCCACGTTTCCGTACCCTCACCTGCGCCCTAAGCCTTGCCGTTCCCTAACCCTAACCCTAGCCCGGAACGGAAAACCACCACCAGCCCTACACTTTACCCACCGCCATAGCCTACTCCTGGCCCGTACGCTGGCACTGACCCGTGCGTCAGCACGTAGCCAGACCCTCCCACGTTTCCGTACCCTCACCTGTGCCCTAAGCCTTGCCATTCCCTAACCCTAACCCTAGCCCCCAACGGAAACCCACCACCAGCCCTACACCTTACCCCCAAACCGTAGCCTACTCCTGGCCCGTATTCTGGCACTGACAAATGAGTCAGCACGTAGCCTGACACTCCCACGTTTCCGTATCCTCACCTGTGCCCTAAGCCTTGCCTTTCACTAACCCTAACCATAGCCCGGAACAGAAACCCACCACCAACCCTACACCTTACCCTACGCCATAGCCTACTCCTGGCCCGTTCACTGGCACTGACCCGTGTGTCAGCACGTAGCCTGACCTTCCCACATTTCCGTACCCTCACCTGTGCCCTAAGCCTTGCCGTTCCCTAACCCTGACCCTAGTACGGAACGGAAACCCACCACCAGCCCTACACCTAACACCCAAGCCATAGCCTACTCCTGGCCTGTACGCTGGCACTGACCCATGCGTCAGCACGTAGCCTGACCCTCCCACGTTTCCGTACCCTCACCTGTGCCCTAAGCCTTGCCGTTCCCTATCCCTAACAGTACCCCGCAATGAAAACCCACCAACAGCCCTACACGTTACCCTACACCGTAGCCTACTCCTGGCCCGTACGCTGGCACTGACCCATGCATCAGTACGTAGCCTGACCCTCCCACGTTTCCGTACCCTCACCTGTGCCCTAAGCCTTGCCGTTCCCTATCCCTAACCCTAGCCCAGAACGGAAACCCACCACCAGCCATACACCTTTCTCTACGACGTAGCCTACTCCTGGCCCGTACGCTGGCATTGACACGTGCATTAGCATGTAGCCTGAACCTCCAACTTTTCTGTACCCTCACCTGTGCCCTAAGCCTTGCCGTTCCCTAACACTAACCCTAGCCCGGAACGGAAAACCACCACCAGCCCTAGACCTTACCCTGCCCCGTAGCCTACTCCTTGCCCATACGCTGGCACTGACCCGTGCGTCAGCACGTAGCCTGACCCTCCCACGTTTCTGTGCCCTCACCTGTGCCCTAAGCCTTGCCGTTCCCTAACCCTAACCGTACCCCGCAATGAAAACCCACCAACAGCCCTACACGTTACCCTACACCGTAGCCTACTCCTGGCCCGTATGCTGGCACTGACCCATGCATCAGTACGTAGCCTGACCCTCCCACGTTTCCGTACCCTCACCTGTGCCCTAAGCCTTGACGTTCCCTAACCCTAACCCTAGCCCGGAACGGAAACCCACCACCAGCCCTAGACATTACCCTACGCCGTAGCCTACTCCTGGCCTGTACGCTGGCACTGACCCGTGCGTCATCACGAAGCCTGACACTCCCACGTTTCCGTACCCTCACCTGTGCCCTAAGCCTTGCCGTTCCCTCACCCTAACCCTAGCCAGGAACGGAAACCCACCACCAGCCCTACACCTTACCCTACGCCATAGCCTACTCCTGGCCCGTACGCTGGCACTAACCCGCACATCAGCACGTAGCCTGACCCTCACACGTTTCCGTACCCTCACCTGTGCCCTAAGCCTTGCCGTTCCCTAACCCTAACCCTATTCCGAAAAGGAAACACACCACCAGCCCTACAGCTTACCCCCAAGCCATAGCCTACTCCTGGCCCGTACGCTGGCACTGACCCGTGCGTCAGCATGTAGCCTGACCCTCCCACGTTTCCGTACCCTCACCTGTGCCCTATGCCTTGCCGTTCCCTAACCCTAACCCTAGCCCGGAACGGAAACCCACCACCAGCCCTACACCTTACCCTACGCCGTAGCCTACTCCTGGCCCGAACGCTGGCACTGACCCTTGCGTCAGCACGTAGCCTGACCCTACCACGTTTCCGTACCCTCACCTCTGCCCTAAGTCTTGCCGTTCCCTAAACCTAACCCTAGTCCGGAACGGAAACCCTGCACCAGACCTACACCTTACCCTACGCCGTAGCCTACTCCTGGCCCGTACGCTGGCACTGACCCATGCGTCAGCACGTAGCCTGATCTTCACACATTTCCGTACCCTCACCTGTGCCCTAAGCCTTGCCATTCCCTAACCCTAACCCTAGTACCGAACGGAAACCCACCACCAGCCCTACACCTAAACTCCATGCCATAGCCTACTCATGGCCCGTACGCTGGCACTTACCAGTGCGTCAGCACGTATCCTGACCCTCCCACTTTTCCGTACCCTCACCTGTGCACTAAGCCTTGCCGTTGCCTAACCCTAACCATAGCCCGGAAAGGAAACCCACCACCAGCCCTACACCTAACCCCCAAGCCGTAGCCTACTCCTGGCCGGTACGCTGGCACTGACATGTGCGTCAGCACGTAGCCTGACTCTCCCACGTTTCTGTACCCTAACCTGTGCCCTAAGCCTTGCCGTTCCCTAACCCTAACGCTAGCCCGGAACGGAAACCCACCACAATCCCTACACGTTACCCTACGCCGTAGCCTACTCTTGGCCTGTACGGTGGCTCTGACCCTTGCGTCAGCATGTAGCCTGACCCTCCCACGTTTCCGTACCATCACCTGTGCCCTAAGCCTTGCCGTTCCCAACCCTAAACCTAGCCCGGAACGGAAACCCACCACCAGCCCTACACCTAACCCCCAAGCCGTAGCCTACTCCTGGCCGGTACGCTGGCACTGACACGTTCGTCAGCACGTAGCCTGACTCTCCCACGTTTCTGTACCCTAACCTGTGCCCTAAGCCTTGCCGTTCCCTAACCCTAACCCTAGCCCGGAACGGAAACCCACCACAATCCCTACACGTTACCCTACGCCGTAGCCTACTCTTGGCCCGTACGCTGGCACTGACCGGTGCGTCATCACTTAACCTGACCCTCCCACGTTTCCGTACCCACACCTGTGCCCTAAGCCTTGCCGTTCCCTCACCCTAACCCTAGCCATGAACGGAAACCCACCACCAGCCCTACACCTTGCCCTACGCCGTAGCCTACTCCTGGCCCGTACGCTGGCACTGACACGTGCGTCAGCACGTAGCCTGACCTTCCCACATTTCCGTACCCTCACCTGTGCCCTAAGCCTTGCCATTCCCTAACCCTAACCCTAGCCCGGAACGGAAAACCACCACCAGCCCTACACTTTACCCACCGCCATAGCCTACTCCTGGCCCGTACGCTGGCACTGACCCGTGCGTCATCACGTAGCCTGACCCTCCCACGTTTCCGTACCCTCACCTGCGCCCTAAGCCTTGCCGTTCCCTAACCCTAACCCTAGCCCGGAACGGAAAACCACCACCAGCCCTACACTTTACCCACCGCCATAGCCTACTCCTGGCCCGTACGCTGGCACTGACCCGTGCGTCAGCACGTAGCCAGACCCTCCCACGTTTCCGTACCCTCACCTGTGCCCTAAGCCTTGCCATTCCCTAACCCTAACCCTAGCCCCCAACGGAAACCCACCACCAGCCCTACACCTTACCCCCAAACCGTAGCCTACTCCTGGCCCGTATTCTGGCACTGACAAATGAGTCAGCACGTAGCCTGACACTCCCACGTTTCCGTATCCTCACCTGTGCCCTAAGCCTTGCCTTTCACTAACCCTAACCATAGCCCGGAACAGAAACCCACCACCAACCCTACACCTTACCCTACGCCATAGCCTACTCCTGGCCCGTTCACTGGCACTGACCCGTGTGTCAGCACGTAGCCTGACCTTCCCACATTTCCGTACCCTCACCTGTGCCCTAAGCCTTGCCGTTCCCTAACCCTGACCCTAGTACGGAACGGAAACCCACCACCAGCCCTACAACTAACACCCAAGCCATAGCCTACTCCTGGCCTGTACGCTGGCACTGACCCATGCGTCAGCACGTAGCCTGACCCTCCCACGTTTCCGTACCCTCACCTGTGCCCTAAGCCTTGCCGTTCCCTATCCCTAACAGTACCCCGCAATGAAAACCCACCAACAGCCCTACACGTTACCCTACACCGTAGCCTACTCCTGGCCCGTACGCTGGCACTGACCCATGCATCAGTACGTAGCCTGACCCTCCCACGTTTCCGTACCCTCACCTGTGCCCTAAGCCTTGCCGTTCCCTATCCCTAACCCTAGCCCAGAACGGAAACCCACCACCAGCCATACACCTTTCTCTACGACGTAGCCTACTCCTGGCCCGTACGCTGGCATTGACACGTGCATTAGCATGTAGCCTGAACCTCCAACTTTTCTGTACCCTCACCTGTGCCCTAAGCCTTGCCGTTCCCTAACACTAACCCTAGCCCGGAACGGAAAACCACCACCAGCCCTAGACCTTACCCTGCCCCGTAGCCTACTCCTTGCCCATACGCTGGCACTGACCCGTGCGTCAGCACGTAGCCTGACCCTCCCACGTTTCTGTGCCCTCACCTGTGCCCTAAGCCTTGCCGTTCCCTAACCCTAACCGTACCCCGCAATGAAAACCCACCAACAGCCCTACACGTTACCCTACACCGTAGCCTACTCCTGGCCCGTATGCTGGCACTGACCCATGCATCAGTACGTAGCCTGACCCTCCCACGTTTCCGTACCCTCACCTGTGCCCTAAGCCTTGACGTTCCCTAACCCTAACCCTAGCCCGGAACGGAAACCCACCACCATCCCTAGACATTACCATACGCCGTAGCCTACTCCTGGCCTGTACGCTGGCACTGACCCGTGCGTCATCACGAAGCCTGACACTCCCACGTTTCCGTACCCTCACCTGTGCCCTAAGCCTTGCCGTTCCCTCACCCTAACCCTAGCCAGGAACGGAAACCCACCACCAGCCCTACACCTTACCCTACGCCATAGCCTACTCCTGGCCCGTACGCTGGCACTAACCCGCACATCAGCACGTAGCCTGACCCTCACACGTTTCCGTACCCTCACCTGTGCCCTAAGCCTTGCCGTTCCCTAACCCTAACCTTTTTCCGAAAAGGAAACACACCACCAGCCCTACAGCTTACCCCCAAGCCATAGCCTACTCCTGGCCCGTACGCTGGCACTGACCCGTGCGTCAGCATGTAGCCTGACCCTCCCACGTTTCCGTACCCTCACCTGTGCCCTATGCCTTGCCGTTCCCTAACCCTAACCCTAGCCCGGAACGGAAACCCACCACCAGCCCTACACCTTACCCTACGCCGTAGCCTACTCCTGGCCCGAACGCTGGCACTGACCCTTGCGTCAGCACGTAGCCTGACCCTACCACGTTTCCGTACCCTCACCTCTGCCCTAAGTCTTGCCGTTCCCTAAACCTAACCCTAGTCCGGAACGGAAACCCTGCACCAGACCTACACCTTACCCTACGCCGTAGCCTACTCCTGGCCCGTACGCTGGCACTGACCCATGCGTCAGCACGTAGCCTGATCTTCACACATTTCCGTACCCTCACCTGTGCCCTAAGCCTTGCCATTCCCTAACCCTAACCCTAGTACCGAACGGAAACCCACCACCAGCCCTACACCTAACACCCAAGCCATAGCCTACTCCTGGCCTGTACGCTGGCACTGACCCATGCGTCAGCCCGTAGCCTGACCTTCCCACGTTTCCGTACCCTCACCTGTGCCCTAAGCCTTGCCGTTCCCTATCCCTAACCCTAGCCCAGAACGGAAACCCACCACCAGCCATACACCTTTCTCTACGACGTAGCCTACTCCTGGCCCGTACGCTGGCATTGACATGTGCATTAGCACGTAGCCTGAACCTCCAACTTTTCTGTACCCTCACCTGTGCCCTAAGCCTTGCCGTTCCCTAACACTAACCCTAGCCCGGAACGGAAACCCACCACCAGCCCTAGACGTTACCCTACCCTCTAGCCTACTCCTTGCCCATACGCTGGCACTGACCCGTGCGTCAGCACGTAGCCTGACCCTCCCACGTTTCCGTGCCCTCACCTGTGCCCTAAGCCTTGCCGTTCCCTAACCCTAACCGTACCCCGCAATGAAAACCCACCAACAGCCCTACACGTTACCCTACACCGTAGCCTACTCCTGGCCCGTACGCTGGCACTGACCCATGCATCAGTACGTAGCCTGACCCTCCCACGTTTCCGTACCCTCATCTGTGCCCTATGCCTTGACGTTCCCTAACCCTAACCCTAGCCCGGAACGGAAACCCACCACCATCCCTAGACATTACCCTACGCCGTAGCCTACTCCTGGCCTGTACGCTGGCACTGACCCATGCGTCATCACGAAGCCTGACACTCCCACGTTTCCATACCCTCACCTGTGCCCTAAGCCTTGCCGTTCCCTCACCCTAACCCTAGCCCGGAACGGAAACCCACCACCAGCACTACACGTTACCCTACGCCGTAGCCTACTCCTGGCCCGTACGCTGGCACTAACCCGCGCATCAGCACATAGCTTGACCCTCACACGTTTCCGTACCCTCAACTGTGCCCTAAGCCTTGCCGTGCCCTAACCCTAACCCTATTACAAAAAGGAAACACACCATCAGCCCTACAGCTTACCCCCAAGCCATAGCCTACTCCTGGCCCGTACGCTGGCACTGACCCGTGCGTCAGCATGTAGCCTGTCCCTCCCACGTTTCCGTACCCTCACCTGTGCCCTATGCCTTGCCGTTCCCTAACTCTAACCCTAGCCCGGAACGGAAACCCACCACCAGCACTAAACCTTACCCTACGCCGTAGCCTACTCCTGGCCCGAACGCTGGCACTGACCCTTGCGTCAGCACGTAGCCTGATCTTCACACATTACAGTACCCTCACCTGTGCCCTAAGCCTTGCCGTTCCCTAACCCTAACCCTAGTACCGAACGGAAACCCACCACCAGCCCTACACCTAAACTCCATGCCATAGCCTACTCATGGCCCGTACGCTGGCATTTACCCGTACGTCAGCACGTATCCTGACCCTCCCACTTTTCCGTACCCTCACCTGTGCACTAAGCCTTGCCGTTCCCTAACCCTAACCCTAGCCCGGAAAGGAAACCCACCACCAGCCCTACACCTAACCCCCAAGCCGTAGCCTACTCCTGGCCGGTACGCTGGAACTGACACGTGCGTCAGCACGTAGCCTGACTCTCCCACGTTTCTGTACCCTAACCTGTGCCCTAAGCCTTGCCGTTCCCTAACACTAACCCTAGCCCGGAACGGAAACCCACCACAATCCCTACACGTTACCCTACGCCGTAGCCTACTCTTGGCCCCTACGCTGGCACTCACCCGTGCGTCATCACGTAGCCTGACCCTCCCACGTTTCCGTACCCTCACCTGTGCCCTAAGCCTTGCCGTTCCCTCACCCTAACCCTAGCCATGAACGGATACCCACCACCAGCCCTACACCTTGCCCTACGCCGTAGCCTACTCCTGGGACGTACGCTGGCACTGACACGTGCGTCAGCACGTAGCCTGACCTTCCACATTTCCGTACCCTCACCTGTGCCCTAAGCCTTGCTGTTCCCTAACCCTAACCCTAGTACGGATCGGAAACCCACCACCAGCCCTACACCTAACCTCCAAGCCATAGCCTACTCATGGCCCGTACGCTGGCACTCACCCGTGCGTCAGCACGTAGCCTGAACCTCCCACGTTTCCGTACCCTCACCTGTGCCCTAAGCTTTGCCGTTCCCTAACCCTAACCCTAGCCCCAAACGGAAACTCTCCACCAGCCCTACACCTTACCCCCAAACCGTAGCCTAGTCCTGGCCCGTATTCTGGCACTGACACATGCGTCAGCATGTAGCCTGACCCTCCCACGTTTCCGTATCCTCACCTGTGCCCTAAGCCTTGCCTTTCACTAACCCTAACCATAGCCCAGAACGGAAACCCACCACCAACTCTACACTTTACCCAATGCCGTAGCCTACTCCTGGCCCGTACACTGGCACTGACCCGTGTGTCAGCACGTAGCCTGACCTTCCCACATTTCCGTACCCTCACCTGTGCCCTAAGCCTTGCTGTTCCCTAACCCTAACCCTAGCCCGTAAAGGAAACCCACCACCAGCCCTACAACTAACACCCAAGCCATAGCCCACTCCTGGCCTGTACGCTGGCACTGACCCATGCGTCAGAACGTAGCCTGACCCTCCCACGTTTCCGTACCCTCACCTGTGCCCTAAGCCTTGCCGTTCCCTATCCCTAACCCTAGCCCAGAACGGAAACCCACCACCAGCCATACACCTTTCTCTACGACGTAGCCTACTCCTGGCCCGTACGCTGGCATTGACATGTGCATTAGCACGTAGCCTGAACCTCCAACTTTTCTGTACCCTCACCTGTGCCCTAAGCCTTGCCGTTCCCTAACACTAACCCTAGCCCGGAACGGAAACCCACCACCAGCCCTAGATCTTACCCTACCCCGTAGCCTACTCCTTGCCCATACGCTGGCACTGACCCGTGCGTCAGCACGTAGCCTGACCCTCCCACGTTTCCGTGCCCTCACCTGTGCCCTAAGCCTTGCCGTTCCCTAACCCTAACCGTACCCCGCAATGAAAACCCACCAACAGCCCTACACTTTACCCTACACCGTAGCCTACTCCTGGCCCGTACGCTGGCACTGACCCATGCATCAGTACGTAGCCTGACCCTCCCCGTTTCCGTACCCTCACTTCTGCCCTAAGCCTTGACGTTCCCTAATCCTAACCCTAGCCTAGAACGGAAACCCACCACCATCCCTAAACATTACCCTACCCCGTAGCCTACTACTGGCCTGTACGCTGGCACTGACCCATGCGTCATCACGAAGCCTGACACTCCCACTTTTCCATACCCTCACCTGTGCCCTAAGCCTTGCCGTTCCCTCACCCTAACCCTAGCCAGGAACGGAAACCCACCACCAGCCCTACACCTTACCCTACGCCGTAGCCTACTCCTGGCCCGTACGCTGGCACTAACCCGCGCATCAGCACGTAGCCTGACCCTCACACGTTTCCGTACCCTCACCTGTGCCCTAAGCCTTGCCGTGCCCTAACCCTAACCCTATTCCGAAAAGGAAACACACCACCAGCCCTACAGCTTACCCCCAAGCCATAGCCTACTCCTGGCCCGTACGCTGGCACTGACCCGTGCGTCAGCATGTAGCCTGACCCTCCCACGTTTCCGTACCCTCACCTGTGCCCTATGCCTTGCCGTTCCCTAAATCTAACCCTAGCCCGGAACGGAAACCCACCACCAGCCCTAAACCTTACCCTACGCCGTAGCCTACTCCTGGCCCGAACGCTGGCACTGACCCTTGCGTCAGCACGTAGCCTGACCCTACCACGTTTCCGTACCCTCACCTGTGCCCTAAGTCTTGCCATTCCCTAAACCTAACCCTAGTCCGGAACGGAAATCCTGCACCAGACCTACACCTTACCCTACGCCGTAGACTACTCCTGGCCCGTACGCTGGCACTGACCCATGCGTCAGCACGTAGCTTGATCTTCACACATTTCCGTACCCTCACCTGTGCCCTAAGCCTTGCCGTTCCCTAACCCTAACCCTAGTACCGAACGGAAACCCACCACCAGCCCTACACCTAAACTCCATGCCATAGCCTACTCATGGCCCGTACGCTGGCACTTACCCGTGCGTCAGCACGTATCCTGACCCTCCCACTTTTCCGTACCCTCACCTGTGCACTAAGCCTTGCCGTTCCCTAACCCTAACCCTAGCCCGGAAAGGAAACCCACCACCAGCCCTACACCTAACCCCCAAGCCGTAGCCTACTCCTGGCCGGTACGCTGGCACTGACACGTGCGTCAGAACGTAGCCTGACTCTCCCACGTTTCTGTACCCTAACCTGTGACCTAAGCCTTGCCGTTCCCTAACCCTAACCCTAGCCCGGAACGGAAACCCACCACAATCCCTACACGTTACCCTACGCCGTAGCCTACTCTTGGCCCGTACGCTGGCACTGACCCGTGCGTCATCACGTAGCCTGACCCTCCCACGTTTCCGTACCCTCACCTGTGCCCTAAGCCTTGCCGTTCCCTCACCCTAACCCTAGCCATGATCGGATACCCACCACCAGCCCTACACCTTGCCCTACGCTGTAGCCTACTCCTGGGCCGTACGCTGGCACTGACACGTGCGTCAGCACGTAGCCTGACCTTTCACATTTCCGTACCCTCACCTGTGCCCTAAGCCTTGCTGTTCCCTAACCCTAACCCTAGTACGGATCGGAAACCCACCACCAGCCCTACACCTAACCTCCAAGCCATAGCCTACTCATGGCCCGTACGCTGGCACTGACCCGTGCGTCAGCACGTAGCCTGACCCTCCCACGTTTCCGTACCCTCACCTGCGCCCTAAGCCTTGCCGTTCCCTAACCCTAAACCTAGCCCGGAACGGAAACCCACCACCAGCCCTACACTTTACCCAACACCATAGCCTACTCCTGGCCCGTACGCTGGAACTCACCCGTGCGTCAGCATGTAGCCAGACCCTCCCACGTTTCCGTACCCTCACCTGTGCCCTAAGCCTTGCCATTCCCTAACCCTAACCCTAGCCCCAAATGGAAAACCACCACCAGCCCTACACCTTACCCCCAAACCGTAGCCTACTCCTGGCCCGTATTCTGGCACTGACACATGCGTCAGCACGTAGCCTGACACTCCCACGTTTCCGTATCCTCACCTGTGCCCTAAGCCTTGCCTTTCACTAACCCTTACCATAGCCCGGAACGGAAACCCACCACCAACCCTACACCTTACCCTACGCCGTAGCCTACTCGTGGCCCGTACACTGGCACTGACCCGTGTGTCAGCACGTAGCCTGACCTTCCCACATTTCCGTACCCTCACCTGTGCCCTAAGCCTTGCCGTTCCCTAACCCTAACCCTAGCCCGTAAAGGAAACCCACCACCAGCCCTACACCTAACAACCAAGCCATAGCCTACTCCTGGCCTGCACGCTGGCACTGACCCATGCGTCAGAACGTAGCCTGACCCTCCCACTTTTCCGTACCCTCACCTGTGCCCTAAGCCTTGCCGTTCCCTATCCCTAACCCTAGCCCAGAACGGAAACCCACCACCAGCCACACACCTATCTCTACGACGTAGCCTACTCCTGGCCCGTACGCTGGCATTGACACGTGCATTAGCACGTAGCCTGACGCTCCCACGTTTCCGTACCCTCACCTGCGCCCTAAGCCTTGACGTTCCCTAACCCTAACCCTAGACCGGAATGGAAACCCACCACCATCCCTAGACATTTCCCTACGCCGTAGCCTACTCCTGGCCTGTACGCTGGCACTGACCCGTGCGTCATCACGAAGCCTGACACTCCCACGTTTCCGTACCCTCACCTGTGCCCTAAGCCTTGCCGTTCCCTCACCCTATCCCTAGCCAGGAACGGAATCCCACCACCAGCCCTACACCTTACCCTACGCCGTAGCCTACTCCTGGCCCGTACGCTGGCACTGACCCGCGCATCAGCACGTAGCCTGACGCTCACACGTTTCCGTACCCTCACCTGTGCCCTAAGCCTTGCCGTTCCCTAACCCTAACCCTATTCCGAAAAGGAAACACACCACCAGCCCTACAGCTTACCCCCAAGCCATAGCCTACTCCTGGCCCGTACGCTGGCACTGACCCGTGCGTCAGCATGTAGCCTGACCCTCCCACGTTTCCGTACACTCACCTGTGCCCTATGCCTTGCCGTTCCCTAACCCTAACCCTAGCCCGGAACGGAAACCCACCACCAGCCCTAGACCTTACCCTGCTCTGTAGCCTACTCCTTGCCCATACGCTGGCACTGACCCGTGCGTCAGCACGTAGCCTGACGCTCCCACGTTTCCGTGCCCTCACCTGTGCCCTAAGCCTTGCCGTTCCCTAACCCTAACCGTACCCCACAATGAAAACCCACCAACAGCCCTACACGTTACCCTACACCGTAGCCTACTCCAGGCCCGTACGCTGGCACTGACCCATGCATCAGTACGTAGCCTGACCCTCCCACGTTTCCGTACCCTCACCTGTGCCCTAAGCCTTGACGTTCCCTAACCCTAACCCTAGACCGGAATGGAAACCCACCACCATCCCTAGACATTACCCTACGCCGTAGCCTACTCCTGGCCTGTACGCTGGCACTGACCCGTGCGTCATCACGAAGCCTGACACTCCCACGTTTCCGTACCCTCACCTGTGCCCTAAGCCTTGCCGTTCCCTCACCCTATCCCTAGCCAGGAACGGAATCCCACCACCAGCCCTACACCTTACCCTACGCCGTAGCCTACTCCTGGCCCGTACGCTGGCACTAACCCGCGCATCAGCACGTAGCCTGACGCTCACACGTTTCCGTACCCTCACCTGTGCCCTAAGCCTTGCCGTTCCCTAACCCTAACCCTATTCCGAAAAGGAAACACACCACCAGCCCTACAGCTTACCCCCAAGCCATAGCCTACTCCTGGCCCGTACGCTGGCACTGACCCGTGCGTCAGCATGTAGCCTGACCCTCCCACGTTTCCGTACCCTCACCTGTGCCCTATGCCTTGCCGTTCCCTAACCCTAACCCTAGCCCGGAACGGAAACCCACCACCAGCCCTACACCTTACCCTACGCCATAGCCTACTCCTGGCCCGAACGCTGGCACTGACCCTTGCGTCAGCACGTAGCCTGACCCTACCACGTTTACGTACCCTCACCTGTGCCCTAAGTCTTGCCATTCCCTAAACCTAACCCTAGTCCGGAACGTAAACCCTGCACCAGACCTACACCTTACCCTACGCCGTAGCCTACTCCTGGCCCGTACGCTGGCACTGACCCATGCGTCAGCACTTAGCCTGATCTTCACACATTTCCGTACCCTCACCTGTGCCCTAAGCCTTGCCGTTCCCTAACCCTAACCCTAGTACCGAACGGAAACCCACCACCAGCCCTAAACCTAAACTCCATGCCATAGCCTACTCATGGCCCGTACGCTGGCACTTACCCGTGCGTCAGCACGTATCCTGACCCTCCCACTTTTCCGTACCCTCACCTGTGCACTAAGCCTTGCCGTTGCCTAACCCTAAACCTAGCCCGGAAAGGAAACCCACCACCAGCCCTACACCTAACCCGCAAGCCGTAGCCTACTCCTGGCCGGTACGCTGGCACTGACATGTGCGTCAGCACGTAGCCTGACTCTCCCACGTTTCTGTACCCTAACCTGTGCCCTAAGCCTTGCCGTTCCCTAACCCTAACCCTACCCGTAAAGGAAACCCACCACCAGCCCTACACCTTACACCCAAGCCATAGCCTACTCCTGGCCTGTACGCTGGCACTGACCCTTGCGTCAGCACGTATTCTGACCCTCCCACGTTTCCGTACCCTCACCTGTGCCCTAAGCCTTGCCGTTCCCTATCCCTAACCCTAGCCCAGAACGGAAACCCACCACCAGCCATACACCTTTCTCTACGACGTAGCCTACTCCTGGCCCATACGCTGGCATTGACACGTGCATTAGCACGTAGCCTGAACCTCCAACTTTTCTGTACCCTCACCTGTGCCCTAAGCCTTGCCGTTCCCTAACACTAACCCTAGCCCGGAACGGAAACCCACCACCAGCCCTAGACGTTACCCTGCACCGTATCCTACTCCTTGCCCATACGCTGGCACTGACCCGTGCGTCAGCACGTAGCCTGACCCTCCCACGTTTCCGTGCCCTCACCTGTGCCCTAAGCCTTGCCGTTCCCTAACCCTAACCGTACCCCGCAATGAAAACCCACCAACAGCCCTAAACTTTACCCTACACCGTAGCCTACTCCTGGCCCGTATGCTGGCACTGACCCATGCGTCAGTACGTAGCCTGACCCTCCCACGTTTCCGTACCCTCACCTGTGCCCTAAGCCTTGACGTTCCCTAACCCTAACCGTACCCCGCAATGAAAATCCACCAACAGCGCTACACGTTACCCTACACCGTAGCCTACTCCTGGCCCGTACGCTGGCACTGACCCATGCGTCAGTACGTAGCCTGACCCTCCCACGTTTCCGTACCCTCACCTGTGCCCTAAGCCTTGACGTTCCCTAACCCTAACCCTAGCCCGGAATGGAAACCCACCACCATCCCTAGACATTACCCTACGCCGTAGCCTACACCTGGCCTGTACGCTGGCACTGACCCGTGCGTCATCACGAAGCCTGACACTCCCACGATTCCGTACACTCACCTGTGCCCTAAGCCTTGCCTTTCACTAACCCTAACCATAGCCCGGAACGGAAACCCGCCACCAACCCTACACCTTACCCTACGCCGTAGCCTACTCCTGGCCCGTACACTGGCACTGACCCGTGTGTCAGCACGTAGCCTGACCTTCCCACATTTCCTTACCCTCACCTGTGCCCTAAGCCTTGCCGTTCCCTAACCCTAACCCTAGCCCGTAAAGGAAACCCACCGCCAGCCCTACAACTAACACCCAAGCCATAGCCTACTCCTGGCCTGTACGCTGGCACTGACCCATGCGTCAGCACGTAGCCTGACCTTCCCACGTTTCCGTACCCTCACCTGTGCCCTAAGCCTTGCCGTTCCCTATCCCTAACCCTAGCCCAGAACGGAAACCCACCACCAGCCATACACCTTTCTCTACGACGTAGCCTACTCCTGGCCCGTACGCTGGCATTGACACGTGCATTAGCATGTAGCCTGAACCTCCAACTTTTCTGTACCCTCACCTGTGCCCTAAGCCTTGCCGTTCCCTAACACTAACCCTAACCCGGAACGGAAACCCACCACCAGCCCTAGACCTTACCCTGCCCCGTAGCCTACTCCTTGCCCATACGCTGGCACTGACCCGTGCGTCAGCACGTAGCCTGACCCTCCCACGTTTCCGTGCCCTCACCTGTGCCCTAAGCCTTGCCGTTCCCTAACCCTAACCGTACCCCACAATGAAAACCCACCAACAGCCCTACACGTTACCCTACACCGTAGCCTACTCCTGGCCCGTATGCTGGCACTGACCCATGCATCAGTACGTAGCCTGACCCTCCCACGTTTCCGTACCCTCACCTGTGCCCTAAGCCTTGACGTTCCCTAACCCTAACCCTAGCCCTGAACGGAAACCCACCACCATCCCTAGACATTACCCTACGCCGTAGCCTACTCCTGGCCTGTACTCTGGCACTGACCCGTGCGTCATCACGAAGCCTGACACTCCCACGTTTCCATACCCTCACCTGTGCCCTAAGCCTTGCCGTTCCCTCACCCTAACCCTAGCCAGGAACGGAAACCCACCACCAGCCCTACACCTTACCCTACGCCGTAGCCTACTCCTGGCCCGTACGCTGGCACTAACCCGCACATCAGCACGTAGCCTGACCCTCACACGTTTCCGTACCCTCACCTGTGCCCTAAGCCTTGCCGTTCCCTAACCCTAATCCTATTCCGAAAAGGAAACACACCACCATCCCTACAGCTTACCCCCAAGCCATAGCCTACTCCTGGCCCGTACGCTGGCACTGACCCGTGCGTCAGCATGTAGCCTGACCCTCCCACGTTTCCGTGCCCTCACCTGTGCCCTATGCCTTGCCGTTCCCTAACCCTAACCCTAGCCCGGAACGGAAACCCACCACCAGCCCTACACCTTACCCTACGCCGTAGCCTACTCCTGGCCCGAACGCTGGCACTGACCCTTGTGTCAGCACGTAGCCTGACCCTACCACGTTTCCGTACCCTCACCTCTGCCCTAAGTCTTGCCGTTCCCTAAACCTAACCCTAGTCCGGAACGGAAACCCTGCACCAGACCTACACCTTACCCTACGCCGTAGCCTACTCCTGGCCCGTACGCTGGCACTGACCCATGCGTCAGCACGTAGCCTGATCTTCACACATTTCCGTACCCTCACCTGTGCCCTAAGCCTTGCCATTCCCTAACCCTAACCCTAGTACCGAACGGAAACCCACCACCAGCCCTACACCTAAACTCCATGCCATAGCCTACTCATGGCCCGTACGCTGGCACTTACCCGTGCGTCAGCAGGTATCCTGACCCTCCCACTTTTCCGTACCCTCACCTGTGCACTAAGCCTTGCCGTTGCCTAACCCTAACCCTAGCCCGGAAAGGAAACCCACCACCAGCCCTACACCTAACCCCCAAGCCGTAGCCTACTCCTGGCCGGTACGCTGGCACTGACATGTGCGTCAGCACGTAGCCTGACTCTCCCACGTTTCTGTACCCTAACCTGTGCCCTAAGCCTTGCCGTTCCCTAACCCTAACCCTAGCCCGGAACGGAAACCAACCACAATCCCTACACGTTACCCTACGCCGTAGCCTACTCTTGGCCTGTACGGTGGCTCTGACCCTTGCGTCATCATGTAGCCTGACCCTCCCAAGTTTCCGTACCCTCACCTGTGCCCTAAGCCTTGCCGTTCCCTAACCCTAACCCTAGCCCGGAACGGAAACCCACCACCAGCCCTACACCTAACCCCCAAGCCGTAGCCTACTCCTGGCCGGTACGCTGGCACTGACACGTGCGTCAGCACGTAGCCTGACTCTCCCACGTTTCTGTACACTAACCTGTGCCCTAAGCCTTGCCGTTCCCTAACCCTAACCCTAGACCGGAACGGAAACCCACCACAATCCCTACACGTTACCCTACGCCGTAGCCTACTCTTGGCCCGTACGCTGGCACTGACCGGTGCGTCATCACTTAACCTGAACCTCCCACGTTTCCGTACCCTCACCTGTGCCCTAAGCCTTGCCGTTCCCTCACCCTAACCCTAGCAATGAACGGAAACCCACCACCAGCCCTACACCTTGCCCTACGCCGTAGCCTACTCCTGGCCCGTACGCTGGCACTGACACGTGCGTCAGCACGTAGCCTGACATTCCCACATTTCCGTACCCTCACCTGTGCCCTAAGCCTTGCTGTTCCCTAACCCTAACACTAGTACGGAACGGAAACCCACCACCAGCCCTACACCTAACCTCCAAGCCATAGCCTACTCATGGCCCGTACGCTGGCACTGACCCGTGCGTCATCACGTAGCCTGACCCTCCCACGTTTCCGTACCCTCACCTGCGCCCTAAACCTTGCCGTTCCCTAACCCTAACCCTAGCCCGGAACGGAAACCCACCACCAGCCCTACACTTTACCCAACGCCATAGCCGACTCCTGGCCCGTACGCTGGCACTGACATGTGCGTCAGCACGTAGCGAGCCCCTCCCACGTTTCCGTACCCTCAACTGTGCCCTAAGCCTTGCCGTTCCCTAACCCTAACCCTAGCCCCCAACGGAAACCCACCACCAGCCCTACACCTTACCCCCAAACCGTAGCCTACTCCTGGCCCGTATTCTGGCACTGACACATGCGTCAGCACGTAGCCTGACACTCCCACGTTTCCGTATCCTCACCTGTGCCCTAAGCCTTGCCTTTCACTAACCCTAACCATAGCCCGGAACAGAAACCCACCACCAACCCTACACCTTACCCTACGCCATAGCCTACTCCTGGCCCGTTCACTGGCACTGACCCGTGTGTCAGCACGTAGCCTGACCTTCCCACATTTCTGTACCCTCACCTGTGCCCTAAGCCTTGCCGTTCCCTAACCCTAACCCTAGTACGGAACGGAAACCCACCACCAGCCCTACAACTAACACCCAAGCCATAGCCTACTCCTGGCCTGTACGCTGGCACTGACCCATGCGTCAGCACGTAGACTGACACTCCCACGTTTCCGTGCCCTCACCTGTGCCCTAAGCCTTGCCGTTCCCTAACCCTAACCGTACCCCGCAATGAAAACCCACCAACAGCCCTACACGTTACCCTACACCGTAGCCTACTCCTGGCCCGTACGCTGGCACTGACCCATGCATCAGTACGTAGCCTGACCCTCCCACGTTTCCGTACCCTCACCTGTGCCCTATGCCTTGACGTTCCCTAACCCTAACCCTAGCCCGGAACGGAAACGCACCACCATCCCTAGACATTACCCTACGCCGTAGCCTACTCCTGGCCTGTACGCTGGCAGTGACCCGTGCGTCATCACGAAGCCTGACACTCCCACGTTTCCATACCCTCACCTGTGCCCTAAGCCTTGCCGTTCCCTCACCCTAACCCTAGCCAGGAACGGAAACCCACCACCAGCCCTACACCTTACCCTACGCCGTAGCCTACTCCTGGCCCGTACGCTGGCTCTAACCCGCGCATCAGCACGTAGCCTGACCCTCACACGTTTCCGTACCCTCACCTGTGCCCTAAGCCTTGCCGTGCCCTAACCCTAACCATATTCCGAAAAGGAAACACACCACCAGCCCTACAGCTTACCCCCAAGCCATAGCCTACTCCTGGCCCGTACGCTGGCACTGACCCGTGCGTCAGCATGTAGCCTGACCCTCCCACGTTTCCATACCCTCACCTGTGCCCTATGCCTTGCCGTTCCCTAACTCTAACCCTAGCCCGGAACGGAAACCCACCACCAGCCCTAAACCTTACCCTACGCCGTAGCCTACTCTTGGCCCGAACGCTGGCACTGACCCTTGCGTAAGCACGTAGCCTGACCCTACCACGTTTCGGTACCCTCACCTGTGCCCTAAGTCTTGCCGATCCCTAACCATAGCCTGGAACGGAAACCCAGCACCAGCCCTACACCTTACCCTATTCCGTAGCCTACTCCTGGCCAGTACGCAGGCACTGACACGTGCGTCAGCACGTAGCCTGTCCTTCCCACATTTCCGTACCCTCACCTGTGCCCTAAGCCTTGCCGTTCCCTTACCCTAACCATAGTATGGAACGCAAACCCACCACCAGCCCTACACCTAATCTCCACGCCATAGCCTACTCATGGCCCATACACTGGCACTGACCCGTGCGTCAGCATGTAGCCTCACCCTCCCACGTTTCCGTACCCTCACATGTGCCCTAAGCCTTGCCGTTCCCTAACCCTAACCCTAGCCCCGAAAGGAAACCCACCACTAGCCCTACACCTAACCCCCAAGCCGTAGCCTACTCCTGGCCAGTACGCTGGCACTGACACGTGCGTCAGCACGTACCCTGACCCTCCCACGTTTCAGTTCCCTCACCTGTGCCCTAAGCCTTTCTGTTCCCTAACCCTAACCCTAGCCCGGAACGGAAACCCACCACCAGCCCTACACTTTACCCTATGCCGTAGCCTACTCCTGGCCCGTACGCTGGCACTGACCCGTTCGTCAGCACGCAGCCTGACCCTCCCACGTTTCCGTACCCTCACCTGTGCCCTAAGCCTTGCCGTTCCCTAACCCTAACCGTAGCCCGGAACGAAAACCCACCACCAGCCTTACACCTTACCCTACGCCGTAGCCTACTCCTGGCCCATACGCTGGCAGTGACCCGTACGTCAGCACGTAGCCTGACCCTCCCACGTTTCCGTACCCTCACCAGTGCCCTAAGCCCTGCCGTTCCGTAACCCTAACCCTAGCCCGGAACGGAAACAGACCACCAGCCCTACATCTTACCCCCAAGCCGTAGACTACTCCTAGCCCATACGCTGGCACTGACCCGTGGGTCAGCAAGTAGCCTCACCCTCCCACGTTTCCGTACGCTCACCAGTGTCCTTAGCTTTGCCGTTCCCTAACCCTAACCCTAGCCCAGAACGGAAACCCACCACCTGCCCTAAACCTTTCCCTACGCCGTAGCCTACTCCTGGCCCGTATGCTGGCACTGACCCGTGCATCAGCACGTAGCCTGACCCTCCCACTTTTCCGTACCCTCACCTGTGCCCTAAGCCTTGCGGTTGCCTAACCCTCACCCTAGCCCGAAACAGAAACTCACCAACAGCCCTACACCTTACGCCCAAGCCGTAGCCTACTCCTGGTCCTTACACTGGCACAGACCCGTGCGTCAGCACGTAGCCTGATCCTCCGACGTTTCCGTACCCTCACCTGTGCCCTAAGCCTTGCCGTTCCCTAACCCTAACCATAGCCTGGAACGGAAACCCACCACCAGGCCTACACCTTACCACCACGCCGTAGCATACTCCTGGCCCGTACGCGGGCACTGACCCGTGCGTCAGCACGTATCCTGAACCTCCCACGTTTCCGTACCTTCACCTGTGCCCTAAGCCTTGACGTTCCCTAACCCTAAACCTAGCCCGGCACGGAAACCCACCACCAGCCCTAAACCTTACGCTATTCCGTAGCCTACTCCTGGCCGGTGCGCTGGCAGTGACACGTGCGTCAGCACGTAGCCTGACCCTCCCACGTTTCAGTACCCTCACCTGTGCCCTAAGCCTTTCTGTTCCCTAACCCTAACCCTAGCCCGGAACGGAAACCCACCACCAGCCCTACACTTTACCCTACGCCGTAGCCTACTCCTGGCCCGTACGCTGGCACTGACCCGTGCGTCAGCACGTAGCCTGACCCTCCCACGTTTCCGTAACCTCAACTGTGCCCTAAGCCTTGCCGTTCCCTAACCCTAACCCTAGCCCGGAACGAAAACCCAACACCAGCCCTACACCTTACACTATGCCGTAGCCTACACCTGGCCCATACGCTTGTAATGACCTGTGCTTGAGCACGTAGCCTAACCCTCCCATGTTACCGTACCCTCACCTGTGCCCTAAGCCTTGCCGTTCCCTAACCCTAACCCTAGGCCCCAACGGAAACCCACCAGCAGCCCTAAAACTTACCCACAAGCAGTAGCCTACTCCTGGCCCGTACGCTGGCACTGACCCGTGCGTCAGCACGTAGCCTGACCCTCCCACGTTTCCGTACCCTCACCTGTGCCCTAAGCCTTGCCGTTCCCTAACCCTAACCGTAGCCCAGAACGGAAACCCACCACCTGCCCTACACCTTACCCTACGCCGTAGCCTACTCCTGGCCCGTATGCTGGCACTGACCCGTGCATCAGCACGTAGCCTGACCCTCCCACCTTTCCATACCCTCACCTGTGCCCTAAGCCTTGCCGTTGCCTGACCCTCACCCTAGCCCGAAACGGAAACTCACCAACAGCCCTACACCTTACGCCCAAGCCGTAGCCTACTCCTGGTCCTTACACTGGCACAGACCCGTGCGTCAGCACGTAGCCTGATCCGCCAACGTTTCCGTACACTCACCTGTGCCCTAAGCCTTGCCGTTCCCTAACCCTAACCATAGCCCGGATCGGAAACCCACCACCAGCCCTACACTTTCCCCTACGCCGTAGCCTACTCCTGGCCCGTACGCTGGCACTCACCCGTACGTCATCATGTAGTCTGACCCCCCCACGTTTCCGTACCCTCACCTGTGTCCTAAGCCTTGCCGTTTCCTAACCCTAACCCTAGCCCGGAACGGAAACCCACCACCAGCCCTAAACCTTACCCTACGCCGTAGCCTACTCCTGGCCCGTACCCTGGCACTGACCCGTGTGTCAGCACGTAGCCTGACCCTCCCAAGTTTCCGAACCCTCACCTGTGCGCTAAGCCTTGCCGTTTTCTAACCCTAACCCTAGCCCGGATCAGAAACCCACCACCAGCCCTAAACCTTACCCACAAGCCGCAGCCTACTCCTGGCCCGTACACTGGCACTGACCCGTGCGTCAGCACGTAGCCTGACCCTCCCACGTTTCCGTACCCTCACCTGTGGCCTAAGCCTTGCCGTTCCCTAACCCTAACCCTAGCCCGGAACGGAATCCCAACACCAGCCCTACACCTTACCATATGCCGTAGCCTACTCCTGGCCGGTACGCTGCCACTGAGCCTTGCATCAGCACGTAGCCTGACTCTCCCACGTTTCCGTACCCTCAGCTGTGCCCTAAGCCTTGCCGTTCCCTAAACCTAACCCTAGCCCGCAACGGAAACCCACCACCAGCCCTACACCGTACCCCCAAGCCGTAGCCTACTCCTGGCCCGTACGCTGGCACTGACCCGTGCGTCAGCACGTAGCCTGACCCTCCCACGTTTCCGTACCCTCACCTGTGCCCTAAGCCTTGCTGTTCCCTAACACTAACCCTAGCCTGGAATGGAAACCCACCACCTGCCCTACACCTAACCACCAAACCGTAGCCTACTCCTGGCCGCTACGCTGGCACTGACACGTGCGTCATCACGTAGCCTGAACCTCCCACGTTTCCGTACCCTCACATGTGCCCTAAGCTTTGCCGTTCCCTAACCCTAACTGTAGCCCGGAACCGAAACACACCAACAGCCCTACACCTTACCCCCAAGCCGTAGCCTACTCCTGGTCCATACGCTGGCACTGAACCGTGCGTCAGAACGTATCCTGAACCTGCCACGTTGCTGTACCCTCACCTGTGCCCTAAACCTTGCCATTCCCTAACCCTAACCCTAGCCCGGAACGGAAACACACCACAAGCCCTACACCTTACCCCCAAGCCATAGCATACTCGTGGTCCATACGCTGGCACTGACCTGTGCGTCAGCATGTAGCCTGACCTTCTCACTTTACCGTAACGTCACCTGTGCCCTAAGCCTTGCCATTCCCTAACCCTAACCCTAGCCCGGAACGGAAACCCACCACCAGCCCTACACCTTACCCTATGCTGTAGCCTACACCTGGCCCGTCCGCGGGTAATGACCTGTGCTGCAGCACGTAGCCTGACCCTCCCATGTTACCGTACCCTCACCTGTGCCCTAAGCCTTGACGTTCCCTAACCCTAACCCTAGCCCGGAACGGAAACCCACCGCCAGCCCTAGACCTTACCGTACGCCGTAGCCTACTCCTGGCCTGTACGCTGGCACTGACCCATGCGTCATCACGTAGCCTGACGCTCCCACGTTTCCGTACCCTCACCTCTGCCCTGAGCCTTGCCATTCCGTAACCCTAACCCTAGCCCAGTACAGAAACCCACCACCAGCCCTACACATTACCGTACGCCGTAGCCTACTCCTGGACCGTACGCGGACACTGACCCGTGCGTCTGCACGTAGCCTGACCCTCCCACGTTTCCGTACCCTTACCTGTGCCCTAAGACTTGCCGTTCCCTAACCCTAACCCTAGCCCGGAACGGAAACCCACCACCAGCCCTAAACCGTTCCCTACGCCGTAGCCTACTCCAGGCCCGTACGCTGGCACTGACCCGTGCGTCAGCATGTAGTCTGACCCCCACACGTTTCCGTACCCTCACCTGGGCCCTAAGACTTGCCGTTCCCTAACCCTAACCCTAGCCCGGAACGGAAACCCACCACAAGCCCTACACCTTACGCTATGCCGTAGCCTACTCCTGGCCCGAACGCTGGCACTGACCCGTGCGTCAGCACGTAGCCTGACCTTCCCTCATTTCCGTACCTTCACCTGTGCCGTAAGCCTTGCCGTTCCCTTACCCTAAACCTAGCCCGGTATGGAAACCCACCACCAGCCCTACACCATTCCCTACGCCGTAGCCTACTCCTGGCCCGTACGCTGGCACTGACACGTGCGTCATCACGTAGCCTAACCCTCCCACTTTTCCGTACCCTCACATGTTCCCTAAGCCTTGCCCTTCCCTTACCCTAACCCTAGCCCGGAACGGAAACCCACCAGCCGCCATACACCTTACCCTATGCCGTAGCCTACTCCTTGCCCGTACCCAGGCACTGACCTGTGCTTCAGCATGTAGCCAGACCTTCCCACGTTTCCGTACCCTCACCTGTGCCCTAAGCCTTGCCTTTCCCTAACCCTAACCCTAGCCCTGAACGGAATCCCACCACCAGCCCTACACCTTTCCCTACGCCATAACCTATTCCTGGCTTGTACGCAGGCAGTGACACTTTCATCAGCACGTAGCCTGACCCTCCCACGTTTCTGTACCCTCACCTGTGCCCTAAGCCTTGCCGTTCCCTAACCCTAACCATAGACTGGAACGGAAACCCACCACCAGCCCTACACCTTACCCCCAAGCCGTAGCCTACTCCTGGCCGGTACGCTGGCACTGACATGTGCGTCAACACGTAGCCTGACCCTCACACGTTTCCGTACCCTCACCTGTGCCCTAAGCCTTGCCGTTTCCTAACCCTAACCCTAGCCCGGAACAGAAACCCACCACCAGCCCTACACTCTACCCTACGCCATAGCCTATTCCTGGCCCGTACGCTGGCACTGAGCCGTGCATCAGCATGTAGCCTGACCCTCCCACGTTTCCGTACCCTCACCTGTGCCCTAAGCCTTGACGTTCCCTAACCCTAACCTTAGCCCGGAACAGAAACCCACCACCAACCCTACACCTTACCACAACGCTGTAGCCTACTCCTGGCCCATATGCTGGCACTGACCCGTGTGTCAGCACGTAGCCTGCCCCTCCCACGTTTCCGTAACCTCAGCTGTGCCCTAAGCCTTGCCGTTTCCTAACCTTAACCATAGCCCGGAACGGAAACCCTCCACCAGCCCTACACCTTACCCTACGCCGTAGCCTACACCTGGCCCTAATGCTGGAACTGATGCATGCGTCAGCACGTAGCCTGAACCTACCATGTTTCCGTACCCTCACCTGCGCCCTAAGTCTTGCCGATACCTAACCCTAGCCTGGAACGGAAACCCAGCACCAGCCCTACACCTTACCCTATTCCGTAGCTTACTCCTGGCCCGTACACAGGCACTGACACGTGTGTCACCACGTAGCCTGACCTTCCCACATTTCCGTACCCTCACCTGTGCCCTAAGCCTTGCCGTTCCCTTACCCTAACCATAGTACGGAACGGAAACCCACCACCAGCCCTACACCTAAACTCCATGCCATAGCCTACTCATGGCCCGTACGCTGGCACTTACCCGTGCGTCAGCACGTATCCTGACCCTGCCATTTTTCCGTACCCTCACCTGTGCACTAAGCCTTGTCGTTGCCTAACCCTAACCCTAGCCCGGAAAGGAAACCCACCACCAGCCCTACACCTAACCCCCAAGCCGTAGCCTACTCCTGGCCGGTACGCTGGCACTGACATGTGCGTCAGCACGTAGCCTGACTCTCCCACGTTTCTGTACCCTAACCTGTGCCCTAAGCCTTGCCGTTCCCTAACGCTAACCCTAGCCCGGAACGGAAACCCACCACAATCCCTACACGTTACCCTACGCCGTAGCCTACTCTTGGCCTGTACGGTGGCTCTGACCCTTGCGACAGCATGTAGCCTGACCCTCCCACGTTTCCGTACCCTAACCTGTGCCCTAAGCCTTGCCGTTCCCTAACCCTAAACCTAGCCCGGAACGGAAACCCACCACCAGCCCTACACCTAACCCCCAAGCCGTAGCTTACTCCTGGCGGGTACGCTGGCACTGACACGTGCATCAGCACGTAGCCTGACTCTCCCACGTTTCTGTACACTAACCTGTGCCCTAAGCCTTGCCGTTCCCTAACACTAACCCTAGACCGGAACGGAAACCCACCACAATCCCTACACGTTACCCTACGCCGTAGCCTACTCTTGGCCCGTACACTGGCACTGACCCGTGCGTCATCACGTAACCTGACCCTCCCACGTTTCCGTACCCTCACCTGTGCCCTAAGCCTTGCCGTTCCCTCACCCTAACCCTAGCCATGAACGGAAACCCACCACCAGCCCTACACCTTGCCCTACGCCGTAGCCTACTCCTGGCCCGTACGCTGGCACTGACACGTGCGTCAGCACGTAGCCAGACCTTCCCACATTTCCGTACCCTCACCTGTGCCCTAAGCCTTGCTGTTCCCTAACGCTAACCCTAGTACGGAACGGAAACCCACCACCAGCCCTACACCTAACCTCCAAGCCATAGCCTACTCATGGCCCGTACGCTGGCACTGACCCGTGCGTCAGCACGTAGCCTGACCCTCCCACGTTTCCGTACCCTCACCTGCGCCCTAAGCCTTGCCGTTCCCTAACCCTAACCCTAGCCCGGAACGGAAACCCACCACCAGCCCTACACTTTACCCAACGCCATAGCCTACTCCTGGCCCGTACGCTGGCACTCACCCGTGCGTCAGCACGTAGCCAGACCCTCCCACGTTTCCGTACCCTCACCTGTGCCCTAAGCCTTGCCGTTCCCTAACCCTAACCCTAGCCCCCAACGGAAACACACCACCAGCCCTACACCTTACCCCCAAACCGTAGCCTACTCCTGGCCCGTACGCTGGCACTGACCCGTGCGTCAGCACGTAGCCTGACCCTCCCACGTTTCCGTACCTTCACCTGTGCCCTAAGCCTTGCTGTTCCCTAACACTAACCCTAGCCTGGAATGGAAACCCACCACCTGCCCTACACCTAACCACCAAACCGTAGCCTACTCCTGGCCGCTACGCTGGCACTGACACGTGCGTCATCACGTAGCCTGAACCTCCCACGTTTCCGTACCCTCACATGTGCCCTAAGCTTTGCCGTTCCCTAACCCTAACTGTAGCCCGGAATGGAAACACACCAACAGCCCTACACCTTACCCCCAAGCCGTAGCCTACTCCTGGTCCATACGCTGGCACTGAACCGTGCGTCAGAACGTATCCTGAAGCTGCCACATTGCTGTACCCTCACCTGTGCCCTAAACCTTGCCATTCCCTAACCCTAACCCTAGCCCGGAACGGAAACACACCACAAGCCCTACACCTTACCCCCAAGCCATAGCATACTCGTGGTCCATACGCTGGCACTGACCTGTGCGTCAGCATGTAGCCTGACCTTATCACTTTACCGTAACGTCACCTGTGCCCTAAGCCTTGCCGTTCCCTAACCCTAACCCTAGTACGGGACGGAAACACACCAAAACCCCTACATCTAACCCACAAGCCATAGCCTACTCCTGGCCCGTACGCTGGCACTGACCCATGCGTCAGCACGTAGCCTGACCCTCCCACGTTTCCGTACCCTCACCTATGTCCTAAGCCTTGCCTTTCCCTAACCCTAACCCTAGCCCGCAACGAAAACCCACCACCAGCCCTAAACCTTACCCTACGCCGTAGCCTACTCCTGGCCTGTACGCTGGCACTGACCCATGCGTCATCACGTAGCCTGACGCTCCCACGTTTCCGTACCCTCACCTCTGCCCTGAGCCTTGCCATTCCGTAACCCTAACCCTAGCCCAGTACAGAAACCCACCACCAGCCCTACACTTTACCGTATGCCGTAGCCTACTCCTGGACCGTACGTGGACACTGACCCGTGCGTCTGCACGTAGCCTGACCCTCCCACGTTTCCGTACCCTCACCTGTGCCCTAAGCCTTGCCGTTCCCTAACCCTAACCCTAGCCCGGAACGGAAAACCACCACCAGCCCTAAACCGTTCCCTACGCCGTAGCCTACTCCAGGCCCGTACGCTGGCACTGACCCGTGCGTCAGCATGTTGTCTGACCCCCACACGTTTCCGTACCCTCACCTGGGCCCTAAGACTTGCCGTTCCCTAACCCTAACCCTAGCCCGGAACGGAAACCCACCACAAGCCCTACACCTTACGCTATGCCGTAGCCTACTCCTGGCCCGAACGCTGGCACTGACCCGTGCGTCAGCACGTAGCCTGACCTTCCCTCATTTCCGTACCTTCACCTGTGCCGTAAGCCTTGCCGTTCCCTTACCCTAAACCTAGCCCGGTATGGAAACCCACCACCAGCCCTACACCATTCCCTACGCCGTAGCCTACTCCTGGCCCGTACTATGGCATTGACACGTGCATTAGCACGTAGCCTGAACCTCCAACTTTTCTGTACCCTCACCTGTGCCGTAAGCCTTGCCGTTCCCTAACACTAACCCTAGCCCGGAACGGAAACCCACCACCAGCCCTAGACCTTACCCTGCCCCGTAGCCTACTCCTTGCCCATACGCTGGCACTGACCCGTGCGTCAGCACGTAGCCTGACCCTCCCACGTTTCCGTGCCCTCACCTGTGCCCTAAGCCTTGCCGTTCCCTAACCCTAACCGTACCCCGCAATGAAAACCCACCAACAGCCCTACACGTTACCCTACACCGTAGCCTACTCCTGGCCCGTACGCTGGCACTGACCCATGCGTCAGCACGTAGCCTGATCTTCACACATTTCCGTACCCTCACCTGTGCCCTAAGCCTTGCCGTTCCCTAACCCTAACCCTAGTACCGAACGGAAACCCACCACCAGCCCTAAACCTAAACTCCATGCCATAGCCTACTCATGGCCCGTACGCTGGCACTTACCCGTGCGTCAGCACGTATCCTGACCCTCCCACTTTTCCGTACCCTCACCTGTGCACTAAGCCTTGCCGTTGCCTAACCCTAACCCTAGCCCGGAGAGGAAACCCTCCACCAGCCCTACACCTAACCCCCAAGCCGTAGCCTACTCCTGGCCGGTACGCTGGCACTGATATGTGCGTCAGCACGTAGCCTGACTCTCCCACGTTTCTGTACCCTAACCTGTGCCCTAAGCTTTGCCGTTCCCTAACCCTAACCCTAGCCCGTAAAGGATACCCACCACCAGCCCTACAACTTACACCCAAGCCATAGCCTACTCCTGGCCTGTACGCTGGCACTGACCCATGCGTCAGCACGTAGCCTGACCCTCCCACGTTTCTGTACCCTCACCTGTGCCCTAAGCCTTGACGTTCCCTAACCCTAACCCTAGCCCGGAACGGAAACCCACCACCATCCCTAGACATTACCCTACGCCGTAGCCTACTCCTGGCCTGTACGCTGGCACTGACCCGTGCGTCATCACGAAGCCTGACACTCCCACGTTTCCATACCCTCACCTGTGCCCTAAGCCTTGCCGTTCCCTCACCCTAACCCTAGCCAGGAACGGAAACACACCACCAGCCCTACACCTTACCCTACGCCGTAGCCTACTCCTGGCCCGTACGCTGGCACTAACCCGCGCATCAGCACGTAGCCTGACCCTCACACGTTTCCGTACCCTCACCTGTGCCCTAAGCCTTGCTGTGCCCTAACCCTAACCCTATTCCGAAAGGGAAACACACCACCATCCCTACAGCTTACCCCCAAGCCATAGCCTACTCCTGGCCGGTACGCTGGCACTGACACGTGCGTCAGCACGTAGCCTGACTCTCCCACGTTTCTGTACCCTAACCTGTGCCCTAAGCCTTGCCGTTCCCTAACCCTAACCCTAGCCCGGAACGGAAACCCACCACAATCCCTACACGTTACCCTACGCCGTAGCCTACTCTTGGCCCGTACGCTGCCACTGACCCGTGCGTCATCACGTACCCTGACCCTCCCACGTTTCCGTACCCTCACCTGTGCCCTAAGCCTTGCCGTTCCCTCACCCTAACCCTAGCCATGATCGGATACCCACCACCAGCCCTACACCTTGCCCTACGCTGTAGCCTACTCCTGGGCCGTACGCTGGCACTGACACGTGCGTCAGCACGTAGCCTGACCTTCCAAATTTCCGTACCCTCACCTGTGCCCTAAGCCTTGCTGTTCCCTAACCTTAACCCTAGTACGGATCGGAAACCTACCACCAGCCCTACACCTAACCTCCAAGCCATAGCCTACTCATGGCCCGTACGCTGGCACTGACCCGTGCGTCAGCACGAAGCCTGACCCTCCCACGTTTCCGTACCCTCACCTGCGCCCTAAGCCTTGCCGTTCCCTATCCCTAAACCTAGCCCGGAACGGAAACCCACCACCAGCCCTACACTTTACCCAACGCCATAGCCTACACCTGGCCCGTACGCTGGCACTCACCCGTGCGTCAGCACGTAGCCAGACCCTCCCACGTTTCCGTACCCTCACCTGTGCCCTAAGCCTTGCCGTTCCCTAACCCTAACCCTAGCCCCAAACGGAAACCCACCACCAGCCCTACACCTTACCCCCAAACCGTAGCCTACTCCTGGCCCGTATTCTGGCACTGACACATGCGTCAGCACGTAGCCTGACACTCCCACGTTTGCGTATCCTCACCTCTGCCCTAAGCCTTGCCTTTCACTAACCCTAACCATAGCCCGGAACGGAAACCCACCACCAACCCTACACCTTACCCTACGCCGTAGCCTACTCGTTGCCCGTACACTGGCACTGACCCGTGTGTCAGCACGTAGCCTGACCTTCCCACATTTCCGTACCCTCACCTGTGCCCTAAGCCTTGCCGTTCCCTAACCCTAAACCTAGCCCATAAAGGAAACCCACCACCAGCCCTACACCTAACACCCAAGCCATAGCCTACTCCTGGCCTGTACGCTGGCACTGACCCATGCGTCAGAACGTAGCCTGACCCTCCCACGTTTCCGTACCCTCACCTGTGCCCTAAGCCTTGCCGTTCCCTATCCCTAACCCTAGCCCAGAACGGAAACCCACCACCAGCCACACACCTTTCTCTAAGACGTAGCCTACTCCTGGCCCGTACGCTGGCATTGACACGTGCATTAGCACGTAGCCTGAACCTCCAACTTTTCTGTATCCTCACCTGTGCCCTAAGCCTTGCCGTTCCCTAACACTAACCCTAGCCCGGAACGGAAACCCACCACCAGCCCTAGACCTTACCCTGCCCCGTAGCCTACTCCTTGCCCATACGCTGGCACTGACCCGTGCGTCAGCACGTAGCCTGACGCTCCCACGTTTCCGTGCCCTCACCTGTGCCCTAAGCCTTACCGTTCCCTAACCCTAACCGTACCCCGCAATGAAAACCCACAAACAGCCCTACACTTTACCCTACACCGTAGCCTACTCCAGGCCCGTACGCTGGCACTGACCAATGCATCAGTACGTAGCCTGACCCTCCCACGTTTCCGTACCCTCACCTGTGCCCTAAGCCTTGCCGTTCCCTAACCCTAACCCTAGCCCGGAATGGAAACCCACCACCATCCCTAGACATTACCCTACGCCGTAGCCTACTCCTGGCCTGTACGCTGGCACTGACCCGTGCGTCATCACGAAGCCTGACACTCCCACGTTTCCGTACCCTCACCTGTGCCCTAAGCCTTGCCGTTCCCTCACCCTAACCCTAGCCAGGAACGGAAACCCACCACCAGCCCTACACCTTACCCTACGCCGTAGCCTACTCCTGGCCCGTACGCTGGCACTAACCCGCGCATCAGCACGTAGCCTGACCCTCACACGTTTCCGTACCCTCACCTGTGCCCTAAGCCTTGCCGTTCCCTAACCCTAACCCTATTCCGAAAAGGAAACACACCACCAGCCCTACAGCTTACCCCCAAGCCATAGCCTACTCCTGGCCCGTACGCTGGCACTGACCCGTGCGTCAACATGTAGCCTGACCCTCCCACGTTTCCGTACCCTCACCTGTGCCCTAAGCCTTGCCGTTCCCTAACCCTAAACCTAGCCCGGAACGGAAACCCACCACCAGCCCTACACTTTACCCAACGCCATTGCCTACTCCTGGCCCGTACGTTGGCACTCACCCATGCGTCAGCACGTAGCCAGACCCTCCCACGTTTCCGTACCCTCACCTGTGCCCTAAGCCTTGCCGTTCCCTAACCCTAACCCTAGCCTCCAACGGAAACCCACCACCAGCCCTACACCTTACCCCCAAACTGTAGCCTACTCCTGGCCCGTATTCTGGCACTGACACATGCGTCAGCACGTAGCCTGACACTCCCACGTTTCCGTATCCTCACCTGTGCCCTAAGCCTTGCCTTTCACTAACCCTAACCATAGTCCGGAACGGAAACCCACCACCAACCCTACACCTTACCCTACGCCATAGCCTACTCCTGGCCCGTACACTGGCACTGACGCATGCGTCAGCACGTAGCCTGACCTTCCCACATTTCCGTACCCTCACCTGTGCCCTAAGTCTTGCCGTTCCCTAACCCTAACCCTAGCCCGTAAAGGAAACCCACCACCAGCCCTAAACCTTTCTCTATGACGTAGCCTACTCCTGGCCCGTACGCTGTCATTGACACGTGCATTAGCACGTAGCCTGAACCTCCAACTTTTCTGTACCCTCACCTGTGCCGTAAGCCTTGCCGTTCCCTAACACTAACCCTAGCCTGGAACGGAAACCCACCACCAGCCCTAGACCTTACCCTGCCCCGTAGCCTACTCCTTGCCCATACGCTGGCACTGACCAGTGCGTCAGCACGTAGCCTGACCCTCCCACGTTTCCGTGCCCTCACCTGTGCCCTAAGCCTTGCCGTTCCCTAACCCTAACCGTACCCCGCAATGAAAACCCACCAACAGCCCTACACGTTACCCTACACCGTAGCCTACTCCTGGCCCATACGCTGGCACTGACCCATGCGTCAGCACGTAGCCTGATCTTCACACATTTCCGTACCCTCACCTGTGCCCTAAGCCTTGCCGTTCCCTAACCCTAACCCTAGTACCGAACGGAAACCCACCACCAGCCCTAAACCTAAACTCCATGCCATAGCCTACTCATGGCCCGTACGCTGGCACTTACCCGTGCGTCAGCACGTATCCTGACCCTTCCACTTTTCCGTACCCTCACCTGTGCACTAAGCCTTGCCGTTGGCTAACCCTAACCCTAGCCCGGAGAGGAAACCCACCACCAGCCCTACACCTAACCCCCAAGCCGTAGCCTACTCCTGGTCGGTACGCTGGCACTGACATGTGCGTCAGCACGTAGCCTGACTCTCCCACGTTTCTGTACCCTAACCTGTGCCCTAAGCCTTGCCGTTCCCTAACCCTAACCCTAGCCCGTAAAGGATACCCACCACCAGCCCTACAACTTACACCCAAGCCATAGCCTACTCCTGGCCTGTACGCTGGCACTGACCCATGCGTCAGCACGTAGCCTGACCCTCCAACGTTTCCGTACCCTCACCTGTGCCCTAAGCCTTGCCGTTCCCTATCCCTAACCCTAGCCCAGAACGGAAACCCACCACCAGCCATACACCTTTCTCTACGACGTAGCCTACTCCTGGCCCGTACGCTGGCATTGACATGTGCATTAGCACGTAGCCTGAACCTCCAACTTTTCTGTACCCTCACCTGTGCCCTAAGCCTTGCCGTTCCCTAACACTAACCCTAGCCCAAAACGGAAACCCACCACCAGCCCTAGACCTTACCCTACCCCGTAGCCTACTCCTTGCCCATACGCTGGCACTGACCCGTGAGTCAGCACGTAGCCTGACCCTCCCACGTTTCCGTGCCCTCACCTGTGCCCTAAGCCTTGCCGTTCCCTAACCCTAACCGTACCCCGCAATGAAAACCCACCAACAGCCCTACACGTTACCCTACACCGTAGCCTACTCCTGGCCCGTACGCTGGCAGTGACCCATGCAACAGTACGTAGCCTGACCCTCCCACGTTTCCGTACCCTCACCTGTGCCCTAAGCCTTGCCGTTCCCTCACCCTAACCCTAGCCAGGAACGGAAACCCACCACCAGCCCTACAACTTACCCTACGCCGTAGCCTACTCCTGGCCCGTACGCTGGCACTAACCCGCGCATCAGCACGTAGCCTGACCCTCACACGTTTCCGTACCCTCACCTGTGCCCTAAGCCTTGCTGTGCCCTAACCCTAACCCTATTCCTAAAGGGAAACACACCACCAGCCCTACAGCTTACCCCCAAGCCATAGCCTACTCCTGGCCGGTACGCTGGCACTGACATGTGCGTCAGCACGTAGCCTGACTCTCCCACGTTTCTGTACCCTAACCTGTGCCCTAAGCCTTGCCGTTCCTTAACCCTAACCCTAGCCCGGAACGGAAACCCACCACAATCCCTACACGTTACCCTACGCCGTAGCCTACTCTTGGCCCGTACGCTGGCACTGACCCGTGCGTCATCACGTACCCTGACCCTCCCACGTTTCCGTACCCTCACCTGTGCCCTAAGCCTTGCCGTTCCCTCACCCTAACCCTAGCCATGATCGGATACCCACCACCAGCCCTACACCTTGCCCTACGCTGTAGCCTACTCCTGGGCCGTACGCTGGCACTGACACGTGCGTCAGCACGTAGCCTGACCTTCCAAATTTCCGTACCCTCACCTGTGCCCTAAGCCTTGCTGTTCCCTAACCCTAACCCTAGTACGGATCGGAAACCCACCACCAGCCCTACACCTAACCCCCAAGCCGTAGCCTACTCCTGGCCGGTACGCTGGCACTGACATGTGCGTCAGCACGTAGCCTGACTCTCCCACGTTTCTGTACCCTAACCTGTGCCCTAAGCCTTGCCGTTCCCTAACCCTAACCCTAGCCCGGAAAGGAAACCCACCACCAGCCCTACACCTAACCCCCAAGCCGTAGCCTACTCCTGGCCGGTACGCTGGCACTGACACGTGCGTCAGAACGTAGCCTGACTCTCCCACGTTTCTGAACCCTAACCTGTGCCCTAAGCCTTGCCGTTCCCTAACCCTAACCCTAGCCCGGAACGGAAACCCACCACAATCCCTACACGTTACCCTACGCCGTAGCCTACTCTTGGCCCGTACGCTGGCACTGACCCGTGCGTCATCACGTAGCCTGACCCTCCCACGTTTCCGTACCCTCACCTGTGCTCTAAGCCTTGCCGTTCCCTCACCCTAACCCTAGCCATGAACGGATACCCACCACCAGCCCTACACCTTGCCCTACGCCGTAGCCTACTCCTGGGCCGTACGCTGGCACTGACACGTGCGTCAGCACGTAGCCTGAACTTCCACATTTCCGTACCCTCACTTGTGCCCTAAGCCTTGCTGTTCCCTAACCCTAACCCTAGTACGGATCGGAAAACCACCACCAGCCCTACATCTAACCTCCAAGCCATAGCCTACTCATGGCCCGTACGCTGGCACTCACCCGTGCGTCAGCACGTAGCCAGACCCTCCCACGTTTCCGTACCCTCACCTGTGCCCTAAGCCTTGCCGTTCCCTAACCCTAACCCTAGCCCCAAACGGAAACCCACCACCAGCCCTACAACTTACCCCCAAACCGTAGCCTACTCCTGGCCCGTATTCTGGCACTGACACATGCGTCAGCACGTAGCCTGACCCTCCCACGTTTCTGTATCCTCACCTGTGCCCTAAGCCTTGCCTTTCACTAACCCTAACCATAGCCCAGAACGGAAACCCACCACCAACCCTACACCTTACCCTATGCCGTATCCTACTCCTGACCCGTACACTGGCACTGACCCGTGTGTCAGCACGTAGCCTGACCTTCCCACATTTCCTTACCCTCACCTGTGCCCTAAGCCTTGCCGTTCCCTAACCCTAACCCTAGCCCGTAAAGGAAACCCACCACCAGCCCTACAACTAACACCCAAGCCATAGCCTACTCCTGGCCTGTACGCTGGCACTGACCCATGCGTCAGAACGTAGCCTGACCCTCCCACGTTTCCGTACCCTCACCTGTGCCCTAAGCCTTGCCGTTCCCTATCCCTAACCCTAGCCCAGAACGGAAACCCACCACCAGCCACACACCTTTCTCTACGACGTAGCCTACTCCTGGCCCGTACGCTGGCATTGACACGTGCATTAGCACGTAGCCTGAACCTCCAAGTTTTCTGTTCCCTCACCTCTGCCCTAAGCCTTGCCGTTCCCTAACACTAACCCTAGCCAGGAACGGAAACCCACCACCAGCCCTAGACTTTACCCTGCCCCGTAGCCTACTCCTTGCCCATATGCTGGCACTGACCCGTGCGTCAGCACGTAGCCTGACACTCCCACGTTTCCGTGCCCTCACCTGTGCCCTAAGCCTTGCCGTTCCCTAACCCTAACCGTACCCCGCAATGAAAACCCACCAACAGCCCTACACGTTACCCTACACCGTAGCCTACTCCTGGCCCGTACGCTGGCACTGACCCATGCATCAGTACATAGCCTGACCCTCCCACGTTTCCCTACCCTCACCTGTGCCCTAAGCCTTGACGTTCCCTAACCCTAACCCTAGCCCGGAACGGAAACCCACCACCATCCCTAGACATTTCCCTACGCCGTAGCCTACTCCTGGCCTGTACGCTGGCACTGACCCGTGCGTCATCACGAAGCCTGACACTCCCACGTTTCCGTACCCTCACCTGTGCCCTAAGCCTTGCCGTTCCCTCACCCTAACCCTAGCCAGGAACAGCAACCCACCACCAGCCCTACACCTTACCCTACGCCGTAGCTTACTCCTGGCCCGTACGCTGGCACTAACCCGCGCATCAGCACGTAGCCTGACACTCACACGTTTCCGTACCCTCACCTGTGCCCTAAGCCTTGCCGTTCCCTAACCCTAACCCTATTCCGAAAAGGAAACACACCACCAGCCCTACAGCTTACCCCCAAGCCATAGCCTACTCCTGGCCCGTACGCTGGCACTGACCCGTGCGTCAGCATGTAGCCTGACCCTCCCACGTTTCCGTACCCTCACCTGTGCCCTAAGCCTTGCCGTTCCCTAACCCTAAACCTAGCCCGGAACGGAAACCCACCACCAGCCCTACACCTAACCCCCAAGTCGTAGCCTACTCCTGGCTGGTACGCTGGCACTGACACGTGCGTCTGCACGTAGCCTGACTCTCCCACGTTTCTGTACACTAACCTGTGCCCTAAGCCTTGCCGTTCCCTAACCCTAACCCTAGACCGGAACGGAAACCCACCACAATCCCTTCACGTTACCCTATGCCGTAGCCTACTCTTGGCCCGTACGCTGGCACTGACCCGTGCGTCATCACGTAACCTGACCCTCCCACGTTTCCGTACCCTCACCTGTGCCCTAAGCCTTGCCGTTCCCTCACCCTAACCCTAGCCATGAACGGAAACCCACCACCAGCCCTACACCTTGCCCTACGCCGTAGCCTACTCCTGGCCCGTACGCTGGCACTGACACGTGCGTCAGCACGTAGCCAGACCTTCCCACATTTCCGTACCCTCACCTGTGCCCTAAGCCTTGCTGTTCCCTAACGCTAACCCTAGTACGGAACGGAAACCCACCACCAGCCCTACACCTAACCTCCAAGCCATAGCCTACTCATGGCCCGTACGCTGGCACTGACCCGTGCGTCAGCACGTAGCCTGACCCTCCCACGTTTCCGTACCCTCACCTGCGCCCTAAGCCTTGCCGTTCCCTAACCCTAACCCTAGCCCGAAACGGAAACCCACCACCAGCCCTACACTTTACCCAACGCCATAGCCTACTCCTGGCCCATACGCTGGCACTCACCCGTGCGTCAGCACGTAGCCAGACCCTCCCACGTTTCCGTACCCTCACCTGTGCCCTAAGCCTTGCCATTCCCTAACCCTAACCCTAGCCCCCAACGGAAACCCACCACCAGCCCTACACCTTACCCCCAAACCGTAGCCTACTCCTGACCCGTATTCTGGCACTGACACATGCGTCAGCACGTAGCCTGACACTCCCACGTTTCCGTATCCTCACCTGTGCCCTAAGCCTTGCCTTTCACTAACCCTAACCATAGCCCGGAACGGAAACCCACCACCAACCCTACACCTTACCCTACGCCATAGCCTACTCCTGGCCCGTACACTGGCACTGACCCGTGTGTCAGCACGTAGCCTGACCTTCCCACATTTCTGTACCCTCACCTGTGCCCTAAGTCTTGCCGTTCCCTAACCCTAACCCTAGCCCGTAAAGGAAACCCACCACCAGCCATACACCTTTCTCTACAACGTAGCCTACTCCTGGCCCGTACGCTGGCATTGACACGTTCATTAGCACGTGGCCTGAACCTCCAACTTTTCTGTACCCTCACCTGTGCCGTAAGCCTTGCCGTTCCCTAACACTAACCCTAGCCCGGAACGGAAACCCACCACCAGCCCTAGACCTTACCCTGCCCCGTAGCCTACTCCTTGCCCATACGCTGGCACTGACCCGTGCGTCAGCACGTAGCCTGACCCTCCCACGTTTCCGTGCCCTCACCTGTGCCCTAAGCCTTGCCGTTCCCTAACCCTAACCGTACCCCGCAATGAAAACCCACCAACAGCCCTACACGTTACCCTACACCGTAGCCTACTCCTGGCCCGTACGCTGGCACTGACCCATGCGTCAGCACGTAGCCTGATCTTCACACATTTCCGTACCCTCACCTGTGCCCTAAGCCTTGCCGTTCCCTAACCCTAACCCTAGTACCGAACGGAAACCCACCACCAGCCCTACACCTAAACTCCATGCCATAGCCTACTCATGGCCCGTATGCTGGCACTTACCCGTGCGTCAGCACGTATCCTGACCCTCCCACTTTTCCGTACCCTCACCTGTGCACTAAGCCTTGCCGTTCCCTAACCCTAACCCTAGCCCGGAAAGGAAACCCACCACCAGCCCTACACCTAACCCCCAAGCCGTAGCCTACTCCTGGCCGGTACGCTGGCACTGACACGTGCGTCAGCACGTAGCCTGACTCTCCCACGTTTCTGTACCCTAACCTGTGCCCTAAGCCTTGCCGTTCCCTAACCCTAACCCTAGCCCGGAACGGAAACCCACCACAATCCCTACACGTTACCCTACGCCGTAGCCTACTCTTGGCCCGTACGCTGGCACTGACCCGTGCGTCATCACGTAGCCTGACCCTCCCACGTTTCCGTACCCTCACCTGTGCCCTAAGCCTTGCCGTTCCCTCACACTAACCCTAGCCATGATCGGATACCCACCACCAGCCCTACACCTTGCCCTACGCTGTAGCCTACTCCTGGGCCGTACGCTGGCACTGACACGTGCGTCAGCACGTAGCCTGACCTTCCACATTTCCGTACCTTCACCTGTGCCCTAAGCCTTGCTGTTCCCTAACCCTAACCCTAGTACGGATCGGAAACCCACCAGCAGCCCTACACCTAACCTCCAAGCCATAGACTACTCATGGCCCGTACGCTGGCACTGACCCGTGCGTCAGCACGTAGCCAGACCCTCCCACGTTTCCGTACCCTCACCTGCGCCCTAAGCCTTGCCGTTCCCTAACCCTAAACCTAGCCCGGAACGGAAACCCACCACCAGCCCTACACTTTACCCAACGCCATAGCCTACTCCTGGCCCGTACGCTGGCACTCACCCGTGCGTCAGCACGTAGCCAGACCCTCCCACGTTTCCGTACCCTCACCTGTGCCCTAAGCCTTGCCGTTCCCTAACCCTAACCCTAGCCCCAAACGGAAACCCACCACCAGCCCTACACCTTACCCCCAAACCGTAGCCTACTCCTGGCCCGTATTCTGGCACTGACACATGCGTCAGCACGTAGCCTGACCCTCCCACGTTTCCGTATCCTCACCTGTGCCCTAAACCTTGCCTTTCACTAACCCTAACCATAGCCCGGAACGGAAGCCCACCACCAACCCTACACCTTACCCTACGCCGTAGCCTACTCGTGGCCCGTACACTGGCACTGACCCGTGTGTCAGCACGTAGCCTGACCTTCCCACATTTCCGTACCCTCACCTGTGCCCTAAGCCTTGCCATTCCCTAACCCTAACCCTAGCCCGTAAAGGAAACCCACCACCAGCCCTACATCTAACACCCAAGCCATAGCCTACTCCTGGCCTGTACGCTGGCACTGACCCATGCGTCAGAACGTAGCCTGACCCTCCCACGTTTCCGTACCCTCACCTGTGCCCTAAGCCTTGCCCTTTTCTATCCCTAACCCTAGCCCAGAACGGAAACCCACCATCAGCCACACACCTTTCTCTACGACGTAGCCTACTCCTGGCCCATACGCTGGCATTCACACGTGCATTAGCACGTAGCCTGAACCTCCAACTTTTCTGTATCCTCACCTGTGCCCTAAGCCTTGCCGTTCCCTAACACTAACCCTATTCCAAAAAGGAAACACACCACCAGCCCTAGAGCTTACCCCCAAGCCATAGCCTACTCCTGGCCCGTACGCTGGCACTGACCCGTGCGTCAGCATGTAGCCTGACCCTCCCACGTTTCCGTACCCTCACCTGTGCCCTATGCCTTGCCGTTCCCTAAACCTAACCCTAGCCCGGAACGGAAACCCACCACCAGCCCTACACCTTACCCTACGCCGTAGCCTACTCCTGGCCCGAACGCTGGCACTGACCCTTGCGTCAGCAAGTAGCCTGACCCTACCACGTTTCCGTACCCTCACCTGTGCCCTAAGTCTTGCCATTCCCTAAACCTAACCCTAGTCCGGAACGGAAACCCTGCACCAGACCTACACCATACCCTACGCTGTAGCCTACTCCTGGCCCGTACGCTGGCACTGACCCATGCGTCAGCACGTAGCCTGATCTTCACACATTTCCGTACCCTCACCTGTGCCCTAAGCCTTGCCGTTCCCTAACCCTAACCCTAGTACCGAACGGAAACCCACCACCAGCCCTAAACCTAAACTCCATGCCATAGCCTACTCATGGCCCGTACGCTGGCACTTACCCGTGCGTCAGCACGTATCCTGACCCTCCCACTTTTCCGTACCCTCACCTGTGCACTAAGCCTTGCCGTTCCCTAACCCTAAACCTAGCCCGGAACGGAAACCCACCACCAGCCCTACACCTAACCCCCAAGCCGTAGCCTACTCCTGGCCTGTACGCTTGCACTGACACATGCGTCAGCACGTAGCCTGACCCTCCCACGTTTCCGTACCCTCACCTGTGCCCTAAGCCTTGCCGTTCCCTATCCCTAACCCTAGCCCAGAACGGAAACCCACCAGCAGCCATACCCCTTTCTCTACGACGTAGCCTACTCCTGGCCCGTACGCCGGCATTGATATTTGCATTAGCACGTAGCCTGAACCTCCAACTTTTCTGTACCCTCACCTGTGCCCTAAGCCTTGCCGTTCCCTAACACTAACCCTAGCCCAGAACGGAAACCCACCACCAGCCCTAGACGTTACCCTACCCCGTAGCCTACTCCTTGCCCATACGCTGGCACTGACCCGTGCGTCAGCACGTAGCCTGACCCTCCCACGTTTCCGTGCCCTCACCTGTGCCCTAAGCCTTGCCGTTCCCTAACCCTAACCGTACCCCTCAATGAAAACCCACCAACAGCCCTACACGTTACCCTACACCGTAGCCTACTCCTGGCCCGTACGCTGGCACTGACCCATGCATCAGTACGTAGCCTGACCCTCCCACGTTTCCGTACCCTCACCTTGCCCTAAGCCTTGACGTTCCGTAACACTAACCCTAGCCCGGAACGGAAACCCACCACCATCCCTAGACATTACCCTACGCCGTAGCCTACTCCAGGCCTGTACGCTAGCACTGACCCGTGCGACATCACAAAGCCTGACACTCCCACGTTTCCGTACCCTCACCTGTGCCCTAAGCCTTGCCGTTCCCTCACCCTAACCCTAGCCAGGAACGGAAACCCACCACCAGCCCTACACCTTACCCTACGCCGTAGCCTACTCCTGGCCCGTACGCTGGCACTAACCCGCGCATCAGAACGTAGCCTGACCCTCACACGTTTCCGTACCCTCACCTGTGCCCTAAGCCTTGCCGTGCCCTAACCCTAACCCTAGTACCGAACGGAAACCCACCACCAGCCCTAAACCTAAACTCCATGCCATAGCCTACTCATGGCCCGTACGCTGGCACTTACCCGTGCGTCAGCACGTATCCTGACCCTCCCACTTTTCCGTACCCTCACCTGTGCACTAAGCCTTGCCGTTGCCTAACCCTAACCCTAGTCCGGAGAGGAAACCCACCACCAGCCCTACACCTAACCCCCAAGCCGTAGCCTACTCCTGGCCGGTACGCTGGCACTGACATGTGCGTCAGCACGTAGCCTGACTCTCCCACGTTTCTGTACACTAACCTGTGCACTAAGCCTTGCCGTTCCCTAACCCTAACCCTAGCCCGTAAAGGAAACCCACCACCAGCCCTACAACTTACACCCAAGCCATAGCCTACTCCTGGCCTGTACGCTTGCACTGACACATGCGTCATCACGTAGCCTGACCCTCCCACGTTTCCGTACCCTCACCTGTGCCCTAAGCCTTGCCGTTCCCTATCCCTAACCCTAGCCCAGAACGGAAACCCACCACCAGCCATACACCATTCTCTACGACGTAGCCTACTCCTGGCCCGTACGCCAGCTTTGATATTTGCATTAGCACGTAGCCTGAACCTCCAACTTTTCTGTACCCTCACCTGTGCCCTAAGCCTTGCCGTTCCCTAACACTAACCCTAGCCCAGAACGGAAACCCACCACCAGCCCTAGACGTTACCCTACCCCGTAGCCTACTCCTTGCCCATACGCTGGCACTGACCCGTGCGTCAGCACGTAGCCTGACCCTCCCACGTTTCCGTGCCCTCACCTGTGCCCTAAGCCTTGCCGTTCCCTAACCCTAACCGTACCCCTCAATGAAAACCCACCAACAGCCCTACACGTTACCCTACACCGTAGCCTACTCCTGGCCCGTACGCTGGCACTGACCCATGCATCAGTACGTAGCCTGACCCTCACACGTTTCCGTACCCTCACCTGTGCCCTAAGCCTTGCCGTGCCCTAACCCTAACCCTATTCCGAAAGGGAAACACACCACCAGCCCTACAGCTTACCCCCAAGCCATAGCCTACTCCTGGCCCGTACGCTGGCACTGACCCGTGCGTCAGCATGTAGCCTGACCCTCACACGTTTCCGTACCCTCACCTGTGCCCTATGCCTTGCCGTTCCCTAACTCTAACCCTAGCCGGGAACGGAAACCCACCACCAGCCCTAAACCTTACCCTACGCCGTAGCCTACTCCTGGCCCGAACGCTGGCACTGACCCTTGCGTCAGCACGTAGCCTGACCCTACCACGTTTCCGTACCCTCACCTGTGCCCTAAGTCTTGCCATTCCCTAAACCTAACCCTAATCCGGAACGGAAACCCTGCACCAGACCTAAACCTTACCCTACGCCGTAGCCTACTCCTGGCCCGTACGCTGGCACTGACCCATGCGTCAGCACGTAGCCTGATCTTCACACATTTCCGTACCCTCACCTGTGCCCTAAGCCTTGCCGTTCCCTAACCCTAACCCTAGTACCGAACGGAAACCCACCACCAGCCCTACACCTAAACTCCATGCCATAGTCTACTCATGGCCCGTATGCTGGCACTTACCCGTGCGTCAGCACGTATCCTGACCCTCCCACTTTTCCGTACCCTCACCTGTGCACTAAGCCTTGCCGTTCCCTAACCCTAACCCTAGCCCGGAAAGGAAACCCACCACCAGCCCTACACCTAACCCCCAAGCCGTAGCCTACTCCTGGCCGGTACGCTGGCACTGACACGTGCGTCAGCACGTAGCCTGACTCTCCCACGTTTCTGTACCCTAACCTGTGCCCTAAGCCTTGCCGTTCCCTAACCCTAACCCTAGCCCGGAACGGAAACCCACCACAATCCCTACACGTTACCCTACGCCGTAGCCTACTCTTGGCCCGTACGCTGGCACTGACCCGTGCGTCATCACGTAGCCTGACCCTCCCACGTTTCCGTACCCTCACCTGTGCCCTAAGACTTGCCGTTCCCTCACCCTAACCCTAGCCGTGATCGGATACCCACCACCAGCCCTACACCTTGCCCTACGCTGTAGCCTACTCCTGGGCCGTACGCTGGCACTGACACGTGCGTCAGCACGTAGCCTGACCTTCCACATTTCCGTACCTTCACCTGTGCCCTAAGCCTTGCTGTTCCCTAACCCTAACCCTAGTACGGATCGGAAACCCACGACCAGCCCTACACCTATCCTCCAAGCCATAGCCTACCCATGGCCCGTACGCTGGCACTGACCCGTGCGTCCGCACGTAGCCTGACCCTCCCACGTTTCCGTACCCTCACCTGCGCCCTAAGCCTTGCCGTTCCCTAACCCTAAACCTAGCCCGGAACGGAAACCCACCACCAGCCCTACACTTTACCCAACGCCATAGCCTACTCCTGGCCAGTACGCTGGCACTCACCCGTGCGTCAGCACGTAGCCAGACCCTCCCACGTTTCCGTACCCTCACCTGTGCCCTAAGCCTTGCCGTTCCCTAACCCTAACCCTAGCCCCAAACGGAAACCCACCACCAGCCCTACACCTTACCCCCAAACCGTAGCCTACTCCTGGCCCATATTCTGTCACTGACACATGCGTCAGCACGTAGCCTGACCCTCCCACGTTTCCGTATCCTCACCTGTGCCCTAAACCTTGCCTTTCACTAACCCTAACCATAGCCCGGAACGGAAGCCCACCACCAACCCTACACCTTACACTACGCCGTAGCCTACTCGTGGCCCGTACACTGGCACTGACCCGTGTGTCAGCACGTAGTCTGACCTTCCCACATTTCCGTACCCTCACCTGTGCCCTAAGCCTTGCCGTTCCCTAACCCTAAACCTAGCCCGTAAAGGAAACCCACCACCAGCCCTACATCTAACACCCAAGCCATAGCCTACTCCTGGCCTGTACGCTGGCACTGACCCATGCGTCAGAACGTAGCCTGACCCTCCCACGTTTCCGTACCCTCACCTGTGCCCTAAGCCTTGCCGTTTTCTATCCCTAACCCTAGCCCAGAACGGAAACCCACCACCAGCCACACACCTTTCTCTACGACGTAGCCTACTCCTGGCCCATACGCTGGCATTGACACGTGCATTAGCACGTAGCCTGAACCTCCAACTTTTCTGTATCCTCACCTGTGCCCTAAGCCTTGCCGTTCCCTAACACTAACCCTATTCCGAAAAGGAAACACACCACCAGCCCTACAGCTTACCCCCAAGCCATAGCCTACTCCTGGCCCGTACGCTGGCACTGACCCGTGCGTCAGCATGTAGCCTGACCCTCCCACGTTTCCGTACCCTCACCTGTGCCCTATGCCTTGCCGTTCCCTAACCCTAACCCTAGCCCGGTACGGAAACCCACCACCAGCCCTACACCGTACCCTACGCCATAGCCTACTCCTGGCCCGAACGCTGGCACTGACCCTTGCCTCAGCACGTAGCCTGACCCTACCACGTTTCCGTACCCTCACCTGTGCCCTAAGTCTTTCCATTCCCTAAACCTAACCCTAGTCCGGAACGGAAACCCTGCACCAGACCTACACCTTACCCTACGCCGTAGCCTACTCCTGGCCCATACGCTGGCACTGACCCTTGCGTCAGCACGTAGCCTGATCTTCACACATTTCCGTACCCTCACCTGTGCCCTAAGCCTTGCCGTTCCCTAACCCTAACCCTAGTACCGAACGGAAACCCACCACCAGCCCTAAACCTAAACTCCATGCCATAGCCTACTCATGGCCCGTACGCTGGCACTTACCCGTGCGTCAGCACGTATCCTGACCCTCCCACTTTTCCGTACCCTCACCTGTGCACTAAGCCTTGCTGTTCCCTAACCCTAACCCTAGTACGGATCGGAAATCCACCACCAGCCCTACACCTAACCTCCAAGCCATAGCCTACTCATGGCCCGTACGCTGGCACTCACCCGTGCGTCAGCACGTAGCCAGACCCTCCCACGTTTCCGTACCCTCACCTGTGCCCTAAGCCTTGCCGTTCCCTAACCCTAACCCTAGCCCCAAACGGAAACCCACCACCAGCCCTACACCTTACCCCCAAACCGTAGCCTACTCCTGGCCCGTATTCTGGCACTGACACATGCGTCAGCACGTAGCCTGACCCTCCCACGTTTCCGTATCCTCACCTGTGCCCTAAGCCTTGCCTTTCACTAACCCTAACCATAGCCCAAAATGGAAACCCACCACCAACCCTACACCTTACCCTATGCCGTAGCCTACTCCTGGCCCGTACACTGGCACTGACCCGTGTGTCAGCACGTAGCCTGACCTTCCCACATTTCCTTACCCTCACCTGTGCCCTAAGCCTTGCCTTTCCCTAACCCTAACCATAGCCCGTAAAGGAAACCCACCACCAGCCCTACAACTAACACCCAAGCCATAGCCTACTCCTGGCCTGTACGCTGGCACTGACCCATGCGTCAGAACGTAGCCTGACCCTCCCACGTTTCCGTACCCTCACCTGTGCCCTAAGCCTTGCCGTTCCCTATCCCTAACCCTAGCCCAGAATGGAAACCCACCACCAGCCACACACCTTTCTCTACGACGTAGCCTACTCCTGGCCCGTACGCTGGCATTGACACGTGCATTAGCACGTAGCCTGAACCTCCAAGTTTTCTGTACCCTCACCTGTGCCCTAAGACTTGCCGTTCCGTAACACTAACCCTAGCCAGGAACGGAAACCCACCACCAGCCCTAGACCTACCCTGCCCCGTAGCCTACTCCTTGCCCATATGCTGGCACTGACCCGTGCGTCAGCACGTAGCCTGACCCTCCCACGTTTGCGTGCCCTCACCTGTGCCCTAAGCCTTGCCGTTCCCTAACCCTAACCGTACCCCGCAATGAAAACCCACCAACAGCCCTACACGTTACCCTACACCGTAGCCTACTCCTGGCCCGTACGCTGGCACTGACCCATGCGTCAGTACGTAGCCTGACCCTCCCACGTTTCCGTACCCTCACCTGTGCCCTAAGCCTTGACGTTCCCTAACCCTAACCCTAGCCCGGAACGGAAACCCACCACCATCCCTAGACATTACCCTACGCCGTAGCCTACTCCTGGCCTGTACGCTGGCACTGACCCGTGCGTCATCATGAAGCCTGACACTCCCACGTTTCCGTACCCTAACCTGTGCCCTAAGCCTTGCCGTTCCCTCACCCTAACCCTAGCCAGGAACAGAAACCCAACACCAGCCCTACACCTTACCCTACGCCGTAGCCTACTCCTGGCCCGTACGCTGGCACTAACCCGCGCATCAGCACGTAGCCTGACCCTCACACGTTTCCGTACCCTCACCTGTGCCCTAAGCCTTCCCGTTCCCTAACCCTAACCCTATTCCGAAAAGGAAACACACCACCAGCCCTACAGCTTACCCCCAAGCCATAGCCTAGTCCTGGCCCGTACGCTGGCACTGACCCGTGCGTCAGCATGTAGCCTGACCCTCCCACGTTTCCGTACCCTCACCTCTGCCCTATGCCTTGCCGTTCCCTAACCCTAACCCTAGCCCGGAACGGAATCCCACCACCAGCCCTACACCTTACCCTACGCCATAGCCTACTCCTGGCCCGAACGCTGGCACTGACCCTTGCCTCAGCACGTAGCCTGACCCTAACACGTTTCCGTACCCACACCTGTGCCCTAAGTCTTGCCATTCCCTAAACCTAACCCCAGTCCGTAACGGAAACCCTGCACCAGACCTACACCTTACCCTACGCCGTAGCCTACTCCTGGCCCATACGCTGGCACTGACCCATGCGTCAGCACGTAGCCTGATCTTCACACATTTCCGTACGCTCACCTGTGCCCTAAGCCTTGCCGTTCCCTAAACCTAACCCTAGTACCGAACGGAAACCCACCACCAGCCCTACAACTAAACTCCATGCCATAGCCTACTCATGGCCCGTACGCTGGCACTTACCCGTGCGTCAGCACGTATCCTGTCCCTCCCACTTTTCAGTACCCTCACCTATGCACTAAGCCTTGCCATTGCCTAACCCTAACCCTAGCCCGGAAAGGAAACCCACCACCAGCCCTACACCTAACCCCCAAGCCGTAGCCTACTCCTGGCCGGTACGCTGGCACTGACATGTGCGTCAGCACGTAGCCTGACTCTCCCACGTTTCTGTACCCTAACCTGTGCCCTAAGCCTTGCCGTTCCCTAACCCTAACCCTAGCCCTGAACGGAAACCCACCACAATCCCTACACGTTACCCTACGCCGTAGCCTACTCTTGGCCTGTACGGTGGCACTGACCCTTGCGTCAGCATGTAGCCTGACCCTCCCACGTTTCCGTACCCTCACCTGTGCCCTAAGCCTTGCCGTTCCCTAACCCTAAACCTAGCCCGGAACGGAAACCCACCACCAGCCCTACACCTAACCCCCAAGCCGTAGCCTACTCCTGGCCGGTACGCTGGCACTGACACGTGCGTCAGCACGTAGCCTGACTCTCCCACGTTTCTGAACCCTAATCTGTGCCCTAAGCCTTGCCGTTCCCTAACCCTAACCTTAGCCCGGAACGGAAACCCACCACAATCCCTACACGTTACCCTACGCCGCAGCCTACTCTTGGCCCGTACGCTGGCACTGACCCGTGCGTCATCACGTAGCCTGACCCTCCCACGTTTCCGTACCCTCACCTGTGCCCTAAGCCTTGCCGTTCCCTCACACAAACCCTAGCCATGAACGGATACCCACCAGCAGCCCTACACCTTGCCCTACGCCGTAGCCTACTCCTGGGCCGTACGCTGGCACTGACACGTGCATTAGCACGTAGCCTGACCTTCCACATGTCCGTACCTTCACTTGTGCCCTAAGCCTTGCTGTTCCCTAACCCTAACCCTAGTACGGATCGGAAAACCACCACCAGCCCTACATCTAACCTCCAAGCCATAGCCTACTCATGGCCCGTACGCTGGCACTCTCCCGTGCGTCAGCACGTAGCCAGACCCTCCCACGTTTCCGTACCCTCACCTGTGCCCTAAGCCTTGCCGTTCCCTAACCCTAACCCTAGCCCCAAATGGAAACCCACCACCAGCCCTACACCTTACCCCCAAACCGTAGCCTACTCCTGGCCCGTATTCTGGCACTGACACATGCGTCAGCACGTAGCCTGACCCTCCCACGTTTCCGTATCCTCACCTGTGCCCTAAGCCTTGCCTTTCACTAAACCTAACCATAGCCCAGAACGGAAACCCACCACCAACCCTACACCTTACCCTATGCCGTAGCCTACTCCTGGCCCGTACACTGGCACTGACCCGTGTGTCAGCACGTAGCCTGACCTTCCCACATTTCCTTACCCTCACCTGTGCCCTAAGCCTTGCCGTTCCCTAACCCTAACCCTAGCCCGTAAAGGAAACCCACCACCAGCCCTACAACTAACACCCAAGCCATAGCCTACTCCTGGCCTGTACGCTGGCACTGACCCATGCGTCAGAACGTAGCCTGACCCTCCCACGTTTCCGTACCCTCACCTGTGCCCTAAGCCTTGCCGTTCCCTAACACTAACCCTAGCCAGGAACGGAAACCCACCACCAGCCCTAGACTTTACCCTGCCCCGTAGCCTACTCCTTGCCCATACGCTGGCACTGACCCGTGCGTCAGCACGTAGCCTGACACTCCCACGTTTCCGTGCCCTCACCTGTGCCCTAAGCCTTGCCGTTCCCTAACCCTAACCGTACCCCGCAATGAAAACCCACCAACAGCCCTACACGTTACCCTACACCGTAGCCTACTCCTGGCCCGTACGCTGGCACTGACCCATGCATCAGTACGTAGCCTGACCCTCCCACGTTTCCGTACCCACACCTGTGCCCTAAGCCTTGACGTTCCCTAACCCTAACCCTAGCCCGGAACGGAAACCCACCACCATCCCTAGACATTACCCTACGCCGTAGCCTACTCCTGGCCTGTACACTGGCACTGACCCATGCGTCATCACGAAGCCTGACACTCCCACGTTTCCGTACCCTCACCTGTGCCCTAAGCCTTGCCGTTCCCTCACCCTAACCCTAGCCAGGAACAGAAACCCACCACCAGCCCTACACCTTACCCTACGCCGTAGCCTACTCCTGGCCCGTACGCTGGCACTAACCCGCGCATCAGTACGTAGCCTGACCCTCACACGTTTCCGTACCCTCACCTGTGCCCTAAGCCTTGCCGTTCCCTAACCCTAACCCTATTCCGAAAAGGAAACACACCACCAGCCCTACAGCTTACCCCCAAGCCATAGCCTAATCCTGGCCCGTACGCTGGCACTGACCTGTGCGTCAGCATGTAGCCTGACCCTCCCACGTTTCCGTACCCTCACCTGTGCCCTATGCCTTGCCGTTCCCTAACCCTAACCCTAGCCCGGAACGGAAACCCACCACCAGCCCTACACCTTACCCTACGCCATAGCCTACTCCTGGCCCGAACGCTGGCACTGACCCTTGCGTCAGCACGTAGCCTGACCCTACCACGTTTCCATACCCTCACCTGTGCCCTAAGTCTTGCCATTCCCTAAACCTAACCCTAGTCCGGAACGGAAACCCTGCACCAGACCTACACCTTACCCTACACAGTAGCCTACTCCTGGCCCGTACGCTGGCACTGACCCATGCGTCAGCACGTAGCCTGATCTTCACACATTTCCGTACCCTCACCTGTGCCCTAAGCCTTGCCGTTCCCTAACCCTAACCCTAGTACCGAACGGAAACCCACCACCAGCCCTAAACCTAAACTCCATGCCATAGCCTACTCATGGCCCGTACGCTGGCACTTACCCGTGGGTCAGCACGTATCCTGACCCTCCCACTTTTCCGTACCCTCACCTGTGCACTAAGCCTTGCCGTTGCCTAATTCTAACCCTAGCCCGGAAAGGAAACCCACCACCAGCCCTACACCTAACCCCCAAGCCGTAGCCTACTCCTGGCCGGTACGCTGGCACTGACATGTGCGTCAGCACGTAGCCTGACTCTCCCACGTTTCTGTACCCTAACCTGTGCCCTAAGCCTTGCCGTTCCCTAACCCGAACCGTAGCCCGGAACGGAAACCCACCACAATCCCTACACGTTACCCTACGCCGTAGCCTACTCTTGGCCTGTACGGTGGCACTGACCCTTGCGTCAGCATGTAGCCTTACCCTCCCACGTTTCCGTACCCTCACCTGTGCCCTAAGCCTTGCCGTTCCCTAACCCTACACCTAGCCCGAAACGGAAACCCACCACCAGCCCTACACCTAACCCCCAAGCCGTAGCCTACTCCTGGCCGGTACGCTGGCACTGACACGTCCGTCAGCACGTAGCCTGACTCTCCCACGTTTCTGTACACTAACCTGTGCCCTAAGCCTTGCCGTTCCCTAACCCTAACCCTAGACCGGAACGGAAACCCACCACAATCCCTACACGTTACCCTACGCCGTAGCCTACTCTTGGCCCGTACGCTGGCACTGACCGGTGCGTCATCACGTAACCTGACCCTCCCACGTTTCCGTACCCTCACCTGTGCCCTAAGCCTTGCCGTTCCCTCACCCTAACCCTAGCCATGAACGGAAACCCACCACCAGCCCTACACCTTGCCCTACGCCGTAGCCTACTCCTGGCCCGTACGCTGGCACTGACACGTGCGTCAGCACGTAGCCTGACCTTCCCACATTTCCGTACCCTCACCTGTGCCCTAAGCCTTGCTGTTCCCTAACCCTAACCCTATTACGGAACGGAAACACACCACCAGCCCTACACGTTACACCCTAACCGTAGCCTACTCCTGGCCCGTATTCTGGCACTGACACATGCGTCAGCACGTAGCCTGACACTCCCACGTTTCCGTATCCTCACCTGTGCCCTACGCCTTGCCTTTCACTAACCCTAACCATAGCCCGGAACGGAAACCCACCACCAACCCTACACCTTACCCTACGCCATAGCCTACTCCTGGCCCGTTCACTGGCACTGACTCGTGTGTCAGCACGTAGCCTGACCTTCCCACATTTCCGTACCCTCACCTGTGCCCTAAGCCTTGCCGTTCCCTAACCCTAACCCTAGTACGGAACGGAAACCCACCACCAGCCCTACACCTAACACCCAAGCCATAGCGTACTCCTGGCCTGTACGCTGGCACTGACCCATGCGTCAGCACGTAGCCTGACCCTCCCACGTTTCCGTACCCTCACCTGTGCCCTAAGCCTTGCCGTTCCCTATCCCTAACCCTAGCCCAGAATGGAAACCCACCACCAGCCATACACCTTTCTCTACGACGTAGCCTACTCCTGGCCCGTACGCTGGCATTGACATGTGCATTAGCACGTAGCCTGAACCTCCAACTTTTCTGTACCCTCACCTGTGCCCTAAGCCTTGCCGTTCCCTAACACTAACCCTAGCCCGGAACGGAAACCCACCACCAGCCCTAGACGTTACCCTACCCCGTAGCCTACTCCTTGCCCATACGCTGGCACTGACCCGTGCGTCAGCACGTAGCCTGACCCTCCCACGTTTCCGTGCCCTCACCTGTGCCCTAAGCCTTGCCGTTCCCTAACCCTAACCGTACCCCGCAATGAAAACCCACCAACAGCCCTACACGTTACCCTACACCGTAGCCTACTCCTGGCCCGTACGCTGGCACTGACCCATGCATCAGTACGTAGCCTGACCCTCCCCGTTTCCGTACCCTCACCTGTGCCCTAAGCCTTGATGTTCCCTAATCCTAACCCTAGCCTGGAACGGAAACCCACCACCATCCCTAGACATTACCCTACGCCGTAGCCTACTCCTGGCCTGTACGCTGGCACTGACCCGTGCGTCATCACGAAGCCTGACACTCCCACGTTTCCATACCCTCACCTGTACCCTAAGGCTTGCCGTTCCCTCACCCTAACCCTAGCCAGGAACGGAAACCCACCACCAGCCCTACACCTTACCCTACGCCGTAGCCTACTCCTGGCCCGTACGCTGGCACTAACCCGCGCATTAGCACGTAGCCTGACCCTCACACGTTTCCGTACCCTCACCTGTGCCCTAAGCCTTGCCGTGCCCTAACCCTAACCCTATTCCGAAAAGGAAACACACCACCAGCCCTACAGCTTACCCCCAAGCCATAGCCTAATCCTGGCCCGTACGCTGGCACTGACCCGTGCGTCAGCATGTAGCCTGACCCTCCCACGTTTCCGTACCCTCACCTGTGCCCTAAGCCTTGCCGTTCCCTAACTCTAACCCTAGCCCGGAACGGAAACCCACCACCAGCCCTACACCTTACCCTACGCCGTAGCCTACTCCTGGCCCGAACGCTGGCACTGACACTTGCGTCAGCACGTAGCCTGACCCTACCACGTTTCTGTACCCTCACCTGTGCCCTAAGTCTTGCCATTCCCTAAACCTAACCCTAGTCAGGAACGGAAACCCTGCACCAGACCTACACCTTACCCTACGCCGTAGCCTACTCCTGGCCCGTACGCTGGCACTGACCCATGCGTCAGCACGTAGCCTGATCTTCACACATTTCCGTACCCTCACCTGTGCCCTAAGCCTTGCCGTTCCCTAACCCTAACCCTAGTACCGAACGGAAACCCACCACCAGCCCTACACCTAAACTCCATGCCATAGCCTTCTCATGGCCCGTACGCTGGCACTAACCCGTGCGTCAGCACGTATCCTGACCCTCCCACTTTTCCGTACCCTCACCTGTGCACTAAGGCTTGCCGTTCCCTAACCCTAACCCTAGCCCGGAAAGGAAACCCACCACCAGCCCTACACCTAACCCCCAAGCCGTAGCCTACTCCTGGCCGGTACGCTGGCACTGACACGTGCGTCAGCACGTAGCCTGACTCTCCCACGTTTCTGTACCCTAACCTGTGCCCTAAGCCTTGCCGTTCCCTAACCCTAACCCTAGCCCGGAACGGAAACCCCCCACAATCCCTAAACTTTACCCTACGCCGTAGCCTATTCTTGGCCTGTACGGTGGCACTGACCCTTGCGTCAGCATGTAGCCTGACCCTCCCACGTTTCCGTACCCTCACCTGTGCCCTAAGCCTTGCCGTTCCCTAACCCTAAACCTAGACCGGAACGGAAACCCACCACCAGCCTTACACCTAACCCCCAAGCCGTAGCCTACTCCTGGCCGGTACGCTGGCACTGACACGTGCGTCAGCACGTAGCCTGACTCTCCCACGTTTCTGTACACTAACCTGTGCCCTAAGCCTTGCCGTTCCCTAACCCTAACCCTAGACCGGAACGGAAACCCACCACAATCCCTACACGTTACCCTACGCCGTAGCCTACTCTTGGCCCGTACGCTGGCACTGACCCGTGCGTCATCACGAAACCTGACCCTCCCACGTTTCCGTACCCTCACCTGTGCCCTAAGCCTTGCCGTTCCCTCACCCTAACCCTAGCCATGAACGGAAACCCACCACCAGCCCTACACCTTGCCCTACGCCGTCGCCTACTCCTGGCCCGTACGCTGGCACTGACACGTGCGTCAGCACGTAGCCTGACCTTCCCACATTTCCGTACCCTCACCTGTGCCCTAAGCCTTGCTGTTCCCTAACCCTAACCCTAGTACGGAACGGAAACCCACCACCAGCCCTACACCTAACCTCCAAGCCATAGCCTACTCATGGCCCGTACGCTGGCACTGACACATGCGTCAGCACGTAGCCTGACACTCCCACGTTTCCGTATCCTCACCTGTGCCCTAAGCCTTGCTTTTCACTAACCCTAACCATAGCCCGGAACGGAAACCCACCACCAACCCTACACCTTACCCTACGCCATAGCCTACTCCTGGCCCGTACACTGGCACTGACCCGTGTGTCAGCACGTAGCCTGACCTTCCCATATTTCCATACCCTCACCTGTGCCCTAAGCCTTGCCGTTCCCTAACCCTAACCCTAGTACGGAACGGAAACCCACCACCAGCCCTACACCTAACCCCCAAGCCATAGCCTACTCCTGGCCTGTACGCTGGCACTGACACATGCGTCAGCACGTAGCCTGACCCTCCCACGTTTCTGTACCCTCACCTGTGCCCTAAGCCTTGCCGTTCCCTATCCCTAACCCTAGCCCAGAACGGAAACCCACCACCAGCCATACACCTTTCTCTAAGACGTAGCCTACTCCTGGCCCGTACGCTGGCATTGACATGTGCATTAGCACGTAGCCTGAACCTCCAACTTTTCTGTACCCGCACCTGTGCCCTAAGCCTTGCCGTTCCCTAACACTAACCCTAGCCCGGAACGGAAACCCACCACCAGCCCTAGACCTTACCCTACCCCGTAGCCTACTCCTTGCCCATACGCTGGCACTGACCCGTGCGTCAGCACGTAGCCTGACCCTCCCACGTTTCCGTGCCCTCACCTGTGCCCTAAGCCTTGCCATTCCCTAACCCTAACCGTACCACACAATGAAAACCCACCAACAGCCCTACACGTTACCCTACACCGTAGCCTACTCCTGGCCCGTACGCTGGCACTGACCCATGCATCAGTACGTAGCCTGACCCTCCCACGTTTCCGTACCCTCACCTGTGCCCTAAGCCTTGACGTTCCCTAACCCTAACCCTAGCCCGGAACAGAAACCCACCACCAGCCCTAGACCTTACCCTACGCCGTAGCCTACTCCTGGCCTGTACGCTGGCACTGACCCGTGCGTCTTCACGAAGCCTGACACTCCCACGTTTCCATACCCTCACCTGTGCCCTAAGCCTTGCCATTCCCTCACCCTAACCCTAGCCAGGAACGGAAACCCACCACCAGCCCTACACCTTACCCTACGCCGTAGCTTACTCCTGGCCCGTATGCTGGCACTAACCCGCGCATCAGCACGTAGCCTGACCCTCACACGTTTCCGTACCCTCACCTGTGCCCTAAGCCTTGCCGTTCTCTAACCCTAACCCTAGTCCGGAACGGAAACCCTGCAGCAGACCTACACCTTACCCTACGCCATAGCCTACTCCTGGCCCGAACGCTGGCACTGACCCTTGCGTCAGCACGTAGCCTGACCCTCCCACGTTTCCGTTCCCTCACCTCTGCCCTATGCCTTGCCGTTCCCTAACCCTAACCCTAGCCCGGAACGGAAACCCACCACCAGCCCTACACCTTACCCTACGCCATAGCCTACTCCTGGCCCGAACGCTGGCACTGACCCTTGCGTCAGCACGTAGCCTGACCCTACCACGTTTCCGTACCCTCACCTCTGCCCTAAGTCTTGCCGTTCCCTAAACCTAACCCTAGTCCGGAACGGAAACCCTGCACCAGACCTACACCTTACCCTACGCCGTAGCCTACTCCTGGCCCGTACGCTGGCACTGACCCATGCGTCAGCACGTAGCCTGATCTTCACACATTTCCGTACCCTCACCTGTGCCCTAAGCCTTGCCGTTCCCTAACCCTAACCCTAGTACCGAACGGAAACCCACCACCAGCCCTACACCTAAACTCCATGCCATAGCCTACTCATGGCCCGTACGCTGGCACTTACCCGTGCGTCAGCACGTATCCTGACCCTCCCACTTTTCCGTACCCTCACCTGTGCACTAAGCCTTGCCGTTGCCTAACCCTAACCCTAACCCGGAAAGGAAACCCACCACCAGCCCTACACCTAAACCCCAAGCCGTAGCCTACTCCTGGCCGGTACGCTGGCACTGACATGTGCGTCAGCACGTAGCCTGACTCTCCCACGTTTCTGTACCCTAACCTGTGCCCTAAGCCTTGCCGTTCCCTAACCCTAACCCTAACCCGGAACGGAAACCCACCACAATCCCTATACGTTACCCTACGCCGTAGCCTACTCTTGGCCTGTACGGTGGCACTGACCCTTGCGTCAGCACGTAGCCTGACCCTCCCAAGTTTCCGTACCCTCATGTGTGCCCTAAGCCTTTCAGTTCCCTAACCCTAACACTAGCTCAGAACGGAAACCCACCACCAGCCTGAAGCCTTTCCCTACGCCGTACCCTACTTCTGGCCCGTACGCTGGCACTGACCCGTGCGTCAGCATGTAGTCTGACCCCCACACGTTTCCGTACCCTCACCTGGGACCTAAGCCTTGCCGTTCCCTAACCCGAACCCTAGCCCGGAACGGAAACCCACAACCAGCCCTACACCTTACCCTACGCCGTAGCCTACTCCTGGCCCGAACGCTGGCACTGACCCATGCGTCAGCACGTAGGCTGACCCTACCACGTTTCCGTACCCTCACCTGTGCCCTAAGTCTTGCCGATCCCTAACCCTAGCCTGGAACGGAAACCCAGCACCAGCCCTACACCTTACCCTATTCGGTAGCCTACTCCTGGCCAGTACGCAGGCACTGACCAGTGCGTCAGCACGTAGCCTGACCCTCCCACGTTTCCGTACCCTCACCTGTGCCCTAAGCCTTGACGTTCCCTAACCCTAACCGTAGCCCGGAACGAAAACCCACCACCAGCCTTACACCTTACCCTACGCCGTAGACTACTCCTGGCCCATACGCTGGCAGTGACCCATACGTCAGCACGTAGCCTGACCCTCCCACGTTTCCGTACCCTCACCAGTGCCCTAAGCCCTGCCGTTCCGTAACCCTAACCCTAGCCCGGAACGGAAACAGACAACCAGCCCTACATCTTACCCCCAAGCCGTAGACTACTCCTGGCCCATACGCTGGCACTGACCCGTGGGTCAGCAAGTAGCCTCACCCTCCCACGTTTCCGTACCCTCACCCGTGTCCTTAGCTTTGCCGTTCCCTAACCCTAACCCTAGCCCAGAACGGAAACCCACCACCTGCCCTACACCTTTCCCTACGCCGTAGCCTACTCCTGGCCCGTATGCTGGCAGTGACCCGTGCATAAGCACGTAGCCTGACCCTCCCACCTTTCCGTACCCTCACCTGTGCCCTAAGCCTTGCCGTTGCCTAACCCTCACCCGAGCCCAAAACGGAAACTCACCAACAGCCCTACACCTTACGCCCAAGCCGTAGCCTACTCCTGGTCCTTACACTGGCACAGACCCGTGCGTCAGCACGTAGCCTGATCCTCCGACGTTTCCGTACCCTCACCTGTGCCCTAAGCCTTGCCGTTCCCTAACCCTAACCCTAGCCCGGAACGGAAACCCACCACCAGCCCTACAACTTTCCCTACGCCGTAGCCTACTCCTGGCCTGTACGCTGGCACTGACCCGTGCGTCATCACGAAGCCTGACACTCCCACGTTTCCGTACCCTCACCTGTGCCCTAAGCCTTGCCGTTCCCTCACCCTAACCCTAGCCAGGAACGGAAACCCACCACCAGCCCTACACCTTACCCTACGCCGTAGCCTACTCCTGGCCCGTACGCTGGCACTAACCCGCGCATCAGCACGTAGCCTGACCCTCACACGTTTCCGTACCCTCACCTGTGCCCTAAGCCTTGCCGTTCCCTAACCCTAACCCTATTCCGAAAAGGAAACACACCACCAGCCCTACAGCTTACCCCCAAGCCATAGCCTACTCCTGGCCCGTATGCTGGCACTGACCCGTGCGTCAGCATGTAGCCTGACCCTCCCACGTTTCCGTACCCTCACCTCTGCCCTATGCCTTGCCGTTCCCTAACCCTAACCCTAGCCCGGAACGGAAACCCACCACCAGCCCTACACCTTACCCTACGCCATAGCCTACTCCTGGCCCGAACGCTGGCACTGACCCTTGCGTCAGCACTTAGCCTGACCCTACCACGTTTCCGTGCCCTCACCTGTGCCCTAAGCCTTGCCGTTCCCTAACCCTAGCCATACCCCTCAATGAAAACCCACCAACAGCCCTACACGTTACCCTACACCGTAGCCTACTCCTGGCCCGTACGCTGGCACTGACCCATGCATCAGTACGTAGCCTGACCCTCCCACGTTTCCGTACCCTCACCTGTGCCCTAAGCCTTGACGTTCCCTAACCCTAACCCTAGCCCGGAACGGAAACCCACCACCATCCCTAGACATTACCCTACGCCGTAGCCTACTCCTGGCCTGTATGCTGGCACTGACACGTGCGTCATCACGAAGCCTGACACTCCCACGTTTCCGTACCCTCACCTGTGCCCTAAGCCTTGCCGTTCCCTCACCCTAACCCTAGCCAGGAACGGAAACCCAACACCAGCCCTACACCTTACCCTACGCCGTAGCCTACTCCTGGCCCGTACGCTGGCACTAACCCGCGCATCAGAACGTAGCCTGACCCTCACAAGTTTCCGTACCCTCACCTGTGCCCTAAGCCTTGCCGTGCCGTAACCCTAACCCTATTCCGAAAGGGAAACACACCACCAGCCCTACAGCTTACCCCCAAGCCATAGCCTACTCCTGGCCCGTACGCTGGCACTGACCCGTGCGTCAGCATGTAGCCTGACCCTCCCACGTTTCCGTACCCTCACCTGTGCCCTATTCCTTGCCGTTCCCTAACTCTAACCCTAGCCCGGAACGGAAACCCACCACCAGCCCTAAACCTTACGCTACGCAGTAGCCTACTCCTGGCCCGAACGCTGGCACTGACACTTGCGTCAGCACATAGCCTGACCCTACCACGTTTCCGTACCCTCACCTGTGCCCTAAGTCTTGCCATTCCCTAAACCTAACCCTAGTCCGGAACGGAAACCCTGCACCAGACCTACACCTTACCCTACGCCGTAGCCTACTCCTGGCCCGTACGCTGGCACTGACCCATGCGTCAGCACGTAGCCTGATCTTCACACATTTCCGTACCCTCACCTGTGCCCTAAGCCTTGCCGTTCCCTAACCCTAACCCTAGTACCGAACGGAAACCCACCACCAGCCCTACACCTAAACTCCATGCCATAGCCTACTCATGGCCCATATGCTGGCACTTACCCGTGCGTCAGCACGTACCCTGACCCTCCCACTTTTCCGTACCCTCACCTGTGCACTAAGCCTTGCCGTTCCCTAACCCTAACCCTAGCCCGGAAACGAAACCCACCACCAGCCCTACACCTAACCCCCAAGCCGTAGCCTACTCCTGGCCGGTACGTTGGCACTGACACGTGCGTCAGCACGTAGCCTGACTCTCCCACGTTTCTGTACCCTAACCTGTGCCCTAAGCCTTGCCGTTCCCTAACCCTAACCCTAGCCCGGAACGGAAACCCACCACAATCCCTACACGTTACCCTACGCCGTAGCCTACTCTTGGCCCGTACGCTGGCACTGACCCGTGCGTCATCACGTAGCCTGACCCTCCCACGTTTCCGTACCCTCACCTGTGCCCTAAGCCTTGCCGTTCCCTCACCCTAACCCTAGCCATGATCGGATACCCACCACCAGCCCTACACCTTGCCCTACGCTGTAGCCTACTCCTGGGCCGTACGCTGGCACTGACACGTGCGTCAGCACGTAGCCTGACCTTCCACATTTCCGTACCTTCACCTGTGCCCTAAGCCTTGCTGTTCCCTAACCCTAACCCTAGTACGGATCGGAAACCCACCACCAGCCCTACACCTAACCTCCAAGCCATAGCCTACTCATGGCCCGTACGCTGGCACTGACCCGTGCGTCAGGACGTAGCCTGACCCTCCCACGTTTCCGTACCCTCACCTGCGCCCTAAGCCTTGCCGTTCCCTAACCCTAAACCTAGCCCTGAACGGAAACCCACCACCAGCCCTACACTTTACCCAACGCCATAGCCTACTCCTGGCCCGTACGCTGGCACTCACCCGTGCGTCAGCACGTAGCCAGACCCTCCCACGTTTCCGTACCCTCACCTGTGCCCTAAGCCTTGCCGTTCCCTAACCCTAACCCTAGCCCCAAACGGAAACCCACCACCAGCCCTACACCTTACCCCCAAACCGTAGCCTACTCCTGGCCCGTATTCTGGCACTGACACATGCGTCAGCACGTAGCCTGACCCTCCCACGTTTCCGTATCCTCTCCTGTGCCCTAAACCTTGCCTTTCACTAACCCTAACCATAGCCCGGAACGGAAGCCCACCACCAAACCTACACCTTACCCTACGCCGTAGCCTACTCGTGGCCCGTACACTGGCACTGACCCGTGTGTCAGCACGTAGCCTGACCTTCCCACATTTCCGTACCCTCACCTGTGCCCTAAGCCTTGCCGTTCCCTAACCCTAACCCTAGCCCATAAAGGAAACCCACCACCAGCCCTACATCTTACACCCAAGCCATAGCCTACTCCTGGCCTGTACGCTGGCACTGACCCATGCGTCAGAACGTAGCCTGACCCTCCCACGTTTCCGTACCCTCACCTGTGCCCTAAGCCTTGCCGTTTTCTATCCCTAACCCTAGCCCAGAACGGAAACCCACCACCAGCCACACACCTTTCTCTACGACGTAGCCTACTCCTGGCCCATACGCTGGCATTGACACGTGCATTAGCACGTAGCCTGAAGCTCCAACTTTTCTGTATCCTCACCTGTGCCCTAAGCCTTGCCGTTCCCTAACACTAACCCTATTCCGAAAAGGAAACACACCACCAGCCCTACAGCTTACCCCCAAGCCATAGCCTACTCCTGGCCCGTACGCTGGCACTGACCCGTGCGTCAGCATGTAGCCTGACCCTCCCACGTTTCCGTACCCTCACCTGTGCCCTATGCCTTGCCGTTCCCTAACCCTAACCCTAGCCCGGAACGGAAACCCACCACCAGCCCTACACCTTACCCTACGCCGTAGCCTACTCCTGGCCCGAACGCTGGCACTGACCCTTGCCTCAGCACGTAGCCTGACCCTACCACGTTTCCGTACCCTCACCTGTGCCCTAAGTCTTGCCATTCCCTAAACCTAACCCTAGTCCGGAACGGAAACCCTGCACCAGACCTACACCTTACCCTACGCCGTAGCCTACTCCTGGCCCGTACGCTGGCACTGACCCATGCGTCAGCACGTAGCCTGATTTTCACACATTTCCGTACACTCACCTGTGCCCTAAGCCTTGCCGTTCCCTAACCCTAACCCTAGTACCGAACGGAAACCCACCACCAGCCCTAAACCTAAACTCCATGCCATAGCCTACTCATGGCCCATACGCTGGCACTTACCCGTGCGTCAGCGCGTATCCTGACCCTCCCACTTTTCCGTACCCTCACCTGTGCACTAAGCCTTGCTGTTCCCTAACCCTAACCCTAGTACGGATCGGAAACCCACCACCAGCCCTACACCTAAACTCCAAGCCATAGCCTACTCATGGCCCGTACGCTGGCACTCACCCGTGCGTCAGCACGTAGCCAGACCCTCCCACGTTTCCGTACCCTCACCTGTGCCCTAAGCCCTGCCGTTCCCTAACCCTAACCCTAGCCCCAAACGGAAACCCACCACCAGCCCTACACCTTACCCCCAAACCGTAGCCTACTCCTGGCCCGTATTCTGGCACTGACACATGCGTCAGCACGTAGCCTGACCCTCCCACGTTTCCGTATCCTCACCTGTGCCCTAAGCCTTGCCTTTCACTAACCCTAACCATAGCCCAGAACGGAAACCCAACACCAACCCTACACCTTACCCTATGCCGTAGCCTACTCCTGGCCCGTACACTGGCACTGACCCGTGTGTCAGCACGTAGCCTGACCTTCCCACATTTCCTTACCCTCACCTGTGCCCTAAGCCTTGCCGTTCCCTAACCCTAACCCTAGCCCGTAAAGGAAACCCACCACCAGCCCTACAACTAACACCCAAGCCATAGCCTACTCCTGGCCTGTACGCTGGCACTGACCCATGCGTCAGAACGTAGCCTGACCCTCCCACGTTTCCGTACCCTCACCTGTGCCCTAAGCCTTGCCGTTCCCTATCCCTAACCCTAGCCCAGAACGGAAACCCACCACCAGCCACACACCTTTCTCTACGACGTAGCCTACTCCTGGCCCGTACGCTGGCATTGACACGTGCATTAGCACGTAGCCTGAACCTCCAAGTTTTCTGTACCCTCACCTGTGCCCTAAGACTTGCCGTTCCCTAACACTAACCCTAGCCAGGAACGGAAACCCACCACCAGCCCTAGACCTACCCTGCCCCGTAGCCTAGTCCTTGCCCATATGTTGGCACTGACCCGTGCGTCAGCACGTAGCCTGACCCTCCCACGTTTCCGTGCCCTTCCCTGTGCCCTAAGCCTTGCCGTTCCCTAACCCTAACCGTACCCCGCAATGAAAACCCACCAACAGCCCTACACGTTACCCTACACCGTAGCCTACTCCTGGCCCGTACGCTGGCACTGACCCATGCGTCAGTACGTAGCCTGACCCTCCCACGTTTCCGTACCCTCAACTGTGCCCTAAGCCTTGACGTTCCCTAACCCTAACCCTAGCCCGGAACGGAAACCCACCACCATCCCTAGACATTACCCTACGCCGTAGCCTACTCCTGGCCTGTACGCTGGCACTGACCCGTGCGTCATCATGAAGCCTGACACTCCCACGTTTCCGTACCCTCACCTGTGCCCTAAGCCTTGCCGTTCCCTCACACTAACCCTAGCCAGGAACAGAAACCCACCACCAGCCCTACACCTTACCCTACGCCGTAGCCTACTCCTGGCCCGTACGCTGGCACTAAATCGCGCATCAGCACGTAGCCTGACCCTCACACGTTTCCGTACCCTCACCTGTGCCCTAAGCCTTCCCGTTCCCTAACCCTAACCCTATTCCGAAAAGGAAACACACCACCAGCCCTACAGCTTACCCCCAAGCCATAGCCTACTCCTGGCCCGTACGCTGGCACTGACCCGTGCGTCAGCATGTAGCCTGACCCTCCCACGTTTCCGTACCCTCACCTGTGCCCTATGCCTTGCCGTTCCCTAACCCTAACCCTAGCCCGGAACGGAAACCCACCACCAGCCCTACACCTTACCCTACGCCATAGCCTACTCCTGGCCCGAACGCTGGCACTGACCCTTGCCTCAGCACGTAGCCACACCCTACCACGTTTCCGTACCCTCACCTGGGCCCTAAGCGCTGCCATTCCCTAAACCTAACCCTAGTCCGGAACGGAAACCCTGCACCAGACCTACAGCTTACCCTACGCCGTAGCCTACTCCTGGCCCGTACGCTGGCACTGACACATGCGTCAGCACGTAGCCTGATCTTCACACATTTCCGTACCCTCACCTGTGCCCTAAGCCTTGCCGTTCCCTAACCCTAACCCTAGTACCGAACGGAAACCCACCACCAGCCCTACAACTAAACTCCAAGCCATAGCCTACTCATTGCCCGTACGCTGGCACTCACCCGTGCGTCAGCACGTAGCCAGACCCTCCCACGTTTCCGTACCCTCACCTGTGCCCTAAGCCTTGCCGTTCCCTAACCCTAACCCTAGCCCCAAACGGAAACCCACCACCAGCCCTACACCTTACCCCCAAACCGTAGCCTACTCCTGGCCCGTATTCTGGCACTGACACATGCGTCAGCACGTAGCCTGACCCTCCCACGTTTCCGTATCCTCACCTGTGCCCTAAGCCTTGCCTTTCACTAACCCTAACCATAGCCCAGAACGGAAACCCACCACCAACCCTACACCTTACCCTATGCCGTAGCCTACTCCTGGCCCGTACACTGGCACTGACCCGTGTGTCAGCACGTAGCCTGACCTTCCCACATTTCCTTACCCTCACCTGTGCCCTAAGCCTTGCCGTTCCCTAACCCTAACCCTAGCCCGTAAAGGAAACCCACCACCAGCCCTACAACTAACACCCAAGCCATAGCCTACTCCTGGCCTGTACGCTGGCACTGACCCATGCGTCAGAACGTAGCCTGACCCTCCCACGTTTCCGTACCCTCACCTGTGCCCTAAGCCTTGCCGTTCCCTAACACTAACCCTAGCCAGGAACGGAAACCCACCACCAGCCCTAGACCTTACCCTGCCCCGTAGCCTACTCCTTGCCCATACGCTGGCACTGACCCGTGCGTCAGCACGTAGCCTGACACTCCCACGTTTCCGTGCCCTCACCTGTGCCCTAAGCCTTGCCGTTCCCTAACCCTAACCGTACCCCGCAATGAAAACCCACCAACAGCCCTACACGTTACCCTACACCGTAGCCTACTCCTGGCCCGTACGCTGGCACTGACCCATGCATCAGTACGTAGCCTGACCCTCCCACGTTTCCGTACCCACACCTGTGCCCTAAGCCTTGACGTTCCCTAACCCTAACCCTAGCCTGGAACGGAAACCCACCACCATCCCTAGACATTACCCTACGCCGTAGCCTACTCCTGGCCTGTACGCTGGCACTGACCCATGCGTCATCACGAAGCCTGACACTCCCACGTTTCCGTACCCTCACCTGTGCCCTAAGCCTTGCCGTTCCCTCACCCTAACCCTAGCCAGGAACAGAAACCCACCACCAGCCCTACACCTTACCCTACGCCGTAGCCTACTCCTGGCCCGTACGCTGGCACTAACCCGCGCATCAGTACGTAGCCTGACCCTCACACGTTTCCGTACCCTCACCTGTGCCCTAAGCCTTGCCGTTCCCTAACCCTAACCCTATTCCGAAAAGGAAACACACCACCAGCCCTACAGCTTACCCCCAAGCCATAGCCTACTCCTGGCCCGTACGCTGGCACTGACCCGTTCGTCAGCACGTACCCTGAACCTCGCATGTTTCCGTACCATCACCTTTGCCCTAAGCCTTGCCGTTACCTTACCCTAAACCTAGCCCGGTACGGAAACCCACCACCAGCCCTACACCTAACCCCCAAGCCGTAGCCTACTCCTGGCCGGTACGCTTGCACTGACCCGTGCGTCAGCACGTAGCCTGACCCTCCCACGTTTCTGTATCCTCACCTGTGCCCTAAGCCTTGCCGTTCCCTAACCCTAACCCTAGCCCAGAACGGAAACCCAACACCAGCCCTACACCTTACCCCCAAGCCTTAGCCAACTCCTGGCCCTTATGCTGGCTCTGACACATGCGTCAGCACGTAGCCTGACCCTCCCACGTTTCCGTACCCTCACCTGTGCCCTAAGCCTTGCCGTTCCATAACCCTAACCCTAGCCCGGAACGGAAACCCACCACCAGCCCTACACCTTACCCTACGCCGTAGCCTACTCCTGGCCCGTACGCTGGCACTGACCCGTGCGTCAGCACGTAGCCTGACCTTCCCACGTTTCCGTACCCTCACCTGTGCCCTAAGCCTTGCCGTTCCCTAACCCTAACCCTAGCCCGGAAAGGAAACCCACCACCAGCCCTACACCATACCCTACACCGTAGCCTAATCCTGGCCCGTACGCTGGCACTGACCCGTGCGTCAGCATGTAGCCTGACCCTCTCACGTTTCCGTACCCTCACCTGTGCCCTAAGCCTTGACGTTCCCTAACACTAACCCTAGCCCAGAACGCAAACCCACCACGAGCCCTACACCTTTCCCTACGCCGTAGCCTACTCCTGGCCCGTACGCTGGCACTGACCCGTGCGTCATCACGTAGCCTGACCCTCCCAGTTTTCCGTACCCTCACCTGTGCCCTAAGGCTTGCCTTCCGTTACCCTAACCCTAGCCCGGAACGGAAACCCACCACCCGCCCTACACCTTACCCTATGCCGTAGCCTACTCCTTGCCCGTAGCCAGGCACTGACCCGTGCTTCAGCATGTAGCCAGACCCTCCCACGTTTCCGTACCCTCACCTGTGCCCTAAGCCTTGCCGTTCCCTAACCCTAACCGTAGCCCGGAATGAAAACCAACCAGCAGCCCTACACCTTACCCTACGCCGTAGCCTACTCCTGGCCCGTACGCTGGCACTGACCCGTGCGTCAGCACGTAGCCTGACCCTCCCACGTTTCCGTACCCTCACCTGTGCCCTAAGCCTTGCCGTTCCCTAACCCTAACCCTAACCCGGAACGGAAACCCACCACCATCCCTAAACCTTTCCCTACTGGGTAGCGTACTCCTCGCCCATATGCTCGCACTGACCCGTGCGTCAGCATGTAGTTTGACCCTCCCACGTTTCCGTACCCTCACCTGGGCCCTAAGCCTTTCCATTCCGTAACACTAACCTTAGTCCGGAACGGAAACCCACCACCAGCCCTACACCTTTCCATATGCCGTAGCCTACACCTGGCCCATACGCGGGCACTGACCTGTGCTTCAGCACGTAGCCTGACCCTCCCACGTTTGCGGACCCTCACCTGTGCCCTAAGACTTGCCGTTCCCTAACCCTAACCCTAGCCCGGAACGGAATCCCACCACCAGCCCTACACCTTTCCCTACGCCGTAACCTATTCCTGGCTTGTACGCAGGCACTGACACTTTCATCAGCACGTAGCCTGACCCTCCCACGTTTCTGTACCCTCACCTGTGCCCTAAGCCTTGCCGTTCACTAACCCTAACCATATACCGGAACGGAAACCCACCACCAGCCCTACAACTTACCCCCAAGCCGTAGCCTACTCCTGGCCGGTACGCTGGCACTGACATGTGCGTCAGCACGTAGCCTGACCCTCACACTTTTCCGTACCCTCACCTGTGCCCTAAGCCTTGCCGTTTTGTAACCCTAACCCTAGCCCAGAACAGAAACCCACCACCAGCCCTACACTCTACCCTACGCCATAGCCTATTCCTGGCCCGTACGCTGGCACTGAGCCGTGCGTCAGCATGTAGCCTGACCCTCCCACGTTTCCGTACCCTCACCTGTGCCCTAAGCCTTGACGTTCCCTAACCCTAACCCTAGCCCGGAACAGAAACCCACTACCAGCCCTACACCTTACCACCACGCCGTAGCCTACTCCTGGCCCATATGCTGGCACTGACCCGTGCGTCAGCACGTAGCCTGACCCTCCCACGTTTCCGTAACCTCAGCTGTGCCCTAAGCCTTGCCGTTCCCTAACCTTATCCATAGCCCGGAACGGAAACCCTCCACCAGCCCTACACCTTACCCTATGCCGTAGCCTACACCTGGCCTGTACACGGGCACTGACCTGTGCTTCAGCACGTAGCCTGACCCTCCCATGTTACCGTACCCTCACCTGTGCCCTAAGAGTTGCCGTTCCCTAACCCTAACACTAGCCCGGAACGGAAACCCACCACCAGCCCTAAAACTTACCCACAAGATGTAGCCTACTCCTGGCCCGTACGCTGGCAATGACCCATGTGTCAGCACGTAGCCTGACCCTCCCACGTTTCTGTACCATCACCTGTGCCCTATGCCTTGCCGTTCCCTCACCCTCACCCTAGCCAGGAACAGAAACCCACCAGCAGCCCTACACATTACCCTACGCCGTAGCCTACTCCTGGCACGTATGCTGGCATTGACACGTGTGTCAGAATGTAGCCTGAACCTCACACTTTTCCGTACCCTCACCTGTGCCCTAAGCCTTGCCATTCCCTAACCCTAACCCTAGTCCGGAACGGAAACCCACCACCAGAACTACAGCTTACCCCCAAGCCACAGCCTATTCCTGGCCCGTACGATGGCACTGACCCGTGCGTCAGCATGTAGCCTGACCCTCCCAAGTTTCCGTACCCTCACCTGTGCCCTAAGCCTTGCCGTTCCCTAACCCTAACCCTAGCCCGGAACGGAAACCCACCACCCGCCCTACACCTTACCCTATGCCGTAGCCTACTCCTTGCCCGTAGCCAGGCACTGACCCGTGCTTCAGCATGTAGCCAGACCCTCCCACGTTTCCGTACCCTCACCTGTGCCCTAAGCCTTGCCGTTCCCTAACCCTAACCGTAGCCCGGAATGAAAACCAACCTGCAGCCCTACACCTTACCCTACGCCGTAGCCTACTCCTGGCCCGTACGCTGGCACTGACCCGTGCGTCAGCACGTAGCCTGACCCTCCCACGTTTCCGTACCCTCACCTGTGCCCTAAGCCTTGCCGTTCCCTAACCCTAACCCTAACCCGGAACGGAAACCCACCACCATCCCTAAACCTTTCCCTACTGGGTAGCGTACTCCTCGCCCATATGCTCGCACTGACCCGTGCGTCAGCATGTAGTTTGACCCTCCCACGTTTCCGTACCCTCACCTGGGCCCTAAGACTTTCCATTCCATAACACTAACCTTAGTCCGGAACGGAAACCCACCACCAGCCCTACACCTTTCCATATGCGGTAGCCTACACCTGGCCCATACGCGGGCACTGACCTGTGCTTCAGCACGTAGCCTGACCCTCCCACGTTTGCGGACCCTCACCTGTGCCCTAAGACTTGCCGTTCCCTAACCCTAACCCTAGCCCGGAACGGAATCCCACCACCAGCCCTACACCTTTCCCTACGCCGTAACCTATTCCTGGCTTGTACGCAGGCACTGACACTTTCATCAGCACGTAGCCTGACCCTCCCACGTTTCTGTACCCTCACCTGTGCCCTAAGCCTTGCCGTTCACTAACCCTAACCATATACCGGAACGGAAACCCACCACCAGCCCTACAACTTACCCCCAAGCCGTAGCCTACTCCTGGCCGGTACGCTGGCACTGACATGTGCGTCAGCACGTAGCCTGACCCTCACACTTTTCCGTACCCTCACCTGTGCCCTAAGCCTTGCCGTTTTGTAACCCTAACCCTAGCCCAGAACAGAAACCCACCACCAGCCCTACACTCTACCCTACGCCATAGCCTATTCCTGGCCCGTACGCTGGCACTGAGCCGTGCGTCAGCATGTAGCCTGACCCTCCCACGTTTCCGTACCCTCACCTGTGCCCTAAGCCTTGACGTTCCCTAACCCTAACCCTAGCCCGGAACAGAAACCCACTACCAGCCCTACACCTTACCACCACGCCGTAGCCTACTCCTGGCCCATATGCTGGCACTGACCCGTGCGTCAGCACGTAGCCTGACCCTCCCACGTTTCCGTAACCTCAGCTGTGCCCTAAGCCTTGCCGTTCCCTAACATTATCCATAGCCCGGAACGGAAACCCTCCACCAGCCCTACACCTTACCCTATGCCGTAGCCTACACCTGGCCTGTACACGGGCACTGACCTGTGCTTCAGCACGTAGCCTGACCCTCCCATGTTACCGTACGCTCACCTGTGCCCTAAGAGTTGCCGTTCCCTAACCCTAACACTAGCCCGGAACGGAAACCCACCACCAGCCCTAAAACTTACCCACAAGACGTAGCCTACTCCTGGCCCGTACGCTGGCAATGACCCATGTGTCAGCACGTAGCCTGACCCTCCCACGTTTCTGTACCATCACCTGTGCCCTATGCCTTGCCGTTCCCTCACCCTCACCCTAGCCAGGAACAGAAACCCACCAGCAGCCCTACACCCTACCCTACGCCGTAGCCTACTCCTGGCACGTATGCTGGCATTGACACGTGTGTCAGAATGTAGCCTGAACCTCACACTTTTCCGTACCCTCACCTGTGCCCTAAGCCTTGCCATTCCCTAACCCTAACCCTAGTCCGGAACGGAAACCCACCACCAGAACTACAGCTTACCCCCAAGCCACAGCCTATTCCTGGTCCGTACGATGGCACTGACCCGTGCGTCAGCATGTAGCCTGACCCTCCCAAGTTTCCGTACCCTCACCTGTGCCCTAAGCCTTGCCGTTCCCTAACCCTAACCCTAGCCCGGAACGGAAACCCACCACCAGCCCTACACCTAACCCCCAAGCCGTAGCCTACTCCTGGCCAGTACGCTGGCACTGACCCATGCATCATCACGTACCCTGACCCTCCCACGTTTCGGTACACTCACCTGTGCCCTAAGACTTGCCGTTCCCTAACCCTAACCCTAGCCCGGAACGGAAACCCACCACCAGCCCTACACCTTACCCCCAAGCCGTAGCCTACTCCTGGCCCGTACGCTGGCACTGACCCGTGGGTCAGCATGTAGCCTGAACCTCCCACGTTTCCGTACCCTCACATGGGCCCTAAGCATTGCCTTTCCCTAACACTAACCCTAGCCCGGAAAGTAAACCCACCACCAGCCCTACACCTTACCCTACGCCGTAGCCTACTCGTGGCCCGAAGTCTGGCACTGACCCGTGCGTCAGCACGTAGCCTGACCCTCCCACGTTTCCCTACCCTCACCTGTGCCCTAAGCCTTGCCGTTCCCTAACCCTAACCGTAGCCCACAACGGAAACCCACCACCAGCCCTAGACCTTACCCGACGCCGTAGCCTACTCCTGGCCTGTACGCTGGCACTGACCCATGCGTCATCACGTAGACTGACGCTCCCACGTTTCCGTACCCTCACCTGTGCCCTAAGCCTTGCTGTTCCCTAACACTAACCCTAGCCTGGAATGGAAACCCAACACCAGCCCTAAACCTAACGCCCAAACCATAGCCTACTCCTGGTCCGTACGCTGGCACTTACCCGTGCGTCAGCATGTAGCCTGACCCTACCACGTTTCCGTACATTCACCTGTGCCCTAAGCCTTGCCGTTCCCTAACCCTAACCCTAGCCTGGAATGGAAACCCACCACCAGCCCTACATCTAACCCCCAAGCCGTAGCCTACTCCTGGCCTGTACGCTGGCACTGACCCGTGCGTCAGCACGTAGCCTGACGCTCCCACGTTTCCGTACCCTCACCTGTGCCCTAAGCTTTGCCGTTCCCTAACCCTAACCCTAGCCCGGAACGGAAACACACCACCAGCCCTACAACTAACCCCCAAGCCATAGCCTACTCCTGGCCGGTACGCTGGCACTGACCCTTGCATCAGCACGTAGCCTGACCCTCCCAAGTTTCCGTACCCTCACCTGTGCCCTAAGCCTTGCAGTTCCCTAACCCTATCCCTAGCCCAGAACTGAAACCCACCACCAGCCTTAAAACTGTCCCTACGCCGTACCCTACTTCTGGCCCGTACGCTGGCACTGACCAGTGCGTCAGCATGTAGTCTGGCCCCCACACGTTTCCGTACCCTCACCTGGGCCCTAAGCCTTGCCGTTCCCTAACCCTAACCCTAGCCCGGAACGGAAACCCACAACCAGCCCTACACCTTACCCTACGCCGTAGCCTACTCCTGGCCCGAACGCTGGCACTGACCCATGCGTCAGCACGTAGCCTGAACCTACCACATTTCCGTACCCTCACCTGTGCCCTAAGTCTTGCCGATCCCTAACCCTAGCCTGGAACGGAAACCCACCAACAGCCCTACACCTTACCCTATTCCGTAGCCTATTCCTGGCCCGTACGCAGGCACTGACACGTGCGTCAGCACGTAGCCTGACCATCCCACATTTCCGTACCCTCACCTGTGCCCTAAGCCTTGCCGTTTCCTTACCCTAACCATAGTACGGAACGGAAACCCACCACCAGCCCTACACCTAATCTCCAGGCCATAGCCTACTCATGGCCCATACACTGGCACTGACCCATGCGTCAGCATGTAGCCTCACCCTCCCACGTTTCCGTACCCTCACCTGTGCCCTAAGCCTTGCCGTTCCCTAACCCTAAACCTAGCCCGAAAAGGAAACCCACAACCAGCCCTACACCTAACCCCCAAGCCGTAGCCTACTCCTGGCCGGTACGCTGGCACTGACACGTGCGTCAGCACGTACCCTGACCCTCCCACGTTTCAGTACCCTCACCTGTGCCCTAAGCCTTTCTGTTCCCTAACCCTAACCCTAGCCCGGAACGGAAACCCACCACCAGCCCTACACTTTACCCTACGCCGTAGCCTACTCCTGGCCCGTACGCTGGCACTGACCCGTGAGTCAGCAAGTAGACTCACCCTCCCACGTTTCCGTACCCTCACCAGTGTCCTTAGCTTTGCCGTTCCCTAACCCTAACCCTAGCCCAGAACGGAAACCCACCACCTGCCCTACACCATACCCTACACCGTAGCCTACTCCTGGCCCGTATGCTGGCACTGACCCGTGCATCAGCACGTAGCCTGACCCTCCCACCTTTCCATACCCTCACCTGTGCCCTAAGCCTTGCCGTTGCCTAACCCTCACCCTAGCCCCAAACGGAAACTCACCAACAGCCCTACACCTTACGCCCAAGCCGTAGCCTACTCCTGGTCCTTACACTGGCACAGACCCGTGCGTCAGCACGTAGCCTGATCCTCCGACGTTTCCGTACCCTCACCTGTGCCCTAAGCCTTGCCGTTCCCTAACCCTAACCATAGCCCGGAACGGAAACCCACCACCAGCCCTACAACTTACCACCACGCCGTAGCATACTCCTGGCCCGTACGCGGGCACTGACCCGTGCGTCAGCACGTAGCCGGACCCTCCCACGTTTCCGTAACCTCAACTGTGCCCTAAGCCTTGCCGTTCCCTAACCCTAACCCTAGCCCGGAACGAAAATCCAACACCAGCCCTACACCTTACACTATGCCGTAGCCTACACCTGGCCCATACGCGGGTAATGACCTGTGCTTCAGCACGTAGCCTAACCCTCCCATGTTACCGTACCCTCACCTGTGCCCTAAGCCTTGCCGTTCCCTAACCCTAACCCTAGACCGGAACGGAAACCCACCACCAGCCCTAAAACTTACCCACAAGCAGTAGCCTACTCCTGGCCCATACGCTGGCACTGACCAGTGCGTCAGCACGTAGCCTGACCCTCCCACGTTTCCGTACCCTCATCTGTGCCCTAAGCCTTGACGTTCCCTAACACTAACCCTAGCCCTGAACGCAAACCCACCACGAGCCCTACACCATTCCCTACGCCGTAGCCTACTCCTGGCCCGTACGCTGGCACTGACCCGTGCGTCATCACGTAGCCTAACCCTCCCAGTTTCCGTACCCTCACCTGTGCCCTAAGCCTTGCCCTTCCCTTACCCTAACCCTAGCCCGGAACGGAAACCCACCAGCCGCCCTACACCTTACCCTATGCCGTAGCCTACTCCTTGCCCGTACCCATGCACTGACCCGTGCTTCAGCATGTAGCCAGACCTTCCCACGTTTCCGTACCCTCACCTGTGCCCTAAGCCTTGCCGTTCCCTAACACTAACCCTAGCCCGGAACGGAATCCCACCACCAGCCCTACACCTTTCCCTACGCCGTAACCTATTCCTGGCTTGTACGCAGGCACTGACACTTTCATCAGCACGTAGCCTGACCCTCCCACGTTTCCGTACCCTCACCTGTGCCCTAAGCCTTGCCGTTCACTAACCCTAACCATAGACCGGAACGGAAACCCACCACCAGCCCTACACCTTACCCCCAAGCCGTAGCCTACTCCTGGCCGGTACGCTGGCAATGACCTGTGCGTCAGAACTTAGCCTGACCCTCACACGTTGCCGTACCCTCACCTGTGCCCTAAGCCTTGGCGTTTCCTAACCCTAACCCTAGACCGGAACAGAAACCCACCACCAGCCCTACACTCTACCCTACGCCATAGCCTATTCCTGGCCCGTACGCTGGCACTGAGCCGTGCATCAGCATGTAGCCTGACCCTCCCACGTTTCCGTACCCTCACCTGTGCCCTAAGCCTTGACGTTCCCTAACCCTAACCTTAGCCCGGAACAGAAACCCACCACCAGCCCTACACCTTACCACCACGCTGTAGCCTACTCCTGGCCCATATGCTGGCACTGACCCGTGTGTCAGCACGTAGCCTGCCCCTCCCACGTTTCCGTAACCTCAGCTGTGCCCTAAGCCTTGCCGTTCCCTAACCTTAACCATAGCCCGGAACGGAAACCCTCCACCAGCCCTACACCTTACCCTACGCCATAGCCTACTCCTGGCCCGAACGCTGGAACTGACGCATGCGTCAGCACGTAGCCTGAACCTACCATGTTTCCGTACCCTCACCTGTGCCCTAAGTCTTGCCGATACCTAACCCTAGCCTGGAACGGAAACCCAGCACCAGCACTACACCTTACCCTATTCCGTAGCCTACTCCTGGCCCGTACGCAGGCACTGACACGTGCGTCACCACGTAGCCTGACCTTCCCACATTTTCGTACCCTCACCTGTGCCCTAAGCCTTGCCGTTCCCTTACCCTAACCATAGTACGGAACGGAAACCCACCACCAGTCCTACACCTAATCTCCACGCCATAGCCTACTCATGGCCCATACACTGACACTGACCCGTGCGTCAGCATGTAGCCTCACCCTCCCACGTTTCCGTACCCTCACCTGTGCCCTAAGCCTTGCCGTTCCCTAACCCTAACCCTAGCCCGGAAAGGAAACCCACCACCAGCCCTAGACCTAACCCCCAAGCCGTAGCCTACTCCTGGCCGGTACGCTGGCACTGACACGTGCGTCAGCACGTACCCTGACCCTCCCACGTTTCAGTACCCTCACCTGTGCCCTAAGCCTTTATGTACCCTAACCCTAACCCTAGCCCGGAACGGAAACCCACCACCAGCCCTACACTTTACCCTACGCCGTAGCCTACTCCTGGCCCGTACCCTGGCACTGACCCGTGCGTCAGCACGTAGCCTGACCCTCCCACGTTTCCGAACCCTCACCTGTGCCCTAAGCCTTGCCGTTTTCTAACCCTAACCCTAGCCCGGATCAGAAACCCACCACCAGCCCTAAACCTTACCCACAAGCCGTAGCCTACTCCTGGCCCGTACACTGGCACTGACCCGTGCGTCAGCACGTAGCCTGACCCTCCCACGTTTCCGTACCCTCACCTGTGGCCTAAGCCTTGCCGTTCCCTAACCCTAACCCTAGCCCGGAACGGAATCCCACCACCAGCCCTACACCTTACCATATGCCGTAGCCTACTCCTGGCCGGTACGCTGCCACTGAGCCTTGCATCAGCACGTAGCCTGACCCTCCCACGTTTCCGTACCCTCAGCTGTGCCCTAAGCCTTGCCGTTCCCTTACCCTAACCCTAGCCCGGAACGGAAACCCACCACCAGCCCTACACCGTACCCCCAAGCCGTAGCCTACTCCTGGCCCATACGCTGGCACTGACCCGTGCGTCAGCACGTAGCCTGACCCTCCCACTTTTCCGTACCCTCACCTGTGCCCTAAGCCTTGCTGTTCCCTAACACTAACCCTAGCCTTGAATGGAAACCCACCACCTGCCCTACACCTAACCACCAAACCGTAGCCTACTCCTGGCCGCTACGCTGGCACTGACACGTGCATCATCACGTAGCCTGAACCTCCCACGTTTCCGTACCCTCACATGTGCCCTAAGCTTTGCCGTTCCCTAACCCTAACTGTAGCCCAGAATGGAAACACACCAACAGCCCTACACCTTACCCCCAAGCCGTAGCCTACTCCTGGTCCATACGCTGGCACTGACCCGTGCGTCAGAACGTATCCTGAACCTGCCACGTTGCTGTACCCTCACCTGTGCCCTAAACCTTGCCATTCCCTAACCCTAACCCTAGCCCGGAATGGAAACACACCACAAGCCCTACACCTTACCCCCAAGCCATAGCCTACTCGTGGTCCATACGCTGGCACTGACCTGTGCGTCAGCATGTAGCCTGACCTTCTCACTTTACCGTAACGTCACCTGTGCCCTAAGCCTTGCCGTTCCCTAACCCTAACCCTAGTACGGGACGGAAACACACCACAAGCCCTACACCTAACCCACAAGCCATAGCCTACTCCTGGCCCGTACGCTGGCACTGACCTATGCGTCAGCACGTAGCCTGACCCTCCCACGTTTCCGTACCTTCACCTATGCCCTAAGCCTTGCTGTTCCCTAAAACTAACCCTAGCGCGGAACGGAAACCCACCACCAGCCCTACACTAACCCCCAAGCTGTAGCCTACTCCTGGCTGGTACGATGGCACTGACCCGTGCGTCAGCACGTAGCCTGACCCTCCCACGTTTCCGTACCCTCACCAGTGCCCTAAGCCCTGCCGTTCCGTAACCCTAACCCTAGCCCGGAACGGATACAGACCACCAGCCCTACATCTTACCCCCAAGCCGTAGACTACTCCTGGCCCATACGCTGGCACTGACCCATGGGTCAGCAAGTAGCCTCACCCTCCCTCGTTTCCGTACCCTCACCAGTGTCCTTAGCTTTGCCGTTCCCTAACCCTAACCCTAGCCCAGAACGGAAACCCACCACCTGCCCTACACCTTACCCTACGCCGTAGCCTACTCCTGGCCCGTATGCTGGCACTGACCCGTGCATCAGCACGTAGCCTGACCCTCCCACCTTTCCATACCCTCACCTGTGCCCTAAGCCTTGCCGTTGCCTAACCCTCACCCTAGCCCGAAACGGAAACTCACCAACAGCCCTACAACTTACGCCCAAGCCGTAGCCTACTCCTGGTCCTTACACTGGCACAGACCCGTGCGTCAGCACGTAGCCTGATCCTCCGACGTTTCCGTACCCTCACCTTTGCCCTAAGCCTTGCCGTTCCCTAACCCTAACCATAGCCCGGAACGGAAACCCACCACCAGCCCTACACCTTACCACCACGCCGTAGCATACTCCTGGCTCGTATGCGGGCACTGACCACTGCGTCAGCACGTATCCTGAACCTCCCACGTTTCCGTACCCTCACCTGTGCCCTAAGCCTTGACGTTACCTAACCCTAAACCTAGCCCGGCACGGAAACCCACCACCAGCCCTACACCTTTCCCTACGCCGTAGCCTACTCCTGGCCCGTACGCTGGCACTCACCCGTGCGTCATCATGTAGTCTGACCCCCCACGTTTCCGTACCCTCACCTGGGTCCTAAGCCTTGCCGTTTCCTAACCCTAACCCTAGCCCGGAACGGAAACCCACCACCAGCCCTACACCTTACCCTACGCCGTAGCCTATTCCTGGCCCGTACCATGGCACTGACCCGTGTGTCAGCACGTAGCCTGACCCTCCCACGTTTCCGAACCCTCACCTGTGCCCTAAGCCTTGCCGTTTCCTAACCCTAACCCTAGCCCGGAACAGAAACCCACCACCAGCCCTACACTCTACCCTATGCCATAGCCTATTCCTGGCCCGTACGCTGGCACTGAGCCTTGCATCAGCATGTAGCCTGACCCTCCCACGTTTCCGTACCCTCACCTGTGCCCTAAGCCTTGACGTTCCCTAACCCTAACCCTAGCCCAGAACAGAAACACACCACCAGCCCTACACCTTACCACCACGCCGTAGCCTACTCCTGGCCCATATGCTGGCACTGACCCGTGTGTCAGCACGTAGCCTGCCCCTCCCACGTTTCCGTAACCTCAGCTGTGCCCTAAGCCTTGCCGTTCCCTAACCTTAACCATAGCCCGGAACGGAAACCCTCCACCAGCCCTACACCTTACCCTACGCCGTAGCCTACTCCTGGCCCGAACGCTGGAACTGACGCATGCGTCAGCACGTAGCCTGAACCTACCAAGTTTCCGTACCCTCACCTGTGCCCTAAGTCTTGCCGATACCTAACCCTAGCCTGGAACGGAAACCCAGCACCAGCCCTACACCTTACCCTATTCCGTAGCCTACTCCTGGCCCGTACGCAGGCACTGACACGTGCGTCAGCACGTAGCCTGACATTCCCACATTTCCGTACCCACACCTGTGCCCTAAGCCTTGCCGTTCCCTTACCCTAACCATAGTACGGAACGGAAACCCACCACCAGCCCTACACCTAATCTCCACGCCATAGCCTACTCATGGCCCATACACTGGCACTGACCCGTGCGTCAGCATGTAGCCTCACCCTCCCACGTTTCCGTACCCTCACCTGTGCCCTAAGCCTTGCCGTTCCCTAACCCTAACCCTAGCCCGGAAAGGAAACCCACCACCAGCCCTAGACCTAACCCCCAAGCCGTAGCCTACTCCTGGCCGGTACGCTGGCACTGACACGTGCGTCAGCACGTACCCTGACCCTCCCACGTTTCAGTACCCTCACCTGTGCCCTAAGCCTTTCTGTTCCCTAACCCTAACCCTAGCCCGGAACGGAAACCCACCACCAGCCCTACACTTTACCCTACGCCGTAGCCTACTCCTGGCCCGTACGCTGGCACTGACCCGTGCGTCAGCACGTAGCCTGACCCTCCCACGTTTCTGTAACCTCAACTGTGCCCTAAGCCTTGCCGTTCCCTAACCCTAACCCTAGCCCGGAACGAAAAGCCAACACCAGCCCTACACCTTACACTATGCCGTAGCCTGCACCTGGCCCATACGTGGGTAATGACCTGTGCTTCAGCACGTAGCCTAAACCTCCCATGTTACCATACCCTCACCTGTGCCCTAAGCCTTGCCGTTCCCTAACCCTAACCCTAGACCGGAACGGAAACCCACCACCAGCCCTAAAACTTACCCACAAGCAGTAGCCTACTCCTGGCCCGTACGCTGGCACTGACCCGTGTGTCAGCACGTAGCCTGACCCTCCCACGTTTCCGTACCCTCACCTGTGCCCTAAGCCTTGCCGTTCCCTAACCCTAACCGTAGCCCGGAACGAAAACCCACCACCAGCCTTACACCTTACCCTACGCCGTAGCCTACTCCTGGCCCATACGCTGGCAGTGACCCGTACGTCAGCACGTAGCCTGACCCTCCCACGTTTCCGTACCCTCACCAGTGCCCTACGCCCTGCCGTTCCGTAACCCTAACCCTAACCCAGAACGGAAACAGACCACCAGCCCTACATCTTACCCCCAAGCCGTAGCCTACTCCTGGTCCTTACACTGGCACAGACCCGTGCGTCAGCACGTAGCCTGACCCTCCCACGTTTCCGTACCCTCACCTGTGCCCTAAGCCTTGCCGTTCCCTAACCCTAACCTTAGCCCGGAACGGAAACCCACCACCAGCCCTACACCTTACCACCATGCCGTAGCCTACTCCTGGCCCGTACGCGGGCACTGAGCCTTGCATCAGCACGTAGCCTGACCCTCCCACGTTTCCGTACCCTCAGCTGTGCCCTAAGCCTTGCCGTTCCCTAACCCTAACCCTAGCCCGGAACGGAAACCCACCACCAGCCCTACAACGTACCCCCAAGCCGTAGCCTACTCCTGGCCCATACGCTGGCACTGACCCTTGCGTCAGCACGTAGCCTGACCCTCCCACTTTTCCGTACCCTCACCTGTGCCCTAAGCCTTGCTGTTCCCTAACACTAACCCTAGCCTGGAATGGAAACCCACCACCTGCCCTACACCTAACCACCAAACCGTAGCCTACTCCTGGCCGCTACGCTGGCACTGACACGTGCGTCATCACGTAGCCTGAACCTCCCACGTTTCCGTACCCTCACATGTGCCCTAAGCTTTGCCGTTCCATAACTCTAACTGTAGCCCGGAACGGAAACACACCAACAGCCCTACACCTTACCCCCAAGCCGTAGCCTACTCCTGGTCCATACGCTGGCACTGACCCGTGCGTCAGAACGTATCCTGAACCTGCCACGTTGCTGTACCCTCACCTGTGCCCTAAACCTTGCCATTCCCTAACCCTAACCCTAGCCCGGAATGGAAACACACCACAAGCCCTACACCTTACCCCCAAGCCATAGCCTACTCGTGGTACATACGCTGGCACTGACCTGTGCGTCAGCATGTAGCCTGACCTTCTCACTTTACCGTAACGTCACCTGTGCCCTAAGCCTTGCCGTTCCCTAACCCTAACCCTAGTACGGGACGGAAACACACCACAAGCCCTACACCTAACCCACAAGCCATAGCCTACTCCTGGCCCGTACGCTGGCACTGACCCATGCGTCAGCACGTAGCCTGACCCTCCCACGTTTCCGTACCCTCACCTATGCCCTAAGCCTTGCTGTTCCCTAACACTAACCCTAGCGCGGAACGGAAACCCACCACCAGCCCTACACTAACCCCCAAGATCTAGCCTACTCCTGGCTGGTATGATGGCACTGACCCGTGCGTCAGCACGTAGCCTGACCCTCCCACGTTTCCGTACCTTCACCAGTTCCCTAAGCCCTGCCGTTCCGTAACCCTAACCCTAGCCCGGAACGGAAACAGACCACCAGCCCTACATCTTACCCCCAAGCCGTAGACTACTCCTGGCCCATACGCTGGCACTGACCCGTGGGTCAGCAAGTAACCTCACCCTCCCACGTTTCCGTACCCTCACCAGTGTCCTTAGCTTTGCCGTTCCCTAACCCTAACCCTAGCCCAGAACGGAAACCCACCACCTGCCAAACACCTTACCCTACGCCGTAGCCTACTCCTGGCCCGTATGCTGGCACTGACCTGTGCATCAGCACGTAGCCTGACCCTCCCACCTTTCCATACCCTCACCTGAGCCCTAAGCCTTGCCATTGCCTAACCCTCACCCTAGCCCGAAACGGAAACTCACCAACAGCCCTACACCTTACGCCCAAGCCGTAGCCTACTCCTGGTCCTTACACTGGCACAGACCCGTGCGTCAGCACGTAGCCTGATCCTCCGACGTTTCCGTACCCTCACCTGTGCCCTATGCCTTGCCGTTCCCTAACCCTAACCATAGCCCGGAACGGAAACCCACCACCAGCCCTATACCTTACCACCACGCCGTAGCATACTCCTGGCTCGTACGCGGGCACTGACCCGTGCGTCAGCACGTATCCTGAACCTCCCACGTTTCGGTACCCTCACCTGTGCCCTAAGCCTTGACGTTCCCTAACCCTAAACCTAGCCCGGCACGGAAACCCACCACCAGCCCTACACCTTTCCCTACGCCGTAGCCTACTCCTGGCCCGTACGCTGGCACTCACTCGTGCGTCATCATGTAGTCTGACCCCCCCACGTTTCCGTACCCTCACCTGGGTCCTAAGCCTTGCCGTTTCCTAACCCTAACCCTAGCCCGGAACGGAAACCCACCACCAGCCCTACACCTTACCCTAGGCCGTAGCCTACTCCTGGCCCGTACCCTGGCACTGACCCGTGTGTCAGCACGTAGCCTGACCCTCCCACGTTTCCGAACCCACACCTGTGCCCTAAGCCTTGCCGTTTCCTAACCCTAACCCTAGCCCGGAACAGAAACCCACCACCAGCCCTACACTCTACCCTACGCCATAGCCTATTCCTGGCCCGTACGCTGGCACTGAGCCGTGCATCAGCATGTAGCCTGACCCTCCCACGTTTCCGTACCCTCACCTGTGCCCTAAGCCTTGACGTTCCCTAACCCTAACCCTAGCCCAGAACAGAAACCCACCACCAGCCCTACACCTTACCACCACGCCGTAGCCTACTCCTGGCCCATATGCTGGCACTGACCCGTGTGTCCGCACGTAGCCTGCCCCTCCCACGTTTCCGTAACCTCAGCTGTGCCCTAAGCCTTGCCGTTCCCTAACCTTAACCATAGCCCGGAACGGAAACCCTCCACCAGCCCTAGACCTTACCCTACGCCGTAGCCTACTCCTGGCCCGAACGCTGGAACTGACGCATGCGTCAGCACGTAGCCTGAACCTACAACGTTTCTGTACCCTCACCTGTGCCCTAAGTCTTGCCGATACCTAACCCTAGGCTGGAACGGAAACCCAGCACCAGCCCTACTCCTTACCCTATTCCGTAGCCTACTCCTGGCCCGTACGCAGGCACTGACACGTGCGTCAGCACGTAGCCTGACCTTCCCACATTTCCGTACCCTCACCTGTGCCCTAAGCCTTGCCGTTCCCTTACCCTAACCATAGTACGGAACGGAAACCCACCACCAGCCCTACACCTAATCTCCACGCCATAGCCTACTCATGGCCCATACACTGGCACTGACCCGTGCGTCAGCATGTAGCCTCACCCTCCCACGTTTCCGTACCCTCACCTGTGCCCTAAGCCTTGCCGTTCCCTAACCCTAACCCTAGCCCGGAAAGGAAACCCACCACCAGCCCTAAACCTAACCCCCAAGCCGTAGCCTACTCCTGGCCGGTACGCTGGCACTGACACGTGCGTCAGCACGTACCTTGACCCTCCCACGTTTCAGTACCCTCACCTGTGCCCTAAGCCTTTCTGTTCCCTAACCCTAACCCTAGCCCGGAACGGAAACCCACCACCAGCCCTACACCTTTCCCTACGCCGTAGCCTACTCCTGGCCCGTACGCTGGCACTCACCCGTGCGTCATCATGTAGTCTGACCCCCCCACGTTTCCGTACCCTCACCTGGGTCCCAAGCCTTGCCGTTTCCTAACCCTAACCCTAGCCCGGAACGGAAACCCACCACCAGCCCTACACCTTACCCACAAGCCGTAGCCTACTCCTGGCCCGTACACTGGCACTGACCCGTGCGTCAGCACGTAGCCTGACCCTCACACGTTTCCTTACCCTCACCTGTGGCCTAAGCCTTACCGTTCCCGAACCCTAACCCTAGCCCGGAACGGAATCCCATTACCAGCCCTAAACCTTACCATATGCCGTAGCCTACTCCTGGCCGGTACGCTGCCACTGAGCCTTGCATCAGCACGTAGCCTGACCCTCCCACGTTTCCATACCCTCAGCTGTGCCCTAAGCCTTGCCGTTCCCTAACCCTAACCCTAGCCCGGAACGGAAACCCACCACCAGCCCTACACCGTACCCCCAAGCCGTAGCCTACTCCTGGCCCGTACGCTGGCACTGACACGTGCGTCAGCACGTAGCCTGACCCTCCCACGTTTCCGTACCCTCACCTGTGCCCGAAGCCTTGCTGTTCCCTAACACTAACCCTAGCCTGGAATGGAAACCCACCACCTGCCCTACACCTAACCACCAAACCGTAGCCTACTCCTGGCCGCTACACTGGCACTGACATGTGCGTCAGCACGTAGCCTGACCCTCCCACGTTTCCGTACCCTCACCAGTGCCCTAAGACCTGCCGTTCCATAACCCTAACCCTAGCCCGGAACGGAAACAGACCACCAGCCCTACATCTTACCCTCAAGCCGTAGACTTCTCCTGGCCCATACGCTGGCACTGACACGTGGTTCAGCAAGTAGCCTCACCCTCCCACGTTTCCGTACCCTCACCAGTGTCCTTAGCTTTGCCGTTCCATAACCCTAACCCTAGCCCAGAACGGAAACCCACCACCTGCCCTACACCTTACCCTATGCCGTAGCCTACTCCTGGCCCGTATGCTGGCACTGACCCGTGCATCAGCAAGTAGCCTGACCCTCCCACGTTTCCGAACCCTCACCTGTGCCCTAAGCCTTGCCGTTTCCTAACCCTAACCCTAGCCCGGAACAGAAACCCACCACCAGCCCTACACTCTACCCTATGCCATAGCCTATTCCTGGCCCGTACGCTGGCACTGAGCCGTGCATCAGCATGTAGCCTGACCCTCCCACGTTTCCGTACCCTCACCTGTGCCCTAAGCCTTGACGTTCCCTAACCCTAACCCTAGCCCAGAACAGAAACACACCACCAGCCCTACACCTTACCACCACGCCGTAGCCTACTCCTGGCCCATATGCTGGCACTGACCCGTGTGTCAGCACGTAGCCTGCCCCTCCCACGTTTCCGTAACCTCAGCTGTGCCCTAAGCCTTGCCGTTCCCTAACCTTAACCATAGCCCGGAACGGAAACCCTCCACCAGCCCTACACCTTACCCTACGCCGTAGCCTACTCCTGGCCCGAACGCTGGAACTGACGCATGCGTCAGCACGTAGCCTGAACCTACCAAGTTTCCGTACCCTCACCTGTGCCCTAAGTCTTGCCGATACCTAACCCTAGCCTGGAACGGAAACCCAGCACCAGCCCTACACCTTACCCTATTCCGTAGCCTACTCCTGGCCCGTACGCAGGCACTGACACGTGCGTCAGCACGTAGCCTGACATTCCCACATTTCCGTACCCACACCTGTGCCCTAAGCCTTGCCGTTCCCTTACCCTAACCATAGTACGGAACGGAAACCCACCACCAGCCCTACACCTAATCTCCACGCCATAGCCTACTCATGGCCCATACACTGGCACTGACCCGTGCGTCAGCATGTAGCCTCACCCTCCCCCGTTTCCGTACCCTCACCTGTGCCCTAAGCCTTGCCGTTCCCTAACCCTAACCCTAGCCCGGAAAGGAAACCCACCACCAGCCCTAGACCTAACCCCCAAGCCGTAGCCTACTCCTGGCCGGTACGCTGGCACTGACACGTGCGTCAGCACGTACCCTGACCCTCCCACGTTTCAGTACCCTCACCTGTGCCCTAAGCCTTTCTGTTCCCTAACCCTAACCCTAGCCCGGAACGGAAACCCACCACCAGCCCTACACTTTACCCTACGCCGTAGCCTACTCCTGGCCCGTACGCTGGCACTGACCCGTGCGTCAGCACGTAGCCTGACCCTCCCACGTTTCTGTAACCTCAACTGTGCCCTAAGCCTTGCCGTTCCCTAACCCTAACCCTAGCCCGGAACGAAAAGCCAACACCAGCCCTACACCTTACACTATGCCGTAGCCTGCACCTGGCCCATACGTGGGTAATGACCTGTGCTTCAGCACGTAGCCTAAACCTCCCATGTTACCATACCCTCACCTGTGCCCTAAGCCTTGCCGTTCCCTAACCCTAACCCTAGACCGGAACGGAAACCCACCACCAGCCCTAAAACTTACCCACAAGCAGTAGCCTACTCCTGGCCCGTACGCTGGCACTGACCCGTGTGTCAGCACGTAGCCTGACCCTCCCACGTTTCCGTACCCTCACCTGTGCCCTAAGCCTTGCCGTTCCCTAACCCTAACCGTAGCCCGGAACGAAAACCCACCACCAGCCTTACACCTTACCCTACGCCGTAGCCTACTCCTGGCCCATACGCTGGCAGTGACCCGTACGTCAGTACGTAGCCTGACCCTCCCACGTTTCCGTACCCTCACCAGTGCCCTAAGCCCTGCCGTTCCGTAACCCTAACCCTAACCCAGAACGGAAACAGACCACCAGCCCTACATCTTACCCCCAAGCCGTAGCCTACTCCTGGTCCTTACACTGGCACAGACCCGTGCGTCAGCACGTAGCCTGACCCTCCCACGTTTCCGTACCCTCACCTGTGCCCTAAGCCTTGCCGTTCCCTAACCCTAACCTTAGCCCGGAACGGAAACCCACCACCAGCCCTACACCTTACCACCATGCCGTAGCCTACTCCTGGCCCGTACGCGGGCACTGAGCCTTGCATCAGCACGTAGCCTGACCCTCCCACGTTTCCGTACCCTCAGCTGTGCCCTAAGCCTTGCCATTCCCTAACCCTAACCCTAGCCCGGAACGGAAACCCACCACCAGCCCTACAACGTACCCCCAAGCCGTAGCCTACTCCTGGCCCATACGCTGGCACTGACCCTTGCGTCAGCACGTAGCCTGACCCTCCCACTTTTCCGTACCCTCACCTGTGCCCTAAGCCTTGCTGTTCCCTAACACTAACCCTAGCCTGGAATGGAAACCCACCACCTGCCCTACACCTAACCACCAAACCGTAGCCTACTCCTGGCCGCTACGCTGGCACTGACACGTGCGTCATCACGTAGCCTGAACCTCCCACGTTTCCGTACCCTCACATGTGCCCTAAGCTTTGCCGTTCCCTAACTCTAACTGTAGCCCGGAACGGAAACACACCAACAGCCCTACACCTTACCCCCAAGCCGTAGCCTACTCCTGGTCCATACGCTGGCACTGACCCGTGCGTCAGAACGTATCCTGAACCTGCCACGTTGCTGTACCCTCACCTGTGCCCTAAACCTTGCCATTCCCTAACCCTAACCCTAGCCCGGAATGGAAACACACCACAAGCCCTACACCTTACCCCCAAGCCATAGCCTACTCGTGGTACATACGCTGGCACTGACCTGTGCGTCAGCATGTAGCCTGACCTTCTCACTTTACCGTAACGTCACCTGTGCCCTAAGCCTTGCCGTTCCCTAACCCTAACCCTAGTACGGGACGGAAACACACCACAAGCCCTACACCTAACCCACAAGCCATAGCCTACTCCTGGCCCGTACGCTGGCACTGACCCATGCGTCAGCACGTAGCCTGACCCTCCCACGTTTCCGTACCCTCACCTATGCCCTAAGCCTTGCTGTTCCCTAACACTAACCCTAGCGCGGAACGGAAACCCACCACCAGCCCTACACTAACCCCCAAGATCTAGCCTACTCCTGGCTGGTATGATGGCACTGACCCGTGCGTCAGCACGTAGTCTGACCCTCCCACGTTTCCGTACCTTCACCAGTTCCCTAAGCCCTGCCGTTCCGTAACCCTAACCCTAGCCCGGAACGGAAACAGACCACCAGCCCTACATCTTACCCCCAAGCCGTAGACTACTCCTGGCCCATACGCTGGCACTGACCCGTGGGTCAGCAAGTAACCTCACCCTCCCACGTTTCCGTACCCTCACCAGTGTCCTTAGCTTTGCCGTTCCCTAACCCTAACCCTAGCCCAGAACGGAAACCCACCACCTGCCAAACACCTTACCCTACGCCGTAGCCTACTCCTGGCCCGTATGCTGGCACTGACCTGTGCATCAGCACGTAGCCTGACCCTCCCACCTTTCCATACCCTCACCTGAGCCCTAAGCCTTGCCATTGCCTAACCCTCACCCTAGCCCGAAACGGAAACTCACCAACAGCCCTACACCTTACGCCCAAGCCGTAGCCTACTCCTGGTCCTTACACTGGCACAGACCCGTGCGTCAGCACGTAGCCTGATCCTCCGACGTTTCCGTACCCTCACCTGTGCCCTATGCCTTGCCGTTCCCTAACCCTAACCATAGCCCGGAACGGAAACCCACCACCAGCCCTATACCTTACCACCACGCCGTAGCATACTCCTGGCTCGTACGCGGGCACTGACCCGTGCGTCAGCACGTATCCTGAACCTCCCACGTTTCGGTACCCTCACCTGTGCCCTAAGCCTTGACGTTCCCTAACCCTAAACCTAGCCCGGCACGGAAACCCACCACCAGCCCTACACCTTTCCCTACGCCGTAGCCTACTCCTGGCCCGTACGCTGGCACTCACTCGTGCGTCATCATGTAGTCTGACCCCCCCACGTTTCCGTACCCTCACCTGGGTCCTAAGCCTTGCCGTTTCCTAACCCTAACCCTAGCCCGGAACGGAAACCCACCACCAGCCCTACACCTTACCCTAGGCCGTAGCCTACTCCTGGCCCGTACCCTGGCACTGACCCGTGTGTCAGCACGTAGCCTGACCCTCCCACGTTTCCGAACCCACACCTGTGCCCTAAGCCTTGCCGTTTCCTAACCCTAACCCTAGCCCGGAACAGAAACCCACCACCAGCCCTACACTCTACCCTACGCCATAGCCTATTCCTGGCCCGTACGCTGGCACTGAGCCGTGCATCAGCATGTAGCCTGACCCTCCCACGTTTCCGTACCCTCACCTGTGCCCTAAGCCTTGACGTTCCCTAACCCTAACCCTAGCCCAGAACAGAAACCCACCACCAGCCCTACACCTTACCACCACGCCGTAGCCTACTCCTGGCCCATATGCTGGCACTGACCCGTGTGTCCGCACGTAGCCTGCCACTCCCACGTTTCCGTAACCTCAGCTGTGCCCTAAGCCTTGCCGTTCCCTAACCTTAACCATAGCCCGGAACGGAAACCCTCCACCAGCCCTAGACCTTACCCTACGCCGTAGCCTACTCCTGGCCCGAACGCTGGAACTGACGCATGCGTCAGCACGTAGCCTGAACCTACAACGTTTCTGTACCCTCACCTGTGCCCTAAGTCTTGCCGATACCTAACCCTAGGCTGGAACGGAAACCCAGCACCAGCCCTACACCTTACCCTATTCCGTAGCCTACTCCTGGCCCGTACGCAGGCACTGACACGTGCGTCAGCACGTAGCCTGACCTTCCCACATTTCCGTACCCTCACCTGTGCCCTAAGCCTTGCCGTTCCCTTACCCTAACCATAGTACGGAACGGAAACCCACCACCAGCCCTACACCTAATCTCCACGCCATAGCCTACTCATGGCCCATACACTGGCACTGACCCGTGCGTCAGCATGTAGCCTCACCCTCCCACGTTTCCGTACCCTCACCTGTGCCCTAAGCCTTGCCGTTCCCTAACCCTAACCCTAGCCCGGAAAGGAAACCCACCACCAGCCCTAAACCTAACCCCCAAGCCGTAGCCTACTCCTGGCCGGTACGCTGGCACTGACACGTGCGTCAGCACGTACCTTGACCCTCCCACGTTTCAGTACCCTCACCGGTGCCCTAAGCCTTTCTGTTCCCTAACCCTAACCCTAGCCCGGAACGGAAACCCACCACCAGCCCTAAACCTTTCCCTACGCCGTAGCCTACTCCTGGCCCGTACGCTGGCACTCACCCGTGCGTCATCATGTAGTCTGACCCCCCCACGTTTCTGTACCCTCACCTGGGTCCCAAGCCTTGCCGTTTCCTAACCCTAACCCTAGCCCGGAACGGAAACCCACCACCAGCCCTACACCTTACCCACAAGCCGTAGCCTACTCCTGGCCCGTACACTGGCACTGACCCGTGCGTCAGCACGTAGCCTGACCCTCACACGTTTCCGTACCCTCACCTGTGGCCTAAGCCTTACCGTTCCCGAACCCTAACCCTAGCCCGGAACGGAATCCCATCACCAGCCCTAAACCTTACCATATGCCGTAGCCTACTCCTGGCCTGTACGCTGCCACTGAGCCTTGCATCAGCACGTAGCCTGACCCTCCCACGTTTCCATACCCTCAGCTGTGCCCTAAGCCTTGCCGTTCCCTAACCCTAACCCTAGCCCGGAACGGAAACCCACCACCAGCCCTACACCGTACCCCCAAGCCGTAGCCTACTCCTGGCCCGTACGCTGGCACTGACACGTGCGTCAGCACGTAGCCTGACCCTCCCACGTTTCCGTACCCTCACCTGTGCCCGAAGCCTTGCTGTTCCCTAACACTAACCCTAGCCTGGAATGGAAACCCACCACCTGCCCTACACCTAACCACCAAACCGTAGCCTACTCCTGGCCGCTACACTGGCACTGACACGTGCGTCAGCACGTAGCCTGACCCTCCCACGTTTCCGTACCCTCACCAGTGCCCTAAGACCTGCCGTTCCATAACCCTAACCCTAGCCCGGAACGGAAACAGACCACCAGCCCTACATCTTACCCTCAAGCCGTAGACTTCTCCTGGCCCATACGCTGGCACTGACACGTGGGTCAGCAAGTAGCCTCACCCTCCCACGTTTCCGTACCCTCACCAGTGTCCTTAGCTTTGCCGTTCCCTAACCCTAACCCTAGCCCAGAACGGAAACCCACCACCTGCCCTACACCTTACCCTACGCCGTAGCCTACTCCTGGCCCGTATGCTGGCACTGACCCGTGCATCAGCAAGTAGCCTGACCCTCCCACCTTTCCGTACCCTCACCTGTGCCCTAAGCCTTGCCATTGCCTAACCCTCACCCTAGCCCGAAACGGAAACTCACCAACAGCCCTACAACTTACGCCCAAGCCGTAGCCTACTCCTGGTCCTTACACTGGCACAGACCCGTGCGTCAGCACGTAGCCTGATCCTCCGACGTTTCCGTACCCTCACCTGTGCCCTAAGCCTTGCCGTTCCCTAACCCTAACCATAGCCCGGAACGGAAACCCACCACCAGCCCTACACCTTACCACCACGCCGTAGCATACTCCTGGCCCGTACGCGGGCACTGACCCGTGCATCAGCACGTATCCTCACCCTCCCACGTTTCCGTACCCTCACCTGTGCCCTAAGCCTTGCCGTTCCCTAACCCTAACCCTAGCCCGGAAAGGAAACCCACCACCAGCCCTAAACCTAACCCCCAAGCCGTAGCCTACTCCTGGCCGGTACGCTGGCACTGACACGTGCGTCAGCACGTACCTTGACCCTCCCACGTTTCAGTACCCTCACCTGTGCCCTAAGCCTTTCTGTTCCCTAACCCTAACCCTAGCCCGGAACGGAAACCCACCACCAGCCCTACACCTTTCCCTACGCCGTAGCCTACTCCTGGCCCGTACGCTGGCACTCACCCGTGCGTCATCATGTAGTCTGACCCCCCCACGTTTCCGTACCCTCACCTGGGTCCCAAGCCTTGCCGTTTCCTAACCCTAACCCTAGCCCGGAACGGAAACCCACCACCAGCCCTACACCTTACCCACAAGCCGTAGCCTACTCCTGGCCCGTACACTGGCACTGACCCGTGCGTCAGCACGTAGCCTGACCCTCACACGTTTCCTTACCCTCACCTGTGGCCTAAGCCTTACCGTTCCCGAACCCTAACCCTAGCCCGGAACGGAATCCCATTACCAGCCCTAAACCTTACCATATGCCGTAGCCTACTCCTGGCCGGTACGCTGCCACTGAGCCTTGCATCAGCACGTAGCCTGACCCTCCCACGTTTCCATACCCTCAGCTGTGCCCTAAGCCTTGCCGTTCCCTAACCCTAACCCTAGCCCGGAACGGAAACCCACCACCAGCCCTACACCGTACCCCCAAGCCGTAGCCTACTCCTGGCCCGTACGCTGGCACTGACACGTGCGTCAGCACGTAGCCTGACCCTCCCACGTTTCCGTACCCTCACCTGTGCCCGAAGCCTTGCTGTTCCCTAACACTAACCCTAGCCTGGAATGGAAACCCACCACCTGCCCTACACCTAACCACCAAACCGTAGCCTACTCCTGGCCGCTACACTGGCACTGACATGTGCGTCAGCACGTAGCCTGACCCTCCCACGTTTCCGTACCCTCACCAGTGCCCTAAGACCTGCCGTTCCATAACCCTAACCCTAGCCCGGAACGGAAACAGACCACCAGCCCTACATCTTACCCTCAAGCCGTAGACTTCTCCTGGCCCATACGCTGGCACTGACACGTGGTTCAGCAAGTAGCCTCACCCTCCCACGTTTCCGTACCCTCACCAGTGTCCTTAGCTTTGCCGTTCCATAACCCTAACCCTAGCCCAGAACGGAAACCCACCACCTGCCCTACACCTTACCCTATGCCGTAGCCTACTCCTGGCCCGTATGCTGGCACTGACCCGTGCATCAGCAAGTAGCCTGACCCTCCCACGTTTCCGAACCCTCACCTGTGCCCTAAGCCTTGCCGTTTCCTAACCCTAACCCTAGCCCGGAACAGAAACCCACCACCAGCCCTACACTCTACCCTATGCCATAGCCTATTCCTGGCCCGTACGCTGGCACTGAGCCGTGCATCAGCATGTAGCCTGACCCTCCCACGTTTCCGTACCCTCACCTGTGCCCTAAGCCTTGACGTTCCCTAACCCTAACCCTAGCCCAGAACAGAAACACACCACCAGCCCTACACCTTACCACCACGCCGTAGCCTACTCCTGGCCCATATGCTGGCACTGACCCGTGTGTCAGCACGTAGCCTGCCCCTCCCACGTTTCCGTAACCTCAGCTGTGCCCTAAGCCTTGCCGTTCCCTAACCTTAACCATAGCCCGGAACGGAAACCCTCCACCAGCCCTACACCTTACCCTACGCCGTAGCCTACTCCTGGCCCGAACGCTGGAACTGACGCATGCGTCAGCACGTAGCCTGAACCTACCAAGTTTCCGTACCCTCACCTGTGCCCTAAGTCTTGCCGATACCTAACCCTAGCCTGGAACGGAAACCCAGCACCAGCCCTACACCTTACCCTATTCCGTAGCCTACTCCTGGCCCGTACGCAGGCACTGACACGTGCGTCAGCACGTAGCCTGACATTCCCACATTTCCGTACCCACACCTGTGCCCTAAGCCTTGCCGTTCCCTTACCCTAACCATAGTACGGAACGGAAACCCACCACCAGCCCTACACCTAATCTCCACGCCATAGCCTACTCATGGCCCATACACTGGCACTGACCCGTGCGTCAGCATGTAGCCTCACCCTCCCACGTTTCCGTACCCTCACCTGTGCCCTAAGCCTTGCCGTTCCCTAACCCTAACCCTAGCCCGGAAAGGAAACCCACCACCAGCCCTAGACCTAACCCCCAAGCCGTAGCCTACTCCTGGCCGGTACGCTGGCACTGACACGTGCGTCAGCACGTACCCTGACCCTCCCACGTTTCAGTACCCTCACCTGTGCCCTAAGCCTTTCTGTTCCCTAACCCTAACCCTAGCCCGGAACGGAAACCCACCACCAGCCCTACACTTTACCCTACGCCGTAGCCTACTCCTGGCCCGTACGCTGGCACTGACCCGTGCGTCAGCACGTAGCCTGACCCTCCCACGTTTCTGTAACCTCAACTGTGCCCTAAGCCTTGCCGTTCCCTAACCCTAACCCTAGCCCGGAACGAAAAGCCAACACCAGCCCTACACCTTACACTATGCCGTAGCCTGCACCTGGCCCATACGTGGGTAATGACCTGTGCTTCAGCACGTAGCCTAAACCTCCCATGTTACCATACCCTCACCTGTGCCCTAAGCCTTGCCGTTCCCTAACCCTAACCCTAGACCGGAACGGAAACCCACCACCAGCCCTAAAACTTACCCACAAGCAGTAGCCTACTCCTGGCCCGTACGCTGGCACTGACCCGTGTGTCAGCACGTAGCCTGACCCTCCCACGTTTCCGTACCCTCACCTGTGCCCTAAGCCTTGCCGTTCCCTAACCCTAACCGTAGCCCGGAACGAAAACCCACCACCAGCCTTACACCTTACCCTACGCCGTAGCCTACTCCTGGCCCATACGCTGGCAGTGACCCGTACGTCAGTACGTAGCCTGACCCTCCCACGTTTCCGTACCCTCACCAGTGCCCTAAGCCCTGCCGTTCCGTAACCCTAACCCTAACCCAGAACGGAAACAGACCACCAGCCCTACATCTTACCCCCAAGCCGTAGCCTACTCCTGGTCCTTACACTGGCACAGACCCGTGCGTCAGCACGTAGCCTGACCCTCCCACGTTTCCGTACCCTCACCTGTGCCCTAAGCCTTGCCGTTCCCTAACCCTAACCTTAGCCCGGAACGGAAACCCACCACCAGCCCTACACCTTACCACCATGCCGTAGCCTACTCCTGGCCCGTACGCGGGCACTGAGCCTTGCATCAGCACGTAGCCTGACCCTCCCACGTTTCCGTACCCTCAGCTGTGCCCTAAGCCTTGCCATTCCCTAACCCTAACCCTAGCCCGGAACGGAAACCCACCACCAGCCCTACAACGTACCCCCAAGCCGTAGCCTACTCCTGGCCCATACGCTGGCACTGACCCTTGCGTCAGCACGTAGCCTGACCCTCCCACTTTTCCGTACCCTCACCTGTGCCCTAAGCCTTGCTGTTCCCTAACACTAACCCTAGCCTGGAATGGAAACCCACCACCTGCCCTACACCTAACCACCAAACCGTAGCCTACTCCTGGCCGCTACGCTGGCACTGACACGTGCGTCATCACGTAGCCTGAACCTCCCACGTTTCCGTACCCTCACATGTGCCCTAAGCTTTGCCGTTCCCTAACTCTAACTGTAGCCCGGAACGGAAACACACCAACAGCCCTACACCTTACCCCCAAGCCGTAGCCTACTCCTGGTCCATACGCTGGCACTGACCCGTGCGTCAGAACGTATCCTGAACCTGCCACGTTGCTGTACCCTCACCTGTGCCCTAAACCTTGCCATTCCCTAACCCTAACCCTAGCCCGGAATGGAAACACACCACAAGCCCTACACCTTACCCCCAAGCCATAGCCTACTCGTGGTACATACGCTGGCACTGACCTGTGCGTCAGCATGTAGCCTGACCTTCTCACTTTACCGTAACGTCACCTGTGCCCTAAGCCTTGCCGTTCCCTAACCCTAACCCTAGTACGGGATGGAAACACACCACAAGCCCTACACCTAACCCACAAGCCATAGCCTACTCCTGGCCCGTACGCTGGCACTGACCCATGCGTCAGCACGTAGCCTGACCCTCCCACGTTTCCGTACCCTCACCTATGCCCTAAGCCTTGCTGTTCCCTAACACTAACCCTAGCGCGGAACGGAAACCCACCACCAGCCCTACACTAACCCCCAAGATCTAGCCTACTCCTGGCTGGTATGATGGCACTGACCCGTGCGTCAGCACGTAGTCTGACCCTCCCACGTTTCCGTACCTTCACCAGTTCCCTAAGCCCTGCCGTTCCGTAACCCTAACCCTAGCCCGGAACGGAAACAGACCACCAGCCCTACATCTTACCCCCAAGCCGTAGACTACTCCTGGCCCATACGCTGGCACTGACCCGTGGGTCAGCAAGTAACCTCACCCTCCCACGTTTCCGTACCCTCACCAGTGTCCTTAGCTTTGCCGTTCCCTAACCCTAACCCTAGCCCAGAACGGAAACCCACCACCTGCCAAACACCTTACCCTACGCCGTAGCCTACTCCTGGCCCGTATGCTGGCACTGACCTGTGCATCAGCACGTAGCCTGACCCTCCCACCTTTCCATACCCTCACCTGAGCCCTAAGCCTTGCCATTGCCTAACCCTCACCCTAGCCCGAAACGGAAACTCACCAACAGCCCTACACCTTACGCCCAAGCCGTAGCCTACTCCTGGTCCTTACACTGGCACAGACCCGTGCGTCAGCACGTAGCCTGATCCTCCGACGTTTCCGTACCCTCACCTGTGCCCTATGCCTTGCCGTTCCCTAACCCTAACCATAGCCCGGAACGGAAACCCACCACCAGCCCTATACCTTACCACCACGCCGTAGCATACTCCTGGCTCGTACGCGGGCACTGACCCGTGCGTCAGCACGTATCCTGAACCTCCCACGTTTCGGTACCCTCACCTGTGCCCTAAGCCTTGACGTTCCCTAACCCTAAACCTAGCCCGGCACGGAAACCCACCACCAGCCCTACACCTTTCCCTACGCCGTAGCCTACTCCTGGCCCGTACGCTGGCACTCACTCGTGCGTCATCATGTAGTCTGACCCCCCCACGTTTCCGTACCCTCACCTGGGTCCTAAGCCTTGCCGTTTCCTAACCCTAACCCTAGCCCGGAACGGAAACCCACCACCAGCCCTACACCTTACCCTAGGCCGTAGCCTACTCCTGGCCCGTACCCTGGCACTGACCCGTGTGTCAGCACGTAGCCTGACCCTCCCACGTTTCCGAACCCACACCTGTGCCCTAAGCCTTGCCGTTTCCTAACCCTAACCCTAGCCCGGAACAGAAACCCACCACCAGCCCTACACTCTACCCTACGCCATAGCCTATTCCTGGCCCGTACGCTGGCACTGAGCCGTGCATCAGCATGTAGCCTGACCCTCCCACGTTTCCGTACCCTCACCTGTGCCCTAAGCCTTGACGTTCCCTAACCCTAACCCTAGCCCAGAACAGAAACCCACCACCAGCCCTACACCTTACCACCACGCCGTAGCCTACTCCTGGCCCATATGCTGGCACTGACCCGTGTGTCCGCACGTAGCCTGCCACTCCCACGTTTCCGTAACCTCAGCTGTGCCCTAAGCCTTGCCGTTCCCTAACCTTAACCATAGCCCGGAACGGAAACCCTCCACCAGCCCTAGACCTTACCCTACGCCGTAGCCTACTCCTGGCCCGAACGCTGGAACTGACGCATGCGTCAGCACGTAGCCTGAACCTACAACGTTTCTGTACCCTCACCTGTGCCCTAAGTCTTGCCGATACCTAACCCTAGGCTGGAACGGAAACCCAGCACCAGCCCTACACCTTACCCTATTCCGTAGCCTACTCCTGGCCCGTACGCAGGCACTGACACGTGCGTCAGCACGTAGCCTGACCTTCCCACATTTCCGTACCCTCACCTGTGCCCTAAGCCTTGCCGTTCCCTTACCCTAACCATAGTACGGAACGGAAACCCACCACCAGCCCTACACCTAATCTCCACGCCATAGCCTACTCATGGCCCATACACTGGCACTGACCCGTGCGTCAGCATGTAGCCTCACCCTCCCACGTTTCCGTACCCTCACCTGTGCCCTAAGCCTTGCCGTTCCCTAACCCTAACCCTAGCCCGGAAAGGAAACCCACCACCAGCCCTAAACCTAACCCCCAAGCCGTAGCCTACTCCTGGCCGGTACGCTGGCACTGACACGTGCGTCAGCACGTACCTTGACCCTCCCACGTTTCAGTACCCTCACCGGTGCCCTAAGCCTTTCTGTTCCCTAACCCTAACCCTAGCCCGGAACGGAAACCCACCACCAGCCCTAAACCTTTCCCTACGCCGTAGCCTACTCCTGGCCCGTACGCTGGCACTCACCCGTGCGTCATCATGTAGTCTGACCCCCCCACGTTTCTGTACCCTCACCTGGGTCCCAAGCCTTGCCGTTTCCTAACCCTAACCCTAGCCCGGAACGGAAACCCACCACCAGCCCTACACCTTACCCACAAGCCGTAGCCTACTCCTGGCCCGTACACTGGCACTGACCCGTGCGTCAGCACGTAGCCTGACCCTCACACGTTTCCGTACCCTCACCTGTGGCCTAAGCCTTACCGTTCCCGAACCCTAACCCTAGCCCGGAACGGAATCCCATCACCAGCCCTAAACCTTACCATATGCCGTAGCCTACTCCTGGCCTGTACGCTGCCACTGAGCCTTGCATCAGCACGTAGCCTGACCCTCCCACGTTTCCATACCCTCAGCTGTGCCCTAAGCCTTGCCGTTCCCTAACCCTAACCCTAGCCCGGAACGGAAACCCACCACCAGCCCTACACCATACCCCCAAGCCGTAGCCTACTCCTGGCCCGTACGCTGGCACTGACACGTGCGTCAGCACGTAGCCTGACCCTCCCACGTTTCCGTACCCTCACCTGTGCCCGAAGCCTTGCTGTTCCCTAACACTAACCCTAGCCTGGAATGGAAACCCACCACCTGCCCTACACCTAACCACCAAACCGTAGCCTACTCCTGGCCGCTACACTGGCACTGACACGTGCGTCAGCACGTAGCCTGACCCTCCCACGTTTCCGTACCCTCACCAGTGCCCTAAGACCTGCCGTTCCATAACCCTAACCCTAGCCCGGAACGGAAACAGACCACCAGCCCTACATCTTACCCTCAAGCCGTAGACTTCTCCTGGCCCATACGCTGGCACTGACACGTGGGTCAGCAAGTAGCCTCACCCTCCCACGTTTCCGTACCCTCACCAGTGTCCTTAGCTTTGCCGTTCCCTAACCCTAACCCTAGCCCAGAACGGAAACCCACCACCTGCCCTACACCTTACCCTACGCCGTAGCCTACTCCTGGCCCGTATGCTGGCACTGACCCGTGCATCAGCAAGTAGCCTGACCCTCCCACCTTTCCGTACCCTCACCTGTGCCCTAAGCCTTGCCATTGCCTAACCCTCACCCTAGCCCGAAACGGAAACTCACCAACAGCCCTACAACTTACGCCCAAGCCGTAGCCTACTCCTGGTCCTTACACTGGCACAGACCCGTGCGTCAGCACGTAGCCTGATCCTCCGACGTTTCCGTACCCTCACCTGTGCCCTAAGCCTTGCCGTTCCCTAACCCTAACCATAGCCCGGAACGGAAACCCACCACCAGCCCTACACCTTACCACCACGCCGTAGCATACTCCTGGCCCGTACGCGGGCACTGACCCGTGCATCAGCACGTATCCTGAACCTCCCACTTTTCCGTACCCTCACCTGTGCCCTAAGCCTTGACGTTCCCTAACCCTAAACCTAGCCCGGCATGGAAACCCACCACCAGCCCTACACCTTTCCCTACGCCGTAGCCTACTCCTGGCCCGTACGCTGGCACTCACCCGTGCGTCATCATGTAGTCTGACCCCCCCACGTTTCCGTACCCTCACCTGGGTCCTAAGCCTTGCCGTTTCCTGACCCTAACCCTAGCCCGGAACGGAAACCCACCACCAGCCCTACACCTTACCCTACGCCGTAGCCTACTCCTGGCCCGTACCCTGGCACTGACCCGTGTGTCAGCACGTAGCCTGACCCTCCCACGTTTCCGAACCCTCACCTGTGCCCTAAGCCTTGCCGTTTTCTAACCCTAACCCTAGCCCGGATCAGAAATCCACCACCAGCCCTAAACCTTACCCACAAACCGTAGCCTACTCCTGGCCCGTACACTGGCACTGACCCGTGCGTCATCACGTAGCCTGACCCTCCCACGTTTCCCTACCCTCACCTGTGGCCTAAGCCTTGCCGTTCCCTAACCCTAACCCTAGCCCGGAACGGAATCCCACCACCAGCCCTACACCTTACCATATGCCGTAGCCTACTCCTGGCCGGTATGCTGCCACTGAGCCTTGCATCAGCACGTAGCCTGACCCTCCCACGTTTCCGTACCCTCAGCTGTGCCCTAAGCCTTGCCGTTCCCTAACCCTAACCCTAGCCCGGAACGGAAACCCACCACCAGCCCTACACCGTACCCCCAAGCCGTAGCCTACTCCTGGCCCGTACGCTGGCACTGACCCGTGCGTCAGCACGTAGCCTGACCCTCCCACGTTTCCGTACCCTCACCTGTGCCCTAAGCCTTGCTGTTCTCTAACACTAACCCTAGCCTGGAATGGAAACCCACCACCTGCCCTACACCTAACCACCAAACCGTAGCCTACACCTGGCCGCTACGCTGGCACTGACACGTGCGTCATCACGTTGCCTGAACCTCCCACGTTTCCGTACCCTCACATGTGCCCTAAGCTTTGCCGTTCCCAAACCCTAACTGTAGCCCGGAACGGAAACACACCAACAGCCCTACACCTTACCCCCAAGCCGTAGCCTACTCCTGGTAATACGCTGGCACTGACCCTTGCGTCAGAACGTATCCTGAACCTGCCACGTTGCTGTACCCTCACCTGTGCCCTAAACCTTGCCATTCCCTAACCCTAACCCTAGCCCGGAACGGAAACACACCACAAGCCCTACACCTTACCCCCAAGCCATAGCCTACTCGTGGTCCATACGCTGGCACTGACCTGTGCGTCAGCATGTAGCCTGACCTTCTCACTTTACCGTAACGTCACCTGTGCCCAAAGCCTTGCCGTTCCCTAACCCTAACCCTAGTACGGGACGGAAACACACCACAAGCCCTACACTAACCCCCAAGCTGTAGCCTACTCCTGGCTGGTACGATGGCACTGACCCGTGTGTCAGCACGTAGCCTGACCCTCCCACATTTCCGTACCCTCACCTGGGCCCTAAGCCTTGCCTTTCCCTAACCCTAACCCTAGCCCGGAACGGAAACCCACCACCAGCCCTAGACCTTACCCTACGCCGTAGCCTACTCCTGGCCTGTACGCTGGCACTGACCCATGCGTCATCACGTAGCCTGACGCTCCCACGTTTCCGTACCCTCACCTGTGCCCTGAGCCTTGCTGTTCCGTAACCCTAACCCTACCCCGGAACGGAAACCCACCACCAGCCCTACACTTTACCGTACGCCGTAGCCTACTCCTGGACCGTACGCGGACACTGACCCGTGCGTCTGCACGTAGCCTGACCCTCCCACGTTTCCGTACCCTCACCTGTGCCCTAAGCCTTGCCGTTCCCTAACCCTAACCCTAGCCCGGAACGGAAACCCACCACCAGCCCTAAACCTTTCCCTACGCCGTAACCTACTCCTTGCCCATACGCTGGCACTGACCCATGCCTCAGCATGTAGTCTGACCCCCACACGTTTCCGTACCCTCACCTGGGCCCTAAGCCGTGCCGTTCCCTAACCCTAACCCTAGCCCGGAACGGAAACCCACCACAAGCCCTACACCTTACGCTATGCCGTAGCCTACTCCTGGCCCGAATGCTGGCACTGACCCGTGCGTCAGCACGTAGCCTGACCTTCCCTCATTTCCGTACCTTCACCTGGGCCGTAAGCCTTGCCGTTCCCTAACCCTAACCCTAGTACGGAACGGAAAACCACCACCAGCCCTACACCTAACCTCCAAGCCATAGCCTACGTATGGCCCGTACGCTGGCACTGACCCGTGCGTCAGCACGTACCCTGAACCTCGCAAGTTTCCGTACCATCACATTTGCCCTAAGCCTTGCCGTTACCTTACCCTACACCTAGCCCGGTACGGAAACCCACCACCAGCCTTACACCTAACCCCCAAGCCGTAGCCTACTCCTGGCCGGTACGCTTGCACTGACCCGTGCGACAGCACATAGCCTGACCCTCCCACGTTTCTGTATCCTCACCTGTGCCCTAAGCCTTGCCGTTCCCTAACCCTAACCCTAGCCCTGAACGGAAAACCACCACCAGCCCTACACTTTACCCTACGCCGTAGCCTACTCCTGGCCCGTACGCTGGCACTGAGCCGTGCGTCAGCAAGTAGCCTGATCCTCCCACGTTTCCGTACCCTCACCTGTGCCCTAAGCCTTGCCGTTCCCTAACCCTAACCCTTGCCCAGAACGGAAACCCAACACCAGCCCTACACCTTACCCCCAAGCCGTAGCCTACTCCTGGCCCGTATGCTGGCTCTGACACATGCGTCAGCACGTAGCCTAACCCTCCCACGTTTCCGTACCCTCACCTGTGCCCTAAGCCTTGCCGTTCCGTAACCCTAACCCTAGCCCGGAACGGAAACCCACCACCAGCCATACACCTTACCCTACACCGTAGCCTACTCCTGGCCCGTACGCTGGCACTGACCCGTGCGTCAGCACGTAGACTGACCTTCCCACGTTTCCGTACCCTCACCTGTGCCCTAAGCCTTGCCATTCCCTAACCCTAACCCTAGCCCGGAACGGAAACCCACCACCAGCCCTACACCATACCCTACACCGTAGCCTAATCCTGGCCCGTACGCTGGCACTGACCCGTGCGTCAGCATGTAGCCTGACTCTCTCACGTTTCCGTACCCTCACCTGTGCCCTAAGCCTTGACGTTCCCTAACACTAACCCTAGCCCAGAACGCAAACCCACAACGAGCCCTACACCTTTCCCTACGCCGTAGCCTACTCCTGGCGCGTACACTGGCACTGACCCGTGCGTCATCACGTAGCCTGACCCTCCCACTTTTCCGTACCCTCACCTGTGCCCTAAGGCTTGCCCTTCCCTTACCCTAACCCTAGCCCGGAACGGAAACCCACCACCCGCCCTACACCTTACCCTATGCCGTAGCCTACTCCTTGCCCGTAGCCAGGCACTGACCCGTGCTTCAGCATGTAGCCAGACCCTCCCACGTTTCCGTACCCTCACCTGTGCCCTAAGCCTTGCCGTTCCCTAACCCTAACCGTAGCCCGGAATGAAAACCAACCAGCAGCCCTACACCTTACCCTACGCCGTAGCCTACTCCTGGCCCGTACGCTGGCACTGACCCGTGCGTCAGCACGTAGCCTGACCCTCCCACATTTCCGTACCCTCACCTGTGCCCTAAGCCTTGCCGTTCCCTAACCCTAACCCTAACCCAGAACGGAAACCCACCACCATCCCTAAACCTTTCCCTACTGGGTAGCGTACTCCTCGCCCATATGCTCGCACTGACCCTTGCGTCAGCATGTAGTTTGACCCTCCCACGTTTCCGTACCCTCACCTGGGCCCTAAGCCTTTCCATTCCGTAACACTAACCTTAGTCCGGAACGGAAACCCACCACCAGCCCTACACCTTTCCGTATGCCATAGCCTACACCTGGCCCATACGCGGGCACTGACCTGTGCTTCAGCACGTAGCCTGACCCTCCCACGTTTGCGGACCCTCACCTGTGCCCTAAGACTTGCCGTTCCCTAACCCTAACCCTAGCCCGGAACGGAATCCCACCACCAGCCCTACACCTTTCCCTACGCCGTAACCTATTCCTGGATTGTACGCAGGCACTGACACTTTCATCAGCACGTAGCCTGACCCTCCCACGTTTCTGTACCCTCACCTGTGCCCTAAGCCTTGAGGTTCACTAACCCTAACCATAGACCGGAACGGAAGCCCACCACCAGCCCTACACCTTACCCCCAAGCCGTAGCCTACTCCTGGCCGGTACGCTGGCACTGACATGTGCGTCAGCATGTAGCCTGACCCTCACACGTTTCCGTACCCGCACCTGTGCCCTAAGCCTTGCCGTTTCCTAACCCTAACCCTAGCCCGGAACAGAAACCCACCACCAGCCCTACACTCTACCCTACGCCATAGCCTATTCCTGGCCCGTACGCTGGCACTGAGCCGTGCATCAGCATGTAGCCTGACTCTCCCACGTTTCCGTACCCTCACCTGTGCCCTAAGCCTTGACGTTCCCTAACCCTAACCCTAGCCCGGAACAGAAACCCACCACCAGCCCTACACCTTACCACCACGCCGTAGCCTACTCCTGGCCCATATGCTGACACTGACACGTGTGTCAGCACGTAGCCTGACCCTCCCACGTTTCCGTAACCTCAGCTGTGCCCTAAGCCTTGCCGTTCCCTAACCTTAACCATAGCCCGGAACGGAAACCCTCCACCAGCCCTACACCCTACCCTATGCCGTAGCCTACACCTGGCCCGTACACGGGCACTGACCTGTGCTTCAGCACGTAGCCTAACCCTCCCATGTTACCGTACCCTCACCTGGGCCCTAAGACTTGCCATTCCCTAACCCTAACCCTAGCCCAGAACGGAAACCCACCACCAGCCCTAAAACTTACCCACAAGCCGTAGCCTACTCCTGGCCCGTACGCTGGCAATGACCCATGTGTCAGCACGTAGCCTGACCATCCCACGTTTCTGTACCATCACCTGTGCCCTATGCCTTGCCGTTCACTCACCCTCACCCTAGCCATGAACAGAAACCCACCAGCAGCCCTACACCTTACCCTACGCCGTAGCCTACTCCTGGCACGTACGCTGGCATTAACACGTGTGTCAGCATGTAGCCTGAACCTCACACTTTTCCGTACCCAACCTGTGCCCTAAGCCTTGCCATTCCCTAACCCTAACCCTAGTCCGGAACGGAAACCCACCACCAGAACTACAGCTTACCCCCAAGCCACAGCCTATTCCTGGCCCGTACGCTGGCACTGACCCGTGCGTCAGCATGTAGCCTGACCCTCCCAAGTTTCCGTACCCTCACCTGTGCCCTAAGCCTTGCCGTTCCCTAACCCTAACCCTAGCCCGGAACGGAAACCCACCACCAGCCCTACACCTAACCCCCAAGCCGTAGCCTACTCCTGGCCAGTACGCTGGCACTGACCCATGCATCATCACGTACCCTGACCCTCCCACGTTTCGGTACACTCACCTGTGCCCTAAGCCTTGCCGTTCCCTAACCCTAACCCTAGCCCGGAACGGAAACCCACCACCAGCCCTACACCGTACCCCCAAGCCGTAGCCTACTCCTGGCCCGTACGCTGGCACTGACCCGTGCGTCAGCACGTAGCCTGACCCTCCCACGTTTCCGTACCCTCACCTGTGCCCTAAGCCTTGCCGTTCCCTAACCCTAACCCTAGCCCGCAACGGAAACCCACCACCAGCCCTACAACTTAACCTACGCCGTCGCCTACTTCTGGCCCGTACACTGGCACTGACATGTGCGTCAGCACGTAGCCTGACCTTACCACATTTCCGTACCCTCACCTGTGCCCTAAGGCTTGCCGTTCCCTAACCCTAACCCTAGTACGGAACGGAAACCCACCACCAGCCCTAAACCTAACGCCCAAACCATAGCCTACTCCTGGCCCGTACGCTGGCACTGACCCGTGCGTCAGCATGTAGCCTGACCCTCCCACGTTTCCGTACCCTCACCTGTGCCCTAAGCCTTGCCATTCCCTAACCCTAACCCTAGCCTGGAATGGAAACCCACCACCAGCCCTACATCTAACCCCCAAGCCGTAGCCTACTCCTGGCCGTTACGCTGGCACTGACCCGTGCGTCAGCACGTAGCCTGACACTCCCACGTTTCCGTACCCTCACCTGTGCCCTAAGCTTTGCCGTTCCCTAACCCTAACCCTAGCCCGGAACAGAATCCCACCACCAGCCCTACACTCTACCCTATGCCGTAGCCTATTCCTGGCCCATACGCTGGCACTGACCATTGCGTCAGCACGTAGCCTGACCCTCCCAACTTTCCGTACCCTCACCTGTGCCCTAAGCCTTGCCGTTCCCTAACCCTAACCCTAGCCCGGAACGGAAAACCACCACCAGCCGTAAACATTTCCCTACTCCGTAGCCTACTCCTCGCCCGTACGCTCGCACTAACCCGTGCATCATCATGTAGTTTGACACTCCCACGTTTCCATACCCTCACCTGGGCCCTAAGACTTGCCGTTCCCTAACACTAACCGTAGCCCGGAACGGAAACCCACCACCAGCCCTACACATTACCCTATGCCGTAGCCTACTCCTTGCCCGTACCCAGGCACTGACCCATGCTTCAGCACGTAGCCAGACCCTCCCACGTTTCCGTACCTTCACCTGTGCCCTAAGCCTTGCCGTTCCCTAACCCTAACCCTAACCCAGAACGGAAACCCACCACCATCCCTAAACCTTTCCCTACTGGGTAGCGTACTCCTCGCCCATATGCTCGCACTGACCCGTGCGTCAGCATGTAGTTTGACCCTCCCACGTTTCCGTACCCTCACCTGGGACCTAAGCCTTGCCATTCCGTAACACTAACCTTAGTCCGTAATGGAAACCCACCACCAGCCCTACACCTTTCCCTACGACGTAGACTACTCCTGGCCCGTACGCTGGCACTGACCCGTGCATCAGCACGTAGCCTGAACCTCCATCTTTTCTGTACCCTCAGCTGTGCCCTAAGCCTTGACGTTCCCTAACACTAACCCTAGCTCAGAACGGAAACCGACCACCAGCCCTACACCTTAACCTACACCGTAGCCTACTCCTTGCCTTTACGCTGGCACTGACCCGTGCATCAGCACGTAGCCTGACCCTCCCACGTTTCCGTACCCTCACCTGTGCCCTAAGCCTTGCCGTTCCCTAGCCCTAACCCTAGCCCGGAACGGAAACCCACCACCAGCCCTAGACCTTACCCTACGACATAGCCTACTCCTGGCCTGTATGCTGGCACTGGCCCATCCGTCAGCACGCAGCCTGACGCTCCCACGTTTCCGTACCCTCACATGTGCCCTGAGCCTTGCCGTTCCCTAACTCTAACCCTAGCCTGGAACGGAAACCCACCACCAGCCCTAAACCTAACCCCGAAGCCGTAGCCTACTCCTGGCCAGTACGCTGGCACTGACCCGTGCGTCAGCACGTAACCTGATCCTCGCACGTTTCTGTACCCTCACCTGTGCCCTAAGCCTTGCCGTTACCTAACCCTAACCCTAGCCCGTAACTTAAACCCACCACCAGCCCTACACCTTACCCTACGCCGTAGCCTACTCCTGGCCTGTACGATGGCACTGACCCGTGCGTCACCACGTAGCCAGACCCTCCCACTTTTCCGTACCCTCACCTGAGGACTAAGCCTTGCCGTTCTGTAACCCTAACCCTAGCCCGGAACGGAAACCCACCACCAGCCCTACACTTTAACACCAAGCCGTAACCTACACCTGGCCCGTAGTCTGGCACTGACACGTGCGTCAGCAAGTAGCCTGACCCTCCCACGTTTCCGTACACTCACCTGTGCCATAAGCCTTGCCGTTCCCTAACCCTAACCCGAACCCGCAACGGAAACCCACCACCAGCCCTAAACCTGACACACAAGCCGTAGCCTACTCCTGGCCCGTACACTGGCACTGACTCATGCGTCAGCACGTAGCCTGACCCTCCCACGTTTCCGTACCGTCACATGTGCCCTAAGCTTTGCCGTTCCCTAACCATAACCGTAGCCCGGAACGGAAACCCACCACCAGCCCTACACCTTACCCTACGCCTTAGCCTACTCCTGGCCCGTACGCTGGCACTGACCTGTGCGTCAGTAAGTAGCCTGACCCTCCCACGTTTCCATACCCTCAACTGTGCCCTAAGACTTGACGTTCCGTAACCCTTACCCTAGCCCCCAATGGAAAACCACCACCAGCCCTACACCTTAACCTACGCCGTAGCCTACTCCTGGCCTGTACGGTGGCACTGACCCTTGCGTCAGCATGTAGCCTGACCCTCCCACGTTTCCGTACCCTCACCTGTGCCCTAACCTTGCCGTTCCTTAACCCTAACCCTAGCCCGGAACGGAAAACCACCACCAGCCCTACACCTTACCCCCAAGCCGTAGCCTACGCCTGGACCATATGCTGGCACTGAACCGTGCGTCAGCACATAGCGTGTACCTCCCACGTTTCCGTACCCTCACCTGTGCCCTAAGCCTTGCCGTTCCCTAACCCTAACCCTAGCCCGGAACGGAAACCCACCACCAGCTCTACACCTTACCCAATGCTGTAGCCTACACCTGGCCCGTACGCGGGCACTGACCCATGCGTCAGCACGTAGCCTGAACCTCCCACTTTTCCGTACCCTCACCTGTGCCCTAAGCCTTGCCGTTCTCTAACCCTAATCCTAGCCCTGAACGGAAAGCCAACACCAGCCCTAAAACTTAGCCACAAGCCGTAGCCTACTCCTGTCCCTTACGCTGGCACTGACCCGTGCGTCAGCACATAGCCTGACCCTCCCACGTTTCCGTACCCTCACCTGTGCCCTAAGCCTTGCCGTTCCGTTACCCTAACCCTAGCCCGGAATGGAAACCCACCACCAGCCCTAAACATTTCCCTACTCCGTAGCCTACCCCGGGCCCGTACGCTGGGACTGACCCGTGCGTCAGCATGTAGTCTGACCCACCCACGTTTCCGTACCATCACCTGGGCCCTAAGCCTTGCCACTCCCTAACCCTAACCCTAGCCCGGAACGGAAACCCACCACCAGCCCTACACTTTACCCTACGCCGTAGCCTACTCCAGGCCCGAACGCTGGCACTAACCCGTGCGTCAGCACTTAGCCTGAACCTACCACGTTTCCGTACACTCACCTGTGCCCTAAGCTTTGCCGTTCCCTAACCCTAACCCTAGCCCGTAACGGAAACCCACCACCAGCCCTACACCTTACCCTACGCCGTAGCCTACTCCTGGCCCGTACGCTGGCACTGACACGTGCGTCAGCACGTAGCCTGACCTTCCCACATTTCCGTACCCTCACCTGTGCCCTAAGCCTTGCTGTTCCCTAACCCTAACCCTAGTACGGAACGGAAACCCACCACCATCCCCACACCTAACCTCCAAGCCAAAGCCTACTCATGGCCCGTACGCTGGCACTGACCCGTGCGTCAGCACGGAGCCTGACCCTCCCACGTTTCCGTACCCTCACCTGCCACCTAAGCCTTGCCGTTCCCTAACCCTAACCCTAGCCCGGAACGGAAACCCACCACCAGCCCTACACTTTACCCTACGCCGTAGCCTACTCCTGGCCCGTACGCTCGCACTGACCCGTGCGTCAGCACGTAGCCATACCCTCCCACGTTTCCGTACCCTCACCTGTGCCCTAAGCCTTGCCGTTCCCTAACCCTAACCCTAGCCCCCAACGGAAACCCACCACCAGCCCTACAACTTACCCCCAAACCCTAGCCTACTCCTGGCCCGTATTCTGGCACTGACACGTGCGTCAGCACGTAGCCTGACCCTCACACGTTTCCGTATCCTCACCTGTGCCCTAAGCCTTGCCTTTCACTAACCCTAACCATAGCCCCGAAAGGAAACCCACCACCAACCCTACACCTTACCCTACGCCGTAGCCTACTCCTGGCCCGTACGCTGGCACTGACCCATGTGTCAGCACGTAGCCTGACCTTCCCACATTTCCGTACTCTCACCTGTGCCCTAAGCCTTGCCGTTCCCTAACCCTAACCCTAATACCGAACGGAAACCCACCACCAGCCCTACACCTAAATTCCATGCCATAGCCTACTCATGGCCTGTACGCTGGCACTGACCCGTGCGTCAGCACGTATCCTGACCCTCCCACGTTTCCGTACCCTCACCTGTGCACTAAGCCTTGCCGTTCCCTAACCCTAACCCTAGACCGGAACGGAAACCCACCACAATCCCTACACGTTACCCTACGCCGTAGCCTACTTTTGACCCGTACGCTGGCACTGACCCGTGCGTCATCACGTAGCCTGACCCTCCCACGTTTCCGTACCCTCACCTGTGCCCTAAGACTTGCCGTTCCCTCACTCTAACCCTAGCCATGAACGGATACCCACCAGAAGTCCTACACCTTGCCCTACGCCGTAGCCTACTCCTGGCCCGTACGCTGGCACTGACACGTGCGTCAGCACGTAGCCTGACCTTCCACATCTCCGTACCCTCACCTCTGCCCTAAGCCTTGCTGTTCCCTTACCCTAACCCTAGTACAGAACGGAAACCCACCACCAGCCCTACACCTAACCTCCAAGCCATAGCCTACTCATGGCCCGTACGCTGGCACTGACCCGAGCGTCAGCACGTAGCCTGACACTCCCACGTTTCCGTACCCTCACCTGCGCCCTAAGCCTTGCCGTTCCCTAACCCTAACCCTAGCCCAGAACGGAAAACCACCACAAGCCGTAAACCTTTCCCTACACCGTAGCCTACTCCTCGCCCGTACGCTCGCACTAACCCGTGCGTCATCATGTAGTTTGACACTCCCACGTTTCCGTACCCTCACCTGGGCCCTAAGCCTTGCCATTCCCTAACACTAAGCGTAGCCCGGAACGGAAACCCACCACCAGCCCTACACCTTACCCTATGCCGTAGCCTACTCCTTGCCCGTACCCAGGCACTGACCCGTGCTTCAGCACGTAGCCAGACCCTCCCACGTTTCCGTACCGTCACCTGTGCCCTAAGCCTTGCCGTTCCCTAACCCTAACCGTAGCCCAGAATGAAAACCAACCAGCAGCCCTACACCTTACCCTTCGCCGTAGCCTACTCCTGGCCCGTACGCTGGCACTGACCCGTGCGTCAGCACGTAGCCTGACCCTCCCACGTTTCCGTACCCTCACCTGTGCCCTAAGCCTTGCCGTTCCCTAATCCTAACCCTAACCCGGAACGGAAACCCACCACCATCCCTAAAACTTTCCCTACTGGGTAGCGTACTCCTCGCCCATATGCTCGCACTGACCCGTGCGTCAGCATGTAGTTTGACCCTCCCACGTTCCCGTACCCTCACTTGGGCCCTAAGCCTTGCCATTCCCTAACACTAACCTTAGTCCTGAACGGAAACCCACCACCAGCCCTACACCTTTCCCTATGCCGTAGCCTACACCTGGCCCATACACGGGCACTGACCTGTGCTTCAGCACGTAGCCTGACCCTCCCACTTTTGCGGACCCTCACCTGTGCCCTAAGCCTTGCCGTTCCCTCACCCTCACCCTAGCCAGGAACAGAAACCCACCAGCAGCCCTACACCTTACCCTACGCCGTAGCCTACTCCTGGCACATACGCTGGCATTGACACGTGTGTCAGCATGTAGCCTGAACCTCACACTTTTCCGTACCCTCACCTGTGCCCTAAGCCTTGCCATTCCCTAACCCTAACCCTAGTCCGGAACGGAAACCCACCACCAGAACTACAGCTTACCCCCAATCCACAGCCTATTCCTGGCCCGTACGCTGGCACTGACCCGTGCGTCAGCATGTAGCCTGACCCTCCCAAGTTTCCGTACCCTCATCTGTGCCCTAAGCCTTGCCGTTCCCTAACCCTAACCCTAGCCCGGAACGGAAACCCACCACCAGCCCTACACCTAACCCCCAAGCCGTAGCCTACTCCTGGCCAGTACGCTGGCACTGACCCATGCATCATCACGTACCCTGACCCTCCCACGTTTCGGTACACTCACCTGTGCCCTAAGCCTTGCCGTTCCCTAACCCTAACCCTAGTCCGGAACGGAAACCCACCACCAGCCCTACACCTTACCCCCAAGCCGTAGCCTACTCCTGGCCCATACGCTGGCACTGACCCGTGGGTCAGCATGTAGCCTGAACCTCCCACGTTTCCGTACCCTCACCTGGGCCCTAAGCATTGCCGTTCCCTAACACTAACCCTAGCCCGGAAAGTAAACCCACCACCAGACCTACACCTTACCCTACGCCGTAGCCTACTCCTGGCCCGAAGTCTGGCACTGACCCGTGTGTCAGCACGTAGCCTGACCCTCCCACGTTTCCGTACCCTCACCTGTGCCCGAAGCCTTGCCGTTCCCTAAACATAACCCTAGCCCGCAACGGAAACCCACCACCAGCCCTACACCTTACCCTACGCCGTCGCCTACTCCTGGCCCGTACACTGGCACTGACATGTGCGTCAGCACGTAGCCTGACCTTACCACATTTCCATACCCTCACCTGTGCCCTAAGGCTTGCCGTTCCCTAACCCTAACCCTAGTACGGAACGGAAACCCACCACCAGCCCTAAACGTAACGCCCAAACCATAGCCTACTCCTGGCCCGTATGCTGGCACTGACCCGTGCGTCAGCATGTAGCCTGACCCTCCAACGTTTCCGTACCCTCACCTGTGCCCTAAGCCTTGACGTTCCCTAACCCTAACCCTAGCCCGGAACAGAAACCCACCACCAGCCCTACACCTTACCACCACGCCGTAGCCTACTCCTGGCCCATATGCTGGCACTGACCCGTGCGTCAGCACATAGCCTGACCCTCCCACGTTTCCGTAAACTCAGCTGTGCCCTAAGCCTTGCCGTTCCCTAACCTTAACCATAGCCCGGAACGGAAACCCTCCACCAGCCCTAAACCTTACCCTATGCCGTAGCCTACACCTGGCCCGTACACGGGCTCTGACCTGTGCTTCAGCACGTAGACTGACAATCCCATGTTACCGTACCCCCACCTGTGCCCTAATACTTGCCGTTCCCTAACACTAACCCTAGCCCGGAACGGAAACCCACCACCAGCCCTAAAACTTACCCACAAGCCGTAGCCTACTCCTGGCACGTACACTGGCAATGACCCATGTGGCAGCACGTAGCCTGACCCTCCCACGTTTCTGTACCATCACCTGTGCCCTAAGCCTTGCCGTTCCCTCACACTCACCCTAGCCAGGAACAGAAACCCACCAGCAGCCCTACACCATACCCTACGCCGTAGCCTACTCCTGGCACATACGCTGGCATTGACACATGTGTCAGCATGTAGCCTGAACCTCATACTTTTCCGTACCCTCACCTGTGCCCTACGCCTTGCCATTCCCTAACCCTAACCCTAGTCCGGAACGGAAACCCACCACCAGAACTACAGCTTACCACCAATCCACAGCCTATTCGTGGCCCGTACGCTGGCACTGACCCGTGCGTCAGCATGTAGCCTGACCCTCCCACGTTTCCGTACCCTCACCTGTGCCCTAAGCCTTTCTGTTCCCTAACCCTAACCCTAGCCTGGAATGGAAACCCACCACCAGCCCTACATCTAACCCCCAAGCCGTAGCCTACACCTGGCCGGTACGCTGGCACTGACCCGTGCGTCAGCACGTAGCCTGACCCTCCCACGTTTCCGTACCCTCACCAGTGCCCTAAGCCTTGCCGTTCCCTAACCCTAACCATAGCCTGGAATGGAAACCCACCACCAGCCCTATACCTTATCGTATGCCGTAGCCTAGTCCTGGCCCGTACGCTGGCCCAGACCCGTGCGTCAGCATGTAGCCTGACCCTCCCACGTTTCCGTACCCTCACCTGGGCCCTAAGCCTTGCCGTTCCCTAACCCTAACCCTAGCCCAGAACGGAAACCCACCACAAGCCCTACACCTTACCATACGCCGTAGCGTTCTCCTGGCCCGTACGCTGGCAGTGACCGGTGAGTCTGCACGTAGCCTCACCCTCCCACCTTTCCATAACCTCAACTGTGCCCTAAGCCTTGCCGTTCCCTCACCCTAACCCTAGCCCAGAACGGAAACCCACCACAAGCCCTACACCTTACCATACGCCGTAGCGTTCTCCTGGCCCGTACGCTGGCAGTGACCGGTGAGTCTGCACGTAGCCTCACCCTCCCACCTTTCCATAACCTCAACTGTGCCCTAAGCCTTGCCGTTCCCTCACCCTAACCCTAGCCATGAACGGAAACCCACCTGCAGCCCTAGACTAACCCTACGCCGTAGCCTTCTCCTGGCCCGTACACTGGCACTGACCCGTGCGTCAGCACGTAGCCTGACCCTCCCACGTTTCCGTACCCTCACCTGGGCCCTAAGCCTTGCCGTTCCCTCACCCTAACCCTAGCCTGGAACAGAAACCCACCACCAGCCCTAAACCTTTCCCTACTGGGTAGCCTACTCCTCGCCCGTACGCTCGCACTGACCCGTACGTCAGTATGTAGTATGACCGTCCCACGTTTCCGTACCCTCACCTGGGCCCTAAGCCTTGCCGTTCCCTAACACTAACCCAAGACTGGAATGGAAACCCACCACCAGCCCTATATCTAACGCCCAAGCCGTAGCCTACTCCTGGCCGGTACGCTGGCACTGACACGTGCGTCAGCACGTAGCCTGACCCTCCCACGTTTCCGTACCCTCACCTGTGCCCTAAGCTTTGCCGTTCCCTAACCCTAACCCTAGCCCGGATCAGAAACCCACCACCAGCCCTACACTCTACCCTACGCCGTAGCCTATTCTTGGCCCGTACGCTGGCACTGACCAGTGCGTCAGCACGTAACCTGAACCTCCCACGTTTCCGTACCCTCACCTGTGCCCTAAGCCTTGCCGTTCCCTAACCCTAACCCTAGACTGTAACGGAAACCCACCACCAGCCCTACACCTTAACGTATGCTGTAGCCTACACCTGGCCAGTACGCGGGTAATGACCTGTGCTTCAGCACGTAGCCTGACCCTCCCATGTTACCGTACCCTCACCTGTGCCCTAAGCCTTGACGTTCCCTAACCCTAACCCTAGCCCGGAACGGAAACCCACCACAAGCCCTACACCTTACCATATGCCGTAGCCTACTCCTGGCCGGTACGCTGGCACTGACCCGTGCGTCATCACGTAGCCTGACCCTCCCACGTTTCCGTACCATCACCTGTGCCCTAAGCCTTGCCGTTCCATAACCCTAACCCTAGCCCGGAATGGAAACCCACTACCAGGCCTACACCTTACCCTATGCCGTAGCCTAATTCTGGCCTGTACGCTGACACTGACCCATGCGTCAGCACGTAGCCAGACCCTCCCACGTTTCCGTACTCTCACCTGTGCCCTAAGCCTTGACGTTCCCTAACCCTAACCCTAGCCCGGAACAGAAACCCACCACCAGCCCTACACATTTCCCTACGACGTAGACTACTCCTGGCCCGTATGCTGGCACTGACCCGTGCATCAGCACGTAGCCTGAACCTCCAACTTTTCTGTACCCTCACGTGTGCCCTAAGCCTTGACGTTCCCTAACACTAACCCTAGCTCGGAACGGAAACCCACCACCAGCCCTACACCTTAACCTACGCCGTAGCCTACTCCTTTCCCTTACGCTGGCACTGACCCGTGCGTCAGCACGTAACCTGACCCTCCCACGTTTCCATACCCTCACCTGTGCCCTAAGCCTTGCCGTTCCCTAACCCTAACCCTAGCCCGGAACGGAAACCCACCACCAGCCCTAAAACTAACCCCGAAGCCGTAGCCTACTCCTGGCCAGTACGCTGGCACTGACCCTTGCGTCAGCACGTAGCCTGACGCTCCCACGTTTCCGTACCCTCACCTGTGCCCTAAGCCTTGCCGTTCCCTAACCCTAACCCTAGCCTGGAACGGAAACCCACCACCAGCCCTAAAACTAACCCCGAAGCCGTAGCCTACTCCTGGCCAGTACGCTGGCACTGACCCTTGCGTCAGCACGTAACCTGATCCTCGCACGTTTCTGTACCCTCACCTGTGCCCTAAGCCTTGCCGTTACCTAACCCTAACCCTAGCCCGTAACGGAAACCCACCACCAGCCCTACACCTTACCCTACGCCGTAGCCTACTCATGGCCTGTACGATGGCACTGACCCATGCGTCAGCACGTAGCCAGACCCCCTAACTTTTCCGTACCCTCACCTGAGGACTAAGCCTTGCCGTTCTGTAACCCTAACCCTACCCCGGAACGGAAACCCACCACCAGCCCTACACTTTATCCCCAAGCCGTAACCTACACCTGGCCCGTAGTCTGGCACTGACACGTGCGTCAGCAAGTAGCCTGACCCTCCTACGTTTCCGTACCCTCAACTGTGCCCTAAGCCTGGCCGTTCCCTAACCCTAACCCTAGCCCATAACGGAAACCCACCACCAGCTCTACACAGTACCCCCAAGCCGTAGCCTACTCTTGGCCCGTATGCTGGCACTGACCCGTGGGTCAGCACGTAGCCTGACCCTCCCACGTTTCCGTGCACTCACCTGTGCCATAAGCCTTGCCGTTCCCTAACCCTAACCCAAGCCCGCAATGGAAACCCACCACCAGCCCTAAACCTGACACACAAGCCGTAGCCTACTCCTGACCCGTACACTGGCACTGACTCGTGCGTCAGCACGTAGCCTGACCCTCCCACGTTTCCGTACCGTCACATGTGCCCTAAGCTTTGACGTTCCCTAACCCTAACCGTAGCCTGGAACGGAAACCCACAACCAGCCCTACACCTTACCCTACGCCGTAGCCTACTCCTGGCCCGTACGCTGGCACTGACCTGTGCGTCAGTAAGTAGCCTGACCCTCCCACGTTTCCATACCCTCAACTGTGCCCTAAGACTTGACGTTCCATAACCCTTACCCTAGCCCCCAATGGAAACCCACCACCAGCCCTACACCTTAACCTACGCCGTAGCCTACTCCTGGCCTGTACGGTGGCACTGACCCTTGCGTCAGCATGTAGCCTGACCCTCCCACGTTTCCGTACCCTCACCTGTGCCCTAAGCCTTGCCGTTCCTTAACCCTAACCCTAGCCTGGAACGGAAAACCACCACCAGCCCTACACCTTACCCCCAAGCCGTAGCCTACTCCTGGCCCGTTCGGTGGCACTAACCCGAGCATCAGCAAGTAGCCTGACCCTCCCACGTTTCCGTACCCTCACCCGTGCCCTAAGCCTTGCCGTTCCGTAACCCTAACCCTAGCCAGGAACGGAAACGCACCACCAGCCCTACACATTACCCCCAAGCCGTAGCCTACTCCTGGACCATATGCTGGCACTGACCCGTGCGTCAGCATGTAGTCTGACCCACCCACGTTTCCATACCATCACCTGGGCCCTAAGCCTTGCCACTCCCTAACCCTAACCCTAGCCTTGAACGGAAAACCACCACCAGCCCTACACTTTACCCTACGCCGTAGCCTACTGCTGGCCCGAACACTGGCACTAAACCGTGCGTCAGCACGTAGCCTGAACCTACCACGTTTCCGTACACTCAACTGTGCCCTAAGTCTTGCCGTTCCCTAACCCTAACCCTAGCCCGTAATGGAAACCCACCACCAGCCCTACACCTTACCCTACGCCGTAGCCTACTCCTGGCCCGTACGCTCGCACTGACACGTGCGTCAGCACGTAGCCTGACCTTCCCACATTTCGGTACCCTCACCTGTGCCCTAAGCCTTGCTGTTCCCTAACCCTAACCCTAGTACGGAACGGAAACCCACCACCATCCCTACACCTAACCTCCAAGCCATAGCCTACTCATGGCCCATACGCTGGCACTGACCCGTGCGTCAGCACGTAGCCTGACCCTCCAACGTTTCCGTACCCTCACCTGCGCCCTAAGCATTGCCGTTCCCTAACCCTAACCCTAGCCCGGAACGGAAACCCAACACCAGCCGTACACCTTACCCTATGCCGTAGCCTACTCCTTGCCCGTAAGCTGGCACTGACACGTGCGTCAGCACGTAGCCTGACCCTCCCACGTTTCCGTATCCTCACCTGTGCTCTAAGCCTTGCCTTTCACTAACCCTAACCATAGCCCGGAACGGAAAACCCCCACCAACCCTACACCTTACCCTACGCCGTAGCCTACTCCTGGCCCGTACGCTGGCACTGACCCATGTGTCAGCACGTAGCCTGACTTCCCACATTTCCGTACCCTCACCTGTGCCCTAAGCCTTGCCGTTCCCTAACCCTAACCCTAGTACGGAACGGAAACCCACCATCAGCCCTACACCTAACACCCAAGCCATAGCCTACTCCTGGCCTGTACGCTGGCACTGACCCATGCATCACCACGTAGCCTGACCCTCCGACGTTTCCCTACCCTCACCTGTGCCCTAAGCCTTGCCGTTCCCTATCCCTAACCGTAGCCCAGAACGGAAACCCACCACCAGCCATACACCTTTCTCTACGACATAGCCTACTCCTGGCCCGTACGCTTGCATTGACACGTGCATTAGCACGTAGCCTGAACCTCCAACTTTTCTGTACCCTCACCTGTGCCCTAAGCCTTGAGGTTCCCTAACATTAACCCTAGCCCGGAACGGAAACCCACCACCAGCCCTAGACCTTACCCTACCCCGTAGCCTACTCCTGGCCCGTAGGCTGGCACTGACCCCTGCGTCAGCACGTAGCCTGACCTTCACACATTTCCGTACCCTCACCTGTGCCCTAAGCCTCGCCGTTCCCTAACCCTAACCCTAGTACCGAACGGAAACCCACCACCAGCCCTACACCTAAACTCCATGCCATAGCCTACTCATGGCCTGTACGCTGGCATTGACCCGTGCGTCAGCACGTATCCTGACCCTCCAACGTTTCCGTACCCTCACCTGTGCACTAAGCCTTGGCGTTCCCTAACCCTAACCCTAGCCCGGAACGGAAACCCACCACCAGCCCTACACCTAACCCCCAAGCCGTAGCCTACTCCTGGCCGGTACGCTGGCACTGACACGTGCGTCAGCACGTAGCCTGACTCTCCTACGTTTCTGTACACTAACCTGTGCCCTAAGCCTTGCCGTTCCCTAACCCTAACCCTAGACTGGAACGGAAACCCACCACAATCCCTACACGTTACCCTATGCCGTAGCCTACTCTTGGCCCGTACGCTGGCACTGACCCGTGCGTCATCACGTAGCCTGACCCTCCCACGTTTCCGTATCCTCACCTGTGCCCTAAGCCTTGCCGTACCCTCACCCTAAACCTAGCCATGAACGGATACCCACCACCAGCCCTACACCTTGCCCTACGCCGTAGCCTACTCCTGGCCCGTACGCTGGCAGTGACACGTGCGTCAGCACGTAGCCTGACCTTCCACATTTCTGTACCGTCACCTGTGCCCTAAGCCTTGCCGTTCCCTAACCCTAACCCTAGTACGGAAAGGAAACCCACCACCGGCCCTACACCTAACCTCCAAGCCATAGCCTACTCATGGCCCATACGCTGGCACTGACCCGTGCATCAGCACGTAGCCTGACCCTCCCACGTTTCCGTACCCTCACCTGCGCCCTAAGCCTTGCCGTTCCCTAACCCTAACCCTAGCCCGGAACGGAAACCCACCACCAGCCCTACACTTTACCCAACGCCATAGCCTACTCCTGGCCCGTACGCTGGCACTGAACCGTGCATCAGCACGTAGCCAGACCCTCCCATGTTTCCGTACCCTCACCTGTGCCCTAAGCCTTGCCATTCCCTAACCCTAACCCTAGCCCCCAACGGAAACCCACCACCAGCCCTACACCTTACCCCCAAACCGTAGCCTTCTCCTGGCCTGTACGCTGGCACTGACCCGTGTGTCATCACGAAGCCTGACACTCCCACGTTTCCGTACCCACACCTGTGCCCTAAGCCTTGCCGTTCCCTCACCCTAACCCTAGCCAGGAACGGAAACCCACCACCAGCCCTACACCTTACCCTACGCCGTAGCCTACTCATGGCCCGTACGCTGACACTAACCCGCGCATCAGCACGTAGCCTGACCCTCCCACGTTTCCGTACCCTCACCTGTGCCCTAAGCCTTGCCGTTCCCTAACCCTAACCCTAGCCCGGAACGGAAACCCACCACCATCCCTAAACCTTTCCCTACTGGGTAGCGTACTCCTCGCCCATATGCTCGCACTGACCCGTGCGTCAGCATGTAGTTTGACCCTCCCACGTTTCCGTTCCCTCACCTGGGCCCTAAGCCTTGCCATTCCCTAACACTAACCTTAGTCCGGAACGGAAACCCACCACCAGCCCTACACGTTTCCCTATGCCGTAGCCTACACCTGGCCCATACGCGGGCACTGACCTGTGCTTCAGCACGTAGCCTGACCCTCCCACGTTTGCGGACCCTCACCTGTGCCCTAAGACTTGCCATTCCCTAACCCTAACCCTAGCCCGGAACGGAATCCCACCACCAGCCCTACACCTTTCCCTATGCCGTAACATATTCCTGGCTTGTACGCAGGCACTGACACTTTCATCAGCACGTAGCCTGACCCTCCCACGTTTCTGTACCCTCACCTGTGCCCTAAGGCTTGCCGTTCACTAACCCTAACCATAGACCGGAACGGAAACCCACCACCAGCCCTACACCTTACCCCCAAGCCGTAGCCTACTCCTGGCCGGTACGCTGGCACTGACATGTGCGTCAGCACGTAACCTGACCCTCACACGTTTCCGTACCCTCACCTGTGTCCTAAGCCTTGCCGTTTCCTAACCCTAACCCTAGCCCGGAACAGAAACCCACCACCAGCCCTACACTCTACCCTACGCCATAGCCTATTCCTGGCCCGAACGCTGGCACTGAGCCGTGCGTCAGCATGTAGCCTGACCCTCCCACGTTTCCGTACCCTCACCTGTGCCCTAAGCCTTGTCGTTCCCTAACCCTAAACCTAGCCCGGAACAGAAACCCACCACCAGCCCTACACCTTACCACCACGCAGTAACCTACTCCTGGCCCATATGGTGGCACTGACCCGTGCGTCAGCACGTAGCCTGACCCTCCCACGTTTCCGTAACCTCAGCTGTGCCCTAAGCCTTGCCGTTCCCTAACCTTAACCATAGCCCGGAACGGAAACCCACCACCAGCCCTCAAACTTACCCACAAGCTGTAGCCTACTCCTGGCCCGTACATGGGCACTGACCTGTGCTTCAGCACGTAGCCTGACCCTCCCATGTTACCGTACCCTCACCTGTGCCCTAAGACTTGCCGCTCCCTAACCCTAACCCTAGCCCGGAACGGAAACCCACCACCAGCCCTCAAACTTACCCACAAGCTGTAGCCTACTCCTGGCCCGTACGCTGGCAATGACACATGTGTCAGCACGTAGCCTGACCCTCCCACGTTTCTGTACCATCACCTGTGCCCTAAGCCTTGCCGTTCCCTAACCCTCACCCTAGCCAGGAACAGAAACCCACCAGCAGCCCTACACCTTACCCTACGCCGTAGCCTACTTCTGGCACGTACGCTGGCATTGACACGTGTGTCAGCATGTAGCCTGAACCTCACACGTTTCCGTACCCTCACCTGTGCCCTAAGCCTTGCCATTCCCTAACCCTAACCCTAGTCCGGATCGGAAACCCACCACCAGAACTACAGCTTACCCCCAAGCCACAGCCTATTCCTGGCCCGTACGCTGGCACTGACACGTGTGTCAGCATGTAGCCTGACCCTCCCAAGTTTCCGTACCCTCACCTGTGCCCTAAGCCTTGCCGTTCCCTAACCCTAACCCTAGCCCGGAACGGAAACCCACCACCAGCCCTACACCTAACCCCCAAGCCGTAGCCTACTCCTGGCCAGTACGCTGGCACTGACCCATGCATCATCACGTACCGTGACCCTCCCACGTTTCGTTACACTCACCTGTGCCCTAAGCCTTGCCGTTCCCTAACCCTAACCCTAGCCCGAAACGAAAACCCACCACAAGCCCCACACCTTACCCCCAAGCCGTAGCCTACTCCTGGCCCGTACGCTGGCACTGACCCGTGGGTCAGCATGTAGCCTGAACCTCCCACGTTTCCGTACCCTCACCTGGGCCCTAAGCATTGCCGTTCCCTAACACTAACCCTAGCCCGGAAAGTAAACCCACCAGCAGCCCTACACCTTACCCTACGTCGTAGCCTACTCCTGGCCCGAAGTCTGGCACTGACCCGTGCGTCAGCACGTAGCCTGACCCTCCCACGTTTCCGTACACTCACCTGTGCCTTAAGCCTTGCCGTTCCCTAACCCTAACCCTAGCCCGCAACGGAAACCCACCACCAGCCCTACACCTTAACCTACGATGTCGCCTACTCCTGGCCCGTTCACTGGCACTGACATGTGCGTCAGCACGTAGCCTGACCTTACCACATTTCCGTACCCTCACCTGTGCCCTAAGGCTTGCCGTTCCCTAACCCTAACCCTATTCCGAAAAGGAAACACACCACCAGCCCTAGACATTACCCTACGCCGTAGCCTACTCCTGGCCCGTACGCTGGCACTGACCCATGTGTCAGCACGTAGCCTGACTTCCCACATTTCCGTACCCTCACCTGTGCCCTAAGCCTTGCCGTTCCCTAACCCTAACCCTAGTACGGAACGGAAACCCACCACCAGCCCTACACCTTACCCCCAAGCCATAGCCTACTCCTGGCCCGTACGCTGGCACTGACCCGTGCGTCAGCATGTAGCCTGACCCTCCCACGTTTCCGTACCCTCACCTGTGCCCTATGCCTTGCCGTTCCCTAACTCTAACCCTAGCCCGGAACGGAAACCCACCACCAGCCCTAAACCTTACCCTACGCCGTAGCCTTCTCCTGGCCCGAACGCTGGCACTGACCCTTGCGTCAGCACGTAGCCTGACCCTACCACGTTTCCGTACCCTCACCTTTGCCCTAAGTCTTGCCGTTCCCTAAACCTAACCCTAGTCAGGAACGGAAACCCTGCACCAGACCTACACCTTACCCTACGCCGTAGCCTACTCCTGGCCCGTACGCTGGCACTGACCCGTGCGTCAGCACGTAGCCTGATCTTCACACATTTCCGTACCATCACCTGTGCCCTAAGCCTTGACGTTCCCTAACCCTAACCCTAGTACCGAACGGAAACCCTCCAACAGCCCTACACCTAAACTCCATGCCATAGCCTACTCATGGCCCGTACCCTGGCACTTATCCGTGCGTCAGCACGTATCCTGACCCTCCCACTTTTCCGTACCCTCACCTGTGCACTAAGCCTTGCCGTTCCCTAACCCTAACCCTAGTACCGAACGGAAACCCACCACCAGCCCTACACCTTAACCCCAAGCCGTAGCCTACTCCTGGCCCGTACTCTGGCACTGACACGTGCGTCAGCAAGTAGCCTGACCCTCCCACGTTTCAGGACCCTCAACTGTGCCCTAAGCCTGGCCGTTCCTAACACTAACCCTAGCCCAGAACGGAAACCCAAAACCAGCTCTACAACTTACCCCAAAGCCGTAGCCTACTCCTGGTCCGTATGCTGACACTGACCCATGCGTCAGCACGTAGCCTGACCCTCCCACGTTTCCGTACCCTCACCTGTCCCCTAAGCCTTGCCGTTCCCTAACCCTAACACTAGCCGGAACGGAAAACCACCACCAACCCTACACCTTACCATATGTCGTAGCCTACACCTGGCCCGTACGCGGGCACTGACCCGTGCGTAAGCACGTAGCCTGAACCTCCCACGTTTCCGTACCCTCACCTTTGCCCTAAACCTTGCCGCTCCCTAACCCTAACACTAGCCCCGAACGGAAACCCACCACCAGCTGTAAACATTACCCACAAGCCGTAGCCTACTCCTGGCCCGTACACTGGCCCTGACCCGTGCGTCAGCACGTAGCCTGACCCTCCCACGTTTCCGTACCCTCACATGTGCCCTAAGCTTTGCCGTTCCCTAACCCTAACCCTAGCCAGGAACGGAAACCCACCACCAGCCCTACACCTTAACCTACGATGTCGCCTACTCCTGGCCCGTACACTGGCACTGACATGTGCGTCAGCACGTAGCCTGACCTTACCACATTTCCGTACCCTCACCTGTGCCCTAAGGCTTGCCGTTCCCTAACCCTAACCCTATTCCGAAAAGGAAACACACCACCAGCCCTACAGCTTACCCCCAAGCCATAGCCTACTCCTGGCCCGTACGCTGGCACTGACCCGTGCGTCAGCATGTAGCCTGACCCTCCCACGTTTCCGTACCCTCACCTGTGCCCTATGCCTTGCCGTTCCCTAACTCTAACCCTAGCCCGGAACGGAAACCCACCACCAGCCCTAAACCTTACCCTACGCCGTAGCCTTCTCCTGGCCCGAACGCTGGCACTGACCCTTGCGTCAGCACGTAGCCTGACCCTACCACGTTTCCGTACCCTCACCTTTGCCCTAAGTCTTGCCGTTCCCTAAACCTAACCCTAGTCAGGAACGGAAACCCTGCACCAGACCTACACCTTACCCTACGCCGTAGCCTACTCCTGGCCCGTACGCTGGCACTGACCCGTGCGTCAGCACGTAGCCTGATCTTCACACATTTCCGTACCCTCACCTGTGCCCTAAGCCTTGCCGTTCCCTAACCCTAACCCTAGTACCGAACGGAAACCCACCAACAGCCCTACACCTAAACTCCATGCCATAGCCTACTCATGGCCCGTACCCTGGCACTTATCCGTGCGTCAGCACGTATCCTGACCCTCCCACTTTTCCGTACACTCACCTGTGCACTAAGCCTTGCCGTTCCCTAACCCTAACCCTAGTACCGAACGGAAACCCACCACCAGCCCTACACCTTAACCCCAAGCCGTAGCCTACTCCTGGCCCGTACTCTGGCACTGACACGTGCGTCAGCAAGTAGCCTGACCCTCCCACGTTTCAGGACCCTCAACTGTGCCCTAAGCCTGGCCGTTCCTACACTAACCCTAGCCCAGAACGGAAACCCACCACCAGCTCTACACCTTACCCCAAAGCCGTAGCCTACTCCTGGTCCGTATGCTGACACTGACCCATGCGTCAGCACGTAGCCTGACCCTCCCACGTTTCCGTACCCTCACCTGTCCCCTAAGCCTTGCCGTTCCCTAACCCTAACCCTAGCCAGAACGGAAAACCACCACCAACCCTACACCTTACCATATGTCGTAGCCTACACCTGGCCCGTACGCGGGCACTGACCCATGCGTAAGCACGTAGCCTGAACCTCCCACGTTTCCGTACCCTCACCTGTGCCCTAAACCTTGCCGTTCCCTAACCCTAACACTAGCCCCGAACGGAAACCCACCACCAGCTGTAAACATTACCCACAAGCCGTAGCCTACTCCTGGCCCGTACACTGGCCCTGACCCGTGCGTCAGCACGTAGCCTGACCCTCCCACGTTTCCGTACCCTCACATGTGCCCTAAGCTTTGCCGTTCCCTAACCCTAACCCTAGCCCTGAACGGAAACCCACCACCAGCCCTACACCTTAACCTACGCCGTAGCCTTCTCCTGGCCTGTACGGTAGCACTGACCCTTGCGTCAGCATGTAGCCTGACCCTCCCACTTTTCCGTACCCTCACCTGTGCCCTAAGTCTTGCCGTTCCGTAACTCTAACCCTAGCCCGGAACGGAAACCGACCACCAGCCCTAAACCTTACCCTATGCCGTAGCCTACAACTGGCCCGTACGCGGGCACTGACATGTGCTTCAGCACGTAGCCGGACCCTCACATGTTACCGTACCCTCACCTCTGCCCTAAGCCTTGCCGTTCCCTATCTCTACCCCTAGCCCAGAACGGAAACCCACCACCAGCCCTAAACCTTACCCACAAGCCGTAGCCTACTCCTGGCCCGTACACTGGCACTGACCCATATGTCAGCAGGTAGCCTGACACTCCAACGTTTCCGTACCCTCACCTGTGCCCTAAGCCTTGCCGTTCCCTAACCCTAACCCTAGCCCCCAACGGAAACCCACCACCAGCCCTAAAACTTACCCTCAAGCCGTAGCCTACTCCTGGTCCATACGCTGGCACTGACATGTGCGTCAGCACGTAGCCTGACCTTCCCACATTACCGTAACGTCACCTGTGCCCTATGTCTTGCCGTTCCCTAACCCTAGCCTGGAACGGAAACCCACCACCAGCCCTAAACCTTACCCTATTCCGTAGCCTACTCCTGGCCCGTACACAGGCACTGACACGTGCGTCAGCACGTAGCCTGACCTTCCCACATTTCCGTACCCTCACCTGTGCCCTAAGCCTTGCCGTTCCCTTCACCTAACCCTAGTACGGAACGGAAACCCACCACCAACCCTACACCTAATCTCCACGCCATAGCCTACTCATGGCCCATACACTGGCACTGACCCGTGCGTCAGCATGTAGGCTCACCCTCCCACGTTTCCGTACCCTCACCAGTGTCCTTAGCTTTGCCGTTCCCTAACCCTAACCCTAGCCCAGAACGGAAACCCACCACCTGCCCTACACCTTACCCTACGCCGTAGCCTACTCCTGGCCCGTATGCTGGCACTGACCCGTGCATCAGCACGTAGCCTGACCCTCCCACCTTTCCGTACCCTCACCTGTGCCCTAAGCCTTGCCGTTGCCTAACCCTAACCCTAGCCCGAAACGGAAACTCACCAACAGCCCTACACCTTACGCCCAAGCAGTAGCCTACTCCTGGTCCTTACACTGGAACAGACCCGTGCGTCAGCACGTAGCCTGATCCTCCGACGTTTCCGTACCCTCACCTGTGCCCTAAGCCTTGCCGTTCCCTAACCCTAACCATAGCCCGGAACGGAAACCCACCACCAGGCCTCAACCTTACCATCACGCCGTAGCCTACTCTGGCCCGTACGCGGGCACTGACACGTGTGTCAGCACGTATCCTGAACCTCCCATGTTTCCGTACCCTCACCTGTGCCCTAAGCCTTGACGTTCCCTAACCCTAAACCTAGCCCGGCACGGAAACCCACCACCAGCCCTACACCTTTCCCTACGCCGTAGCCTATTCCTGGCCCGTACGCTGGCACTCACCCGTGCGTCATCAGGTAGTCTGACCCACCCACGTTTCCGTACCCTCACCTGGGTCCTAAGCCTTGCCGTTTCCTAACCCTAGTCCTAGCCCGGAACGGAAACCCACCACCAGCCCTACACCTTACCCTATGCCGTAGCCTACTCCTGGCCGGTACGCTGCCACTGAGCCTTGCATCAGCACGTAGCCTGACCCTCGCACGTTTCCGTACCCTCAGCTGTGCCCTAAGCCTTGCCGTTCCCTAACCCTAACCCTAGCCCGGAACGGAAAACCACCTCCAGCCCTACACCGTACCCCCAAGCTGTAGCCTACTCCTGGCCCGTACGCTGGCACTGACCCGTGCGTCAGCACGTAGCCTGACCCTCCCACGTTTCCGTACCCTCACCTGTGCCCTAAGCCTTGCCGTTCCATAACCTTAACCCTAACCCGGAACGGAAAGCCACCACCAGCCCTACACCTTACCCTATGCCGTAGCCTACTCCTGGCCCGTACGATGGCACTGACCCGTGCGTCAGCACGTAGCCTGACCTTCCCACGTTTACGTACCCTCACCTGTGCCCTAAGCCTTGCCGTTCCCTAACCCTAACCCTAGCCCGGAAAGGAAACCCACCACCAGCCCTACACCATACCCTACACCGTAGCCTACTCCTGGCCCGTACGCTGGCACTGAACCGTGCGTCAGCATGTAGCCTGACCCTCTCACGTTTCCGTACCATCACCTGTGCCCTAAGCCTTGACGTTCCCTAACACTAACCCTAGCCCAGAACTCAAACCCACCACGAGCCCTACACCTTTCCCTACGCCGTAGCCTACTCCTGGCCCGTACGCTGGCACTGACACGTGCGTCATCACGTAGCCTGACCCTCCCACTTTTCCGTACCCTCACCTGTGCCCTAAGCCTTGCCCTTCCCTTACCCTAACCCTAGCCCGGAACGGAAACCCACCACCCGCCCTACACCTTACCCTATGCCGTAGCCTACTCCTTGCCCGTACCCAGGCACTGACCCGTGGTTCAGCATGTAGCCAGACCCACCCACGTTTCCGTACCCTCACCTGTGCCCTAAGCCTTGCCGTTTTCTAACCCTAACCCTAACCCGGAACGGAAACCCACCACCATCCCTAAACCTTTCCCTACTGGGTAGCGTACTCCTCGCCCATATGCTCGCACTGACCCGTGCGTCAGCATGTAGTTTGACCCTCCCACGTTTCCGTACCCTCACCTGGGCCCTAAGCCTTGCCATTCCCTAACACTAACCTTAGTCCGGAACGGAAACCCACCACCAGCCCTACACCTTTCCCTATGCCGTAGCCTACACCTGGCCCATACGCGGGCACTGACCTGTGCTTCAGCACGTAGCCTGACCCTCCCACGTTTGCGGACCCTCACCTGTGCCCTAAGACTTGCCATTCCCTAACCCTAACCCTAGCCCGGAACGGAATCCCACCACCAGCCCTACACCTTTCCCTACGCCGTAACCTATTCCTGGCTTGTACGCAGGCACTGACACTTTCATCAGCACGTAGCCTGACCCTCCCACGTTTCTGTACCCTCACCTGTGCCCTAAGCCTTGCCGTTCACTAACCCTAACCATAGACCGGAACGGAAACCCACCACCAGCCCTAAAACTTACCCCCAAGCCGTAGCCTACTCCTGGCCGGTACGCTGGCACTGACATGTGCGTCAGCACGTAGCCTGACCCTCACATGTTTCCGTACCCTCACCTGTGCCCTAAGCCTTGCCGTTTCCTAACCCTAACCCTAGCCCGGAACAGAAACCCACCACCAGCCCTACACTCTACCCTACGCCATAGCCTATTCCTGGCCCGTACGCTGGCACTGAGCCGTGCATCAGCATGTAGCCTGACCCTCCCACGTTTCCGTACCCTCACCTGTGCCCTAAGCCTTGACGTTCCCTAACCCTAACCCTAGCCCGGAACAGAAACCCACCACCAGCCCTACACCTTACCACCACGCCGTAGCCTACTCCTGGCCCATATGCTGGCACTGACCCGTGCGTCAGCACGTAGCCTGACCCTCCCACGTTTCCGTAACCTCAGCTGTGCCCTAAGCCTTGCCGTTCCCTAACCTTAACCATAGCCCGGAACGGAAACCCACCACCAGCCCTAAAACTTACCCTATGCCGTAGCCTACACCTGGCCCGTACATGGGCACTGACCTGTGCTTCAGCACGTAGCCTGAACCTCCCACGTTTCTGTACCATCACCAGTGCCCTAAGCCTTGCCGTTCCCTCACCCTCACCCTAGCCAGGAACAGAAACCCACCAGCAGCCCTACACCTTACCCTACGCCGTAGCCTACTCCTGGCACGTACGCTGGCATTGACACGTGTGTCAGCATGTAGCCTGAACCTCACAGGTTTCCGTACCCTCACCTGTGCCCTAAGCCTTGCCGTTCCCTAACCCTAACCCTAGTCCGGATCGGAAACCCACCACCAGAACTACAGCTTACCCCCAAGCCACAGCCTATTCCTGGCCCGTACGCTGGCACTGACCCGTGCGTCAGCATGTAGCCTGACCCTCCCAAGTTTCCGTACCCTCACCTGTGCCCTAAGCCTTGCCGTTCCCTAACCCTAACCCTAGCCCGGAACGGAAACCCACCACCAGCCCTACACCTAACCCCCAAGCCGTAGCCTACTCCTGGCCAGTACGCTGGCACTGACCCATGCATCATCACGTACCCTGACCCTCCCACGTTTCGGTACACTCACCGGTGCCCTAAGCCTTGCCGTTCCCTAACCCTAACCCTAGCCCGGAACGGAAACCCACCACCAGCCCTACAACTTACCCCCAATCCGTAGCCTACTCCTGGCCCGTACGCTGGCACTGACCCGTGGGTCAGCATGTAGCCTGAACCTCCCACGTTTCCGTACCCTCACTTGGGCCATAAGCATTGCCGTTCCCTAACACTAACCCTAGCCCGGAAAGTAAACCCACCACCAGCACTACACCTTACCCTACGCCGTAGCCTACTCCTGGCCCGAAGTCTGGCACTGACCCGTGCGTCAGCACGTAGCCTGACCCTCCCACGTTTCCGTACCCTCACCTGTGCCCTAAGCCTTGCCGTTCCCTAACCCTAACCCTAGCCCGCAACGGAAACCCACCACCAGCCCTACACCTTACCCTACGCCGTCGCCTACTCCTGGCCCGTACACTGGCACTGACATGTGCTTCAGCACATAGCCTGACCTTACCACATTTCCGTACCCTCACCTGTGCCCTAAGGCTTGCCGTTCCCTAACCCTAACCCTAGTACGGAACGGAAACCCACCAGAGCCCTAAACCTAACGCCCAAACCATAGTCTACTCCTGGCCCGTACGCTGGCACTGACCCGTGCGTCAGCATGTAGCCTCACCCTCCCACGTTTCCGTACCCTCACCTGTGCCCTAAGCCTTGCCGTTCCCTAACCCTAACCCTAGCCTTGAATGGAAACCCACCACCAGCCCTACATCTAACCCCCAAGCCGTAGCCTACTCCTGGCCGGTACGCTGGCACTGACCCGTGCGTCAGCACGTAGCCTGACCCTCCCACGTTTCCGTACCCTCACCTGTGCCCTAAGCTTTGCCGTTCCCTAACCCTAACCCTAGCCCGGAACAGAATCCCACCACCAGCCCTGCACTCTACCCTACGCCGTCGCCTACTCCTGGCCCGTACACTGGCACTGACATGTGCGTCAGCACGTAGCCTGACCTTACCACATTTCCGTACCCTCACCTGTGCCCTAAGGCTTGCCGTTCCCTAACCCTAAACCTAGTACGGAACGGAAACCCACCACCAGCCCTACACCTAACGCCCAAGCCATAGCCTACTCCTGGCCCGTACGCTGGCACTGACCCGTGCGTCATCACGTAGCCTGACCCTCCCACGTTTCTGTACCCTCACCTGTGCCCTAAGCCTTGCCGTTCCCTGACCCTAACGATAGCCTGGAATGGAAACCCACCACCAGCCCTATAACTTATCGTATGCCGTAGCCTAGTCCTGGCCCGTACGCTGGCATAGACCCGTGTGTCAGCATGTAGCCTGACCCTCCCACGTTTGCGTACCCTCACTTGGGACCTAAGCATTGCCGTTCCCTAACCCTAACCCTAGCCCGGAACGGAAACCCACCACAAGCCCTACACCTTACCATACGCCGTAGCGTTCTCCTGGCCCGTACGCTGGCACTGACCGGTGAGCCTGCACGTAGCCTCACCCTCCCACGTTTCCATAACCTCAACTGTGCCCTAAGCCTTGCCGTTCCCTCACCCTAACCCTAGCCAGGAACGGAAACCCACCAGCAGCCCTACACCTAACCCTACGCCGTAGCCTACTCCTGGCCCGTACACTGGCACTGACCCGTGCGTCAGCACGTAGCCTGACCCTCCCACGTTTCCGTACCCTCACCTTGGCCCTAAGCCTTGCCGTTCCCTCACCCTAACCCTAGCCTGGCATAGAAACCCACCACCAGCCCTAAACCTTTCCCTACTGGGTAGCCTACTCCTCACCCGTACGCTCGCACTGACCCGTGCGTCAGTATGTAGTTTGACCCTCCCACGTTTCCGTACCCTCACCTGGGCCCTAAGCCTTGCCGTTCCCTAACACTAACCCTAGACTGGAATGGAAACCCACCACCAGCCCTACATCTAACGCCCAAGCCGTAGCCTACTCCTAGCCGGTACGCTGGCACTGACACTTACGTCAGCACGTAGCCTGACCCTCCCACGTTTCCGTACCCTCACCTGTGCCCTAAGCTTTGCCGTTCCCTAACCCTAACCCTAGCCCTGATCAGAAACCCACCACCAGCCCTACACTCTACCCTACGCCGTAGCCTATTCCTGGCCCGTACGCTGGCACTGACCAGTGCGTCAGCACGTAACCTGATCCTCCCACGTTTCCGTACCCTCACCTGTGCCCTAAGCCTTGACGTTCCCTAACCCTAACCCTAGCCCGGAACGGAAAACCACCACCAGCCCTAAACCTTACCCACAAGCCGTAGCCTACTCCTGGCCCGTACGCTGGCACTGACCCATGCGTCAGCACGTATCCTGACTCTCCCACGTTTCCGTACCCTCACCTGTGCCCTAAGCCGTGCCATTCCCTAACACTAACCCTAGCCCGGAAAGTAAACCCACCAGCAGCCCTACACCTTACCCTATGTCGTAGCCTACTCCTGGCCCGAAGTCTGGCACTGACCCGTGCGTCAGCACGTAGCCTGACCCTCCCACGTTTCCGTACACTCACCTGTGCCCTAAGCCTTGCCGTTCCCTAACCCTAACCCTAGCCCGCAACGGAAACCCACCACCAGCCCTACACCTTAACCTACGATGTCGCCTACTCCTGGCCCGTTCACTGGCACTGACATGTGCGTCAGCACGTAGCCTGACCTTACCACATTTCCGTACCCTCACCTGTGCCCTAAGGCTTGCCGTTCCCTAACCCTAACCCTATTCCGAAAAGGAAACACACCACCAGCCCTAGACATTACCCTACGCCGTAGCCTACTCCTGGCCCGTACGCTGGCACTGACCCATGTGTCAGCACGTAGCCTGACTTCCCACATTTCCGTACCCTCACCTGTGCCCTAAGCCTTGCCGTTCCCTAACCCTAACCCTAGTACGGAACGGAAACCCACCACCAGCCCTACACCTTACCCCCAAGCCATAGCCTACTCCTGGCCCGTACGCTGGCACTGACCCGTGCGTCAGCATGTAGCCTGACCCTCCCACGTTTCCGTACCCTCACCTGTGCCCTATGCCTTGCCGTTCCCTAACTCTAACCCTAGCCCGGAACGGAAACCCACCACCAGCCCTAAACCTTACCCTACGCCGTAGCCTTCTCCTGGCCCGAACGCTGGCACTGACCCTTGCGTCAGCACGTAGCCTGACCCTACCACGTTTCCGTACCCTCACCTTTGCCCTAAGTCTTGCCGTTCCCTAAACCTAACCCTAGTCAGGAACGGAAACCCTGCACCAGACCTACACCTTACCCTACGCCGTAGCCTACTCCTGGCCCGTACGCTGGCACTGACCCGTGCGTCAGCACGTAGCCTGATCTTCACACATTTCCGTACCATCACCTGTGCCCTAAGCCTTGACGTTCCCTAACCCTAACCCTAGTACCGAACGGAAACCCTCCAACAGCCCTACACCTAAACTCCATGCCATAGCCTACTCATGGCCCGTACCCTGGCACTTATCCGTGCGTCAGCACGTATCCTGACCCTCCCACTTTTCCGTACCCTCACCTGTGCACTAAGCCTTGCCGTTCCCTAACCCTAACCCTAGTACCGAACGGAAACCCACCACCAGCCCTACACCTTAACCCCAAGCCGTAGCCTACTCCTGGCCCGTACTCTGGCACTGACACGTGCGTCAGCAAGTAGCCTGACCCTCCCACGTTTCAGGACCCTCAACTGTGCCCTAAGCCTGGCCGTTCCTAACACTAACCCTAGCCCAGAACGGAAACCCACCACCAGCTCTACACCTTACCCCAAAGCCGTAGCCTACTCCTGGTCCGTATGCTGACACTGACCCATGCGTCAGCACGTAGCCTGACCCTCCCACGTTTCCGTACCCTCACCTGTCCCCTAAGCCTTGCCGTTCCCTAACCCTAACACTAGCCGGAACGGAAAACCACCACCAACCCTACACCTTACCATATGTCGTAGCCTACACCTGGCCCGTACGCGGGCACTGACCCGTGCGTAAGCACGTAGCCTGAACCTCCCACGTTTCCGTACCCTCACCTTTGCCCTAAACCTTGCCGCTCCCTAACCCTAACACTAGCCCCGAACGGAAACCCACCACCAGCTGTAAACATTACCCACAAGCCGTAGCCTACTCCTGGCCCGTACACTGGCCCTGACCCGTGCGTCAGCACGTAGCCTGACCCTCCCACGTTTCCGTACCCTCACATGTGCCCTAAGCTTTGCCGTTCCCTAACCCTAACCCTAGCCAGGAACGGAAACCCACCACCAGCCCTACACCTTAACCTACGATGTCGCCTACTCCTGGCCCGTACACTGGCACTGACATGTGCGTCAGCACGTAGCCTGACCTTACCACATTTCCGTACCCTCACCTGTGCCCTAAGGCTTGCCGTTCCCTAACCCTAACCCTATTCCGAAAAGGAAACACACCACCAGCCCTACAGCTTACCCCCAAGCCATAGCCTACTCCTGGCCCGTACGCTGGCACTGACCCGTGCGTCAGCATGTAGCCTGACCCTCCCACGTTTCCGTACCCTCACCTGTGCCCTATGCCTTGCCGTTCCCTAACTCTAACCCTAGCCCGGAACGGAAACCCACCACCAGCCCTAAACCTTACCCTACGCCGTAGCCTTCTCCTGGCCCGAACGCTGGCACTGACCCTTGCGTCAGCACGTAGCCTGACCCTACCACGTTTCCGTACCCTCACCTTTGCCCTAAGTCTTGCCGTTCCCTAAACCTAACCCTAGTCAGGAACGGAAACCCTGCACCAGACCTACACCTTACCCTACGCCGTAGCCTACTCCTGGCCCGTACGCTGGCACTGACCCGTGCGTCAGCACGTAGCCTGATCTTCACACATTTCCGTACCCTCACCTGTGCCCTAAGCCTTGCCGTTCCCTAACCCTAACCCTAGTACCGAACGGAAACCCACCAACAGCCCTACACCTAAACTCCATGCCATAGCCTACTCATGGCCCGTACCCTGGCACTTATCCGTGCGTCAGCACGTATCCTGACCCTCCCACTTTTCCGTACACTCACCTGTGCACTAAGCCTTGCCGTTCCCTAACCCTAACCCTAGTACCGAACGGAAACCCACCACCAGCCCTACACCTTAACCCCAAGCCGTAGCCTACTCCTGGCCCGTACTCTGGCACTGACACGTGCGTCAGCAAGTAGCCTGACCCTCCCACGTTTCAGGACCCTCAACTGTGCCCTAAGCCTGGCCGTTCCTACACTAACCCTAGCCCAGAACGGAAACCCACCACCAGCTCTACACCTTACCCCAAAGCCGTAGCCTACTCCTGGTCCGTATGCTGACACTGACCCATGCGTCAGCACGTAGCCTGACCCTCCCACGTTTCCGTACCCTCACCTGTCCCCTAAGCCTTGCCGTTCCCTAACCCTAACCCTAGCCAGAACGGAAAACCACCACCAACCCTACACCTTACCATATGTCGTAGCCTACACCTGGCCCGTACGCGGGCACTGACCCATGCGTAAGCACGTAGCCTGAACCTCCCACGTTTCCGTACCCTCACCTGTGCCCTAAACCTTGCCGTTCCCTAACCCTAACACTAGCCCCGAACGGAAACCCACCACCAGCTGTAAACATTACCCACAAGCCGTAGCCTACTCCTGGCCCGTACACTGGCCCTGACCCGTGCGTCAGCACGTAGCCTGACCCTCCCACGTTTCCGTACCCTCACATGTGCCCTAAGCTTTGCCGTTCCCTAACCCTAACCCTAGCCCTGAACGGAAACCCACCACCAGCCCTACACCTTAACCTACGCCGTAGCCTTCTCCTGGCCTGTACGGTAGCACTGACCCTTGCGTCAGCATGTAGCCTGACCCTCCCACTTTTCCGTACCCTCACCTGTGCCCTAAGTCTTGCCGTTCCGTAACTCTAACCCTAGCCCGGAACGGAAACCGACCACCAGCCCTAAACCTTACCCTATGCCGTAGCCTACAACTGGCCCGTACGCGGGCACTGACATGTGCTTCAGCACGTAGCCGGACCCTCACATGTTACCGTACCCTCACCTCTGCCCTAAGCCTTGCCGTTCCCTATCTCTACCCCTAGCCCAGAACGGAAACCCACCACCAGCCCTAAACCTTACCCACAAGCCGTAGCCTACTCCTGGCCCGTACACTGGCACTGACCCATATGTCAGCAGGTAGCCTGACACTCCAACGTTTCCGTACCCTCACCTGTGCCCTAAGCCTTGCCGTTCCCTAACCCTAACCCTAGCCCCCAACGGAAACCCACCACCAGCCCTAAAACTTACCCTCAAGCCGTAGCCTACTCCTGGTCCATACGCTGGCACTGACATGTGCGTCAGCACGTAGCCTGACCTTCCCACATTACCGTAACGTCACCTGTGCCCTATGTCTTGCCGTTCCCTAACCCTAGCCTGGAACGGAAACCCACCACCAGCCCTAAACCTTACCCTATTCCGTAGCCTACTCCTGGCCCGTACACAGGCACTGACACGTGCGTCAGCACGTAGCCTGACCTTCCCACATTTCCGTACCCTCACCTGTGCCCTAAGCCTTGCCGTTCCCTTCACCTAACCCTAGTACGGAACGGAAACCCACCACCAACCCTACACCTAATCTCCACGCCATAGCCTACTCATGGCCCATACACTGGCACTGACCCGTGCGTCAGCATGTAGGCTCACCCTCCCACGTTTCCGTACCCTCACCAGTGTCCTTAGCTTTGCCGTTCCCTAACCCTAACCCTAGCCCAGAACGGAAACCCACCACCTGCCCTACACCTTACCCTACGCCGTAGCCTACTCCTGGCCCGTATGCTGGCACTGACCCGTGCATCAGCACGTAGCCTGACCCTCCCACCTTTCCGTACCCTCACCTGTGCCCTAAGCCTTGCCGTTGCCTAACCCTAACCCTAGCCCGAAACGGAAACTCACCAACAGCCCTACACCTTACGCCCAAGCAGTAGCCTACTCCTGGTCCTTACACTGGAACAGACCCGTGCGTCAGCACGTAGCCTGATCCTCCGACGTTTCCGTACCCTCACCTGTGCCCTAAGCCTTGCCGTTCCCTAACCCTAACCATAGCCCGGAACGGAAACCCACCACCAGGCCTCAACCTTACCATCACGCCGTAGCCTACTCTGGCCCGTACGCGGGCACTGACACGTGTGTCAGCACGTATCCTGAACCTCCCATGTTTCCGTACCCTCACCTGTGCCCTAAGCCTTGACGTTCCCTAACCCTAAACCTAGCCCGGCACGGAAACCCACCACCAGCCCTACACCTTTCCCTACGCCGTAGCCTATTCCTGGCCCGTACGCTGGCACTCACCCGTGCGTCATCAGGTAGTCTGACCCACCCACGTTTCCGTACCCTCACCTGGGTCCTAAGCCTTGCCGTTTCCTAACCCTAGTCCTAGCCCGGAACGGAAACCCACCACCAGCCCTACACCTTACCCTATGCCGTAGCCTACTCCTGGCCGGTACGCTGCCACTGAGCCTTGCATCAGCACGTAGCCTGACCCTCGCACGTTTCCGTACCCTCAGCTGTGCCCTAAGCCTTGCCGTTCCCTAACCCTAACCCTAGCCCGGAACGGAAAACCACCTCCAGCCCTACACCGTACCCCCAAGCTGTAGCCTACTCCTGGCCCGTACGCTGGCACTGACCCGTGCGTCAGCACGTAGCCTGACCCTCCCACGTTTCCGTACCCTCAGCTGTGCCCTAAGCCTTGCTGTTCCCTAACACTAACCCTAGCGCGGAATGGAAACCCACCACCAGCCCTACACTAACCCCCAAGCTGTAGCCTACTCCTGGCTGGTACGGTGGCACTGACCCGTGCGTCAGCACGTAGCCTGACCCTCCCACGTTTCCGTACCCTCACCTGGGCCCTAAGCCTTGCCTTTCCCTAACCCTAACCCTAGCCCGGAACAGAAACCCACCACCAGCCCTACACCTTACCCCCAAGCCGTAGCCTACTCCTGGCCCGTATGCTGGCTCTGACACATGCGTCAGCACGTAGCCTGACCCTCCCACGTTTCCGTACCCTCACCTGTGCCCTAAGCCTTGCCGTTCCATAACCTTAACCCTAACCCGGAACGGAAAGCCACCACCAGCCCTACACCTTACCCTATGCCGTAGCCTACTCCTGGCCCGTACGATGGCACTGACCCGTGCGTCAGCACGTAGCCTGACCTTCCCACGTTTACGTACCCTCACCTGTGCCCTAAGCCTTGCCGTTCCCTAACCCTAACCCTAGCCCGGAAAGGAAACCCACCACCAGCCCTACACCATACCCTACACCGTAGCCTACTCCTGGCCCGTACGCTGGCACTGAACCGTGCGTCAGCATGTAGCCTGACCCTCTCACGTTTCCGTACCATCACCTGTGCCCTAAGCCTTGACGTTCCCTAACACTAACCCTAGCCCAGAACTCAAACCCACCACGAGCCCTACACCTTTCCCTACGCCGTAGCCTACTCCTGGCCCGTACGCTGGCACTGACACGTGCGTCATCACGTAGCCTGACCCTCCCACTTTTCCGTACCCTCACCTGTGCCCTAAGCCTTGCCCTTCCCTTACCCTAACCCTAGCCCGGAACGGAAACCCACCACCCGCCCTACACCTTACCCTATGCCGTAGCCTACTCCTTGCCCGTACCCAGGCACTGACCCGTGGTTCAGCATGTAGCCAGACCCACCCACGTTTCCGTACCCTCACCTGTGCCCTAAGCCTTGCCGTTTTCTAACCCTAACCCTAACCCGGAACGGAAACCCACCACCATCCCTAAACCTTTCCCTACTGGGTAGCGTACTCCTCGCCCATATGCTCGCACTGACCCGTGCGTCAGCATGTAGTTTGACCCTCCCACGTTTCCGTACCCTCACCTGGGCCCTAAGCCTTGCCATTCCCTAACACTAACCTTAGTCCGGAACGGAAACCCACCACCAGCCCTACACCTTTCCCTATGCCGTAGCCTACACCTGGCCCATACGCGGGCACTGACCTGTGCTTCAGCACGTAGCCTGACCCTCCCACGTTTGCGGACCCTCACCTGTGCCCTAAGACTTGCCATTCCCTAACCCTAACCCTAGCCCGGAATGGAATCCCACCACCAGCCCTACACCTTTCCCTACGCCGTAACCTATTCCTGGCTTGTACGCAGGCACTGACACTTTCATCAGCACGTAGCCTGACCCTCCCACGTTTCTGTACCCTCACCTGTGCCCTAAGCCTTGCCGTTCACTAACCCTAACCATAGACCGGAACGGAAACCCACCACCAGCCCTAAAACTTACCCCCAAGCCGTAGCCTACTCCTGGCCGGTACGCTGGCACTGACATGTGCGTCAGCACGTAGCCTGACCCTCACATGTTTCCGTACCCTCACCTGTGCCCTAAGCCTTGCCGTTTCCTAACCCTAACCCTAGCCCGGAACAGAAACCCACCACCAGCCCTACACTCTACCCTACGCCATAGCCTATTCCTGGCCCGTACGCTGGCACTGAGCCGTGCATCAGCATGTAGCCTGACCCTCCCACGTTTCCGTACCCTCACCTGTGCCCTAAGCCTTGACGTTCCCTAACCCTAACCCTAGCCCGGAACAGAAACCCACCACCAGCCCTACACCTTACCACCACGCCGTAGCCTACTCCTGGCCCATATGCTGGCACTGACCCGTGCGTCAGCACGTAGCCTGACCCTCCCACGTTTCCGTAACCTCAGCTGTGCCCTAAGCCTTGCCGTTCCCTAACCTTAACCATAGCCCGGAACGGAAACCCACCACCAGCCCTAAAACTTACCCTATGCCGTAGCCTACACCTGGCCCGTACATGGGCACTGACCTGTGCTTCAGCACGTAGCCTGAACCTCCCACGTTTCTGTACCATCACCAGTGCCCTAAGCCTTGCCGTTCCCTCACCCTCACCCTAGCCAGGAACAGAAACCCACCAGCAGCCCTACACCTTACCCTACGCCGTAGCCTACTCCTGGCACGTACGCTGGCATTGACACGTGTGTCAGCATGTAGCCTGAACCTCACAGGTTTCCGTACCCTCACCTGTGCCCTAAGCCTTGCCGTTCCCTAACCCTAACCCTAGTCCGGATCGGAAACCCACCACCAGAACTACAGCTTACCCCCAAGCCACAGCCTATTCCTGGCCCGTACGCTGGCACTGACCCGTGCGTCAGCATGTAGCCTGACCCTCCCAAGTTTCCGTACCCTCACCTGTGCCCTAAGCCTTGCCGTTCCCTAACCCTAACCCTAGCCCGGAACGGAAACCCACCACCAGCCCTACACCTAACCCCCAAGCCGTAGCCTACTCCTGGCCAGTACGCTGGCACTGACCCATGCATCATCACGTACCCTGACCCTCCCACGTTTCGGTACACTCACCGGTGCCCTAAGCCTTGCCGTTCCCTAACCCTAACCCTAGCCCGGAACGGAAACCCACCACCAGCCCTACAACTTACCCCCAATCCGTAGCCTACTCCTGGCCCGTACGCTGGCACTGACCCGTGGGTCAGCATGTAGCCTGAACCTCCCACGTTTCCGTACCCTCACTTGGGCCATAAGCATTGCC